>NC_140446.1:3338815-3938815 GCF_963576455.1 Neolamprologus multifasciatus | reverse complement strand
GAAGGCTGACCACATCTCATCTTTGTTTCTTCACAGGAATCAACTTAACTGGTTAACAGCCAGTTGTTTTGTTGTTAATCCATAAAAATGGAATGTTGCCAAGCGCTACATTGTAACGTTGCAGTTAAGTTTCCATCCTGCAGCAACTTTGTTTTTAAAGGTTTTTTTTTCTCTTCTGAGTGCAATTGTTTACATCAGCGGTCCCCAACCTCCGGGCCTCGTACTGGTCCGTGAGTCGTTTGGTACCAGGCCGCGAGAGTTGAGGCTCATGTGTGAAATGTATAGTTTTTATTGGTTTACAGCGTTGGTTATCGTTTACTCGGTTTTCCTTGGTCTTTTCACGTGTGTTATGAATAAATTTTCTTTTTTTTTCGGTACCTACTAGTTTTATTTTGTTGTATTTATCCGCGACACCTTAAAGGCCGGTCCGTGAAAATATTGTCGGGCATAAACCGGTCCATGGCGCAAAAAAGGTTGGAGACCGCTGCTCTACATGACCCGCATTCAGTCACAGACCGGTATCAGACTAACTTGATCTTATTGCTGTTTCAGTCACATGGCAGCTGACTGGGTGATCAGGCTTGGGCCCGTCCTCAAAGTGGCTGTTTCAGTGACTTCATTGCACACGGTTTCAGTAATCAACCCTGTTCTCCCTCATGTGACTGTAGAGATTTTCTGTACTTCTACTTTGAGACAGCTAGTTATACCTGAGTGGATTTTTCAGAGGCAAAGACAAAGTGATCGAAATTCAAGTCTGAATTTAAATGTATAGATGTGTTAAATCATCCAAAATACTCCTTCTCTTTTGGGAAGATATAACAGGAAACACTGAGATTTACACCTGGAACCAGTGGTTTAACAACAGAACTCTTAATAGTAGACAATTGGTTGGTGTTTTGAAGCTGACTGGTGGATCACATGGTGTCAAATAAAATGAGGGTAACTTTTCAGCTGTTTCATCAACAGAAGAGCAGCCTGTGTTTTGAAGGATTTCAGTCTGTGATGTAGAACTCGTTCCTTGTTTCGTTCCAGGCTGTCTGCTGCAACGATCACGAGCACTGCTGCCCCAAAGGCTACAAGTGCAATGTGGCAGAGGGCACCTGTGACAAACCTGGTGGCCTCAGTGTGGCCTGGCATCAGAAGATCCCAGCCCTGCAGGAGGAGCTCGGCCGGACTGTTTCCCATCCGACTCAGAACATGTGCGACGCCCAGACCAGCTGTCCCAGAGACACGACCTGCTGCTTCATGGAAAAGGAACACAAATGGGGCTGCTGCCCTGTGCCGAACGTGAGTTTAACCCCTCGCTTTTTAAATGATTAATTCTTTTTAAATGGGAGAGTGTCAGTTACCCGTGTTGCCCGTCAGGCTGTCTGCTGCAAAGATGGAAACCACTGCTGCCCCAGCGGACACACCTGCGAGCCCCACCACTTCTCCTGCTCCAGTGGTTCCCATGTTATACCGTGGTTCACCAAAGTGAGCGCTTTAACGGAGCTGGGTGCCGTGATCGACGTTAAATGTGACAACAAGAGCAGCTGCGCTTCAGGGACGACCTGCTGTAAGCTGAAGACCGGAAAGTGGGGCTGCTGCCCGCTGTGCAAGGTTTGTGCATCAGTGTTCAGACTGTCATTAAATCCTCGAGTTTTTCCACAAAGATGCTCATTTGATAAGATCACAAACTGATCTGTGACATTTCTGCAGTGTCTTGATGATGTAGAATATAATTTGGTTTCACAACAGACTAAAACGAATCAGACAGCAGTTTCAAAAGTGATTTAAAACCTGCTTTCTTTCCTGTTTAAAGAAATTTGGTGCTTACAGCAGGAAATAAATTTACCATTTAGACTATATTTTTGGAGTGTTCAATAGTGTATATAAGGAAAAACTTAATAGGATTCACTGAAATGCTTCACTTGTGGCTGTATGTTAATATCTGGCATCGTGGTCTCTGCTCAGGCTGTTTGCTGCACTGACCACGAGCACTGCTGCCCTCAGGGCTACACCTGCAACATGCAGACAGGAACATGCGAGAAGAAACAACACTACCACCACCTCAGCACCATCCCTCAGATCGAAGTGCTACAGTCTGTGAAGGAGGAGGATGTGGCGTGTGATGGCAGGGGCGAGTTTCGCTGCTCCAAACGAGACACCTGCTGTAAGATCTCCGCCACAGAGTGGAGCTGCTGCCCCTCCCCCAGGGTACGTTCACCTGTCAGTCCCTCCCACTCATTTACATTCTTCCAGCAGTGACTTTGGATGGTCCTTGTTCTAGGCTCTATTTTGGACTGTTTATGTTAAAACTTAGCAGGTATCCTATATGTTGCTGTGCTACTACTCATCTATGATAATCTACTTTTTATTTTTACTGAATTCATTCAGCTCATATGTTTGTTTAGAATAAAACAAGTTTGAGCCTTGCCGATTGATTCAGTGCTGAACACGCTCTCTGTTCTCAGGCCGTCTGCTGCTTTGGCTCGAAGCACTGCTGTCCTGCCGGGTACTCGTGCGACCTCAAGGCCGGAGGCTGCACCTTGCAGACCCAGTTGTCCTGGGACTCGTGGTTTGGGGACCAAAAGAGAGACACTGTCCCCCACGGACTCTAATCCACTGAGGTGCAATGATGATCTCAATCTTTCCCTTATGTCATCTACTACTGGTGTTGTCTGTGGACAAGAAGGGCTTCTTCCTGTTTCATTTCGTAAAGGTGCATTCACAGAGTTTTTTGCACTCCTGCATATTTTTTGAGTTTTGTGTGGTTGGAGGGGATTTGGTCCACGTATGCAGAAAAAACATTTGTTTAATTTTTGCCATTAAAGGAATTTTAGTGAAGTTGAAGTAGTTTTCAAGGGGGAAGCAGGTGAAACCTAGCCTGGATTCTGGTTGAAACTATTTATTGCACTCCTTCAGAACCACTCCACATCTAGGTTCCAGGACAGCTTTGCAGTGCGTCTGTTAAAGGATTACTCCGGCCTGTTTCAACCTGCGGTGTTATCTGTTAATGTCAGATCTGAAGTTTTCTTATAGGTAACAAACCCCATTTGAAAATAAACTTCAGTGAATTTGTCTCTTTTGAAAGTCGATTGTTTCTGCGGACATTTTTTTTTTTTTTTTTTCTTTTCCTTCTTCTTCAGACAGAGTAGCTTAGCATGAGTGAACTTAAAATAATGAACCCATACAGGGAGCTTGACGCCTGCTCTCAGTTCATTCTGTCTGAAATTAGCTGCTTCACTCCTTTAGCTCTACGTAGCTTCTGATTGGCTGCCCAAAACTTTAAACAACAGGTGGGTGCAGCGGGCGGAGAATGCACTCTTCAACCTTTAAGATAGAGGAGCAGGTTTTTTGTACCAAGGTTGGCAGTTCCTTTGAGTTTGTGGAACAAATCTTATGCATATTTTTGATGACATTTGTTGATACTTTCACGAAAGAAACTCCCTGATCATTAGTGTTTAAACATGAGTGCACAGAGCTGGTCTACTCTCTGGAAGAGAATCATGAATGTACAAACTGCCTTTTTGTGAGCAACATTTCCTAAATAATCTGACTTGAACCACGTGTCTTCTCTATGAGGCAGTTTTTGTTAAGTCAGCAGAACTGTATCATCTTTCCTGATAGTTTATTCATTAAAATGGCAAAGCTGCAAATTAACCATTTGTCCAGATTTGTGGTTTTTCACTGTTCAAACTAACAGGTAGCCTTTGGAATTGTTTCCAGTGTTTCTGAATTTATTAATGCAGCTTTTAATTTGACTGTTTCAGGCTTAGAGGATGAAATCGAGCTGTCAGATTAGAGCTGCTGTGATTGTGGGCATAGACACTTACTTTATGGTAAAGTGGTTTTGGTGTCTGGAGACTCGATGTTTCACTGACTCTTAAGAGTTAAAAAAAACATCGTGCAGCAGACTGTCAAACATTTATTGTTGTACATGCAAACTGAAATGTAGGCGTCTGTAAAGGTGAGAGGAAAATTTTAGACGTTTCACTTCCAGAAACTAAGGATTTATCAGAACATTTCATGGCTGAGCCAGTTTTTAATCATAGAAGTTTTCATAACCATTTCACGCTTTCGCCACAACTTGGCTGCTTGTTGCTGTTTTAATATTGCCACCAATAAGCAGCAACATTAATTAAAAAAAAATAACTAATTAAAAAAAACAAAACATTTCTTTCCTCCTCATTTGGAAGCTGACGGGACACGAACGGGCATCAAGAGCAGTTTGTGCCTTCTTCAGTAGGAGTTACTTGTATCCTTTGGAAAGTCTTTTGTGCAGTTGTAACATTGATTTGCATCTTTGTCTTTATGGAAATGTAACACAGGCGCTCAGGAGAATCTTTTGGAGTTATTTGTGAATTGAGACTTGGTCAGTGTCACAGTTGGTAATATGATTGAGTTTGTAGATTCAGGAGTTCCTAAAAAGCTGAACGATCTCTTAAACTTAAGTAATTTCAATGACTTTTAAATGACTGTCATGTAAAGTGTTTTACAGATTGGCTCCATCTGAAAATAAAAGTTTATTTCGCTGATTTCCTTTGCTTGTTTGTGGGTTTGTTTTGTTTTTTTTCTCCTCCTCCCCACTTACCCACTCCAACATTGTTAAGAAAACCTGAGTAAAAGCGGACTGGTGTGGGTCCAGCTTCCGTCCCTTTGGCAGGCCAGAGATGGCAGCCTTTGCTTCATCACCTCTAGTGGTAGAAAACAGACACTGCAGCTCTTCTGCTTCAGTAAAAATATTTGAGTTAAGGTCTGATAATCCTGTGCTACTCCAGAGTTTGGTTACTAATTGTAACCCTCATGGTCAGAAGGGAGAGGTGGTTGGTGTGTTTATTTTGTTAAAATGTGTGCAGGTGTTGCTTAAAATGAAGGAAACACTTCAATCAATCACACTTCTGTGAAATCAAACTGTCCACTTGGGAAGCAACACTGACAATCAATTTTACATGTTCTGCAAATGATGCAGACAACAGGTGTAAATGATGGGCAATCCCCAGTAAAGGAGTGGTTCTGCAGGTGGTGACCACTTCTCAGTACTTGTGCTTTCTGGCTGATGTTTTGGTCACTTTTGAATGCTGGCAGTGATTTCCCTCTAGTGGTAGCATGAGACGGAGTCTACAACCCACACAAGTGGCTCAGGTAGCACAGCTCATCCAGGATGGCACATCAATCTGGGGTGTGGTAAAAAGGTTTGCAGTGTCTGTCAGCGTAGTGTCCAGAGGATGGAGGCGCTACCAGGAAACAGGCCAGTGCATCAGGAGATGTGGAGGATGCTGTAGGAGGGCAAAATAACCTGCCAGAGCCAAAATAACCTGCACTCATGAGGGTGGCATGAGGGCCCTACGTCCACAGGTGGGGGTTTTGCTTACAGCCCAACACGTAGCAGCATGTTTGGCATTTGCTAGAGAACACTCTGATTAGCAACTTTGTCCATGGCGACCTATAAAGTGTCTTGAGGCGACTGTTGCTGTGATTTAGTGCTGGATAAACTAAAAGTTTTGGTAATAAAAATAAATACAAAAATAAATGAACGTGAACATATTCGTCTATAGTGGAAAAGTATGTATTATTTAAGCTTTTTCAGCAAGACAATGAACCCAAACACACAGCCAAGGACACTCTTGATTGGTTGCACAGAAAGAAAAAAATAAATAAAATAAAGCTGTTAGAATGGCTCAGCCAATCACCTGACCTGGATCCAACTGGAAATCTGAAAAGAGCTCATAGAAAGGGTCCACAGAATCTACTACTTTAGGATTTGAAGACTGATTGTGTGGTGAATGAGTCAAAATCACACCTGAGGAATGCATCCAACTAGTTTCTCCATACAGGAGATGTCTTGAAGCTGTCATCACATATAAAGGCTTTTGTACAAAGTATCAAATACATTTAAGTAAACATGTTAAATACTTTTTCACTGTGTCACTTCTCATTATTAAACACAATTTATAGGCATCTGTGGTTTGGTTTTTTTCCATCTGTGGACTGGATAGGTTGTTATCTACATATGATGAGAATTTAATGTCAACAGAATCTTTAGAAATGTATTTATGCAGAAGAGAAAAAGTCACAGTAGGTAAGTGGGATGTATGTTTTGCTTTTTGCATAAGGATGACCTCACCAAATTTAATGATCACATCATCAGCCAGGCAGATTTTCTAAAGATGTTTATTTCAGCCTCGGGTCTTTGCCTCCCAACCTGCTGTTAAAAGGTCAAATTAAGATTGCAGGAGGAGGAAAAAACAACCTCTGAAAGGAGTAACGTGAACATATATTGCAAGATGGAGCCAAACCTTAAATGAAATGACAGATTACAAGCCATTAGAGTTCTCAAAATAAAACCGCAAACATCCACGAGTACATCAGAAAGGTTGCAACAACTGACAGCGGGCTTAGCAAATACCTTAGGCAGCAGAAACCAGAGAAACAGGAGGAGTCATCGCGGCAGGACTGTATGTACCACCGGCAGATAAAGGAAGTTGCTAACATCCAGAAACCCAACAGGTGGCTGGACAAAGCTGGACTGAAACACAGCACAGAGAACGTGTTGAATCTTGGCAGCACATGAACAAGCTCTGAGCACAAGCTCCATAGAGGCTGGAGGTCTCGAGGACAAAATGGGTGGCCGAGAATGTATAAGCTAAGATCCTGTGGGCCTTCCAGATACAGACGGACAAAATTGTGATGGCTAACCTGCTGTACATAGAGGAAGATGGCCATAGTGATAGACGTAGCTACATCAGGAAGAAGGAACACGAGAAGCTGGAGAAGTACCAAGGGCTCAGAGAAGAGCTGGAGAAGGTGTGGGGGGTGAAGGTAACACTGGTCCCAGTGGTAATCGCAGCACTAGGTGCAGTGACTCCCAAGCTAGGCGTGTGTCTCCAGCAGATCCCAGGAACAACAAGGATCCTCAAACCCCAGGTGTCTGATAGACGACCCGAGCTTGAAGGATAGATCGCCCACAGGGGCGAGAGGGGGATTTCTTTGTGTTCCTTACATGGTGGAGGATGGCTTTGCCTCAATGCCAAAACAGAAAAATATGAACAGTCAGAGGTTAAAGTGGGATTTGGAGAGTGGGGGAACAATAAGATCTGTTATAGTGATTCAGCATGGGGAAAATACGAATCCAAAATCATTTCTGTTGTGAGCTCCAGTAGATTTTCTTAGTGGCCAAGCTATGATCAGCTGACCTGCTGCTTTTTGTAGATTTACACCACTGAATTCAGCAATGTCAGCAGATGTTACACAGCTATCTTGGTTGAGTTTCATTTCCTCCACTAACAGCATACTGTATGTTCTCTTTATGCTAAACTGTATAAAGTTGGTATAGTGAATGAATTCAGTGAATGAATTGAAGCATCATCAGCTTTAATGTAAATTAAACTCTACTACACCTGATGAAAGCTAACACTGACAACACTTTACTGACAGTTGTCATGGTCTGGGTGTGTGGCTGTAAAATTCCATTGAAGGTCTGGACCTCCCTGGTATCCACCCGTGGGCAGGGCCTACAGCCCCCCTCACCTGAAGCTGATTGAGGCAATCAGGTTGGAGATTTAAGCTGCTTGCTGACACTGCTTCCTCGCCAGTTCGTCAACTACCCTATGTTGGTAACCAGGCCTCACGCGTCATGTTCATGAATCTCAAGTGTTTTACTAACTTTGTAATCTCGTGCTCTAGTTACTCCAGGAAAACTCCATCATACTGAACCACTCATCTTGGAAATCTGGTTAATCCGCCAGCTCTCGGAATCATCTCCTTGCCTCACCTGCCTGCCCTCCTGCCCTTACACCACCTCGGGACCTTCACCACTCAGGACAGCTGCCACACACCACCTAACCCACCTGGACCGCACCACCTCTCCCTCAACGCTTCCATCTCCCACCTGCACATACTTACCTAATCACCAGCAGCTGCCGTTGCTTTCTTGGACCTGTCCCCTTGCATGTCCCTCTCCCCTGGCCAAGACCCTCATGCCCCATATATCAAGCCTTAAGTCAAGTACTAACGTCATTTTGGTGTTAGTTAATAAACCTTTGTTAAACCCTTTACTCTGCCTCCGCCTTGGGTTTCCTACACGTGGGTTTGATTTTTGGTGCTCGGCTTCCGGCCGTTTTGTGACAACAGTACTTTACTGTGAATTCACCACGTTAATGCAAGCATATTATAGGGATGTATAACCTTCCTAAAATTGGTAAATGATAAGGACTTAGAAATAATATTTAGTTATTGCAAGTCTGATTTTACAAATCAGAATTTATCTGTTGCATGATTAAAATCTGCAGTTTACGCACCACAGAAAATAAGCAGTAACTTTGTGGTTTGTAACCTCAGAAGAGAGATAAGATGTTCCATCTCACGTTCAGCACCGAACCATGGCTCGGTTTCTGAGTGTCTAAATGAGTCTTTAAAAAAAACTGGACAGTCTGAGCTACAAGAACATTTTCTAACAATTTAAGTCCAAAGACTCGTGCTGACAGATTTCTTTCTTTGTCACAGCAGCGTTTTCTTCATCACATAGAAAAACAGTTAAATATGTAACTTCTTAACACTGACAGAAAGGGGAGTTTCAGGTTAAAGCGGACTGTTTGGGTGAATGTCTGAGTTTGGCACCCTTGATTTACTCGGAAGGAGTAAATAAGGAGTCAGCATCTATCTACAGAAGAGGAGCATAAAGGGAGTAACTACATGACACATGATGTTTTACAGCATTTCTATCAGCTCAACAACATCGTCACATGAACTGCTTGTGTGCTAGCTAAAGGTCCAGCTGCTTATTTCACAGAGAGAAAGGAAAGAGAGCTAACTTCACTGAGAGACGGAGACAGATAAGAAAGACAGAACAGGACAGGAAGAATGGATGTTAAAGCTGACATGTAAGTCCTCACACTTTTAAATCAGATACTGGGTCTGTACATGTGACATGTTTTTCATATTGTGAAACATCAAACTGAAGTAGACTACCTGTGTTTTAAAGGTTGCATGAAAATCCTCTGCAGTTTAGCAGGGTTCCTGCACCTGCTGAATGCTCATGTTCAACTTAACCAATTCAAGCTAATTACTTTTAGCAGAATTAAAATTCATACTACTAATATTGTTTCATCATTACATTAATGTAGCACACGGTTCAGTTAGCTTTGTACAAAAATAGCTGGCGCCTTGAGGCATTGGTTGTTGTGATTTGGCACTATATAAATAATTGAATAGAATAAAAATGTCCTCCAAGGGGTTACTTTTTCCTTTCTTACTGGGAGTACATTTTAAAGTCTGTCCTTTTTCACTTTTACTTCCGTAAAGAAGTTGAATCAGTACTTCAGCTTTTACTGGAGTACTTTGTAACACTAGTATCTGTACTTCTACTTAAGTACAGAATGCCTGTACTTTTGCCACCTCTGGTCATCTCAAGAACTTTAATGGCTTGTAATCTGTCTCTTCATTTAAGATTTGGCTCATCTTGCAAGAAATGTTCCTTCCAGAGGTTGTTTTTTCCTCCCCCTGCAGTCTTAATTTGACCTTTTAATAGGCAGGCAAACACTCGAGGCTAAAATTAGCTTCTTTGTCTGATGATGTGATAATTAAATTTGGTGAGGTCATCCGTACACAAAAAGCAAAACAAGCCCACACACTTCTTGTGACCTTTTCGCCCCGTATCATCTTACCCCACCTTCTCCACCCAGCTCCTTCTCGTCATCAAAAGTTGTTATGACGACCTGAGTAAACAGAAGAGCACATCAGAGACACAGCTGTGATGGTGGGGGTGGTCTATGTGTGCCTGTCCTACTTTACTTTGAACTTGGAAGGTCAGAGATGCCAGGCCACCTCTAGTGGTAGAAAGCAGAGCAGGGCGATATGACCAAAAATATTTATCAGTATGCTAACATAGCTGTGTCGCTAGCGGTCACATAGCACATCATTATATACCAGCTAGCCAAACTTCAGTAACCCTACAAACGTCACTGCTGTTTAGTTTTCTGTCTTCATTTATGTTGGAAGTGATAACAGAGCTGTACGTTTTAATTTGTTTCCAAAACCCCGCAGTCAGGACATGCTATATTGTATTTAGATAGAAGCTAGCGAGCTAACTTCCTGCTAACTTCTAACTCCGTTAAATGTCATAAATTCCGTTTTCATGGATGCCTGGATGTTAAACTCAATTGTTACACCTGGTAGAGCAGAACGCTGATCATTTTATTAAAGATGAAAGACTTTAGACAGTTTTTCAACTCTTGGTAATGCCATAGTGATCGTTTGATATATGGACCTGCAGCAGAGTTTAGGCCCAGACACGGCTAGTGACGTCAGACTTAACGACCGGATTATGTTGCACAGGATGTAGCACAGTACACTCACGGAAGCCGGTATACCCGCCGAAACACCGTGCATTTATCGAGACTTTCAACCCCAGGTAGGCCAATTATGGATCTTCGGCTCCACATTATGTCAGCAGCTCCACTGTGAACTATGTTAAAAACAAACACCGCTCACGCCTCACAGATGACAGCTTACAGTCCTGCGTAAAGATGAAAGTGACTTCGTACAGCCCCAATTTGCAGACGCTGTGCGCAGAGGTTCAGGAGCAGAAGTCCCATTGTAAACATATCACGGCAGACCCGATGATGTTTGCATGAACATGCTTTTCAACATTTCTTTATTGACCACTTTTCACACACGGTTGCTGTACGCACACAGCCGGCTGTAGCTTTTCAGCTCACAGCCCGACACACACCAACACAACAGCAGAGAGAGCACAGACTTTAAGGCGGCGAGGCGTGATTGCGGGTGCCGCTCAGGTGCGTCCGACTCCCCTGCAGGGCACTGCAGACCACGCCCCACCACACACATTAACCAGGTAAAATACATATTTAGGCAGAATTTTGCAAATATCTATTTTTTTTTTAGCGGCATAGTGCTTTTTTTCCAATTATTTTTTAAAAGTCAGGTCAAGGCTCCAAAAGCCCAAAGGTGATATGAGGCTGGCGGTTCACAACAGTTTTTGTTTGCTACATCATTTTAGTTCAGCTGGGTGTCTTTCCTTTTGTTATATTTCTTTAAGAGTTCAAAATGTGTTAATTACATAAATAAAATGTAATTTTCTCTGTAGCACTTAATGGATTTCATAAGCAACACACCTTAGTTGCTCTGTGGATTCTTTTAAAAAGCAGTTAAAAACTTTTCTGTTCAAACAAGCCTTTTGTTGATCTACGTATTTTATATTCTTTATTTACATTTGATCTTTTACATTGTGTATAATGTCTATCGATTGTATTGTTTATTTTAATCTTTGTGTACAGTGCATTGTGACTGCCTGTCTGTTAAAAGCGCTTAATAAATAAACTTTACTTACTTACTTACTTTAGTTGTTCACAAAAGCATAAAGGTAAAAAAAAAAACAATATATATTTGTGATAGGATTTCCGGCTCTTTTTAGAGAACCGGCTCTTTCTGCTCGCCTCACTAAAAAGAGCCGGCTCTTTCGGCTCCGAACAGGCTCTTCAGGTTGTTTTGTTTCTTTAATTAATTAATTATTAACAATAATATAAAATTATGCACAAAAGGAATTACTAATGTAAAAAAAAAAAGTGGTTTTATTTATATATGTTTATATATAAATATATGCGGTGGCCCCTAGAGACAAAACACGTACAAACTCCAAGAAGCACATACAAACTCCAAAACACATTTCTAGCATTAACTGAACTTCCAAAACAGAGCTACCTAGATCACTTAAATTACACAATTCAAAGCATTCATATATAGTCAAATAATTAAAAAAAAAAAAAAAAAAAAAAAGTTCATTTACCTGTTACTACCTCACACCAAATCCGGTCGTTGGTACTTGCTGGCTTGTGTAGCCACTAGGTAACAAAAGCTCAACACTGCCCCTAGCATCCTGGAGCACTTCTGTTGTGTTTTTACGTGTTTTGGAGTTTGTACGTGCTTTGGAGTTTGTACGTGTTTTGGAGTTTGTACGTGCTTTGGAGTTTGTACGTGTTTTGGAGTTTGTACGTGCTTCAGAGTTTGTACGTGTTTTTACGTGTTTTGGAGTTTGTACGTGTTTTTACGTATTTTGGAGTTTGTACATGTTTTGGAGTTTGTACGTGTTTTGGAGTTTTTACGTGTTTTGGAGTTTTTACCCGTTTTTACGTGTTTTGGAGTTTGTACGTGCTTCAGTGTTTGTACGTGTTTTTACGTGTTTTGGAGTTTTTACCTGTTTTTACGTGTTTTGGAGTTTGTACGTGCTTCAGAGTTTGTACGTGTTTTTACGTGTTTTGGAGTTTTTACCTGTTTTTACGTGTTTTGGAGTTTGTACGTGCTTCAGAGTTTGTACGTGATTTGAAATTTGTATGTGCTTTGTCTGTAGGGGCCACCGTAAATATACTTTTATTTATTCACTCCACATAAAATGTAATAAATAAATCATATAATTCAAAAACCAACTATTCACATTTCAACTTTTAACTATTTAAATTTTCAGCTTTTTCCTTTTACAAATGTAAAGTGAAACAACACAAAACACTGCAAACCACAACACAATTAAATATAAATTATAATCTGAAAACAAAAAACAGATGCACATTCTCTGTCATATTGGTCTGCATGAATAAACTTTTCTGAATCCTTTATCATCTGCAACTGAAAATAGTTCTTGGCTCTTTCTCTGTCTCTCCCTCCTGCTCTGTTCCTGTGCTACTGAGTGTAACTACCGCCCCTCCCCTCTCTTCCCAGCGTAAAGCACAAGGCTCACATGCGGAGTGAAGCGGAAAAAAGTGCGAGAGGGTAAGAGAAAGAAGAAAAAAAAACATTATATACCATTATATAAAAAACATTATTTATCTTTTATTTAGTGCTGTCAGCGTTAGAGCCGGTAGAGCCGTGGTTCACTTTGATGTGAACCACGCAAGCGAGCCGTGGGTGTGTTTTTTTTTTTTTTCTCTCTCACCCTTTCTCTTGCACTTTTTTCTGCTTGACTCCGCATGCAAGCTTTGCGGCATCTCCGAAAACATTAGAGCACTTATGCAAATATGTGGTGTCTTGATGAATCGAGCAGATATTAGAAGTTTACACAGTACCATTCTCGCATGAAAATATCTTTAAAGTTTATTTTGTGACCAGAAAGAATAACATTTCAAACTCCGCCTCTCTGTGTTCCTCCACCACTGCCTCGTTTGAGTTTAGGACGAAATGGATTCTGGCATTTTGTCATTTCGACCTGATTGGAGATCAACACAGCCAATCAGATTTTTTTTGCATCCAAGTCTGTGATTGGATGGTTTTGTGGCTCCCTTTTCGCTCGCGCTTTGTTTAGATCCCCAAAATGGCGGATCGGGCCAAAATCCTTTCCACGCCCACCCCCGTGACATCACGCTCCAAAGCCCTATATAACGGTGTACAGAAAAGAGTTGAGCACACTAGTGATGGGATTTCCGGCTCTTTTTAGAGATCCGGCTCTTTCGGCTCGGCTCACTAAAAAGAGCCGGCTCTTTCGGCTCCGAACCGGCTCTTGAGGTTGTTTTGTTGCTTTAATTAATTTATTATTAACAATAATATAAAATTATGCACAAAAGGAATTACTAATGTTAAAAAAAAGTGGTTTTATTTATATATGTTTATATATGGCCCCTAGAGACAAAGCACGTACAAACTCTAAAGCATATACAAACTCCAAAAAGCACGTACAAACTCCAAAACACATTTCTAGCGTTAACTGAACTTCCAAAACAGAGCTACACAGATCACTTAAATTACACAATTGAAAGCATGTGTGTATTGTTTGTGTATTTATAGACAAGCACTCATATTTATTCAAATAATTTAAAAAAAACCTCATTTACCTGTTACTACCACACACCAAATCCGGTTGTTGATACTTCCTGGCTTGTGTAGCCACTAGGTAACAAAAGCTCAACACTGCGCCCAGCATCCTGGAGCACTTCTGTTGTCTTTTGTACGTGATTCTGAGTTTTTACGTGTTTTGGAGTTTGTACATGCTTTGTCTCTAAGGTCCACCATAAATATACTTTATTTATTCACTCCACATAAAATGTAATAAATAAATCATATAATACAAAAAACAACTATTTACATTTTAAACTTTTAACTATTTAAATTTTCAGCTTTTTCCTTTTAAACAAATTTCACGTGAAACAACACAAAACACTGCAAACCACAACACAATTAAATATAAATTAAAATATTAAAACAAAAAGAAGATGCATATTCTCTGTCATATGGGCCTGCATGAATAAACTTTCTGAATTCTTTATCATCTGCAACTGAAAATAGCGGATGATTACTATACCTTTCTAATGTGACGTTGTTGTCTCTCGCTCTCTTTCTCTCTGGCTCAGTTCCTGTGCTACTGCGAGTGTAACTAACGCCCCTCCCCCCTCTGCCCAGCGCAAAGTACAGGCCGTGCGTGCGGAGTTTAGCGGAAAAAGGGCGAGAGAGAGGGTGAGAGAAAGAAAAAAAAAACCTCACGGCTCCCAATAAGGAGCCGGCTCGCGTCGTTCACTTCAAAGAACCGGCTCTAAGAGCCATTTCGTTCGCGAACGACCCATCACTAGAGCACACACAGGCAGAAATGTTGAGAGCCAGAGCAACATATTGCGAGCAAGCGCAAATGCAAGAACTGAGCGACAGGGGTTGCTATTGTGTGTGTGGATAATAGCAAACACTGAAATAAATTTTTTTGCATGCAGCAATGAATTTTGTTCACTCAAATTTAGCTTTTCTTCACTCAAAATAAATTTCTCCTCAAAATGCAACACTTTTTTTTTTACGTGCGCTCAGAATAGTGGCACAAGAATAATACCATAGAGGGGCGGTAGTTACACTCGCAGTAGCGCAGGAACAGAGCCAGAGGGAAAGAGAGAGAAAGACAGCCAGGGACAACAATGTCACATTAGAAAGGTATAGTAACAGCTATTTTCAGTTGCGGATGATAAAGGATTCAGAAAGTTTATTCATGCATATGACAGAGAATATGCATCTTCTTTTTGTTTTTATATTTTAATTTATATTTAATTGTTTTGTGGTTTGCAGTGTTTTGTGTTGTTTCACTTTAAATTTGTTTAAAAGGAAAAAGCTGAAAATTTAAATAGTTAAAAGTTGAACTGTGAATAGTTGGATTTTGTATTATATGATTTATTTATTACATTTTATGTGGAGTGAATAAATAAAAGTATATTTATGGTGGCCCCTACAGACAAAGCACATACAAACTCCAAAACACTTACAAACTTCAAAACACATAAAAACTCCATAGCATGTAAAACCCCGAAGCACGTACAAACTCCAAAACACGTAAAAACTCAGAAGCACGTACAAACTCCAAAACACGTACAAACTCCATAGCATGTACAAACCCCGAAGCACGTACAAACTCCAAAACACGTAAAAACTCAGAAGCACGTACAAACTCCAAAACACGTAAAAACTCCATAGCACGTACAAACCCCGAAGCGCGTACAAACTCCAAAACACGTAAAGACTCAGAAGCACGTAAAAACTCCCAAACACGTACAAAACACAACAGAAGTGCTCCAGAATGCTAGGCACAGTGTTGAGCTTCTGTTACCTAGTGGCAACACAAGCCAGCAAGTACCAATGACCGGATTTGGTGTGAGGTAGTAACAGGTGAATGAACTTTTTTTTAAAATTATTTAAATATATATGAGTGCTTGTGTATAAATCCACAAACCATACACATATGCTTTCAATTGTTTAATTTAAGTGATCTAGGTAGCTCTGTTTTGGAAGTTCAGTTAACGCTAGAAATGTGTTTTGGAGTTTGTACATGCTTTGGAAATTATACGTGCTTTGTCTCTAGGGGCCACCGTAAATATTTATATATAAACATATATAAATAAAACCACTTGTTCTTACATTAGTAATTCGTTTTGTGCATAATTTTATATTATTGTTAATAATAAATAAATTAAAGCAACAAAACAACCCGAAGAGTCGGTTCGGAGCCGAAAGAACCGGTCTTTTTAGTGAGGCGAGCAGAAAGAGCCGGTTCTCTAAAAAGAGCCGGAAATCCCATCACTACCATGCACGGGGCGATCCGTGATAACTCGCTGACTGAGATTTACCTGTTAATGTAGTTATGGCGTTAACGTCATTTTAATGAGATTAACGCTGACAGCACTACATTTATTACAAATGTATTAACTGTATTATTATAAACATTAAAAATAAACAAGCTTGCTGGCTGGATTTGTATAAAAAAAAATCAATGGCTGGCAATGGACAGATGCAAGGATATCGATTGTTACACCTTTAAGAAATATGTAGGATGGATGTTGTATCCTAAAACATGATAAGAAGGCTGATTAAGTTTTTTCACTAACTCTTAATTTTTTAGAGGGTATAGCAGATTTGGAAGTTTATCCTAAAACAACAACTATAATCTCCACATTTCAACTTTTATCTCTTAATAGAATTTTGACTTTTTTCTTAAACCAACAATAATTTATTTTTTTAATAATATAAGCTCGACGCGCATCTTTCCTACCACAAGAGCATGAGATGGGCACAGTGAGCCTGATATTGGACAGCTAAGGGGGAGCCCAAGTTATCCTGATTCAGTTTGTATGTCAGAAGATACCTGCATAGAGGACTGGTCCTCTCAACAAATTCATGATAGATTTAAAGTGTGTTTTTGTCATTATGAAGAAATATATATATATATCAGTCTTCCCTTTTGTTGACATTCCTTAAAGTCTTTAGAGTCTAAGGAGCTTGGAAAGAAAAGCGTCTGGACTTCTTTAAGTTACTTGAAGACGTTTCACCTCTCATCCCAGAAGCTTCTTCAGTTCTAAGGTCAAATGGTGTCTTTAGACTTTTCATATTCCCCCTCTGCTTCCCTGGGCCCAAGAATCAACAGGCACTGCACCCAAAGCACTGAGGGCGACACAGACCTTAGGTGTTCTGCATCACTGGGGCTCCGGTTATTGGTTAATCATTTGATATAATAAGAAAGTTTAATGTACAATAATAAATACGTTAAATCAGATGATTTGGTGTTTATTAGTATTAGGTCAACCAGAACTGTTGATATTGGCAGCCACACATCACGTCTTTATACAAACAATATTAAAATATAAAAATATAATGAAAGAAACAGTTGAATTAATATGAAATTATTGAATTATATGAAATATTATGGCTTCGTGTGCCACAGTGTTTTTCTTTAAACTACTTGGGTACACTTTTACTGGCAGTCAGTGATGTCACTGAAAGGCAAGGTTCTGTTGCCATAGTCTCCTGAGATTATTTTGAAAGCTCACTTACAGAACTCAGTTAAACAGCTTAGAAAAGACAAGCACACACATTTGAAGAAATATTCACTACATTTTCCTATTTGAAAGATTTTAAAAATTAAGATGAACAACGAAACGAGAAAAAATACAAGTCCAGCAGATAAGAAAGATCCAGGAGATCAAAGTAAGTAAACAAATACATCAATCTGTGTAAAATCCCCCAAATAACAGAATCTACATTTCTAAAAATGTTGAGACACTGTGTATAAAATGAATCATTTGAATCCTGTGTTTGAGTGAAAATAGCAGAAATACAACATGTCTGATCAAAGAAAGAAAGACCAACAAGTGTCATGAAGATCTAAGACTTAGTAGACCTAGTATGGACTGGTGTTGCTCTGTTTTTATCAAATGGATAAACTTGTTATTAGAATTTAACCAATCCTCATTAAAATGTCATCAAAATCCTTCCAGTCCTGATGTCGAGCACTCTTTTTTACTACTGTGTTGTTGTTGTTTACGTAAGTAGCAAGCAGCTTGGCTTTTATACTCAGGTGAAGAGCAAAATGAACATTTAGGCTACAGCAGAGAGTCATTTGTGTCACACCTGTAGTAAAACAACATGTGTGTTTGTCTTTTCAGCTGAATTCCAGGCCAGATACGTGCAGGAGCACCATCTTGGAGGAGGCGGCTGTGGAGCAGTGTTTGCTGGCTACCGGAAAACAGATCATTGCCCAGTAAGTGTTCAGATGGTGGGAGTAAGACAGGCAGTAACGCAGATAACGGATAATATCGTAAGCTGAGACGTGTGCTGTTTCACACCTTTAGTGATGTCATACGGAGGAAATGCTCACCAATGCTCTGTGTCTTTTAGGTAGCCATCAAACACATTCCAAAGGACAGAATCCCCATCAAAGTGACGGTAAGTGTGCAACACTTGAACTGTTTTTACATTCCTGGACTGAGTGCAGCGTTCACCTGTGGAACGTCTCTTCCTCATCATCCACTTTGTTGGAATATATCAGGGTGAAAACGGGAAGCGGGTCTCGGTGGAAGTGGCCATTATGCTGAAGCTTGCAGCTGAAGCGGATGGACCAGTGGGAACGTCAGCACCCGTGTCACTGCTGGACTGGTTTGACCTCCGCACAGAGCTGATCCTGGTGCTGGAGAGACCTCTCCCCGCTGTGGACCTGCATGATTACATAACTGAAAATGGAGGTTGTTTACCAGAGGAAAAGGCCAAGGTAAGTTGACTGGAAGAGCCTTAGACTGTACAGCATTCAATCAAAGCACAGAGTATCAGAGAAGCATCAACCCATTGACTCATTACTGTCTTTTTCATCTTTTCCAGGTCATTCTGAAGCAGCTGGTTGATGCAGCAAAGGACCTGGAGGATAAACAGATCTTTCACCGGGACATCAAGAGTGAGAACATTCTGATTGAGACCGGCTCAGATGTGCCTCGTGTTCGTATCATTGACTTTGGACTGAGCTGCTTTGCTAAGAAGCGATCGGTGTACCGCCTCTTCTACGGTAACGTATTCAGCTCCTGCTCTTCACACATGTAGCAATTTGTGCCTTTTGTTTTACAAGAAATTGTCATTGTGTCTGTTTATTAGGTACACCTATTCACACCCCTCCCGAATGTTACGGACGCAAAAAATACAGGGCTGGACCCACCACGGTGTGGCAAATGGGAGTGGTGCTGTATGAAGCGCTTCATGTGGGGGACTTTAATACCATGACGTTCCTCCAAAAGGAACTGAAATTCAACAAGGATCTGTCGCCACGTAAGAAAACGTCACGCTTCAACATTCACTGATGGCTTGGATCACTGGAACTATCATCTTCATCTTTTTTCTCCTTTCTTTCTCTCCAGACTGCCGGAACTTCTTGGACGCATGTTTAACCAACGTCCCGGAGAAGCGCCCAACGCTGGGTGACCTCCAGCTTCACCCCTGGCTCAGATAAACCCGTCTCTCTCACACACAGACACACACTTCATATATTGTCATATAAGTGTGATATATTACTTAACTTTCTTTTTTTGTCTTTTTTACAGGAAAAGATTGTTTTTAGTTTTTTTGGCCTATTCTAAATTTTGCTATCCTGGAGTTCCTGTAACCCCCCCCCCCCAGCCATCCCAGGAAAGGGGATCTCTCTTTGAATGGGCTTTCCCGAGGTTTCTTCCCATCCATCTGGCCCCGCGGGGAGTTTTTCCTCGTCTTCATAGAGAGCTTGGGCTGGGTCAGGAGCTCCATCAAAATTGGCCTAATTTGATTAGTTAAATGTAATAAAATACTTTAATGTAATCAAATAAAATTTAGCAAAAATCTGAACATTTAATTTCCATCAAAATAAAACTTGTTAAATCCAACTTTGGTGAGAATACTCTTTTATTACCATTTCAAGGATTGTTTTTTACCCAAAAAAGAAGAAAACTGAAAATTAATTAATACTAATTAATAAAACTAATTAAATTAAGTACCACTTAACTCAGATTTCCCACGGTTCCTGTGCAGAGTTTCTGTTTATGACTGTGCTCTTGTTTAAGTTGATTCCTCTCATTAATAAATCTTGTAAATAGTTCAAGCGATTGCATCTGCTCTTGGGTCCAACTGCACTCTCATTTCTGTGACATGGGGGTTTGTCCTTTCTTTCCTTTGCATTATTGTTAGGTTTTTACTAGGGGTGCAACGATACACAAAATTCACGGTTCGGTTCGATACTTTGGTGTCACGGTTCGATATTTTTTCGATAAAAAAAATGTTCACGCCTTTTTAATTTGTCATTTTTTAAAATTATGAATATATATTTTAACTCAACAGTACAGTTTTTAAATTTAATGTTGCTGAAACAACAAAATAAAATAAAAAATACATCTATCTGATCGAGAAAACACTCATCTTTGGAAAAGAGAGTCATTACAGAGAAATGGCTCTTTCCAAAATAAAAGCTATAACTATATACCCTTCTTCTGGGCTATATTCTCAGCAGTATATTAAACATATTAGGTCCCCATGAGGAGAATCATGTGCTAACGGCTGTCTAAATGACTCGGGTAAAGTTTGTAGCATGCGTGCTTGTTGTTTTTGTCTGCTTCCACTTGTCTTTGCACTAGGATGATGTCGGAGTAAATGTGCAGTCATATTCATTGTGTTCCCACTAGTGCTGTCAGCGTTAGTGATGTGTCGGTCGCGAACGAAATGGCTCTTAGAGCCGGATCCTTATCGCGAGCCGTGGGTGGGGTTTTTTTTTCCTTCTTTCTCTCGCACTTTTTTCCTCTTCACTCCGCATGTGAGCCTTGTGCTTTGCACAACTATTTTCAGTTGTGGATGATAAAGGATTCAGAAAGTTTATTCATGCAGACCCATATGACAGAGAATGTGCATCTTCTTTTTGTTTTCAGATTTTAATTTATATTTAATTGTGTTATGGTTTGCAGTGTTTTGTGTTGTTTCACTTTAAATTTGTTTAAAAAGAAAAAACTGAAAATTTAAATAGTTAAAAGTTGAACTGTAAATAGTTGGATTTTGTATTATATGATTTATTTATTACATTTTATGTGAAGTGAATAAATAAAAGTATATTTACGGTGGCCCCTAGAGACAAAGCATGTACAAATTTCAAAACACGTACGAACTCTGAAGCGCGTACAAACTCCAAAACACGTAAAAACTCCAAAGTACGTAAAAACTCTGAAGCACGTAAAAACTCCAAAACACGTAAAAACTCAGAAGCACGTAAAAACTCCAAAACACGTAAAAACTCAGAAGCACGTAAAAACTCCATAGCATGTACAAACTCCAAAACACGTAAAAACTCCAAAACACGTAAAGACTCAGAAGCACGTAAAAACTCCATTCTGGGACTTGAGAAGAAATTTGAAACACAACTGGAAGATATCAAAGAACAAAACAGACAGAGTGCAGCTTTGGTCGCCAGTTTGGCTAAGGCTGTAGAGTTTAACACTGCATAGATGGTCGATTGTAAAATGAAAGTTGCTCAATTGGAAAATGCGAATGAACAGCTGCTTAAAGAAAATGACGATTTGATTTTTTTTTTTTAATTTAGAAAAGAGTAGCCAAAAATAAATTTTATATCTTCCTTCTTAATTGATGGCATTGAATGTGACGACTCTAAAATTTTGCAAGATGAAGTTTATACATTGTATTCCAATCTATATTCCTCACAGTTCTCCCAAGCAGACTGTGATGTCTGTTTTGAGCAAATAAATAATTTAATCCCTCAAATTGATGAATCATTTAAGGAATTTTGTGAATCTGATTTTAGAATTGAAGAGTTAGATGCATCTGTTAAGAAAATGGCGTTTAATAAATCCCCTGGTCCAGATGGGCTTAAAGTTAATTTCTTCAATTTTTCAGGGAAGATTTAAGGGAAATTTTATTTAAAGCTATATTGGTTTTAAATAAAGCCAATATAGCTTTAATAAAAACAACCCAATACATTTAATCTTATGTAAGCAGTATATACATGAATGTCAATTTTTTTAAGACCAAACCAACCTTAGTTCACTGGAAGAATGACTTAAACCTGTTTATTAAATCCTTGACTTTGATTAAAAAGAAAAAGGCTACATATTTTGCTTCCTTTTTGGAAGATTTTGATTTATTGAATTAATACTTTGATAATTTCCTGTATTTCACGTGGGTTAAAAAAGATATATTAAATATCTTTTTTTATGCTTTTTAAAGAACATATTTTAACATTGGACTCGACAAATAAATCCTCGCTAACAAAAAAGGCACTTCAAGCGCCAAATTGCTTTATATTTCTTCACTTAAATATACAGGCAGCAAGTAGGGGTGACATGGGCCCCAAGTTTGAGGTATTATGCCTTAAACTGGACTAATCAACATAAGGATGGAAACCACTGTGGAACTTTTTCAGTAAGCTGAGTTTTGTACGTGTTTTGTAAGTTAATCAGTAAATTAACACCAATAGCTAGTTAACCCTAGCAATTCACACAACAACTGGGTGTTGGGTAACTATGATGTTTTTATTTTAGAAAATAGTCCGTACACATGAATTAATGTACTTTAATATAAAAATGGAGATGCTACAACCTCAAAAGTGTGGTTGCCTCTAGATTTAAAAAGAAAAATAAGGTCTAGTAGTTTCACTACATAAAGAATAAATGCAAAATTTAAAAAGAACTGTTATAGCTGGATATATCGACGACTTATTCAATTATATGAAATATTATGGCTTAGTCTAATCAAAGAAAGGTTACTGGGGCACTTTGTCTTTGGTAAAATAATGGGACAAGTTTATTCTTGGACTCAGCAGTAAAAACAGACCAACAAGTGTCATGAAGATCTCAGACTTAGAGTATGGACTGGTGTTGCTCTGTTTTTATCAAAAGGATAAACCTATTAAAATGCCATCAAAATCCTTCCAGTCCTGATGTCGAGCACTCTTTTTCACTACTGTGTTGTTGTTGTTGTTGTTGACAGACTCTAAGAACAGGATAGCTAAAAGAAAGGCCAGTCCTGAAAGGAAGACCCCCGTAAAAAGGAGGAGGGTCACTGAGCAGGCTGCTCTTGTTTAAGTTGACTCCTTTCATTAATAAATCTTGTAAATAGTTCAAGCGATTGCACATGAATTAAGGTACTTTAATATAAAAATGGAAGGTGATACAACCTCAAAAGTGTGGTTGCCTCTGGATTTAAAAAGAGAAATAAGGTCTAGTAGTTTCACTATATAAAGAATAAATGAGAACTGTTATAGCTGGATATATTGACGACTTATTCAATTATATGAAATATTATGGCTTCGTGTGCCACAGCGTTTCTCTTTAAACTACATGGGAACACGTTTATTGGCAGTCAGTGATGAGTTTATTTTGAAAGCTCACTTACAGAACTCGCTTAAACAGCTTAGAAAAGACAAGCACACACATTTGAAGAAATATTCACTACATTTTCCTGTTTAAAACATTTTTCAATTAAGATGAACAAGGAAACGAGAAAAAATACAAGTCCAGCAGATAAAGATCCAGGAGATCAAAGTAAGTAAACAAATACATCAAATCTGTGTAAAATCCCCCAAATAACAGAATCTACATTTCTAAAAATGTTGACACTCTGTGTAAAAATGAATCATTTGAATCCTGTGTTTGAGTGAAAATAGCAGAAATACAACATGTCTGATCAAAGAAAGGTTACTGGGGCACTTTGTCTTTGGTAAAATAATGGGACAAGTTTATTCTTGGACTCAGCAGTAAAAACAGACCAACAAGTGTCATGAAGATCTAAGACTTAGTAGACCTAGTATGGACTGGTGTTGCTCTGTTTGTTATCAAAAGGATAAACTTGTTATTAGAATTTAACCAATCCTCATTAAAATGCCATCAAAACCCTTCCAGTCCTGATGTCGAGCACTCTTTTTCACTACTGTGTTGTTGTTGTTGACAGACTCTAAGAACAGGATGGCTAAAATAAAGGCCAGTCCTGAAAGGAAGACCCCCGTAAAAAGGAGGAGGGTCACTGAGCAGGCTGCTCCTTCCACCAGCTCAGACACTCATGAGGTCAAAGGAGTGAAGCGTAAGGTCCAGCAAGATGCAGCTGGCACAACCAGTCCAGCAAAGAAGCCTAAACTTGCTGAGCCTATGAGCGGTGACAAGGAGCAAGCGTCTTCCTCCTTTGACGCTGGTAACGGTAGACTAATTAGTTGAGTGATGGGTAGATTAAGGAGATGAAGGAGATATTTGTGTCTATGATCTAATGAGCTGATGTGCTTTTGGTGTTTTCCACATCTGCAGTCAAAGCACAAATGGGTGCATGAAAGATGGCAGGAGGAAGTCTGCAGGAGACAGCAAAGAGCCACCCAAGAGAAAGAAAAGGGACAAAACCAAACACAGCGCCCAAAATTCAGCAGCTGACCAGAGACGTAAGTAGCAGGCAGCTTGGCTTTTATACTCAGGTGAAGAGCAAAATGAACATTTAGGCTACAGCAGAGAGTCATTTGTGTCGCAGCTGTAGTAAAACAACATGTGTGTTTGTCTTTTCAGGTGAATTCCAGGCCAGATACGTGCAGGAGCACCATCTTGGAGGAGGCGGCTGTGGAGCAGTGTTTGCTGGCTACTGGATAACAGATCATTGCCCAGTAAGTGTTCAGATGGTGGGAGTAAGACAGGCAGTAACGCAGATAACGAATAATATCGTAAGCTGAGACGTGTGCTGTTTCACACCTTTAGTGATGTCATACGGAGGAAATGCTCACCAATGCTCTGTGTCTTTTAGGTAGCCATCAAACACATCCCAAAGGACAGAATCCCCATCAAAGTGACGGTAAGTGTGCAACACTTGAACTGTTTTTACATTCCTGGACTGAGTGCAGCGTTCACCTGTGGAACGTCTCTTCCTCATCATCCACTTTGTTGGAATATATCAGGGTGAAAACGGGAAGCGGGTCTCGGTGGAAGTGGCCATTATGCTGAAGCTTGCAGCTGAAGTCGATGGACCAGTCAGCACCCGTGTCTCTGCTGGACTGGTTTGACCTCGGCACAGAGCTGATCCTGGTGCTGGAGAGACCTGTCCCCGCTGTGGACCTGCATGATTACATAACAGAAAATGGAGGATGTTTAGTTTACGCTGGGGGACCTCCGGCTTCACTCCTGGCTCAGATAAACTAGTCTCTCTCACACACAGACACACACTTCATATCTTATCATATAAGTGTGATACATTACCTAACTTTCTTTTTATTGACTTTTTTACAGGAAAAGATTGTTTTTAGTTTTTTTGGCCTATTTTTTTTTGCTATCCTGGAGTTCCTGTAACCCCCCCCCAGCCATCCCAGGAAAGGTGATCTCTCTTTGAATGGGCTTTCCCGAGGTTTCTTCCCATCAATCTGGCCCCCCGGGGAGTTTTTCCTCGTTTTCATAGAGAGCTTGGGCTGGGTCAGGAGCTCCATCAAAATTGGCCTAATTTGATTAGTTAAATGTAATAAAATACTTTAATGTAATCAAATAAAATTTAGTAAAAATCTGAACATTTAATTTCCATCAAAATAAAACTTGTTAAATTCAACTTTGGTGAGAATACTCTTTTATTACCATTTCAAGGATTGTTTTTTACCCAAAAAAGAAGAAAACTTAAAATTAATCAGGTTAAAGTATAACTACCGGCCTGCATTTACCAGTAAATACAAACTCTCCACAAGTACCACTTAACTCAGGTTTCCCACGGCACCTGTGCAGAGTTTCTGTTTATGACCGTGCTCTTGTTTAAGTTGACTCCTCTCATTAATAAATCTTGTAAATAGTTCAAGCGATTGCACATGAATTAAGGTACTTTAATATAAAAATGGAAGGTGATACAACCTCAAAAGTGTGGTTGCCTCTGGATTTAAAAAGAGAAATAAGGTCTAGTAGTTGTTTTTTTTAAAAAACAAATAACTGTTACAGCTATATATGTCGACTTATGCTAAGTTAACCTGGCCTAAGAGCCTCACAGAGCTCTCAGTCTTCTCCAGTTTTGCCCCCGAAAGTGGTAAAAAATTATTTTTAATAGATCCTGATTACATAAAAACAGGTTTTATGGTTCGCCCTCATTGGCACTGATTTATTATTTCCATCAGTGAATGAGAAATGAAGACGCTGAAACAGCCTCAATGAGGCTTTTCACTTCTATGTATAGCTGATTCGACCCACCAACAGCAGCGAGGACTGGAGTGACAGTAACCCACTGACGTGCGAGGAAACTTTCTGCACAGCCTCACAATTGGTCGACCTCTGATTCCATTCACGTGTTGCCAGGGAGAGCGACCCTCCACCCAAATCACACACATAGCGCACTCCCTCCTATGGTATTTTACTAATTCACACAGGAATGCACCGTCCAGTTGTCAAGGGACAGAAGAAACTGAGCTTTTTTTACAAGTGTCACTTCAAATATGTTATGCAATCATTCTTTAACTCTATACACAAACAGATATCAGTGTGTGTGTGTATATGTAAGGACATCACATCAACAATAGGGTTCAATTTATCAACAATTTGATTTTGTCTGTCACCAAATAACAAGATGAGCCTCAATTTGATCCTTACGTTTATACAAAGTATGATTTCTTTTTCACCTTTTCAGCAAATTAACTCCAAGGTTGTGTATACAGGTGGGAGGAGAGTTCGTATGCATAACTGTACAAAACAATAATTACACAATTCTTCACAGCATCTTAATATGTGCATTATTTACACAACATCTCTATTTAATTATTAAATCATCATCAGTACCTTTATTATGAAACTGCTGATTAATTTGCATGGTTTTCTTCACCACAATACACAAAAGATTTTAAGTTTATTGTATTTGTACAGCTCCAATTCACCACAACAGACACCTCGGGGTACTTTATATTGCAAGGTAACAACCCTGAGATATATGAGTGAAATGTCCAACAAACAGACGATCCCCTGCGAGCACGACTTGGTAATGGTGGAGAGGAAGAACTCCCATTTAACAGGAAGAAACTTTCAGCAGAATCAGGTGAGGGGAGGGGCAGGTTTCTATGTGGTCTCAGGTCTCAGTGCATCATGGGAAACCCACAGCAGCATATCAATGAGGTCGCCTGAAATCACCCGATCCACCCCTCAATGAAACCAGTTATAGGCCCCACATATGGGTGGGCTGAAATTTGGCGTTTTATTTTGATTTTTTTCCAGCATTTTTGAGCCCTCACAACTTCTTAAGCACAGGGGACATGTTTCTATTGCTGGAAAACAATGCTTCTCTTGCTCTACATCTTCTTTATTGAAAATAAGAGCCGTCATACTGAGGCTTAGAGCTGAGCAGTGGGGATTTGGCTTTAAACTGTGACACTTGGAGTGGGTTTAAAGACCCAAGTGTCATCGAGGACACTTACGGAATCCATGAAGTGTGTTTGAGGCTGGTGTGGGCGAGTGGGTGGGCCCGGGTGACAGAGGTGCAAGAGCTCGTAACTCACACACATGGTCAGCCAATCAGCAGGGCCTGTGGGGGCAGAAAGCCGGTAAGTTACACTTGGAAACTAACAAACACATAATAACACAGAACGGACAGACGGCAGAAGACAGAAGGAGTCACGAGAGGAAAGCTCGATCTCTTCTGCAGGATTTCAGCTGAACCCGAGACCAGCTGACTGAGCTCCTAAGGTAATGTGCTCTGCTGTGACTGGATGTTTGAGTCAGACTTTGCTGAGCTGGAGGTGTCCTCACTGTCAGGTCACAGAGTAAGAAGGACGTTCGAGGCTGATGGAAAGTTTAGTGAAACTTGCAGCATTTCCAGAGTCTAACATGTCGATTTGCATGTCCTGAAAGTCTGATTGGCTCTTAGATGAAGCTCATCTGTAGATAAAGCCTGGTTAATTCCATATTATCAAAGTAAAGCTCTTCAGGTATCCATTCACGCAGGCTCTGTGCGAGCACTTCCAGGACAAGTGCGGCCTCTGTGAGTGGGAAGAGTGTCTGTTTTGGTCCCCCTGTATTCGCTGTCAACATGGCGAGCCCTGAGCAAGAGAGACTTTGACAGCTGGACAGCCTCAGTGGAAGGCACGCAACCGCCCCTCTGTGCGCTATTTATATTCACCTTTCCAGGCTTACAACCGGTGTCCCTTCATTCACACCCCGCCACGGCAAATGCCACCACATTAAAGTGCTTGTCAGCTACAAATCAGTGGTTTCTACTACGGCTGAATTAATCAGGGTTCTTGTGTTGCAGGAACCTAAAAGTAAAGCATAAATGATTATTTTAGGCTCAATTACTGCCTGATATTACAACCCGGTATTTGTCATATCATATCTGCCATATCTTGTGTAAATATGACAAAACTAGGGTTGTATAATTAAGGATATAAGAATGAAATAGTTTTCCTGCTTAACATAAAAATGTAGGATTAAATAATTAATGAAAAAATAAAACATATACACATATTTCTTCATACATATTTCTCAGTGGTTCCAACTGTTGAAATAAAAACAGAAAAAATATCCAACATCACACATTTCCATACAGTATTCCTGATCATTTTATGAACTCCTGGCTTTAGATGATGATTCATTTGTTTTACAAAAAACCGAATGGATCCATCTGCACACTAGGGAAAGAAATGAGCTGAGCAGCACCTAAAAAATCTGATCTATAGTGACCCCAAGTGGTTAAACTCCTTACCTGTGCAGGTGTTGTCCCTAAACAGTCGGTTATAACGAAAAAGCAAACTCAGTCTATTATTTTGTTCTTGTATAAAATTAAAGCAGATTTAGGGATAAGTATTTGCATCTGCTGCTGCTCAAAAAGCTCACATATTAGTTTTCTTAGACAGGCCTACTGATCATAAAATGCTTCTAACCTTGTTAGAAGTCTTTTTAAAGTACTCTAACTTATTAGCAGCCAAGCAAGAAAAATATCTCCCCATTCACTACAAGGGTTGGAGACCAAATTATATTTAAATATTCAGGATGAAACCTGCTAACTTTGGTTATTCTCAGACATTTTATCGCCAAGAAAAAACAAATGTATCCATCCTTTATCCACGCACACGGTCTCTTAACATTATTCTACATAGTGCAAACCCACACCTTTAAAGTACTAAAAGAACAGGGTCCATTCTGTGTGGCCAAGTTATCCACACCAGGGTTTTTAGTAAGATCTGACTTCAAAATACTCCGTATGAAACTTACTGGTTTGGTTTCTCTTCTTTTAAACATATTTTTCCATCTCCTTCTCTCCTCCAGTTCTAGATGCCGACCGACAGCGACAGAGACATGGCCATACCTCGGTTGTTTAACTCCAGCACACCCTTCGTCATCGTGGCCGACGGATCCGAGATCTCGTTTCTCACCAAAGTGGACGACGATCAGGGATGCGAGGAGGAGAAAGACTCGCTGGTCCAAGCCATCGGCCCCCACCTGAGTCGAGTGATGCAGCGCGGCACAGCCAAGCATGTTGTCACACGGGGGCGTGAAGTTTCCGAGGAGAATCCGTGTGTTTCTATAGTCGCGCAGGCTGAGCGTAAGTAAGACTGAGATCAGATCTTAACAGGACTGTTTTACATCGTTTTCCTTTTTGTCTTAGCTACTTGCATCCTTTTATTATTTTGGTTTAAAAAACACACAATGAAAGCACATGTAGATCCAGCACAAGTTTCCAGTCTATCATGGGGCTGCACAAGACTTAATGCAAGCCCTGAGGGGCCAAAAAACTTCATGTCAGCACAAGATGAGTACTTAAAACAGCGCAAATAATGTATAAAGTAAGAAATAAATTGCTTCCAAAAGAAATCTGTAAATTGTTCATAGAAAGAGAAGGTGGGTATAACTTAAGAGGGAAATGGAATTTAAAAATACAAAGTGCTAGAACAACTTTAAGAACTATGTCTATCTCAATTGCAGGAGTTAAATTATGGAACAGTCTAACAGAAGAAATAAAAGAAAGTAAAAACATAAACCAGTTTAAAGTAAAATATAAAAACCTAATTTTAAATAAGTATAAGAATGAAGAAAACGGGGTTAACCCAGGACGGTAATGTTGCTGGTAATGGTGTTGTGGTTCTTTTTTGGTTTGTTTGTTTTTCCATAACTTGTGTATCTGCAAATATACACATTCTGTATTTTTCATGTTAAAGAAACTATACTGTGGTGGGGCTTGCTAATTTCTTGATTTTGATTTATGTATGTTTTGTTTTGCTTTAGTTTTGTTTCATATGTTGTTTGTTTAATTTAAGACAAAAAAAAAATTAAATGAAGTAAAACTTGAGGGGGTAGGGACAAATAAGTGAATACTTCTGCCTACTCCTTTTCAAACAAATAATGGAATGATATTTTGTAATGATTGTGAAGGCACGTGTTTGAAATGTTTGAAATAAAAATGAACTGAACTGAACTTCTTTTAATCAAAGGGCTTTGATCTTGCTTTTAGAGAGTAACGACTAAAACAGGCTTAAAGGTTTTCAATGATCTATAATTGTTTTGAGTTGTACATCAGCACTTTTCAGGTTTGCAGAACAGCTGCTTATGCAACCGAAGATCACTAATGTTCACTACCAAGTAGGTGTATTAAAGAAATGGTGCATTAGCTCCTGTTGTGCAAAATAACATAATAGCAGCTAAAAGCTTCCAGAGAGGAATGCAGAAAAAGTGAAGACAACATTTTTACTGTTACACCTCTGAATGGAAGCATGCAGTTGTAGCACATGGACCAGAACTTTAATCCACAACGAGACTTCTCTAACTCGAACTCCTACTGTTTCTCTGTCCCAGGAGAAGACTTCCAGGAGTTCAGCCCGACCAACACTCAGTGCCCCTACTCTCAGTCTCGCCTCCTCCAAAAGCACAGGTAAAGAACACAACACACATTACCTGTGCACAGGCTTAAATGCCCTCCATGGCCAAAAATATAGGATACAGGTATTATATGGCTTCCATTTAGCTTGTACGTGAAGGTTCAGGGTTCTTTATGTGCTCATGACCAGCTACATATTTGTATTCATAGATGGTAACAAGGTTTTAGCTGTGCTTTTTCTGTGTGCATGAGACAACGACCTCTTCCTGCACTTTAAATAACTCATGTGCTCCAAACAACATCGTGATCAGTTGGATTTTAAAGAAAGCATTAAGCGTTCTGTGTGAGAAACCAAATTTTCATACTTCTTCTCATTTGCAGGACTCTCGGTAAGGAAGCCGCCTTTGTGAGCGACTCAGATGATGAGAACTTTGAAACAGCCACCAAATTCCCGCGCTACCACCTCCAGAGAAAACAGCGCCGGAAAACCAGAACCACACAGAGCCTGGAGGAAGGGGAGGAGCCTCCTATCATCCAGGGTCTGTGGGTGCAGGAGATTGATTGGCTGAAATCAGCAGACAGAGAGACGACTTCATCAGCTGAAATCATACCTCCTCCTCCTCAGTTTACTGACTCGGCCTCAGACCCCTGCAGAGACTCGTGCATGTGTGACAGCTGCAGCTGCGCAGACGTTTGTGACTGCGTGAGGAGATCAGAGGAGGCGTCGCCGTCAGAGGACCAACGCAGATCTGTAGATACAGAAGACACATCCAGCACCGACCACAGAGGAGGCTCGGGCTCGGATACCGACTCTGTTCGCACTCACGAAAGTGACTCAGACTCGTCTTATGACGTCGATGTCGGCACACAAGGCATCATGTCGACCTTTGACCTCATGTATGTGTCTGGATTTACCCCTTCCTCCAATGCAGGATGGAATTCTGACTCTAGAGGAAGTGTGCAAAACCCACTGGGAAATTCAGAGTATTCCCACAGCCTCAGCACTGAGAATACATCCCAGTGTTCCTTTGGGTTTGATGACATGAGTGACGCAGTTTTAGATGAGCTGAGGGGCAAAGTGGCGCACATACCAAAGCTGCTTGTTTCAGCTTTCTGCAGAGATTTCATCAAACGGATCCTAAACAGCTGGAAAACATCGAAACCTGCAAATGAAGGACTCATATTTCATGACGTAAGACATTCACATCCAGTCCATCCACACTGTTTTTGTTTATGGACAGTAGACAGCAGAAGCAGTAGTATTCAGGTAGTGAACGGGCCAATCACAGTCGCTGCATCAGTGCAGCATTTGGTTCAGCTTCTAAGGAGATGCACATCACGTTACCTCGTAGCGTTTCTCAAGGACTCGAATTTAAGTAAAAATTTCACTTTAACCAACAATAATGAATAACAATGTTTTTAATTCATAATTTAGTAAAAAATAAATGAAGTGTAAAAATCTGTGACATCTAAAACTCTGAATGCAGACTTTTCACCACATAAAGGTGGAAACTTTTACTTCGTGTACAAGATGTGAATGTTTAGAAGCTAAAGACACATTTAAAATACAAAAACGGTTATGAACCATAAGAAATCAATAAATCAATCAAAAAATAAAAATAAATAAGGCAACTTACTGTTAGCAGTTCTCCAAATGGAGAAACCTTTGCTGAAGAGCGGCCTCTGCACCAGCGGGAACAACGCCAGGATGAAGAACTGTTAGCAGTAACTTGGTCTAGATTTGAATACTGGTGGTGAGGTGGGTGAAGTGGCCTGAAGCGAAGGCTCATCTAGGATTTCAGCGCTTAAATGAGGAAGACTGGCTGTAAAAGGTTTTTTTTTATGGGGGATTTAACTCGTTTTCTTTTTTCTCTCTTTGTTTCATCAAGCATCTCCAGCCCAGCAGTTGTCAGTACAGAGAGGGAGAGGAATACTTTGTCCTTCATCACATCCAGAATGGATCATATGGTGACGTGTTCTGCGTTCGTGACAGAAGCACCGGCTTCAAATGTGCTGCCAAGAGGGTAAGCCAAGTCGCTGAGTCAGTCATTACAATCCAGATGTGCTCCACCCGGGAGGTTTAAACTCCCGAGAGCTGACATGCTGATTTTATTTAAACTGATTTCTGTTATTTAGCTCATTGTTGACCGTTCTTCTCAGATTCCACTGAGTCATTTCAGCAGCGAGGAGGTGAGCACATGGAGTGCTCTGAACTCTCCTCGAGTCGTGGAGCTCTTTGGAGCTGTGAGGGAGGGGCTTAACGTCGTTCTCCTCATGGACCTGAAGCCAGGTAACCTAACTACACGCTACAAACTGCATAAAAACCATCTGAGCAGTCTGAGAGAGTAATCATACTCTCCCAAACCCCATCAGCTTGTTTAGCCCAGCTTCTAAAGGAGATGAACTGCCTACCTGAAGATCTGGCCCTGCATTACCTTCATCAAACACTGGGGGCGCTAGAACACCTACACCAGAGAAGGGTGGTTCATTTGGATGTCAAAGGTATGTGTTCTTTTTTATTTTTATAATATGTAGAAATTAAGAGAATTCAAACCTTCTGGACATTTTAGAGTGACCAGTGTGGTCCTAATCATTTTATATATGCGATAAATCAAATGTGCAGGTGTATGCGGATGTATTCAGGCATTTTACTCAAGGAAGTAAAAAAATATCAGCAAATACTCTTAAAAATAATCATTAAAAGAAAACACTGAGAAGCAGGAGCTATAAGCGTCTTTGCATCATTCACTGAGTAGATAAAAACAATAATGATGTCATGCTTTATTTTTAGGCAGTGCATTTTATAGCAAATTTTTTTTCTTAATTTATAGAAGTTGCTAAAAAATAAAGGACACGAGTATATAGGTAGTACTAGGGATGCACCGATACCGATACTGTAAAATGTGTGTGTACTCATACTCGTAAAAGTTAACCGATACCATGAACCGATACCAACTTTCTGTTGTAGTTTTTTAGATTGGCCACTAGGGAGCTAATTATTATTTTATTTATTATTTATTTAATAATAATTATTTTGTTTGTTTGTTTACAATATGGACACTCTGCAATAATTTAAAAATTTATTTTATTCGCAAACCTAATTTGTATTTATTTTATTCCAAACAGAAGTGTTTATTTATTATTCTGAAAGCTCGAGACAGTGCCAATAGTTCAGTGATATTTTGTAAAATTACAATGTGGAGACTCTGCAATAATTTAACAGAAGTGCTTATTTTTCACTTGAAATTTTTTTGTGGTCATTTTTATTAAGATTTTATTTTTTATCGGCAGGGAATATAATAAAACCTGTCTTCCAATTCATTGTATTTGTGTGTGTGTGTGTGGTAGAAGTATCGTTTTTTGTACTCTGTATCGGCAAGTACTCAGATCCAAGTATCGGCATCGTATCGGTTTGAAAAAATTGGTATCGTTGCATCCCTAGGTAGTACTTTTATCTTTAGTTCATTATACACATTATTTAGGCTCATTTTGACTTTAACTTGCAATGGAGACTTTTACTTGTTTTGGAGTATCTTTCTACTGAGATAAGACGTGCTGGACTCTACCCCGAGTTTTTTGGGTGCCACCAAAGTACCTTTGCAGAGATTTTATATAATCAGTAGAACATACAGAGAAAAGAGCTCAGCGAAGCCTCAAGCTGGTGGTTGTGCCGTCAGCTAACATCTCCTGTGATGGTACCTGATCCTAAAGGGACACCTCGCCCCTAAACCCTCGGTAATCCCTGCTCATACGATTGAGCAGGAGGGGTTTGCTCACATTAGGCCCCTCTATTGTGCTCTGAGCTCATGTCTGAAAGCTTCGCTCATCATACATCCGTCAAATTACCCACTCTCGTCATATCAGATAGCACAAAGTTCCTGTGCTTTTTTTGTAGATGGTACCTCATCCTACCTCGAGATGGCCGTTCATGCTTTAGCCCCCCATGCACCCATCACTCTTACAGCCTCTGACAGCCTCCTGCTTCTCAGTCAGCTGTTTCATAATGAGCACCCAATGAAAACAAGCTGTCCCACTGAATCCTGCGTGTTGATCTTATTCCAGTTGACAATGTGCTGCTGTCTGCAGACTGCAGAGACACATTCCTCTGTGACTTTGGTCTCTCAGAGACTTTAGATGACAGTGGGTGGAGCACCAAGAATTTCAGGGGTAAGTTTGATCCTCAAAAGTCTGAAATAAACTATGTTGCAGTTTACAGATGACTAACATTTTGGTTCAAACACCAAATTAGATTAAAACACATACATATGTATCACAGCAAACTGTCAGTCTTTTTAAAATCTACTTGTGAAATGATCTACTGCTTAGGCTCCCATAAATACACAATAAGGAGTTTGCAATGAATAAATCTGCCTTTCACCATCATCTTTCAACCTTTAAACATTCATATCTTTCAAAGATAGCATGCAATACTCTTAGCCTACCGTGTTAGCATTCAAAGATTTGCAACAGTCTTCCCAGTATTTGATTATTAACCACAACGCTGGACATATTTTGACCTCTACGTCGTTGCGAGTGGCTTTTTGAGTTTTAAGACTTTCAATTCATTTAACGTTTGTGAATGTAGGAGCTGCATTCCCCGGCACAGAGACCCACATGGCCCCTGAGGTGGCACGAGGGGATCAACTCTGCGCCAAGGCGGATGTGTGGAGCAGCTGTTGTATGCTACTGCACATGCTCAATGGATGCCAGCCGTGGATACGTTACTATTCCCATCCGCTGTGTCTCCAGGTAAAAATCTCTTATTTGCTGTTTGTGGAAAATCAGACAGTTACAGGCTGAATGGGACAAAACCACACTTGCGTATTCATCTGTTTTAGATTGTCAATGAGCCTCCGCCTCTGTGGGAGGTGCCATCCAAGTGTAACAACTTCACAGCTAAAGTGTTCAGGGCCGGACTCCAGAAGGACCCCGAAAGAAGAGCGTCAGCGACTGAGCTCAGGAAGAAAACCACCAAGGCCCTCAGAGCAGGTCGATGCGCCTTATGATCATTTAAGTGTGTGCAGTTTATATTACATTAGAGTTGTGAGAGCAGTTTAATGAGTTTAAATCACGATTCAAGCATTCAAAGCCTTTAGAGAAAAGCTGCATGTAATCACCAAACAAATCAAATTAGCCAAAATAAAGCCCATCTTATCAAAACAGCTTTTTCAGACAGTAATCCAGTAATCCATGCCTTTGTTACATGTAGGCTGGATTATTGTAACGCACTTTATTGTGGGGTTAGTGATGCATCAGGCGTCTGCAGGTTGTGCAAAATGCTGCAGCACGTCTTTTAACTGGAACAAAGAAGTCTGAGCACATTACCCCCATTTTAATTTCACTCCACTGGCTACCTGTACATTTTAGGATTGTTTTTAAAATTCTCTCATTAGTTTTGTTACGGATTCAAAATATTGGAGATGGATACAAGAGGAAAACCACAATAACAACACTGGTCCGGCCGGATTGAGTCAAACGATGATTTTAATGTACCATACCATACCACCTTTATTTATAAAGCACTTTAACATAAAACCAGAGTTCACAAAGTGCTGTACATGCTAATAGCATAAGTAAAGAAAATTAAAATGAGATAAGATAAAATAAAATAAATAACTAAAAAACTAAAATAAATTGAAACATGTTAAAACAAATTGAGTCAACCCCCTTAAACAGTGCCAAAGGCTTCAGCGAATAAATATGTTTTAAGAAGACTTTTAAACTCAGAAAGAGAAGAGGCCTGTCTAACGTGCAAGAGCAGATCATTCCACAACTTTGGAGCAGCTGCAGCAAAAGCACGATCACCTTTAATTTTATACTTAGTTTTCGGAGCAGCTGCAGCAAAAGCACGATCACCTTTAATTTTATACTTAGTTTTCGGTACCTTAAGGAGCTGCTGATTGGCGGACCTAAGGGAACGGGCAGGTGTATATGGTTGTAGTAGCTCCGAGAGGGGGGGGAGGGGGGCAGGCCTTTAAGAGATTTAAAAGCAAATAAGAGAATTTTAAAAACAATCCTAAAATGTACAGGTAGCCAGTGGAGTGAAATTAAAATGGGGGTAATGTGCTCAGACTTCTTTGTTCCAGTTAAAAGACGTGCTGCAGCATTTTGCACAACCTGCAGGCGCCTAATGGACGCATCGCTAACCCCACAATAAAGTGCGTTACAATAATCCAGCCTAGAAGTAACAAAGGCATGGATTACTGTCTCAAAATGCTGTTTCGATAAGATAGGCTTTATTTTGGCTAATTCCCTCAAATGAAAAAAGCTAGATCTTACAACAGCTCTGACCTGGCTTTCAAATTTAAGATTTGCCTCTATTTTAACTCCCAGATTAGTGATGACTGGTTTAACATACTGTGCCAGCGAACCAAGATCTATAATAGTGGCCTCAGAAGCGCCACCAAAAACCATCACTTCTGTTTTCTGTTCATTAAAATGTAAAAGGTTCAAAGCCATCCAGGCCCTTATTTCATCAAGCATCGGAGCAGCGGGTCTACTGAGAAGCCATTTATCTTTTTAAGTGGGAAATAAATCTGGGAGTCATCGGCATAGCAGTGGAAAGAAATGTGCACGCGTGGGAGATGGACACTGTGCGCAGACAGCATCAGATCTCAAAATGGTGGAGCATTGATCAAACTCTTATAGCCTCTAGTGGCCCCCACCTAATCATAAAAGCCTAAACATTCACATTCTTTCTCTCACACGGCGCCTAAGCTACGACCTTGGCTCCCTGTTTATCTGCTCCTGCTGAGATGGGGCAGTATGCTCTGTTCTCTTCTAATCAGACAAATAAGGCGATGACTTTCTGCAAACAGTATTTCTTATAACTCACAGTATAATGCATCATAAAACAATATCATTCATTCACAATAAGTCAGCAGCAGTCTAATGTAATGCAAATCAGTTTAACAAATGTAATAGTTATCACCTTCTTCTAATTCAGGAGAATAATGCAAACGAAAACTACATAATAATTCACAATCTTTAATTAGGGGTCTAACATGGTCTCCTTAAAACATATTTATTCGCTGAAGCCTTTGGCACTGTTCAAGGGGGTTGACTCAATTTTTGACTCAACATGTTTTATTTTATTTGAGTTATTTAGTTATTTATTTGATCTTATTTGATCTTATTTTTATTTTATTTTTACTTTGCTTATGCTATTTGCATGTACAGCACTTTGTGAACTCTGGTTTTATGTTAAAGTGCTTTATAAATAAAGATGGTAAAACAAATAAAACAGATTATATAATATGTCCTGAGGAAAATAAAATAGGACCTGTATCCAAATCCACTTTTTGCCAAAGAAGGGACTCTTTGTCTATAGATGCCAAGTATTTTAAGCATATTGTGACACTGCAAATTATTTTCTCCACAGTTGGAGGTCTGAGTTCTTGGTCCATGAAAAGCGCCTGTGAAAAACGGTATCATGTCCAGAACCAGAATGAAGACGCTCGCTGCTCTTTGTCCCATCAGATTCAGAATAAACCATCACATACTGGCTCAGCACCTGCTATGTACTGGGTGAGCCCCTGGAGAACTGCGGCAGTAGACGAGGACAGCAACGACTGGTCAGAAGGAAACTCAGACAAAGAATCTGAGTTGGAGACATTTTGCTTCACTGGGGAGTGGGACTCTGAGCCAAAACCACTGCAGGATGATTACATCACTAATGACAAAGACTGGAAGACTGGGTCTGATTCAGAGGTAGATATATACATGGCGGAGGACGAATATATTCAGGAGAAGTGGCTGAAAACTGACAAGGACTATGAGGGGGATTGGGAAGAGGAAGGAGATGAAGAGGAGGAGGAAGAGTGGGATTCTACTGAGTCCACGGAGTATCTTCGTGCTCTCCGAGGCCTTTTCCCTTTACTGCAAAAAAGTCACCAGATAGAAGAGAATTCATGGGGATCAGAAGCAGAGCTGGAATACCTCAGAGATGGTGAGTCATAAAACAACTCAGTGGAGCATTACTAAAGCCCCGAATCATATTATTATTATAAATGTGGCTCAGATGAGCTTACAGAGCTCTTTGTTCTTTTAAATGGGACATATTATCCTCTTTCTGTTATTCTGTCATTTATTTGCAGTTACAATGATGGACGCTCGTATTAAACACAGCGAGCTAATTTAAAAAAAGAAGTCTGTTTATGTAAACCTAATCCAAAAATTCCAGCTTCAGACTGCAATAAACATTTTTCTTCTTGGTTCTGCATGATGTCACAGAGACAAGATATCCCTAATATGGTCATTTCAGGCACACATACCATACCATACCAGCTTTATTTATAAAGCACTTTAACATAAAACCAGAGTTCACAAAGTGCTGTACATGCTAATAGCATAAGTAAAGAAAAATTAAAATGAACTAAACTAAAAAACTAAAATAAATTGAAACATGTTAAAACAAATTGAGTCAACCCCTCTAATCAATGCCAAAGGCTTCAGTCGGAGGTCCAACAGTTTTTGGTGATTGTACATTAAAAGAGAGTTGACTCTAGCAATAAAAAACAACACAAGCAAACACAACAGAGGAAGAGCCAGACGGCGAGCCACACACACTGGCACCATCTTGAAATCCTGACATCCACATGATCTTCAAATGTTTTGTTTATGGGCACAGCTAATCGAACAAAGTCGGTTTAAAGGGACTGGAGCTAACTTGGCTTGTTTCAGACAAGGTTGTCAAAGCCTCATCAATGTCCGCTAATAACAGAAACCTTTAACATGTTGTCCTTTACTAGATGTGACTAAAGGTACCAGAATCAAGACCCCGTCCCCTGAACCTCGAGATGAACCACCATCCTGCTTCAGCTGCTCTGACACGTCGCAGATAGATGCCTCAGAGAAGGTGAGTACCCGTGCACGAGGGATGTAGCCAACCTTGACGTCACTTACTGGTTTGCAAAGTCTTGTGTTTGGAATTCGAACCGAGTGCTTTCGCCTTCGCCATCTTAGCGTTTAGAAACCAGACATGACGAGAGTCTGACAGTCAAACTGAGAGACGTGTGGCTCATACTGCACCAGCTTTTTAATCACAAGCAAAAGTGCAGCCTGCTTTGCTTAAGGCACTTCTTCACCGGCTTGAATTTTGAGACTGTTGCGCTACGTTTATGTACAAAATAAAATCCTCCACAAAAGAAAATCTTCTTTCTTATTTTTAGGACTCTGATCACTCGTCTGATGACCTCAGCTCTGGCATCTTTTCCTCCTGCAACAGTCAGACTGACGCGTGCTTGGAGTGGTTAGCTTTAGCCAATCGGCCGTCCTCACAGTGCTTTGAGGGTAAGACGGCACCTCTGTGCTGATCGAGGGCTGTTGGCAGAATTTTTCTAATGCTCTGACATTTGCAGGTATTGATATCTGGATAGAGGACCCCGAGGGCAAGTGTTTGAGGATACGCGAACGTAGGCGGATCAAAGTGGGCCATGTTGCCATAGGCATTAGTGATCAGGTATGAGAGAGTTTTAAGATGTCCAGAAACCTTTTAGCCATCAGACCGAGGTTTCTGTTTTGTTTCCTCAAAGTGTATTTTGGTTTGCTTTTTTTCTCTTTTCTTATTTCCGGAACAGAAAGTGAAATGTCCCGAAGTACAGTTAGAGAACAAAATTGGGGAAGTTTAGATTTAAATCTGTAACTATCTAATGAAAGAACAAATATACTAAATTATCATTACAACTTGAGCATTAACCCTTTGCAAATACATCTGACACCCAATCAGCCAGAATCCATATGAATAATTACACCTGTCGCTCAGATCTCAGGGAAAGCCTTCACTTTGGAGACTCTGGACAGGAAGACGGTGTCCTTTGAACGAGAGATCAGAGAGTCGGGTCTGTGGCTTCGCTGTGTTCCTGCTCCTGACAGATGCCAGCACTGGAGGTGGAGAGTCCGAGACGGCAAGCTCGAACTTCGAGAATGAGACGGATATTTTCTGTTCTCTGTTGTTGTTTTGGTCTTTTGCACTAATTTAATTTGTTTTTTCCATTGGGAAAAGATTTTAAGCACTTTAAAACTTTTCTCAGTGCATTTACACATAGCTCAATATATATAATCCATTTTGACAGAAAAATGGGCAAAAAAGCTTAAACAGAGGAAAAACAAAGATACCAACCAAGCACTTTATTAGGAACACCACACGCCCTCTCTTTGCTACCCAACAACCTCAGTTTACTTCCTGTGTTGCCAGAGTTGTTCTTCTGGATTCAGACTTGCTGGTTAGGACGACGACGTAGGTCGTCTGAATTCAGTCTCATATGTATAAAACCACATTTAAGATGAAGGAACCATTATAAGAAGACTCCTTCCAGTGGGACTGGTGGTTGTTGGTAATATGCTGGCAGAAAGAGACCAAGAAAACATTCCCCATGTTATCCCACTGACACCAGCAGCCTGGGCAGGTCATGCTGATTTTGACCTACCATTTACATGGCGATAGATCCTCGCTGCATTTCTGCTATCTGGGCTGTATGTGATAATCTCACCATCCTGTGTTTAGATTAGATTACATGTTTTTAAATCCATTGAATCACATTATTAACAGCCGTCTGAGACTCCATATTCCTGCAGATCCACCAAGGCTGAAAATTCCCTCCATGCCACACATGAACTGAGCATGAACAGGATCCGTTTTTTGTTTTGTTTTGAGGAATTTTTATGTATTTTTGTAGCTGTAACACAAAATATCCAATCCTTCAAACAATGGTCCAGATCCAGACCTGAAATGACGACCACTTTGAGGTTGTGCAAAGTCCCACAGCTGGTAAAGATGCACAAACAAACCGAATCAATTGCAAAAATAAACTGTAATTTGTACCTAATAACTAGTTACATGTCCGTTACCTTACCGAACCCCGGTACTTAGCTTATACCGCTGTGTTAAACCAATGTCATAACCTACACCCAGCCTGAGCCGCTCCCTACCAGAAATCCAACAACACATTGTAGGAATCCAGACCTCAGCCCCTGTGTTAGGTCTGTAGCGTGAACGCATTATATTGATGAGCACAGGAGTAATATTTCTGCAAAATAAAATGTAAGAGGGATTTATTGTACCTAGCTTACTCAACATGCAAATGCAACAGCTAACATGTGGAGATATGTTGTTTTCCTCGTTTTAATAACTGTTAGTTTTGTCATGCTCACCTCTTTCCTTCATTTCAGCAAAGTGTTGTTCACATCTAAACGTTGAGCTCTGACAGGATCATCTCTGTTTTCACTGGTGTTAGCAGAGCAAAGCAGAGGAACGAGAATAAAAGCAAACATTATGGTCCCATTATGGTCAACCATTCAGCACAGCACTGTAAATGAAGCTTCAGTTTCTGCTGCACTGGTGCCACGTGATTGGCTAACTGAATAACTACTATCACAAGCAGGTGTTCCTAATAAAGTGCTACTTGAGTGTACAAATAAAATGCTGATTTTCAGGTTAAACTGTTTCTATGTGTTTTAAGTAAGGATACAAGTAGTTTACACTCCAAGGTTGTAAATGTGCTTGAATAAGAAATGGTGGTAGGGCTGTAATAGGTTGTGACATCTGTATTTTTTATTTTGTGTGTTAAGATTGTTTCCCTCTTTCCGTTCTCCTGCTTTTTTTCCTTTTATGGATCATAGGAACAAAAAAAAAATCCGTTCTCTGTATCTTTGTTTACTTTCTGATGTGGAAGAAAGAGTTTGTCATGTCATCTGTTTCATTTAGAGTTTAAATGGCATGAAGCTCCTTAAAATGATGTGTGTTTTCCACAATATACAACAAGGCTGGAATCTCTTGGTACTTGAATGTGACTTACATTTTATATTCTAATAAAAAATGACTCAGAGGCACAAAAGTTGCTGTCTTCTGCTCATTTCCAGCTATTGCCTTTCCCAGTGGTTTCTGACTTGGTGTCATTTGAGAAAGACCAGGATTAGACCTGCTGCACACTGTAAACATTTACAGCACTGATAAAGAGGCCCAGCCCTATAAAAAGAGATGCTGTTAAACACGTGAGGAGGAAGGTGTATGAAAACAGCCTGATCCTGTTCATTCATTAATTGTAATATAGGTATTGATCTTATACAAATTGTTTTTGTACAGTCTAAACTGTATTTGATAAATATTAAATATCAAAATGTTTCTGTCTGGCCATGAAATATACACTTTTGTATTATTTGTATTTGAAATAGTTCAACTAGAGGTTCCCACTGAAGAGAGATTCATGTTATTAAATGAAAAGTAACTGTACATGCAACACTCTTTATGACTATAGCAACTAGCTGGTGGCGTGGTGTTAAATGTTGGTTGACATTACTAATTAACAGACTTTCTACCCTAAGGTTAGCTGATGATCTCACTGTTAATGCTGTGAACAGAAGAGTGGTATTCAGACAAGGTTCACATGAACAAGCACAGCCATCTTTAAACTTTTTGCGGAAAATTCAAACTGACTCACTGATGTAAAGGTCACTACAAAGTCCCAATTTTTAGTTATGTTACAAACCCCTTAAACTACGAATAAAAGAGGCTCAATAATTTATTATTAGACTTTTTTTTTAATGTATTGCTACTGTAAGGCCCACAAAGTGCAAAAAGATATATGCACCTTTCAGTTTAGTTGACATGGAAGCGCCTTAAATATGCATTCTTTCTAATGACCAGCAGGGGGCGACTCCTTTGAATGCAAACACAGTTTTTCCTTCCTTGTCTGTGCCCTCAGTGAAGTCTTAGCTGGTTGTGCTATGTGCTTATGAGCACAATCAGCTAATTTTAAGTCATACTGAAAAACAACATGAAGTTTCCTCTTTGGCTCATGACTTGTTAATCATAAGATGGCAATTGTTGGCCTGTGGTGTCCACTTTTTTCAAAATACCAAGATGGCAACAGTAAAAACAAAACACTCATCTTGAGTCACCAGCGCTTCACTAGCCAATGGGTGATTACGATGACTACACCCATCTTTTATATACAGTCTACAATAAGACCTCACATTTCCAGCTTGGTGTTTGAGGAATGTGAAGCTTCTGAGTTTTCTTTAAACATTCCTCCAATAGCAAACACAGCCAATAATAATTGCTGCTGACAAGTGGGATTAATTACCATTCTAAAAGAAAAACCATAAATGATTAAAGACAGTGGTTGTGAGACCTGCAGACAATGAATTTATTCATGATAACCTGCAGCCTTGGACTAATCATGTAATAGATAAATGCTAGCATTTCTGTGTCAGCAGTTTGAATTAACACAATTAAAATGAGTCAGGATCTAAAAAGAAATGTCAAGATGTCTCTTCAAGTGAGTCCACAGGAAAGATTTCACTGGTTCAAGTCTTCAAAAAAAATGCAATTAATCAGATTATGAAGAACGAGATGGACAGTAAGGCCTAAAAGTTGGGATCAGCCAGGATCTTGAGTCCCGGCATGGAAAAACAGGCCTCTAAACAAATAAATGTTAGAACCCTCCACCTCTCTCAGACAATTGGAAAGAGTGCTGGAGAGGCCTTCGGTGACCCCAGTGATCATTAGGTTTTACTCAGAAAATGTGCTTAAAAGTAAGAGCAAATTAAACATCCTTAAAGATGTAAAACGATCAAAAAGTAAATCAAAATGACCACAAGCAAACATAAAATAGAGGAAAAACAATAAACTAGAAACAGATTTTTCTAATGTTGTATTTCTGTGTTTTGTTTTTTGACTTCCTATAGTCCTTCTGTTTATGTGTGGATTTCTTTATTTATTGGTGTCTTTTTAGGGTTATTTATGTTTATTCATGGCCCCAGGTACTGTTGGGGATCTCATGGATCGTTTCCGCTTGACTTGTATGCTTTTTTGCATGTCTTTGTGGTTATTCATGTCATTTAATCGTTATTATCATTGTTTGTCTCTTTTGTGGCCGATATCTGTTTCCCTGTAGTCATTTGTCGTCGATTAAAAAAGGGGAAAAAAACAGAAAAACTCTGAGGGCCCAGTTCTCAGTGTCTGAAACTTGAATAAACTTGTCTACGGCTCACTTCCTCGACATTTTGTGCACTGTGCGCACAGGGCTCTGCCGACACGCTGATTGGACCGGGGCGTTATCTGGGCGGGTTATCCGTTACACCATGCGTGCTACGATTGGACGCGGTGTGAGAGTGGGAAGTGGCCGTACGCCGGTGTCTCCCTGGTTGCGCAAGACGCCATTTTGGGGTGACAGTGAGAGATAACGGAAAGATCGAGAAGCTGTCGTTTTAAAGGTAATAACCCACATAAACTCGCTTGTGTTTTGCCTGTAACGCCATTTATTGTACGGCCATTGTCGCGCGGTACCAGCGATTCGATTTAGTTTCGCCTGAGCATGACGTCACGAGGTTCTTTCTCAACTGTGACGCGGCATTTAGCTAACGGCTGTTAGCATAGCGAGCTACCGTGTATCAGCTCTTTTAATGTTCACGCCACAGAAACCAGGCCTCAGTTTTCCAGGTGGATTTTGTAGCAGGTCGTCGTTATATGTATTAATGATATATGCTGTAACCGGCAGTGGTCTTTAGACCGTTGACGAACGGTGTCGCCTGTTCGTCGCAAGTTAGCATATGCTAGGAAAACTAGCTATCTAGCTGAAGCATCCGCCCTTAGTGAAGCGAACTGTATCCTGTTTCGAGTGCTGGTAACCAGGTAAAGAGACCAGAAAACTTCAGACTTTTCACAGAAGATCTGCGCGTTCACATAGCAGAACGTTTCAGCCTTTATTGACACGTACTGATATGAACTTTAACATTAACTTAGCTTGACCTTATAGTTGAAAGCTAGCGTCTTGTGACGGCTCACTCGTACAGAAACATTATCCTAACCTGCTATTGCAGAGTTTTCTAGCTGGAACAGGCCTCTCTTATCTTTTCATCAGTTAGCTATTCGCTTTATCCACGGTTGTACAGCTTAGCCTCAGGATATGCGATTTTTCTGCTGTTAAATAATTGACACATAGGCAGTTTTAATACTTCTGTAGTGTAGAAGTTAATGGCTGATATGGACGGCCTTAACTTTGAGGCTTTCGTCTACGACTCTATCATTCGTTTGTGTAAACATTTAACTTGTTCTCCTTCGTGTGTCACACAATGTACCTCGTTTTTTCGACTAAATATACAGCTGTCATCGAACTGCTCTAATGTGGTGTGCCTCTATGAACTGACTAACGATAAAACGACGGTAAATCAGTCCAGATGTCAGCTGTATTCTCTATGATACATTTTCCCTGTGTTCACTTCCTCTCACCATACTGCACTGAAACCGATTAACAGCAGACCTTACACTGTCTTAACCCTGTCTCCGTCTCTGCTTTGACAGCTTCATCACCATGGGGAATGTATTTGCGAGCTTATTCAAAGGCCTGTTTGGCAAAAAAGAGATGAGGATTCTAATGGTGGGGCTGGATGCGGCTGGAAAAACAACTATCCTATATAAACTCAAACTCGGAGAGATAGTCACCACCATTCCCACCATTGGTATGAACATTTACATCTATCACTCCACTGTCATTGTAAAGAAGCTGTATTTTTAGACTGCTATGAGAAGATTGTAAGTTGTTAGTTATTTCCCATTGTTATTTGAGAGGACAAAAAAAATCCTGTTCACCAGATCTTCAGGTCTTTTAAACATCTGACTGTTAATTTGTTTTAATTACTAGGGATACACTGTTACGGAACTTAGGGCTATGACTAATATATCTACTTTTTGTGTTTATTGTCTTTTTTTTTAATTGCAATTTACTTCTTACTTTGTTTCAGGGGAAGTAATTAAATCATAATTAAAATTAACTAATCTATTTTAAAAAAAAAAAAACTTAACCAGGAGTGATGTGATAAATAGTGGCCACAAAGGCAGGTGAATGCCATTACCAGTCAACAGGGCGACCAATCATTTTGTAGCTTTAAGCAGTTATGGTAATTTTTGATTAGTGTTTTATTTTTTGTGCGAGTCCAAGTTTAATGTGTTTTGATCTACAGCAGCCAGATGTTTCTTTATGTCAGACTTTCGGGACATTTCCTTTTAACAATGGTTTAACAAAAAATAAGTGATTAAAATGCAGTCAGGAAATGTTGACTTTAAAAATAAAAAAGTTATATTAGGAACAAACTGTGGAAAAAAAAAATTGTAGAAATCTTTACCTGCGTGTAGTGTTTGCTATCGAGTGGTCCAAAGCCTTTTAGTGACTCATCTGTTTCCTCTCCTTTTTTCTTTTTTTTTTCCCTTTTCGCAGGTTTTAATGTTGAAACTGTAGAATACAAGAACATCAGCTTCACAGTTTGGGATGTGGGCGGTCAGGACAAAATCAGGCCGCTGTGGCGCCACTACTTCCAGAACACTCAAGGTGAGGTGTAAGGGTGGTGTGCAGTGGCATTATCTTAGCTGGCAGTTGTGTCAGTGAGCATTACTGCCCGTAGGTGGCCTCGTTGGTGCATAGAGGATATTAAAGAGACCAATGACTCACATGCCATTGTTCCATTCTCAAAGGGCGTATTGTGTGACTCCTCTACTGTTTCCTGATATGTAACTCATCAGAATGTATAGGCCTATGCTGTCTTGTGTTTGCCAGTCATGATCCGGCTTGTAAGCAAACTAAGTTGAACATTTTGTGGTGTCTTTAATCTGCAGAAATTAATTGTGATTGAAGCCACCTTATTTGCTGCACTGCCATCAGTGCTCCTGTGGTTTCCCTGCATGCATTAGATGAACATCACCTTCCACATACTGAGCACCCAAGTGTGAAACTGAATGTGTGAATCATTTCAGTGATGATCTAAGACGCAGCATCATTTAACAAACAGCATGTCTGACTACAGAATTTTCTTCTACAGCAAACAAGGAAAGTTGTGTTTGGGCTAGAGTGCCGAGTATTGGTTAATGATTTTGTGATTAAGGTGACAGAAAATCGTTCTTTCCATCATTTTTCCAGGCAAAAAGATTAAGGCTCTATGCAAAATTAGGCCTGCGGACCATCTCAATCTAGTCTGATGTCCTTAATGGTCTAGCCTCTCCCCAAGAAATGTTAAAAAAAAGTAAAAACACATGATACTTCATTTTTTTATGATGACCTGTTATTTCTTCACTCTAATGGTAAAGTTCTTAGCATGCAAGTGGCTTTTTTGACAATCTAACAGAAAATTCTGTTTAAAGTATGGCCCTGTTCTTACGTTATCTAAGTCAGTATTGTCTTCGGGGGGGAGGGAGCTGCCCATCACTGTTTTAGGTTTTTAACACTGACTGTTTTTAACCTGTAGAGACGTAATTTTCTCTGTCAAATGTCTCATGGTGCTGTGATGCCCTTAATCCTCAGACAAAGTTATTGTATTACAGCTGAAATGCTTAGAATATCTAAAAATAGAAATTGTCTCTATCAGTTCTGTCAAAAACATAATTAAAATGGCCATTCTGAATTATAGCTTGACATCTTTATCCCAACATGAAGAGAAAGTCCAAACAGTGATAAATCTCAGTTATATTAGAAGATCTCCGGCAGAGGTAATACATGATTGGCCACATTTCTTGGAATTGGTGCAATGCAAAAATGCTGCTTAACTGAGTTTATCTGTGGCTTATCAGAGCTGTTAAAATGATATTGAGTTTACAAGTTACTTTCCCGCAAGTCCAATAAAGCCTTCTTAACAAGTGTTTCACTGAACCGTGTCCGTCAAGCCTCCACATTTATGACGTCTTTCTGTCTGAACATCATGAGTTAAAATGAGAGTTTGTAGAACTTTGTAATAATTAGTAAACATGAGTAGAAAGTTGGTGTTGTGTGAAATGTTCCGAAGTTACCGCTTCGCTGTTAGCTTCCTCTGCACTATGAAAAACAGAGAACTGAGTAGTTCAGACCATATAGCCGATTTTTGTCTCTGATATCTGATCCAGGTTCTGTAGATAGAATTAACCCAATATCTAACCAAAATATCAGATTGGCGTTTACCTAAAAAATGTGTAATTATCTATCACTTAAGGTAATAAAGAATCAACCCTCAAAGCCAAGAAAAACCAGCATTCCTGTTCTTGATCATGATCCCTCAGCTGAACACCAGCTGAGTCTCAAGAATCCTAAATTTCAGGCAAACTGACCAAATTAACAGCATCTCTGTGTCCTGTAGATATTCCTTTCATTTTTGTGCCCTTCACATCTTCAGAGTCTGTAATGTAACAGGTCAGTGAGGCTGCATACAGATTCTAGCTTCACAAACAAATAGTATCTCAGTTATAGACCGGAGCTGAGCATGTGATCCCGTCGTCCCCTGTTACATGAATATAAAAACATCCTGTTTGTACATTCGGTGAGCTGTGGGTATGATGAAACATTTCCTCACACAAGCTGGCACACAGATCAGGAAGTGTGCTTCAGCCATAGGACATTTAACAAAATCACCTCAGTTTTCTTGGCTTTGTCTTTATTTTTTGTGTTCAATTTGAAGCAGGAAAACATCATTCAGAACACTGTTGTACTTTCATCCATCCATTCGTGTCATGAAGCTTTTTTTTATACGGTCATTAAACTGTCGGTTGTCTCAAAATACAGCTTTCACATGATCTATGACAACTGAAAATGATTTGGCAGCTTTAAGTCATAAATTAATCTGTACTGAACTTAACAAATGACTGATGTGTTTAACAGCTTCTGGATTTAATATATTCTCACAGTCAGCAGACCTGCAGCTGCCAAATCACAAATTATTACTCATACTTTTTTTTTTTTTTTTTTATGCCCACTCTACTTTACTGTTTTGGGGATTAATAAATGGCCAAGAGAGCTGGTCCAGACTGAATTATTACTGGAACAGAATCAGAGCTTTTTATCTGGGACAATAGAGCATGCATTGTAACCAGAATATAAATGAAGACATGTTTCTGCATTTATTTATTTTTTTGTATTCAGGGCTCATCTTCGTGGTGGACAGCAACGACAGGGAGAGGGTGAACGAGGCGAGGGAGGAACTGTCCAGAATGCTTGCTGAGGACGAACTCAGAGACGCCGTGCTGCTCGTTTTTGCAAATAAACAGGTGAGTTTGAGTTTCAGACACGCAGAGCCAAGAAAAGAAATGAGCCTCCAATTTACTTCTCAATTGGTTTGGATGAAAAAGCTTTCAGATATAAAGATCAAGACTTTATTTGTACAGGACCTTTCTTTAATTTAAAAAAAAAAAAAAGCGTCTGCTGGTTCAGAGGCAGAAATGCAAGTATCAAAATGGTGTGAACTTCCACCTTAAATGTTTCCCTGTCGGGGATTTATATACTTTGAGATAGGACTGGGGAGCTTGTAGCTAGCCGTGTTAATGTGGGCAGGCAGAAATATCAGGCGGCCATATTGTGCGAGACAACGTCCATAAATTGGTGCATCCTGCTACCAACCTGAAGGTTGCTGGTTTGAGGCGCTGTACTCGAGTCCTGGGAAAAATAAGCCAAAAACAATAACCTGATAAAACTAATATTTAAAAAATGAATGCAGTCCATATGTAGAAGCTATTTCATTTTAATTTTTTTACAATGAACAACAGCTGTCACTGCACGCTCAACATCACATTGATTCTCTATTCTGAAACCTGCCGTGCAGTAGTTCACATGTATTGAGAAGAAAAAGAAAGCATTGATTAGACAAGAAGCTTTGTTAAATGTTAGGCTGCTCATTCATTTTGTTTGTCAGAACTCTCAGTCAAGAAAAATGCAAATGATGATAAATCTCAGACAGATTTAATAGAAGTAACACCTTTTTTTTCCTCCCTAAATGAACCGTGACTAAAACCGCTGCAAACCACTTTGTTACTGATCTGTTGAAATCTTAAATGTGCTAACCAATAGACCTAACCACAGACATCGGTGACAGCAGAGCAAAACCAACAGGATATCGTCTCATCTACCTATCAGAACAGGTCATATGTTTGTTTCGGCAGGTTCCTCAGTTCATGTAGATTCAAATGTTCATCTGGTGTTTTGTGTCTGCATGCTCTGTGTCAAGTTCACACCTTTGAAGCTTGGCTGTGTTCGGTTAGCAGGAGGTTCTGTTCAAAATCTTGCAGAGAGGCTGTTGTTGGTCCGTCTTTGCAGACTTTCTGGTCTGTGTGCAGATTTTAGCACAGTATAAGTACAGGATGTGAGGGAACCAATAATTGATTAAATACAAAACTTTCCATTGCTTCTGGCAGGTGTGCACACTTTGATGAGGGTTTGAGCATGTTCAAGCCCTCAAAAATGGAATTCATTACTATTAATTATACTACTATAATAATACTATTAATAACGGCAGCATAATAAAACACCATCATCTATTCTGGATAACCCTCCTCTCTGATTCTGAGAATTACAAAAATAAGATTATTTAATATGACGTGAAACAAATGACTTATACTCAAACTCAGCAGGAAAGTTTTACTGAGAGCCGATCCCTGAACACTTGTATTGGACTGCAAGTTTTTTTGTCCTCCCCTCAGCCACAGCTGTAGCCCCCTAGTGGCCATTAAAGAGGTGATGAAGGCACTTTCACATTGGCTGAACTGTTCAGAAGCTTTTCTACGGTTGATGAAAGCTTGTGGGATTTTTGGTTCAGATGGTTAAAAATGGTTAAAACTGCATCATAACTGGCTGTTTCCTCTCCCTCTAGGATCTCCCCAACGCCATGAACGCTGCAGAGATCACAGACAAGCTGGGCCTGCACGCCCTCCGCCAGCGCAGCTGGTACATCCAGGCCACCTGTGCCACCAGCGGAGACGGCTTGTATGAGGGCCTCGACTGGCTCTCCAACCAGCTGAAGAACCAGAAATGATCCATTCCAGCAGTTTTGAATTATTATTTTTTCGTTTGTTTGTTGTTTATTTTTTTTTCTGTTTCGACACAGCGGCAGCACCGGATCCAGGCCCCCCTCTGCGCCCCTCTAACTCCTCTGCCCCGGCTCTTTCTTTCAACGCCTTCCTCCTGCTTTCTCTTCCTCCTCGTCCGTACTCTTGGGGCTCTAGCCTGTGCTGCTTGTGTGTGTGCGTGTGGCTGTGGGTGTGTATGCCTGTGTGGATGTGTGGGTGTGAAGGCGTCTCTGTGTATGCTGGCTGGGATCGGGAGTAACCCTGGCGTGCCTTTTACACACCTCCTGTGGAATCAGCAGTCTGGTTTTCAAGCCCCCTCTCTCTCTCTCTTTCTCCATCCACCAAACTCAGTCTCTGTCCTGCTCGGCCTACCCCCCTCCTCGCCTAATCTGTCTTGCACGGCCCCCCCACCTTGACCCTGTTCTGCCCCGCCCTTACTCTTCAGAGGAAGCACGGTTTTCATACGGCAAAGAAAGAGCAAGGGTGCAACCCCCCACTCCTCCCTGTAGAATATATCTATGTTGACGAGAAATGCCCCCCTCCCTCCCACCTTCAGTGCTTAGGTGTTCATTTTAATCAGATTTTTGAGACCTCAAACCCACCAAGAGATTCAGTAAATTGCATCTTAACCTGTATCAGGTCGAAGCAAATGGAAAAAAAAAACAAAAAATGGAAAATTTAAAAAAAAAAAGTAAGAAAAGAGAAAATCCCATCCTTGATCATTCTGGTGTCATCTGAAAATCATGCTGTTTGTTTTATTAATATTATTATTATATTGGAATATAAAAGATTATTCTTAGCAATGGTTCTCCAGTGAACACTACCTTTCTCCCCTCCCACCACTAAGTGAGAGCGTGAAGCACAAAAGAGGAAAAAATTAAAAAATTAAACTCTACGAGAATATGCAATTCTTGACTTTGGGTTGCTGGCGTTTAAATCCTGGGATTAAATTAGGATTTTCCTTTTTCTTTTCTTTTTTTGGAGATGACCTTCAGTGTTTCCATGCCAGATACAAGGTGTTGGACATTTTGCACACTTCAGACTGAGGCAGGTGTCCTAATACATTCACAGGCGTCACATGTTATTCCTTTAAAGAGATGTTACATGTTTTTTTTTTCTGTAACTAGTTTTAGCATTTCTATTTGTACTTTGACTGCTGAACCAAATGCATTTGAGCAGTATGACAAATCCTGTATATGGAAGTAGAAAGTGCATCCTCGAGGGCCTCAGACGAGTTTTTTTTCTTCTCACCAACGGTTGGCACTTTTATTTTGAAAGTCTGAAAGCATCCAGCTGTGTGCGATCTTTTTTTTTTTCTTCCTGGTCGGGATGAAGGATTGGCACCAAAAAAAAAAAAAAACCATGATAAAAAATAAAATAATGAAGGCTCTCTATAACTGTGAACGGTCCAGATGTCTGGGTGTTTACAGGCAGAAAAGACCAACACAGTAAGTACTCTGTCGGAGGCTCGTCGGCGAGCTGGAAGGACTTGGTGGTAGACCTGTTGAGGGGAATGGGTGTGCAGTTAGCTGGTCGTCCTCAGTGTTGAACCATGGGGGTTAGAGCTGGCACTTCTGTCAAGAATGATTGTAAATCTGTAAGTTCCCCTATAAACTGTTTCTGTGGGGATTTCCTGAACACATTAATAAACATGATTTGATCCAACAGCTGTTGGAGAGGGTTTTTATTTTCTCATGTGTTACAGTGGTGGATCTTTGCATTAAACAAGTTTGTAATAATGACGCAATCCCTGTGAAAGTTCAGGCCTCACATGGCGCCCAAATCTGGTCAGCTTTGTTTTTTTTGTCCACATGGCTCACAGTGTGGTGGTGCACACTACTAGTGTTTAACAAGCAGGAGATCCAGAGAAGGGATGCAAATCCCTTGGGATTTTTTTGTTTTGTTTTTTAAATGTGGAGCCCTCAGATGACTTGCTCAACATTTTTCTGGTGATTTTATGGGCACAATTATTCATTTCAAGTCATACTGAGTAAAAACAAAGCTCATTTTGTGAGTTATGCTGATTATTACAGTTAGGAGGATAAACCACACTATGCTCGGTGGCTAACCTTTTCAGTTGTCATAAAGCGGGGAAATATCCATAGAGGCCAAAACCTTTTTGCAAACAAGTTTGTTTTTGCTGTCAAATTAAACGTTTTAATATGGGGTCTATGGAGGTAAGAAGGATGAGTTGCAATGCAGGCGATCTATTCTCCAAAGTTAAATTTCACCTAATTTAAATATTTATGTAAAGTAGGAGTGATTGATATATATTTTATCTAAAACATTGGAACATATGACTCTGCAAACTGAAGGTGATGTTATGCTGTCAAAATGTGTTGATGACTGTACAGAGGACTGTATCTGTCCTCTGTACTATCCTGTGATTCATGCAAAATAAAGGAAACGCGTCTTAATATTAATTCATTCAGTTTGGCTCTCCTGGCTCTCCATATAGTAAAAAGGTCTCTGCTGAAGTGGCTGCTGGCTGCAGAAACACCAGGAAAAGAAAGATAAACTAGGTTGTTTTCTCTTCAGGACAGCGTTTCTGTTCCTGTTGGGTTTACTCAGACGCACTTCTTAAAATTTTCTTTCGCCAGCACAAAGTCTGCGTTTGAACTGTGGGAATTCTTAATCTATCAGGAAATAACAGCAAACCTTTCTAAAGGAGAAGAGAAAGAGATTTAATAAATTAAGTTACTGCATTCATGGTGTGAAATTACTGTGAAGGCACAGGTTTGCATAATTACCCTGCAGAGGCAGAAGTGTTTCCTTGAAGTTTAAACATGAATTTGTTTATGAAATTTTAACTTTGATTGTTGAATGTCTTCTTTAAACTGTTTCTTGCTCTGACAGCAGTCTGTAAAAATGTAACCAGGACTAAACTGCTGGTTAAACTTTGAACAGAAAACTCCAGCCTCCAGATTTAACCTCTAGGTGGAGACAAACATACACAGTCACGTACATGCAGGCCTACTGCAGACTAGAGTTCCAGTCTGAGTGAGAATAAAACTATAAAATAGAAACTATTAGGCATCAGTAAGGCAGAAAAAGCATTTTGGTGTCTGGTAAAAACAAACAAACAAAAACCAAACAAAGTTTTTATTAGTTTATATGAAACACAGAAAAGGCCCAGATTGTTCATTTTTATTCACGATTAAGTTTCAGATGTTAAAATATCAAAATAATAAAAACTAAAGTGCCCAAATTTTTTTCTAGCCAGTTATTTTCTTGACTAAATTGTGAGATAATTTATTCATATATATATATATATATATATATATATATATATATATATCAAAAAGTTTAACTTTGAAAAATGAAGCAAAAATACTACTTTAAAATATAAAAGCCTTATATATGCAGTAAATGAAAATAAATCAATCCTGAAACTGCTGGATGAAGTTGGATGGAACCTTTAAACAGTAAAGGCAGCCAATCAGTGACTTTTAATATTAAACCAGCAAAGATTTCTGGTTCCCTTGTGGACAAAAAAGGCCACGTTTTCTTGCTTTTAGTTGGGCCTCTGCTCTAAGAAGGTTAAAGGGACTTTTCTGGCATACAATTAATGCAAAAAGATGCAAAATAGCTACAGATTGAAAAGATGCAATGCAAACACAACGACACTCAAAAGTGACCACAAAATTATCCACGCTAACTATAGTGCTACAAAGAGCTACTTAGAGACACAAAAAACTGCATAGAGCTATAAACGAGCCAAAAAAGATGCAGAATAACTAAAGTAATGCAAAGCAACAAAAGCTGGGTTACACAACTGCATGCAAAATGAGCAGAGAGATGCAAAAAGCAGACAAAGTAAGGCAGAGCAGACAAAAAGGCCCAAATGATCACAAAGTGACACGAGGATAAAAATATCACAATGAGACAGAAAGAGAGAAAATAATAACAAAACTGATGCAAAGTGATTTAAAACGATGATGATACAAAACATCTCCATAGAGATGGAAAATTCTCAAAACATACAAAATACTTACAATAAAAAAATGAAACCTCACAACGGGAATGCACAGAGGCACAAATAACCACAAAGTGACACAGAGTAATGGAAAGATGCATAAAGGAAGTAAAACTAGACGTGAAAAAAATGCAAGGGACGTGTGAAATAAGTAAAACAAGAGGCTCTGGATGCAAAATGACCATTTGATCTATGAATCATGGGTAAAAACTACCCATCAAAAGAGATTTCTCCTCAAATTCTTTACCTGAGTCCACCCTGCTTTACTGGCTCAGACTATTCTGTGTTCAGGTTTGAGTCTGTACTCTCTGCTTTATGTAAGTGTCTTGGTATTTTCCAGGAGAAATAAAAATGGCACAAGAGTGCATGAACCCGGAAGGTACAGACATGTTTAAACTGTTTTTTCTTAATCCGTAAACGGCAGCAAGGGCCTCGGCGAGGGAGGGGGAGGGGCCACCGTGCACACCTGACGCACTGGCTCCTCCCCCTCTCACCTCTTTAGCACACATACGCAGTTATCGGCTTTCTGTTTGGCTGCCGTGGGTTAGAAAAACGCGAAGCTCAGCATCAGAGTAGGATATTAACAGTATGGTTGACAGCTGAAACCCGCCAACCTAACAGACGGAGTTTACAGGTAAGTCTGGTTGTCAGAACAGGTGCAGGCTGGTTTTGTAACACGTATGAAGCTTTATATTAAGTCAAGGAGTCAGCCGAACTCGGCCGAATTGGCCGTTGGCTCAATTTAAACTAATTACGTATGTGTTTAATTAGACGGACACTTTATAAAGACACGTGTACCATTTTTTTCGTGGTTTCATTATAGAGTTCTGGCGCCGTGCCTAGAACTCACCTGTGTCGGCTTGAGTTCGGGCCTTATTGGGGCTTCCAGGGTGCACAGCTCGTTATTTATTGTTTGCAGATGCGGTAAGAAGCGCGATGTGTCGAGAGAACTCAAAGATTCCTGAGTCCATGCTTGAAGGCTTTAAGGTGGACTTGAGAAATCAGTTTATTTACCTAACAAACAAATATTTCCCAAATAAAAATGTTAAAATGACTCGTGTAGTCAACCGAACTTGACCGAATTGACCACTGTTTTTGTCTTAATGAAATACAGCTGTGTTCAATTGGACTGACGTTATATAAAAGCACGTGGGCGATTATCCCACAGTTTGACTATGGAGTTCTGTGACGGCGCTTACGCCTCACCTGTGTTAGCTGTGATTTGGGACTTAATTGCTGCTGTCAGTTTGTACAGCTGGCTCTCTTTTCATTTACAGATGTGATAAGAGGCTGTGAGCGGACCCAAACACTCCCCGGGATAAGCTTTAAGGGTTTAAGTGTGACTTGTAAAATGAATTCCTTCCCTTGAGCGCACTGTGATTTCTTCAATAAAAGATTACATCTAGGGATGGGTTTAGCCGAACGTGGCCGACTTTATCATTGGCCTGGTTTCAACTAAATAACTGAATGAATTGGACAAAATAAACACGTTTAAGACATTTTTCTTAATTTTAGTATTATGTTCTAGCGCTACATCTGTACATCACAGGTGTTACGTTTGCTGGCAGTTTCACTGACGCCTACAGATAAATGTGTCACATTTCTTAACATAAGGTCGAAGCTTTAATGGGAAATTATGAAACAGTGTTTCTTCATAGTTTATTAGCGGATAAACGCCTACACTGCCAATCAGTGATAAGTGTTTTCCCTCCATGTGTCGGCATGTTTCAGGTACTGCATCTACAAGAGGAGCCTTATCATAGGCCTACTGTAAACTGTACTGTTGGATTATAATTCATTCCGACTTCTAGTAGTTGTAAAGGAAGCTGGACTTATTTTTCCTAATAAATCAATCAATAAAATGTCATTTTCACAAGTTAAATCATTACAAATGAGATATTTCATAGTAGGACGAGTATATTGCAATGCGTGTCCATGATAAATGATCAATCACATCTGAAATAGACATAATGTGGCCAAAAATGAAGTCTTAAACTGTGTGAAATTAATAATTTTGCCACTGGTGGAGCATTTGTTCGAGGTAAATTTGATTATGGAGAAACAGGGTCACTTGTTTGCTAACAAAATGGGATGATTTGCCCCTTATTAATAAGGAATGATACAAAATCAGATGTATTAAACTAATGAGCTTCAGAGGTTTGAGACTTTTATCTGTTACATATTTTAAAGACCCCAGAAAATTGTTGCCGAATGAATTAATTATGAAAATTAGCCAGATTTAAACTGTGTGTTTTAGTAGTAATCAGTCTGCAGCTGATACAATTAAACTGCTCTGCTGTTGTGAGAAGGCCCTTTCTTAACAGTGAAGTCAATCAGACGTGACTCGATGAGGGTTTGTTTCTTTTGCAGTCTGAAATGAATACTTTGATATTTTAATGTGTAACTCTGGTTTGTGGTACTTTATTTGTAGTGATGGGGATTTTTCGCGTGCATACACGCCATTTCAAGCAGATGAATAGTGTTGGCAGCCCTTGACTTGAAGTTGCAGATTTCATTCAGCTGCTTTGAGGTCCACCGGTGCTTTTCTTCTTTAAACGCGTGTACACCTGTTCACACACGGCTCTTTCAAACTGGGGAGATTTTGCACCACTAACTGCTGCACACCGGGTGTCTGTGTTTGAACAGGGCAGTGTTATTGATCTGCTGCTGCTGGTTTGAGAATAAAGGCGATGCTCGCATACCCCGGCTCTGATGTAAGGATGGTGTTTTTTGCTTTTTAAACCTGCAGACTGGCAGCAGAGCTTGTCACCTGCTACGCGATCTGCATGGCAATAACAAGGAGACAATAAACCCAGTCAGTGTGCTCTGGGTTCATTGTGTCTGCACAGAGTAGAGCTTTTCTGAGAGAGGACAATGTCTAATTGTTCGAATGTGAATCGTAAAAAGAAATGCGTGTCAAAAGTGATGAGTCAAGTTTTCATATTGGAAACAAAAACCTCGTTTTGAAGGCCTTTAATTGGCAGCTCGGCATAATTTTATCAGATGAGAAATCTGATAAACGACAGAAGCGTGATAAAATCCAGATCAAATCTGAGGCATAAAACAGTGACAGCAGTGAGGTGGTGGAGCAGGTTTACTGCTGATGGTACAGTTGATGGTGGTTTGATTGAAATGTCCTGAAGCAAAACTCTGAACCACAGTGAACCTCGCAGTGAGAGCAGGGGAGACTTCCAGGCTTCAAACTAGAGATGGTGGAAGTAATAATGAAATCGTATTTTGGGATAAAATTGTAAGGTACTCCAGTGCTTCCTTTGTTGCGTCCTTTAGCAGAGGATATACTGGATCCTCCTTAATGCAAGGAAAAGAGGTGATGCCATCTGTTTGCTTTCTTACAGTGATTGGTGGCACAGATCATGCAAATGTTAATTTACAGTTTTGTTTGGTTTTGCTTGCCTTTCATGCTGTGACCCACTGATATGGTTTCAACCTTCAAAAACAGCCTTTGTTAAACCAGATGAACTCTGAACACCGGGCATTAGTTTCAACCTGAATTTAAGTGTTGCATGAATTCATTTAACTTCAGGCACAGAAAGCTTAAATGAAGGCAGGAGCTGCTCTCGATCATCATTTCTATTTATTTGAAATGGCAGTGAAGTGGTATTTTTTTCACCAGTGGCTCAGGAAAGCCAGTGAAAACTCAGTGGGTTAAGTTTCGAAGATCCACCTCCTGGATTTTAGTTTGACGTCAGCAACATGCAAGCGCAGATAGATTATTATTTTTGTTTGTTTCCTTAAGTCCTCATGAGTTATCCTTCTCACCTTTCCTTGATCTCACGACTTTTTTCATCATGATCAAGGAAAAGTGTTTAGCAGAAGCGTCACAGGTATATTTGTCTGGTCGGTTTGCTGCAGACGGCTTTTTGCACGACACTTTTTGGACCCGTTGGCAAACTGATGCAGAATTATTAAAGTGAGATGTTGCCTAATGTGAATGAATGTGCTCTGGCAGATTATTTTTTATTTTAGTGAACCGACCTTAAATGATAAACTAGATTAGACGGAGCAACAGAAAGTTGTATCTGATGGTTCAACATGAATCTTGGAAGAAGTATGGAGGAAATGTTTTTAGCGTTTCAGAATAAACAAATGTCTTAGAAGATAGACATGTCTGTTTAAGATGTCTATCACATGGCGCCTCTCCACCAGCTAAATATGAAACCTTGTTAGCGGTGAACTGAAAGTAAATACAATGATGGTAAAACTGTAACCCTGCACCAGATCCATATTTCCAGCTTTTATGAACCTCTAACTCTGTTTTTATATAAGCTTGTATTTTTTTTTCTAGAATTTGCTTATAAATGATTAAAAATGATTTTTTTAAGAGGTTTGGATTTGATAAAATCCTAAAGTATCCGAGCGGGTACTTCAGTTATTAATGGTAATCAGTACTAGTTTGAGAAGAGATGTTAATTTGAGAGAATATGTTAAACTGTTTTTGTTTAAAATGGTTCAGCTCCAGGAAAAATGCAAATGCCATCGATCCTCTTCTGCTGATCCTTTTCATGGAGCCTATCCCAGCTGTCTTAGAGCGACAGGTAGGGTGCACCCTGGACAGGTCACCAGTCTGTTGCAGGGCTAACACACTCACAGACAACCATTCACGTCTATGGGCAATTTAGTTACCAATTAACCTATCCGCAGTAACTGCTGTCTTTGAACTGTGTGAGGAAGCCGGAGAGAATTCACGCAGACACGGGTTGAACATGTGAAATCCACACAGACAGACGCCGGCCTGAAAATGCGACTGATTTAAAAAAGCAAACAAAACAAGGCTAAAACGTCATGCTTTCTTTTATTTGATACAAAACAAATCAGTGCTCTCTGCAGCACAGTGTGGGTGTTTACGGAAATGTTCAGCGACCTACAAGGAAATCTGTTGTCATATTCAGACGGTGCGCAGTAGGTGTTTGTGGAAAATCAGGTTCATTTATCTCGGGCTGTCTGCCACACAGGTTTGTTTTCAGAAAGACAAACATGACTCAACCGAGCTGTTGTTCTAGTAGTATTGTATGCTAATGCGTGTAATTGTTATCGTGTTATGAAAGGTATTTTGTTTATCGCCAATTTGCACAAACATGGTGACAAAAAGAGCTTCTGGAGATCAGCAGCAGATCTGAAAAACAAACCTCTGTGCAGTTTGTCGACATGTGGTTAAAAACTAAACCTCCTCTCTGATATTACTGTCATGAATTAAAGAAGAGAGAAGCTTAAGTATCCCCTGAGATTATAAATGATAAAGTGTGAGGTTGTGTTTTTTTTAATTTATTTATTTAGTGATATCTCACTCAAAACAAATTAGCTCAGTCGTACAGCGGTCCTTCTTCAAACTGAGGCTTTTTTCTAAGGTGAGATCATTTTTATCTTTTAAAAACTTTGAACAGGTGATTCATGCTTTCATTATATCCCAGCTGGACTATTGTAACTGCCTATATGCTGGAGTTAGCCAGACCTGCCTGGCAAGGCTGCAGCTCGTCTTCTGACACGCACTAAAAGATGTGAACACATTTCCCCGGTGCTCGCCTCTCTTCATTGGCTCCCTGTCCGCTTCAGAATTAACTTTAAAATTTTATTGTTGACCTACAAAGCCCTGAATGCACAGGCTCCTGGGTATTTGTCTGACCTCTTGCAGACTTATACCCCCTTTTTAGATCTCTTACATCAAGTGATCTTTTGCTTTTAGCCGTACCAAGGCTTAAATCTTATCTTAAAACGCATTTTTATTTACTGGCTTTTAATACAGCATGAGTTATTTGTTATTTTATTAGGTATGTTGTATTCTTGTACAGCACTTTGGTCAATGCTCCTGTTGTAATTTAATGTGCTATATAAATAATTAAACCATCTCAGTGCAGACATACACATTTCTGCACTTATTATCTTCATGTTATATTGAAGATTTTAATTCAAAACAAAAATTATATTTAACCGAAGTGTGGAGATAATTTTTGGACCAGCTGCTCATCTGTGACGTGTTCACCGAGCTGTGACTCACGGTGCTCCGAACACTTCGTAGTCCTGTCGTTGTTTAAAGCCCACAGCCTACCTGAGCACTGATCATGTAACCAAGAGAACTTATTGAACATCTTCTCCCTTTCAGATCATTATCTGTAAATTATAAAGGCTTTGTGGAAAAATCTCAGATCAACAGTTCCTGAAAAACTCCGACATTCAAACTCACTTCTCCATTCTGATGCTCGGTTTGAACTATTGCTGTTGTCTGTGTTAGTGAGATGAACAGGTGTTCCTAATAAAGTAGGTAGATAGTACCTCTGAATGGCAGTGGCATAATATCTGTCTTTTATTTTGAAAAACTTATGAAAGTCGTTTTGGTGAAATGAATGAAAATGAGGCAGATACAAGAGATTGTTACCCTACAGCAGGGGTCCCCAATCTCAGTCCTCGAGGGCCAGTGTCCTGCAGGTTTTAGATCTCACCCTGGGTCAACACACCTGAATCACATGATCAGCTCATTACCAGGCCTCCTGAGAACTTCAAGACATGTTGGTCGTGTCCAAATTCATGGGCTGCATCCTCCTGAGGACCCGGCCTTTGCGGTCTATGTGGGCCGGGTCCTCAGGAGGTCGGGTAGGCCGGAAGTAAACGGCTATGGAATTGGACGGTCTAGCCTTCTCGATCTACTCCCGCCCTTAATTCAGAGTATTTCCAGTTGTCAGCGCCACGGCACGAAAATCGAAAATGGACCCCGAAATCTTTCTCCGTTTTTTTTTTTGTTCATTTTTAATTATCAACAAGCTAACCCACATTCTCGCCTGAAAATATGTTTAAAGTTTATCTTGTGGCCCAGAAAGATTAATAAGAGTAATTTTAAAACTTAGTAGCGGCCGCCATTGCCGGAAACTGGAGCTTGGCTGGGCCGCGCTATGAATTCTGGGATATGGTGGGCCACGAAGGACACACCCGACCATCCTTCAAATTCGGGGAAAAGGAGGACGCATTTGTCGGCTGCATTCGGAGGAGTCTACGAATTTGGACAGCCTTCGGCGCGTCGCTGTGACGTAATCGGTCTACAAATGCGGCCTCAGGAGGATGCAGCCCATAAATTTGGACACGACCGTTGAGAAGGTTATTTGTCAATTTAAATCAGCTGTGATGGATCAAGGACACATCTAAAACCTGCAGGACACCGGCCCTCGTGGACTGAGATTGGGGACCCCTGCCCTACAGGCTTAAACTTTTAGAAAAGGCCAACATAAGTAACACAGAAAATGGGCTTGAAATTGTATCTAGTCGATATGTTTTGACTAAACCATCAATATAGAACATAATCCTGAAACAATAGCTAATGAAAAATACTGGATATATGCAAATGGTTTAATCCTAAACTGGCTGTAGGCGCGAATGCTGTATGACAGCTGGCTCCAGCCCAACCATGACCCTGATTTGGGTAGTTGAAAATAAATGGATGGAAAATCTGGAATCAGCAGTTTTTACTATGTTTACTGTTTCTATTAATATCTCTCCAATAATGCAGCACAAATGTCGTTATGCTTTCTCACCTTTGTGACGTACAGCTGGCTGGTTAAGCTTTAAGTATACATTTAGTACTTGGGACACTCCCTCTGTCTGAGTAAAGGTCAGCAGTATTTTGCATGTGGATTTCACCAGCAAGCTCATTGCAACAAGGACGACATCGGCTATAATAATAAACCTGAGCTCTCGAGCAGCCTGTGACTGAGGGCTGACCTTCACCTTTGCCCTCAGGTAACATGATGGAGGTGGCAGGTTCATGGGCAGAAGTGTTTGAGGGCTCAGAGACGAAGGAGGAATCGTCCGAGACGCTGTTGGGCAGCTCTACTCTCACTCTGGCTCCTCTGGTATCTGACTCGCCATCCATCCGCCGCTCCCAGCCCATCCTGATTACCTCAAACAGGTACGACCAGCACACACATTACTCACGGTGACTGCTCAATACACACACACCATGGTCATGAATCATTAAACTCATGAAGAAGGTGGATGTTGACTCAAGTCAGTGACTCAAGAGTCATCTGATGTTTAAAGAAGTGAGTTTCTGTTCCTCCCAGTCTTAAGGACGTAATAAATACTGCGAGCTGTCAGTGGGTAGATGTCACACAGGTGCTGTTTGACTTCTTTTCTTTGCTGGGGTTCTTTATCACGGCTTGATGGATGAGCTAAGACAAAGAGGGCGACGTTCTCATGATGCAGAGATGTCATCACCTCGGTGTCAGCGCAGTAAAATGAATAGGTGCTCCACATTAGGCAAGATCAGGAGGAGGAGACGGGCTCCTCTTTCCAGCGTTGGGAGAAAGAATATAGCCCCCCCTCCCACATGATTATGAATCATTTAGCTTTATTAGTGTCCATGAGTAGACTGATATCAGCCCAACAGCTAAAACAGTATTAGATAACAGCATCTGTCTGCCTCTTTCACTTCTCCCCTCCAGCTGTAAATTATCTGATCTGTCTCCTCTTCACTGTGCATGAGCAGCAGAGGTAAAAGCTTGTTATACAGCTGGAAATCTCACAGCAAATACTATGTGAGGAGTGCACTTGGAAAAGTGATGCATAAATATTTACGAGACTATAAAACTAAGGGAAAAAATCCAGCTGTGTCAGCTGAGACTTAATAGGGTGACTGAGATGATTCCCATGAAACCTGGGAAGAAATCCAGACGACATTCATGGTTTAATATTCAATTTAATGTGTTGCTTACAAGTTTTAGCTGAGCTGTGACTAGACCTGGCAAGTTTTATAGAAATTCAGGTGCAAGGCTGAGGCGCCCTGTTTTAGGTTTATCGTGGTTTTGAACAGTTAGTCTGCACATCTGGGTGAGAGGAATATTCCAGGAACTATGACGCCATTTTTCCTGATTGATCATGAGATGAGGATTTTAAACGCAACCTGTTCTTTAGCAGGTAGGTCTGCAGCGTAACCATGGTGATATATGTGGTAATAAGTGAGCACCCAGGCTTAAACCTCACTAAGTCTCAAATCCTGCTTGGTGTTGCAAACCACCTGTAATCTCAGACTAAAGGGAGACCCACCTAGAATCTCGAGTTGCTCATCACCAGATACCGATGACTGGCTGCTAATGAATGTTGTCTTGATACCTTACCTGACCTCTCAATGTCTGATCAACGTGCAATATGAGTGCAGGCCTGCAGGGGGCGACCTGTGATGTTGAGTTTATGTGCACGCTGCAGTTAGCTACGTGAACTTCTACTGTCGCAAACACAAGACTTGACTTGTTGGGATTCATTTGTCTCAATTCTCAGCCCCAATAGATATGAATATAATCGGCTTCACTGTGTCTGCATCGTGCTTGTTACAGTAGATTATTTTTGTTTATCATCAAGATAAATATAGAATATTACCAGGTTTATCATTTAACTGCACAATGAGCTTATTTGTCAGTTTTTGCCTCATTTCGACATCGTTGTGTTCTTTCTGTCTGAATGTTTCAGGGCGAAGGGCGTGGAGTCGTTCTCCTCCTCCGTCCCGTCCATACCAAACCCGTTCCCTGAGCTTTCCAAATCTCCGGTGCTCATCAGTTCATTTCCACCACAGTCGAGTGACAAACATGTAAGTGTCCTTCCTAATCAGCTAATTCAGAGATCCAAGGTAGCCCTTTAAATGTTTCCAGTAGTAAGTATTTATGTGTTTTTTAAATAGCTCTAAAGTCTTTTTATTTTGACTGTTTTGTTAAAGTGGACGGCACGGTGGTTAGCACTGTTGCCGCACAGCAAGAAGGTCCTGAGTTCAATTCCGCCATCAGGCCGGGGTCTTTCTGTGTGGATGTTCTGTCCGTGTTTGCGTGGGTTCCCTCCGGGTACTCCGGCTTCTTCCCACCGTCCAAAGACATGCAGCTTGTGGGGATAGGTTAATTGGAAAATCCAAATTGCCACTAGGTGTGAATGTGCGAGTGAATGTGAGTGTGAATGGTTGTCTGTCCCTGTGTGTTGGCCCTGCGACAGACTGGCGACCTGTCCAGGGTGTACCCCGCCTCTCGCCCTATGACAGCTGGGATAGGCTCCAGCGCCCCCCGCAACCCTGAAAAGGATAAGCGGAAGCGAATGGATGGATGGATGGACCCTACAATAAGAGAGAAAACCCCAACGATCAGGCAAACCAAAATGAGTAAGAAATTGGTGATAGTGGGAAGTAAAATCTCCCTTTTAACAGGAAGAATGAGACAGGAGAAAATGAAATCCAATCCTGCTGTTCCTCTAGGGGCCACTTGAAGCTGAGTCCCAAAGTGAGCCAGTCCATAAAGGTGCCAGGTTAAAATATCATGGATGTTTTGTTAAAGTGACCACTGCATTTTTAATCCTTTCATTCCCCGTTTTCAGTTTCCCTGAATTCAAACCTCATTTCAGACTTTCAGTCACGCCTTTTTAAAAGAATAAGTTTTACAATTCCGCAGGCAAATGATCATTAATCCACCTTTGAAAGCTGTCCCCAGTGGATCCTCCTGTTTTTTCTACATTAGGTTGTAATTTCAGCGCCAGAGTCAGGCTAGAGGAGTTAGAAAGTACGATATGAAGAAACACTTTGTTGGTTTAGGTCTTTTATTTTCATGGGATTTATTGTACTTTTAGGAAGTGTTTGTTTGGGCCAATCAGAGCTGCTTCTGAGTGAATTCCATCACACCTGCTTGGCTGACAGGTGCTATCAGTACACGGAGCCTTAACCTGTCTGATTGTGACTGACAGCAGAGCTATGTTGCCATGCCTGCATGGATGTATTTTGAATCGCAAACACTGCCAGAGTAAACATGTCTGCAGTTAAATCAGCACGTCAGCGTGTTGCACGAGCCAGCTGTGGACTGAATTTATTACTTCACTTTTTTCTGAATATTCCACCAGAAAACATCGACGCTCTTACCTTTTGTCACCCTCGATTTGAGTGACGTCTGCGTGAGCTGAAATGCACTCGGCGTGACTTTACTTTCTGTTCCCCTGAGGACGTCTTCAGGTCTTTCCAGGGTTCAACAAAATCAATTTCCCAATAGTCAGTGGACTTTTCTCTTTAAATGACTCGTTTGAGGTTAATGAAACTGAGCGGGAGTCTGCGTGGGCTTTAAGCTGCAGCTGCAGCTTCTTTTACACATGGCCAGCAGCACAGAGGCGCCACGACTGGGACGGTGAACCCAGGTGGAGTGAAAAATTTATTTTCAGGTTTGACAGCAGACGCGCTTCATTAGCGTTATCACAATCAAAAACCCAGTGAAAGTCTTTTTATCACACCACCTGCTCAGCAAGCTTAAAGGGGAAGAAAACGATCTTTTCAGCTGCTCCCATCCATCACCAGCAGCTCCACACACGGCAATAAAATGCTGAAACTAAAGCTGATCTTTGCTGCCATCTGTAAATGTGTAAAATCACAGAATAGTGAGTTCATCCAGATCAAGAAGCTGAACGAGAGAGTGTTTGAGTCCAGCTTTGAGGCCACAATTTGTGCACAGGAGTTTAGTCATGCAGACACAAGAAATGGCCAAAAGCACTTCCATAAATAATAAATCCTTTTTCCACTTTGCTGTGGAAGAACTTGACTGTCCTGCAAAGAAACCTGAACTCAGACGTATCCATGTTGGACCTTGGTAAATTTCTCACTCCCTGCAGCTGGTTAAACATCTGGTGCTGGCAGGAAAAGCAGAGGAGCACAAGCTGATTAACTGTTTTAATTTACCATTTTAGTTTCCAGCAATTCTGAAAATGAAATGATCAACTCGAATGCACAGGTAACATTGAGCCATCAAACAGTTAATTTAAAAAGTAGTTTTAATTTTGGTAAAAACGATGCATCCTGACCTGTTCTTGATCCCATCAGTAGCAGGAAAAACGAAACCAGCGCAGGATACAAAGTCATTAACGGAGCGTTAACCTGAAAAGAAACGAACGAGGGTTGAGACTGAAATGAATCTGGAAACACAAAAGCTCGTGAACAGTCGTGAGTCAGCTGCGTGTGCAGAAGATTTTCAGCTTTCCAAACGGGCTGTGGCGATCCGGAGGTTATGAATGACTAGCATAGAGGCTAGTCTTCACTCTTTGCTTTCCATTAGCGCACACGTGCATGAGTGTAAAGGTGTTTGTAGTAAACCAGTGAAACCAGTTCCTTTTGGATTAAAAGATAAAATCACGAGCTTTGTCTTAAATACAGAAACGTTTGTATTTATCTTTTTTAAATGAGCCGAGTGAAGAGTCAGTGGGCTGACTGGATACTGACCTGTGTGCAGTCACTCGCCCAACCAGTCTGGACTTAATTGATTGACAGGCGCAGGTTTCAGGGGTTTCTGGTCGGGCAGGTTCGTTGTCTTTTGTTTAAAGCGTGCTGCGAGATCCAGACAGTGTCAGACAGCAGCGCTCTGTCTCATCCTGACCGGTGAATAACCTGCACTAGCTTCACCTCAGCAGCATCGGCAGCGCAAGGACGCCACTGCTTCATTGGTCTGTTTACTTCAGCGTGCAGAAGAAGATGGGAGAGGATTGGGTCTGAAGCCTGCGGTGTAGACGCTCAAAGTTAAGATGCAAACGAGATGAAGAATAAAACAAGCCTCGCCCATGTCACACTAAAATTAGGAAGAATTTAAAAGGCCTTCAATGTAAGTGTTAAGGCTTATTAAATACGTTGTGGCTGTCTGGCGTTGCACAACAGTTGGCAGGATCTTGGCTGCTTGTCTCGAATGCGCTGATGTTGAAACGGTGCCAAAACCAGCTGCAAGACTCGTGTAGCGCACTTGTTTGCGTCTCGGATAGTGCTGTTTTTACCTCGTACTACAGTTGTTCCACAGGTATAGCCAGTGGTGCCAGCAGTGAGCTTGATATCATACTGTGCACATAGCGTCGAGCACCTCAGTGGTGATACGAGCAGAGCATCTACAGACTCTCCAGGATCCTAAATGCTGCTTTTCATTGGCTCATTCCAAGTCCAACACTGACTTATTTATCTTTTTTCCTCATCTGGTTATTATAGTTTATTTATTGCCTGATGTGGTTGTGATAATTGTCACTAGGTGGTACGGCAAGTGTGTAATTGGAGGTAAAGCTGAGTCTCACGCTGAATTCTTAAAACAGAGCGTTCTTCTGCTCCTCCCTTAACCCTTTAAAACCGGTCGGAGCGGGCACGCTCTGTTTTGCATAACTATTTTTAAATCCCGGTAGCTCTGCAACCACGTGAGCTAGCGCAATAATTTTTTTTGCATATGAAACCGGAGGAGTTGTACTTACATCTTATGCCATCAGCTTGTCCTCGGTCACAGTTTCCTTCCACATATAGCTTTGCAAAAACTGCATAAAAAGCACTTGCAGCAACAAAAACATAATATTCCAGAAACACGCTTTGCCGATCCGATCAGCTGTTTGTAACACTTCCTATGTTGGAATAGACGTCAGCGCGAACTTTTGCATGTCCGCCATGACCTGCCCGAAACCGGAAGTGACGTCATTTTCGCGGAATTTTTTTTTTTTTTTTTTTTTTTTTTTAAACCATATAGCCTCATGAGCCTATACTGGTGTTTTTAAAAGTTATCTTTGACTTTATGACTTTGTGTCGTTTCTGGGATGCTTAGGACTCATATTGCTGCTGGAAATAGTTTATTTTGATGCATATGCTGCTTTTTTGCAAATTTGCATTATAATATTTATTTTTGTTTTTCCTGCAGTATATAAAAATTGGTGTATTTCAAAAATAAAACTATGAAGACACTCAAAATAAATTTCCTGTGGTGGGAAACTATTTTGTGCAACTTTTTTGTATTTACAGTTTTGAGGGATAAGCCTCTTAAATTTCTCTAACTAGAAATATATGTTAAAAAAGCAAAAAACGATTTTCAATTTTTTTTTTATAGTTTATTGCACTTTCTTGCAATTAATGTAGTTACTATGCACTTAATGCAGACATATTATTAAAATCTGGGCTATAGTGGTTGTATTGATGTATATCAACTTGAAATGCTCCCAAAAATGGCTCCACAGCATGTAAAAATATAATATAAGCTCTGGCGGACTTGGTTCTATGGTAGGTCTTAAAGGGTTAACTCGGTGACCTATCGCGGTTAAGTTCAGGTGGCTTAACGTGGATGTTGAGGGTCGGAGCGAAGACGGATCCCACTACAAGACACATCCGAGGATGGATGCTCAGGAACCTGAGCTGATGGGCTTTAATCACATCTGTTCTGCTGTTAAATAAGAACGTGCTTATCAATGAGGTCTTTTTTTTTTAAAGTGCAGGGAAAACGATAGCAGGACGTAAACATTCCCACAGGGATGGGTCAGGGTCTCCCGCTTACTGAGGCTCTTCTACAAATCTTACAGTTCAGCTGTGAGCACAGATTTTAAGTTTGTTGTTCGTTGCTCCATCTGAGCCGTCAGGTTATGTCAAATATTCATGATTGCCTGTAAAAAGTGCACTTTCTCACAGTTTTTAATTCTCACTTAGCTACTATAAAAAAAGCTGCAACCTGTCTCTGAAACTTCAAACTATAAAATTAAGTCTCTTGGGAGATTTATTGGCTGTCAGTAGCTCCCAATGAGAGCGTGCCCAGGCCTGCCAGCAGCATCTCTCTTGACTGTCCTAGGTAATGCCTGTTGCTGCCCTCATAAATGTAATTTATTGTTAAAAAGCTAATTCAAATCTAAATGCAGAAAACAGAAGGCGTCTCTGCAATTCTGTTATGCAAGGCTGGGAAATGATAAAAACTAAATCTGATTTAGTTTTATACGTTTCTAATTTTGTTTTAAGATCATTTTAGCACCAACTGACTTCATTATGTGTGAAGTATTGGATAAAACATGACATTTTTGGTCATTTTATTGATGTGATGTGTGTGAATGCTTTGTTCAGGTGATTAAGGTGTATGGAGAGGACAGCCACAGCAGGTCGGTGTGGGTTTCTCCAGGAGCCACGGCCAGGGAGGCGTGCCACATGTTGGTGCAGACGGCTCACTGCAGCGACCAGGAAAACTGGGCCCTCCTCGAAGTCCATCCCACCCTCGGTCTGGGTAAGACGACGCGGTGAACGAACCTTTTAACCGCGGTATGTCGAAATGGCTCATACCTCATCCTGTCTCCACAGAGAGGTGTCTGGAGGACCACGAGGTTGTGTTGGAGGTTCAGGCGACCTGGTCTCTGAAGGGTGACACGAGGTTTATGTTCTGCAAGAACTACGCCAAGTACGAGTTCTTCAGGAAGCCAATGGTATGCAGCTAGCCGTTTGTTTAAAACCATGTGACAACGCAAAGCTAAAGAGAGAACTCTAAAATGAATAACCCCTTTTTCCTTCTTGCATAACAGCAGACTCTGAGCAGAGGTATTTTCAGAGTCTTTATTAAACAAGTCGGTGCAGTGGATGTTAATAAGGCCTGACGTCATGGTGGCTTGATTGACAGGTTGCGTGCTGGTGCAGACACACTGACTTAATGCCTCAGATATTTCATTACATCGACTCTGCGCTGTCACCTGTGCTGTTAAACAGAAACGACACTTCCCGTCCCGCAGCTCTCTAATGTGTGCCCACACTGCCTCCAGAAGGCTCAGGAGTGAATAAGATCATAAGTTTAGGCCTTAAACTTGCACATTTGCATAAAGCAAACAGAAATTGTGAGGCACAGTTAAAGATGTTAGTGAAAGTAAGAAAATACTGCCTAGATGTTGCATTTTAAATGTTGCTAAATTGTCACATTAGTTTGCATGGTGTGGCTAACGCTAGCATCCATGCGCTCAAGCTGAATGCGGTTAAATATGAATGCCAGTTTCCTTTGATAAACTTACCGCTGCACATCTCAAAGCCAAAGCACTGCTGGACCACACTGTCCTCACAGAGAGGGAGGAGCTGCCAGGGATGCAGACTGGGAAACATGTTCTCTTCAGTGCATGTCAAATAATTGGTGTAACTGCTCCTATTATACATATACACGGCTTGAAATTCATATTTCACAGTACAGTTGGCTGGAGTTCCTCCTTAAATGCGTAGCATGTAGTTGTGAGTGTAATTGCAGGTTATGCATTTGCCTCTTCTTGCCTTAGATTTTAATCTGAAATTTCTGCTTTTGTCTTTGTTTTGGTGGTTTTCTTTTTGCTGTCACATCTGCACCTCATCATGGTAGATTTTACAGATCCAGAAGTGCATTTTAAGTCCAACCCTGGATATACTCGGGGATATTTCATCATACGATCATATTTTAAAATAATTTATGTAAACTTTATTAGCTTTTCTTTGTCCTCTTAGCCTCATGTTATATTCTTTTAGTGCATTTTCCATCAGCTGACGTCGATTGGTATTTTGCTCTTGCAGCTGTCTGTTGGTGTCTTTCTGAGTCTGATCGCAAGAGCTTTTGAGCAGAGGGTGCACGCCGGGTGTTGACCAGGTCAGATGTTGGTCCACCTCTGCAGCACATCTGGCCCATCTTTCTGGATCTGTGAAGTGTTGAGCTGAACATTGTTTGTGGGGATTTTTCCCACGTTGGAAATGTTGCATTTGCTCAATGCTGCACAGAAATCAGTCGGTAACACAGTCCAGTGATTCCAGCAGACACTTTGCCTTTCTGGGATTGTGTGAAACGTTTCTGCACGTTAGCACCTGCCAGACAATGGGTGTAATTTTCTTTACCCATCCAGCCACATTTGTGGCTACAGCACCGAAAACAAAAGCTGCCAAGTAAATGTTCTTTATTTAATCTTTGCTCAGTCACATTACAACATAAATGCTTCAGTTTGCAGATTGTTGGATGGTTTCAACAGTCTTTAAATCGGATGATGAAATTTCTTTTGTGGGTTTTAATTTTGTTTATGCATAATTATCTTTTATAGCAGTTATGCGAGTCCTGTGAGGGCAGTTATTCCTTTAAATGAACGAGATTTTAATGCCAATAATAAGAGTTTAATGTTTCCTCGTTGGTTTTCCATCAAATGTTCACGCTCCGGGCACAGTGGGTATTAACCGTCTGCGCTAGTGTTAAATTTAAGTTGATGAACGTGCAGAAACCTGCATGTTTTAAGCTAACAAAACCACAGCAGCCGTCTCCCTCTGGGCACGTTGAAAGTGCCAGTTTGGCACCAGTTTGATTTCTTTGTGCACACGACTGGAAATTTACCTCAGGCTTTTTCTGATCACTTCTCATTTTATTGCACTTTTTTTCTCCACGTCTTGAACAAAGGATCCTGATTGGTGGTAGATGTGGTGTATATTTATCTTTGTGTAGTTTGTCGTGTTCCCCGCCCACTGATTGGTTGGATGAGAAAGTCACAGGAGGAGAAGAAGCTTCTTAGTCATGTAAATGAGCGTCTGATCGTTTCAGGGGTATAATGACAGCCCGCTGCTTCTTCTCACAGCTCTTCTTCCCAGAGTCCATGATCTCCGACAGCGCTGATGTCAACAAGGGTATGACATCATCAGAGCTCATTAAGGTAAACCGTCCTGCAATGAGAAGCTCATTCACAACGGCTCGATCTGTCAGCTCAGAGCTTAATGAGGTTTAATGTTGCTGCTCGGAGTGGTTTACACTGCAAAACCAAAACGTCTTAAGATTATAATTGACACGTGTATTTACAAAGGCTCAATCAGAATGATGGAGTACAGCAAAAAAAAAGAAATGGGTCCAGCATTGATGTATATTACTAAAAAGCAAAAAGCCAGTATTTGTTTTTAATTACTGGTTTCACCATACTTAAGCTATTGTGCAGAGGTCTGGGGCAATAACTATAAAACCACATTACATTCACTTTTTACTCTTCGAAAAAAAGATATTTGAATCATCCACAGTGCAGGTTACAGGAACATACAAACTCACTATTTTTGTCTGAAATATTGAAAATTGACAATCTAGTGAAATTCCAAACAGCACAAATTTTATTCAAAGCAAAAAATAAAGAAGTGCCAGGTAATATTCAGAGTATGTTTTTTATTTTGTTTTTTGAAAGAAGGAAGTTATAATTTAAGGGGTTTTTGTAACTTCAAAACAATGAAGGTCCGTACTACAAGAAAAGGCTTTTGTGTTTCTGTTCATGGAGTGAAACTATGGAACAGTCTGAATATGGAATTAAAGCAACGTCCAAACATAAAACTGTTCAAAAAGAGTTATAAAAATATGATCTTCTCGAACTATAAAGAAAAGGAAAATATTTAAATTAAGTAAATGTCTCTATTTAAAAAAAAAAAACAAACAAACAAAAACTCATGATGTGATATTATAATATATCAGAAATCTGTTCACTGTTTTTATTACAAATTATATCAGTAAGGAAGCTGACTAAATATTAACTGATAATTTATGGCAAAGGGGTGGGATTAAATAAGTGTTTACTTCTTCCCTTTCAACATGTAAATTAATAATTTTTTTTGTATGTAATTTGTACAGTATTTTTTTTTTCTTTCTTATTTTCTTTTCTAAATGTACTTGTATATTGTTCACATGTTGAAATAAATTACCTATCAATCAATTAGGTTTTAATAAAAAAACTGATGCATGAAACCAAACGACTGGTTAAATTGTTTTAATCACATTAAAATTCACATTTCAAGACTTTTTTTTTTTCCGTTAATTCAGAAGGAGCAACAAATCAGACTCTCTGGGTTTCTAAGAGACTTAACTCACAGAAAATCTGTATAAAGTTTAAAGATTTGGGGCTCTGCGTCTAAACTTTAAAAAAATTGCAATGTGTCGTCTGACCTGCAACGCTTTGAAAATTCTGCCAGTCTTGGCCAGCTGTGCTCTAAACTCTGATCTACGCACTGATCTGGCTTTCTCCAGTTATGATGAAGTATCAGCACCGTCGTGCTGGCCAAGAGTCAAAGCAGAGTTCTGATTTGATACCTGTGCTGGATTAATAAGCCGTAATCCGCACTGTGAGGAAGACACTAGAATTTATTTATTTTAAATCTGAAAAGCATCATCCTCGACTTTGCTCTTAAAACTATTTCGCAGCAAAAAAAAATTCTGGCACAACTTCACCTGCTTCCAAGGTGCATGGAGAGGATAAAAGAATTCAGGAACTCCAGCAACACTTGAGGCAAGATGAACAACTTTAATAATAGACCAACGCGTTTCAGCTTTGTGAACTCTTAAAACTATTTAAAACAAACTATGAGAGAGAAATGCTTTCAAAATGCACATTTACTCATAAATTGACTCGTGCATACATCATCTGAGTACTTGGAGTCTCTGAGTGCTGAAGTGCTTTCAAAGTATGGAAGTTTGTTATTTGAGGTTCCTGCAGTAATGCTGTAGTAATGAGCCGTGTTTACTCATCAGAACCTGCTCAAGTCTGGGACCTGTCCGGAGATCCAGGGTTTCCTGCATGTTAAAGAATCAAGTCGAAAGGCCTGGAAGAAGGTCTATTTCTTCCTGCGCCGCTCGGGACTCTACAGCTCCACCAAGGGCTCATCCAAGGTCAGCAGGTCCAGCACAGTCACAGACTTTAGTCACAGTAACTACATGACCTCTAGTTTGAGTAAATCGAGGTTCTGTGTGTGTTTTCGTGCAGGAGCCTCGTCACCTGCAGTATGTGGCTGATCTGGACGATCTGAACGTCTACACCGTGGTGAACAGCCGTAAACTATACGGAGCGCCGACAGACTTCACCTTCTGCATCAAGGTGAGCTTTTTCACTCCAAGGCAGAGTAAACACATGCAGGGTTTTTCCACTATAAGCACCACTGCAAAAACACTGTTTTCCACTACGTGAAAGGAAGCTCTGCTGATGCTTCACAATAAAAGCATCCCTCGTTCAGTAAACGGAAGCATAAAGCTGAAATCTGACAAATGGACAGAACTCCAGAGATGGTGACTGGATGTAAGTGACCGAGTGATCACGGCCAACCTGGGTCAGTGGAAAAACCTACTGAGTGGTTTTTCTGTATGATGATCTCGTGTTTGTTCAGTCACCTCTTCCATTTAGCGTTCCTCTTGCCTGTGTAGTCTTTGTGGCTCATTGAGTCAATAAAGATCACTTTCACTTGTCACACGAAGGAAACGAGTGTATTAACGATGGCTCAGAAGCCATGACGGTAAACCTGCACGCACAACATCAGAACTCCTTTGCTGAGATGTGGCGTCATTCCTGTTTTCTTTACTGCAGATTAGCCGCTGAATTGAAAACACACATGGGGAAAATTTGGCTGGAGGCTGGATTGAGATGGTCAGGAGGCCAGTTCCTGATATCCTGAAAGGAAAATTAAATGACGCCCAAAAATCGATACAAGCTGCAGCATGGTGTGCATGTGGAGCAGCTACATTGTCTAAATTTATTAATGATACCAAATATAGTTTGACACGGAGTCGTGGTGCAAATATTGGCTTTCTTGTCACTAAGCTGGATGTACGCGGGCGCCAACATCTTGGACTGGCTCTCCTCCTGCTGCAGGTTCTGGTTAGAGGAGTCCTCCATCTCACAGCAGCTCAACTCATCAGTCAGCCAATAGCAGCTTCTTATGGCTGCTGGTAGCATTGCATGTTTTGATTTGTTAGATTTCCACTGAATCGAACGGCGATCTTTTTGTTTGCCGTGGAAAATAAAAGATTGAGTTGTGTCCTGTGACTGTGGCCCAGTCTCTCATATTGAGACATCTATTTCTGTTTTATTATACATTTTGGCAGTTTCTTCCATGTTTCTGTGCACCTCCATTAAACATACCTTTTCACTTGTTTGCACAGCCTTCCAAAAACCCCATCCGTGTTCAGGACCTGAAGATCCTGTGTGCCGAGAACGAGCAGACACGAACTTGTTGGACGTCCGCCTTCAGATTGTTCAAGGTATTGTCCATATTTATGCAAGAAACGCTTTGTTTATCGCTTTATTTGCCATGTGTACTTACAACAGTCTTGTGTGCTGTCAGTACGGGAAGCAGCTTCAGCGTAACTATGAGATGTCCAAAGCCGCTCCACAAAAAGTGGAAGGATCCAAATTAGCAGATGGCAAAGTGAGCTCCTCGCACACGATGCACAGAGAGTTTGAGCCTCTTTGGATCGTCCTCTCGTGTTCATGCTCTTCTTTTATCTGTGTGGGCAGTCAAAGTCGGAGGCTAGCCTGGTGGCCATGGACTTCTCTGGGAAGGCTGGCGGGAGGGTCATCCAGAACCCGATGGAAGCCCAGCACGCAGAGCGGGAGGAGGGGCTTGCATGGAGGGTAAGGATGGAGGGAGGTGCTGATGCACACCCCCTTCTTTAACCCTTTAAAACCGGTCAGAGCGGGCACGCTCTGTTTTGTGTAACTATTTTAAATCCCGGTATCTCTGCAACCACGTGAGCTAGCGCAATAATTTTTTTTGCATATGAAACCAGAGGAGTTGTACTTACATCTTATGCCATCAGCTTGTCCTCGGTCACGGTTTCCTTCCACATATAGCTTTGCAAAAACTGCATAAAAAGCACTTGCAGCAACAAAAACATAATATTCCAGAAACATCCTTTGCCGATCCGATCAGCTATTCATAACACTTCCTACATTGGATTAGACGTCAGCGTGAACTATCGCATGTCCGCCATGACCTGCCCGAAACCGGAAGTGACGTCATTTTCGCGGAAATGTAGTTTTTTACCGTCCGGGCCTCAATGAGCCTATACTGGTGTTTTTAAAAGTTATGTTTGACTTTATGACTTTCTGTGTGGTTTCTGGGATGCTTAGGACTCATATTGCACTGCTGGAAATAGTTTATTTTGATGCCTATGCTGCTTTTTTGCAAACTTGCAGTATAATATTTATTTTTGTTTTTCCTGCAGTGTATAAAAATTGGTGTATTTCAAAAATAAAACTATGAAGACACTCAAAATAAATTCCCTGTGGTGGGAAACTATTTTGTGCAACTTTTTTGTATTTACAGTTTTGAGGGATAAGCCTCTTAAATTTCTCTAACTAGAAATATATGTTAAAAAAACAAACGATTTTCAATTTTTTTTGTAGTTTATTGCACTTTTTGCAATTTATGTAATTACTATGCACTTAATGCAGACATATTATTAAAATATGGGCTGTAATGGTTGTATTGATGTTTAGCAACTTGAAATGCTCCCAAAAATGGCTCCACAGCATGTAAAAATATAATATAAGCTCTGGCAGACTTGGTTCTATGGTAGGTCTTAAAGGGTTAATGTAAAGAAACTATTAATGGAGCACCTTAGTACTGCTCAAAGTGCTTCACAGAACTAAATAAAATAAACCTAATTTCTATTGTTGGTTCTGTACAGTTTGGTTAGTGTCCAGCGATTTTACTCGCCGGTTTGCAGCTGACGTGGGCTACCTGAGAGCAGTGAGGCTGATCCAGAACAGCTCAGGCCTGTGACACTGAGCTGATGGGAAGAGTCATAAAATCCCTGTTAGCTTTATATGCAATGTTATGAGCCCGTGTAAAGCACAGCTTTTAATAACATCACTGAAGCAAAACCTTTAAAAGTCACTTGTACCATTTTATATAGAAACAAAATTATTTTAGCGCTCTCAGATGAACGTACCCCTCCTCCCCCTCTGAGGCTTCAGAACTTTAAAATATTCCAGTGATGGTTGTCAGCATTTCCACTGTATGCTCCATTGTAAACTTCCCCTCACAAACACAAGGTTTGAGCAGCAGCCAGGAGGAATGAACATATTTGAATATCTACTCTCTGACGTCCTACAGAGATGTGCTTCGAGCGGCCTCTGAATCACAGCTCAGGTTTCACTCAGTATGTCCAGATAATCCCTGTGTGAAACTTGTGAAACATCTTTAATCTGAGCATCCATCAAACTTGCTGTAAAGGCTTTAAAAGGAAACCTGGCGATCATGCTTATGTAATGTGGTTTCAGCTCGACCTCATGGCAAACAAACACAAAATAACATCAATAATCGTCTTGTTGTTGTTTACATTCAGCCCAGAATGCTTGAAATGATGGTTAATGTCTGCAGCACAAACACGTTGTGGAGACTCTTAACCGTTCACCCGTTGCTGTGGCAACCAAGGGGAAAAATGCCAGACCACTATATTCAAACTTGAATCATAAAAAGTTTTTATTGCCTTGCTGAGAAGTTTTACTATTTAAACCTAACAGAGTCGATTTTATTGTCTGATCCTAACAGACGACACCATTAAAATAACTAATGGGCTAATAAATAAACATGAGTGGTGAAATGGTCCATGGCAGCGTCAAACCTCCGGCATCCAAATGTGGACTTTTTCGCAATATATATATTTTTATTTAAGTGAAAAATATTCACTTTGTGTACATGGATGCAAATTGGTACACGTGAGATGGGACCTATGGGAAAATTAATGGAAAAATCTAAATTGGTTGCTGACGGAGGAATTTAGACACCACAAGATGTCTTATTTTTCCCCGTTCCACAGTGAGTGGGTGCTGCTCGCCGTAAACAGTCAGAGTGAGGTGTGCCTGCGGCAGGAGAGCAAATCCTTCTCTGCACCGTCCATAGATTTTTCACTAGGCGCTCTTTGGAGGGGAAAAAAGTCACTAAATCAGCAACTGAAGCTTGACAGCCACTGCTGTCGGGGAGAGAGATGTCAGGCATCCAAGCAGAGATGGTGCAGGCTTTATTTCCACACTTAGTAAAAACATGCATATTTATACAAATCTCTAAAAGGGAATTAATTCATTTCACAGCAAATATCTGGGTACAGACGTAGATCTTCAATTCTTCATGAGTTTCTCTTCCACAGAAATTTGGATCCCGATTAGCTTGCCGTGATAAACCCAGACTACAGCTAACTCACCACCCAGCCTGAGATTACTGTGTTGGCCTGATGTTTTAACTGGTTTCTCTTGCTTGTTTTTCCTCCTCTGCCACAGAGGCGAGAGGCCCTGAGGTGCAGTCTGCCTAACCTGAACTCTGCTGTGACACCTTCCTGTAAGTTTGTTTCTTTAAAAAAAAAAAACAAAAAAAAAAAAACAACAACAAATATATCTTGTTGCTTTTTTAAAAATTTATTTTTATTTATTTATTAGCCATCCACAAGACCCAGCCGTGGTTTCATGGTGGCGTTTCCAGAAAAGAAGCACAGAGGCTGATAGAGAAGCAGGGGCTGGTGGACGGGTGAGTGATAAAGGCGTCACATCTGTACAAGTGTCTTGTGGACTGATCGTTTGTATTCAAGTAGTTGCGTATGGAGAGTATTTAGCATGCAAATGTAAAACTGCGAGGTTGTGCTACTGCTATTAATGTTAGCCAAACACACAGACAGGGACAGATTATCTGTCTCATCCAGCCTGGGACTGGGTTAGGTCACCTAGGAACTGGAAAGGCTCTACTTAGCCTGCTGCCACCACAACCCAACCTCAGAGGGAACATGGTGATGCCCTTATTTCTCCCTTCTGTTATTCTCAGAGGGAACCTCTGACACTTTCTGCTCATCACTGGGCTGAAAGGGTTCCTGGGCGAAGCGTTACCGTCTTTACTTACAATTCCTAAGTAGTCCACACATTGGTGCTCGATGGCTCACTGGAAGGTTTGCATGCTGCTACCATGTTTTGTTACAGCTCAGCTCCCATGAATGTTTCACCATATTTGCTGGGCGACCTGATTTACTTGCTCAATACAGCTTTGTGTTTTTTATTTTTAATTTTCATTTTGTGTTTTGTTTTGTTTTTTTAAACATGAACCAAGTTTACTTCCTGCAGTTGCAATCTTTAACCTGTAGAGGTCGCCTCTCATGGTGCTTTTGTGCAGTGTACTAAAATACAGCATCCACTAGAGGTGGGAATCACCATACATCCCACGATACGATATTATCACAATACTTAACGCGCAATACAATATTATTGCAATTTTTAAAAATATTTTGCGATATTCAGATTCTGTACATAAAGGTAAACTTTATCAATATTCATTTTATCTAATATCAAAGTCTCACACTCAGTCTTTCTCTCATTTCAGTTTTATTGTTGACAAACTGAACGGTTTGTATTACAGTCTAGTCCAACTTAACTGAACAACCATCTGGTACAATTATAGCTATTCTGAACTATGCAGTTTATGAAAACTATGCAGCCCCTTCAGCAACTGAAGAATTTGAAAGTAAATTAAAACAAAATATAATTTTACATTAAACAAAAAAAGTTTTAAACTTAATTAAAATAAAACATGTCTTAAATTAAAATAAGTAAACTGTCATGTTTATTGCTGCAAAAAAAACAAGTTAAACACATTTGGACAGTGAAGGAATGTCAGGATTCTTGCTCAGAAAAAGGATCAACATGCTCTGAAGTCAGAGCACAAAAACCTTTTTTGTAACAAAGTATCGATTTCTGCTGTCCCTGTATCCATACATTATTAGCAAACAAAATATCACCATACTACACAGTATCGATTTTTTTTTCCCCCACCCCTAGCATCCACCCTGTCAGGTTTAATAGAGGAAGAAAGTTTCAGTGACTGAAGGTCATATAATTGGGTTTACTGGCCACGTTGACATAAAGCATGTCCTCTGTGCAGCTGTGATCCCACAGGCTGAAGGATTGTCTGTCGTGCATTTCTCTCGCAGTTTTAACTCTCGCTGCTTTTTGCAGGATGTTCCTGATTCGCGACAGCCAACAGCACGCTCAGTGCTTCGTCCTGTCGCTGTGCTATCAGCTGAAGACCAAACACTACCTGGTGATCCCAGTGAGTTCCCTTCATTCAGTCTCCGCTTAAAAGGAGAAGCCTTCTGTGCGTATGACGCGCTCTAATTTTGATCATCTTCGTGTTTGCAGTTTGAGAACAGCGGCAGGAAGTACTACACCATGGACGACGGCGACACGCTCTTTATTGACCTCCTGCAGCTGGTCGAGTTTCATCAAATCAACAAGGGCATCCTGCCAGTGTGCCTCAAACACCCCTGCGTCTGCGTAGCACTATAAACCTGCAGCGCCTTCACCTCACCTCTGCCCAGCTGCACCACCTCCACCCAAACTCCCCACTCAGGTTGTCAAAGAAAATCTCGCACTGCAGTGTGATGAATTTATCAGGCTGTGAGACGAGGACTCGAGGGAAGACGGGCGAAAAGCATACTCTCTGCTCCTCCTCCCTTTAGTTTTAAACACATTCTCCACATCGTGCGGCTCCAGACTCGAGCTGTTTTTTTATTTTAATTAACGAGCAGCGGCCCCACCGGAGACGGCTTAATTAGCCGCGTTAGACAGACTTTTTAGCGCTTTGGGGACCATGTTGATGACGTGCACTTTGATTCGGATCCATGCTGCGGCTGCCATGAGCAGTCAGACTTTCACTGTGATGAGCAGCACCAGCGAGAGGAGGTGGTGTGTGATTCTCACCTGCACAGTAGAAGTGTGGCCACCAGAGGGCGCTCTGACTCAAAGCTCAGAGGAGGAATTCATGGATTTCTCAGCTCAGCGTAGGAAGAGAGCATGTGTGGATCAGAGAGAACGCTTAACCATAAAATGCACCTGGTTGCAATCATGTAGCATGTAAATTCTCACTCTCCTGACTGCAGGTTTTTGTATTTGTGCCTTAAACAGAACCAGCTTTGATTCGTGTAACAGTAAAAGCTATTTCACTGCTGTATTTGCACAATGATGGTGAAGGGGAATCTGTCTTGTTTTGGTTTTACGAGAGTAAAAAGCTAACTGCAGAGGAGATGCGGTCAAAGCTGTACATCAACTCTGTCGTAACCCTTTATTTTATAGGTCGATGATTTCTGACAGTTTTCTCTGTAACTGGGGAAAAAGTGTAGTTTACACCAAAAAGCAGAGCTGGTGTTGAGGTGGAGAGAAAATGCAATAATTACAAAATGTTTTTCTACTTCTCAGAATTTATTTGGAAAATATGCACCAGCTTTTTTTTTTAAAAATTAAAAATCCAATAGGGGGGAGGGGGGGGCATTGACTACACTTCATTTTTGGATTTTATCATGAAGATTTGTTGCTGAAATGTTTGCATGTATACCCACATGGGCATTATTCATTCAAAGACAAATTTAGTTTCCACTCATTTTATTATGTTGAACAGGATTTGTGACTTTTATTGACAGGAAATGTTTTCAGATGTTTTATATGTTGAATAAACTTTCATATTAAAAAGATTCTGAATTTAAAATTATTTTTGCTACTCAAACTTTAACTGACTTTACTTAATCTGATCAAAGCATAACAAAGGGATGTCAGCCTGTCCAGTTCGGAGCAGAAACCACTGCGAGCCTGTTTCAGCTCCTTTGGCACAAATGGACGTGACTACAGGTGCGCTGGAGAGGAAATGAGACGACCTCCATGGAGGTCATGGTTTAACAGGTGACCACAGCTCAATGACCGCTCCTCGTCCCTCCTGACTCTACTTTTTAGTTTTTTGTCCTTGTGGCTGGTGGGTTTGCATCATGCCTACAGTCCATTTAGGTTGCACATAGTCCAGCTCCTCCAGTGTGCCACATTTAAAGGCTGTTACACGAGAAAAGAGCTGATGAAGGACCTTAACCCAGCAGCATGACTGGTACCTGACCTCCAGTGGGCTCCTTCAGCATGTTTTGGCCAAACTATTAAACCATGAGGTGACACGCAGACCTGATGTCCTTCAGTCAGACCTGTGCTAGCACGCCGCTGTTCAGTTGGCGTCAGCTTGAGAACACACAGAACTGGCAGCTCTGTTATTGGCACCCTGATCTCATCGCAGACAGCAAATTCACACTGAGCATGTGCGACAGATGTGAAAGAGTCTGCAGAGACCGTAGTGAACATCATCCAGCATGACCCGTTTGGCAGTGGGTAAGTGACGGTCCGGGGAGGCTCCGTTTGTTTCTTGTTCTGTTTCCCATATTTATGACACATTGAAAAACATCAACTATAGTTTTTAATCAATTTCATGCAAGAAGGGGTTAACCTGAATCATCTCGTGCGTTCATGCTAGGTATTAAGTATCTGCCTTGAGGCTTCTGCAGCAGTAAATCCTATTAATCTGGGTCTGTTATCCACGATTCAGTGCAAACATCACAATGTAGTCAATCGAAGTGGAAAATTACAATAAAATCAAAGCTTGCGATGGTAAAAACATTTACAGCGGTCCATTCTGTTGCCAAATGAATGGAAATTCATGTCAAAGTGGCAAAAAAGTTGCAATTAATGTTACAAGACACTTTTAAAATTTGTAAAAAAAAAAAATCACAGTGGGACCTGTAGATGCAGTGTTGGGAAGGTTACTTTTAAAATGTATTCCACTACAGATTACATGCCCCAAAATGTATTCTGTAACGTATTCCGTTACGTTACTCAATGAGAGTAACGTATTCTGAATACTTTGGATTACTTAATATATTATCATGCTGTTTACAACTACATGAATGTACTATTGCTGTGATTTATTACTGTTACTGAAGGTCCGCGGCTTCGAACCGTAGTAAAGGGACCTCTGACTAATACGGTGGGTTCTGTGTCGGCTCGTAGCTGAAAACTAGCTTTACTTTGTTGTCTGGGTCAACTTTGCTAGCAGAGACAGAGAGAGGCGTTGAAAGGCTGCTCCAACAGAACTTATTGTTTTTGGAGGAAAACACGAACACGGTGTACAGTCGAGTCTTAATAGCTTACTTACAACTGGGCTCGTCAGGCTCTCTTCTTGGCTGCAGTGGTTATTATTATATTTACATGCTTCCAGCTCCTGTTTTTGCTCGATGACAGCTCGTACTTTTCCTTTTTCTCCCTCCCTCGCTCACAGACACATAACGTGTATGGCAGTCCATTCTCCCTGCAGCACGGACTACACTGCCTATGATGCTACATTCTTTAGAGCTATACCTGTAGCATTCTGCCTATTAGCTTAGCACAACAACAACAAAAAGGCCTCTCTCACCCAGGAAACACGCAGAGAGAGAGCATCACCCTGTAACCATGGCAACCGTAACGCTGCCGCCTGGAACAACAGAACGTAGCTGTCAAACAAAACCCAAACAGGCCTGACCCGCCACAATATGAAACAGGGAAGTACCGCCGTGTAATCCATTTATTTCAACAAAGTAACTGTATTCTAAATACCACCTTTTTAAACGGTAACTGTAACAGAATACAGTTACTCATATTTTGTATTTTAAATACGTAACGGCGGTACATGTATTCTGTTACTGTCCAACACTGTGTTTAGGTGATGTCACCAAGTCAGCTTAAGATTAATTAAAGACTTCAGTAAAACAAACTATAAAAAGTACTTCATTTTAATATGACATCTGGCCAGTATGGAGCTTAAAGATTATATACAGATACAGAAACTTGGTGGTACATGGGAAAAAATAAATAAATCTGCTGTGTCATTAAAGAGGCCCACACTGACTAACCCTAATGTGGCTTTGTTTATGCATAGATTGATATGGTGTACAGTATCTGTATTGGCAGGAACTCAGATTCAGAAGTATTTCCTCTAGTTTATGATATATTTACATTATGTTTTGTCCATGTTTGATGTAAACATTCAGGATAAGTGACAGAAAATAAGGCGAAGCTGAATAACTCCACTTTATAAGGTAGCATCTTCTAGTTTCTGAATGTTAAACACACGCTGTGAGACACAGGTACTCATGTCTGAACAAAATAACCTCTGTTAGCTGACATGTCATCACTTCCTTTGCCTGTGCCATCAGACAGTTTTGACAGCCCATCTGGATCCAACGTGACGCCTGTAATTTGTCTGCATGACTGACGCCGCTGTACCAGCTCAAAACAGTCCTGCTCCCTGGTTCTGTTAGGATGCCTGGGTCGTTGAGTTTATTATATTATTTATCATTTCTAGTCTTTGGTTTCTTTGAGTTCTGTCTTATGGTTTATGTCTCTGTCTTCTCTAGTTGCTCTGTCTCCCCTGTCAGCTGTCTCCCCTTGTCAAGTTCGCGTCTCTGTGTATCCTTAGTTGCTGTATCCCCGTGTCCAGTCAGTCTGTCTGCCCTGGTCCCACGTCTCTGTTCCCTCTGTTGCAGTGCCTGCATGTGAGTCTGTCTTTAGTTCAGTCTGTGTTATGTTTCCTGTTTTACTTTGAAAGTCCGTGTCTCATGTATATGCGTCTGGTTTCGCTTCCTTTGTCTCGTTAGGCCTGATTTGCCCCAGCTGTGTTTCCCTCCTGTTACCCATCCCTCTGTGACATCTTCCCTTTGTGAATTCTCACCATCCAGATACTGTAGGATCAGACTGAGGATCTCAATAGCAGAAATGTTTTTAACAACTTTTTTTTTTCTAAGGAAAAATAAGTTCATACAAGAGATTAACTAGTCCTATGGTTAACTGTCCCACAGCAAACCAGTGTTTTAACAAGTTGGTAAAACACAATGTAAATGTAAAAACGCTGCCTGGTGGAAGTTACGAGGATCAGTAAAGATCTGAACCTTCACCTCTGCTGTCTGACACTAGAGCAGAGAGTGCAGCGAGTTTTTTCCTCCTGAAGTAAAGACTTAAAACGTTCATAGTAAAGGCGGGTCTGCCTGTGGTGTCCCTCTGCAGGGACTCTCCTGCTGCATGATGGGAAACCGTGTTGATAAGACGATTCAATTCTTCTTTGAAAAAAGTGTGTTTGATTTATTTTATTCATATTTTTTATGTGGCATGGTTTTGCTGACAGCTTCAATATTTTCTTTTGCATTTTATTTGACTTTAGTGCAGAAAAGTCACAAAACATTTTCCTGAAGACGCTCTGAGCGAAGGGCCCACTCTGACTTAAAATAGATTAGTGTGAAGCTTTTAACAGCCTCCAAACTAGATGAACATTAAAAGACATAAAATCTGGAAGCCCTTTGGTGGAGCAACATGAAAGGCTGCCTTAAGGTTACTGTGCACAGATCCTCTGCTGCTGCATGGCTGCAGAAGCTGAAGAGCTGATTTCTCCACTGACCTGCGCTCTCGCTCTGTGTGTGTGTGTGTGTGTGTGTGTGTGTGTTTAAATACCAGTGTGCTCGGGTAACCCTTCCTTTTACTGCCAAGGCGTTGCTATGGCAACAAATTTTTTTCTCTGTTGGCCTAGATGGGCAGGTAAATTAAAGGGTAAAACAGACAGAAGTGAGACGGGTCAGGAAGGCTTCAAAGAGAGCCGTGTGAATGAGCGACACAATTAGGGCTACATGATAACTGATTTAATTTCTTTGGAGAGCCCGAGTGGAAAAGAAATGAGTCTCCTCAGCTCAAGTTCAACAATCCATGAAAAAGAGACGGAAGAAATAATTTTCTAATCTTTTCAGGAGGGGAACTGAGAGCAAGCTTTTAGGTTTTAACACTCAGTGCAAGAGTCAGATATTTAAAAATGAACCCAGCCAAAGTGTGTGATTCAATGGGCCTGTGTTTGATAACTCCTGGTGCGGAAATCACTGAATTTGGATCAGCAGCTTGAAATGATAAAGAAACTTCTGCCATTAAAAGTGCATCTGAATATATGATCAAATAAATAAAATTAAGCTCCTGATGTCCTGCAAATTTTTGCTTGCTTTTTGTGTGCATAAAATAAAATTCACTGAATTTATTATATGTCTGTGTGTACAATAATTAACAAGGGAAAAACTTATACTAAGTTGCCAATACTGTTTTTAAAGTGGTGAAAGTCAACTTTTGATACTTTGTCTCTTTTCAAACATTTGTCATTTTCTTGTCTGCTATGTTTCTAATATTTTTGTGTTGCATTAAAAGTTGCATAAACACACTTTCTTTGCAGCAGCATAAATACTTTTGTCGTCATGGGAAACAGGAACCATATTTTAAAAAGAAACTACTTTGGTTAAAGTTTGGTTAAAAAGGAGCTCGAGTTTACCGACCTGTTTGTACTGTTTTATACTTACATGTGTTTACTCAGAGTATCTGCTTTGAGCTCGTCTCCCTGCCCACCTGACCCATCTCACCCTGCACAAGAAGACTTTATCTCATTGTCACTTATCTGACCAACGAACTTTACTTTGTAGCTTTCTGCACTGTGTGCTGTGCTGGAGCTGATAGCAGAACATGCACCGTTTTCTAAGGTTGTAAAATGCAGTCATTAGATTTTAGTTGAAAGTAAATGACTTTACTGACCTTTCTAAATAATAATTACAAAACTCTAAGTCTCTAGTTTCAGCTTTTACTGCTAATTATTGTTCAGTTGAGTGAACCTTCTGCTCTAAAAGGTGTGTGAGGAGCTGTGAAGGACAAATGTTTACTCTTACTTTTAAAATGTGATGCACAAAATAGTAAATTAGCAAACCTACTGGCTGTGAAAATACTGTTAGTAGGAATTAAAATGCAGACTGTGTTGCTTGGCTGCGATCGATGCTTAAAAAAGAGGAGAAAATTGTAATTTTTCAGCCTTTCATGCACAACTGGAAGGCAGAGAGATGCTGATGCTTCTTAAACTCTTAGGTTTTCATTTCAATTCGCTTCTCTTACAGGTTTGAATCGCGGCCTTTGTGAACGGAGCCGGTCCACTCTCACCTCGATGTTTAGTCTTTTTTTCTTCACAGCAAAATGACATGCAGCTCAGGTCAAGTGGTGCTTTAGAAATGCCCTCAGATAAAAAATATGGTCATGTTGGCTCCTTGTCAGCCTGACCGACTTTCAGTCAGTGCATGCTGGGATAGCTTTAAGGGACACGGTGACCTTCACTAACACAGGCCAAATGAAACTGCACATTTGTAGCTGTGGCAAATGATACTGAGAAAGAAATATACAGGATACAGAAAGGAAAAATGTTTCACCTTCATGTTCAACACACTGAAATTCAAACTCTCACAAAAATGATGAGTTAAAAAGAGAGAAAAAAGTCTCAGACCTTTAAACTCCCAGTGTTTGGTTTTTAATATGAAAGCTATTTTTTCTAGTGGAATGTTTGACATTATTTCTCTCATCCAATACGTTTTAGTCTAGGACTTCTTTTTTTTAACAAGTAAAATTTAAATTCCCGAGAGAAAATTATGAGAAGAAAACTCAAATCTAAGAGAAAAAATAGAAAATTTATATTTAAAAAAACTTTTTCCTGAGGAAGGAAGAAGTAAAAACGTGAGAAAATCCTCCACAGATTTATCAGGAAAACATTGAACACAGATTTTGAAGTTATGAAGAATAAATTACATATTTATATGAAAACGAGAAAAAAAAGAGAGCAAATTTATAGGATAAAACCCACAAAGTTAAAGGGAAAAACTGTCTTTGATCTACAGGGTCGATCTACCACGGTTGTTAGGCTAACTGGTGGCTCTAAATTGGCTGTCTCTCTGTGTTAGCGCTGTGACAGACTGGTGCCCTGTGACAGCCCCAACAGCGCTGAGTTGGGTGTTGAGACTATGAGCCACCCTTTGTCATTAGTTGTTTCTTGCCTTTCACCTTCTATTTACTTACTTATTTTTATCATCAATGTGGAATATGTTTTCCCAGCATGAATGAACATTTGCATCAAGCATTCCAAATTAATGAAGTTCTAACACTATTGAAAATGTACCGTCCAACTAATAATAAGTTAGAAGTACTTTGCCCAGACCTGGCCAATGAACAGGGTAGGGAAGGGTAGGGTTTTGTTTCATTTATTGTTGCTGTCTGGACCTTTGTCTTCTTTAAAATAGTAAAAATTTGGTTTTTAAATTGCTGGTTAGCTGTTCGCACTAAAAAACACTTTTTAATTAATTTAACTACAAAACTTTGAAATGCATTGCATTCCACCAGTGTTGGGGAGTAACGGAATACATGTACCGCCGTTACGTATTTAAAATACAAAATATGAGTAACTGTATTCCGTTACAGTTACCGTTTAAAAAGGTGGTATTTAGAATACAGTTACTTTGTTGAAATGGATTACACGGCGGTACTTCCCTGTTTCATATTGTGGCGGGTCAGGCCTGTTTGGGTTTTGTTTGACAGCTACGTTCTGTTGTTCCAGGTGGCAGCGTTACGGTTGCCATGGTTACAGGGTGACGCTCTCTCTCTCCCGTTTTCTGGGTGAGAGAGGCCTTTTTGTTGTTGTTGTGCTAAGCTAATAGGCAGAATGCTATCGGTGCTCTAAAGAATGTAGCATCATAGGCAGTGTAGTCCGTGCTGCAGGGAGAATGGACTGCCATACACGTTATGTGTCTGTGAGCGAGGGAGGGAGACAAAGGAAAAGTACGAGCTGTCATCGAGCAAAAACGGGAGCTGGAAGCATGTAAATATAATAATAACCACTGCAGCCAAGAAGAGCGCCTGACGAGCCCAGTTGTAAGTAAGCTATTAAGACTCGACTGTACACCGTGTTCGTGTTTTCCTCCAAAAACAATAAGTTCTGTTGGAGCAGCCTTTCAACGCCTCTCTCTGTCTCTCGCTAGCAAAGTTGACCCAGACAACAAAGTAAAGCTAGTTTTCAGCTACGAGCCGACACAGAACCCACCGTATTAGCCAGAGGTCCCTTTACTACGGTTCGGAGCCGCGGACCTTCAGTAACAGTAATAAATCACAGCAATAGTACATTCATGTAGTTGTAAACAGCATGATAATATATTAAGTAATCCAAAGTATTTAGAATACGTTACTTTCATTGAGTAACGTAACGGAATATGTTACAGAATACATTTTGGGGCATGTATTCTGTAATCTGTAATGGAATACATTTTAAAAGTAACCTTCCCAACACTGCATTCCACATATTCCTCCTTTCATTCATTATATTCAGACTTATGTGTCTCTCTCGCCCCTGTGGGCGGTCTTTATCCTTCAAGCTCGGGTCCTGTACCAGAGGTCTGGGAGTTCGAGGGTCCTGTCTTTCTTTACGAGCGTCGCCATGATCCTATCTTTCAGGTCAGTTCCTCTCACACTCAATGCTACTTCTTCAGTCATACTTGGGGCTTGGTAGCCAATCTCAGGTGGGGGTGATGATGATATCTTCCCCCTGACCTGTTGTCATGGCCCCCCCTTGCTGTAGCATATGTGTCGTACCTAGTCAATCTCTAGCTGTGAGAGCAGTTACTTCTTCTTAATATATATATATATATCTATATATATAGATATATAGATATAGATATAGATATATATATATAGAGATATATATATATATATATATATATAGATATATATATATAGATATATATATAGATAGATAGATATTTTCTGTCTTATTTCTTTATTGCTTTTGAGACAGACCCGAGCTCTTTTGTCTTTTTGGCTCGCGTATATCGCTGCAGGTCCTAGTTTACCCTTTGGATTAAGCATCGCATTAGTGGGCTCACTGGAATACAAAGTGAAGCTTTGCTATTTAGCTCAGTTGTCTCTGGTTTGCTGCCACCTGTATCCAGCCAAACGGGAAGAAAATCTGTTGATATAATGCCTGTGACAGCAGAATTAGGCTGCTTATGAAGTTTTCTTTGGACCAGAAATCTAACACTGACAAAGCAGGTGATTACTGTTATTTTGTAGCTGCCAAACCAAAATAGAAGTGCTTCCATTAGGGTGAGGAAAGCCAGACAGCTCGTACACACAGCAATCAGTTAGCAGCAAATTACTTGGGTAGATGATGTGTATGACTCATATTGTCAGTGTTTTGCCCTTTGGGAGCGCTGAAGCCACCAATCATGAACCCAACAACAAGCTAAGCATCGTAATGAAATAAAACCCAGTCCAAGACCACACCGTTGACACATTACAGCATAAAAGTCAAATGTTTTCACTGCTTATACGCTTCAAATGCTTTCTACATGTCTTTGGGGCGATCGTGGCTCAAGAGTTGGGAGTTCACCTTGTAACCGGAAGGTTGCCGGTTTGAGCCCCGGCTCCGACAGTCTCGGTCGTTGTGTCCGTGGGCAAGACACTTCACCCGTTGCCTACTGGTGGTGGTCAGAGGGCCCGGTGGCGCCAGTGTCCAGCAGCCTCGCCTCTGTCAGTGCGCCCCAGGGTGGCTGTGGCTACAATGTAGCTGCCATCCCCAGTGTATGAATGGGTGGATGACTGGATGTGTAAAGCGCTTTGGGGTCCTTAGGGACTAGTAAAGCGCTATACAAATACAGGCCATTTACCATTTGTATTTCTTACAAAGTCAACTCACATATTTTCATAAAAATGGGATTAAGTCAACGTTAATCAAATTATTAAACACACTTTAATTTTTTAAGGTTAAATATCTTCAACAGGAAACTCAAATTTGACAAACCATAACCAACACAGATGGATCCCTTGGACACTGAGGTGTGCTGCATTCGAGGTGTTTCCTGTCTTGTGGATTCCTAATTGGCCGCTACACCAATAAGGTACTTATAACTTCCTTTTGCCACTAGGTGGCACTTTGACTATGACTAAATATTAACATCTAGATGTCTCCAGATTTGGACTCAAACATGTGACGTTTGGAACATGTTGGACAATTCACCTTTGAGTCATAACAATCTCTTGTGCTGTGATGAATGATTGAAATTCAGCATGCTACAACATCTTAAATGTAAAAGTGTAGACTTCCAGTTGGATTTAATGTACAGACCCAGGAGGAATTTTTTTTTATACATAGATTTTACATGATATGCTTGGATTTCATAAACAAAGGTGTTGTTAAGTGTAACGCCACGGCTGCTTCATAAACATTTTGTAGGTGGTGCAGAAGTCATTTTACTACATAAGACCCATAGATAATGAAAGCTCTCATCGTTTCAGATGTATGTTGCCAATTTTCAAGAACCTTTTAAGCCTTTTTGACTTCTTGAAAAGAACTTCCTGTTTCATGGTGAATCACTGTTGAATGAAAACCTTAAGAAACATCACGGTCAGATGATTCTTTCTGACACTTTTCAGGAGGATGTTTCCAACCTCTCTCACAGATGGCCACAAATCCACGACTTCAGTACAACCAATCAAAATAAGAATTTGCAGATATCACCCTTATGGAGAATTCTGATGTACATTTTTCCGTTTTACATGGATCTTGTAAAAAATGACGATCTGAATCCTTTCACTGTTCGTACTTCGTGAAATATTGAAAAGCTGTGCATGGATCAGTGTAGATGGAACAATGTCACCTCCGTCACAACCTTACGTTGTTTCACAATAAAGTGCTAGAGGAATACATTTGATCACCACCAGGGATTAAAAAAGTCCAGTTGCACCTGTGTTGTACGTCACCTAAAGATTTTTCAGTTTTGCCTTACAATAACTGCACCACAAATGTGCCGTACAGAAGACAGTGAGCTCTAAAAGCTATTTTTACATGTACAAATAGAAAATTTTGGTGTCAGCATATCAGTGTGAGCATAGAGTTTACAGCACTGGTACTGCACTGACGATGTGACCCAAATTTTAGTATTTAGTCTGCCAAATGGAGTGAGGGGGGAAGCTACTGATCAATCCTTATTTAACTCTTCACTCTTTTCTTCAAACATCATACTGCACATGATAACTTGAACAGACCCTGAGCAACTGCTGCAAGCTGGAACTATAAGAGACAGAACAACTAGGTCATCTCCTATATTAGGGCTGCCACGATTAGTCGACGAGTCACGATTACGTCGACTATCAAAATCATCGACGACTGATTTAATAGTCGACGCGTCGTTTGAAGCTTTGTAAGATCCCAAAAGAAGCAGGAATAAGTAGTAGGATTTAAGAGTGTAATAACGGACTGAAACAGAAGATGGCAGCACTGCATGTACAAGGATGCCAGCTGCCGTTAAACCCCGAAGAAGAAGAAGCTGTGTCCCAGAATTCATAGCGCAGCCCAGCTCAGTTTTCAACAATGGCGGCAGCTAGTTAGTTTTATTATTACTCTATTATTCTTTCTGGGTCACAAAATAAACGTTTAACATATTTTCAGGCGAGAATGTAGCTGTGTAAACCTCAAATATCTGCTCAGTTTATCAAGACACCACATATTTTCAAAAGCGCTCCAACGTTTTCGGACACGTCTGTTACCCACTAGCTCGATAGCTAGCCGGGGGCTAGGCTCAGTAGAGCCCGTTTTCAAACCCACCGCCCTGTCTTTCGGTACTCAGCTTAAATATATATATAAGTCACTTAGATAACTTAAAATGTTATTGTTTGGCTTTTTTAGTATTTTATTTGTTCCTGAGTAAATCGGTTTGGCTGAGATTAAAGTTATAGTTTTTACACAGCTGAATAAAGCAGACAGCTGATTATCAGAAGTGTGAGATACTCAAGAATATACTCCGGTGTCCTGTTATATTTTAGATAGCAAGGAGTTTATTAAACTTCACTGAAACAATCTGCAAATTTCATTAACATTTAATAAACTATCATCTTGTCTTTATTTTTAGTTAGCACATACCTTAAACACTTAAAGCTGTAAGCTAATGATAGTTATATAAGAGCAGATGCTGCTGGTGCAATAAGCTGTACGTTTTTCGTCCAATGGATGATGATCTGATTAGTTGACTAATCACTAAAATAATCGGTGACTAGTCAACTATCAAAATAATCGTTTGTGGCAGCCCTGTCCTATATACACATATTTGCTGTTTGTTTTTTTTCTTTTTTTGTCAAATCATAACTGTTCAAGTTGTAATATTATCAGCATGACAATGGAAATAATTTGAATGTGACAGGAATTTATTTTTATGTTGAGCAGAGCATCACTGCTCTCTCCTATCTGTGCTCAAACCAGTGGTCATCAACCCGCTGCACTCTTGGTGTCACAGCCTCGCTAATCTAAAGTGGAGGTAAAGGCAAAACAACTTTTTCATGTCAATATATGAAATGTAATACATTTAGAAAAAAACATAATGCATGCAGTTGTTGCTACTACAGATGTTTCTAGACACGCCCCCTCAGGACACGAACATGAACATGGTTGTGTTGGTTTTGTTTTTGCTTTCCATCCTCCTGTCTTTCTTGGTCAGACTCGGTTTCATGGTAAAATAGTCTCCTCACATAAATACTTTCCACTCATCCTGAACCATTTGCACCAACATAATGATATTAAATGCACACAGTTAAATGAAAACAATAGAAATGAGTACAATTAAATTATCACGAAGCCACAAAAGCTTCACTCAATTATGATTTTTTGTAGTTGAAATATACAGGAAGGAAATTCTTTCATACGTTTCAGTTATTTAAGATGATAAAATGTACGCCTTTCACTTTTTATGTGTGGATAATTAAAAAAAGTAGAATATCTTGTCACATTGTGCCATGTTGTGACTTTAATTAAAACTCAGCATTGTTACATCTGACATCATTAAATCCTGCGGTGGTTGGGCTATAATAAAAACATTTATGACGCAGCTGCTGCGCCGCTATCGTATTTAATTGACGTCTCTTAAAAATAAGCCTCATTTTTGGTTAAATGCCCGTTTCCTTCAACTCCTCTCTGCTCTCATCTCGTCCTCGCCTCCTCCGCTTGTGTTTCTGGTGGGAGTTAATAACACATAAAGAGAGGAGTCGAGGATGTGCGGTTTGAGCAATGAGAAAGGCGGCTCATCACTTCAGTTTTCACTCCTTTTTAATTGTTCGCCCCACCTTCACCAGTTTCATCTACACCCAATTAGGCGGTTGCCCTCGTTTGAGTGTGTCCAGCTCTTCCTCGTGTTGACCTCATGTTGTATGACCTCCTGGACTGCCTTCTCCCTGCTTCTCTCACCTGGATTGTTTACACAGTGCCTGCCTTCCTGTGCCTGACCACAGACTCCCCTGACTGTTAAATTTACCAGTATTACATAAAAAATTTAGATATTGACTCAGTAATAACTGAAAAGCATAAAAAAGAACAGCTGCCGATTTTGTTGGGCAGCAACAGAAAGTTGAAGTAAAAAATCTATAATATATAGCATCTTAATAATTCTTTGCTGGTACTGCATCCTTGGCTGAGTGTGTTTTAGTGTTAAAATTTGCAGAGAGCAAGATTAAAAAGAAATGGCACATACTTGTGCAGCACTCATTATTTCTCAGCTGTTTATTTTTTGTGCCGAAGCTTTTCCATCCTAATTAATTAGTCAATATGAGCCCTGCTGCAGCAGCTCCCACAGTTCCAGTGGCTGCAACGCTTTCTCTTCTTTGTCTCTCTAAATCATTACATGACATCCAGGAGAGCCATTCAAATCTGTCTGCTCAGTCTTAGAAATGCATTAAAACAACATAGCGGGGTGTTTACCTGACCCACTTTTGGCATAATAACTCACATTCACGCAAGGATCAAAGTGTCTGTCTGCCCGATTCTTGTGAAGCCTAAAAATAGAAGAACTGAATTAAAACCAGAGCAGTGACAAACAAACGGTGTTTGAGCCATTTAGCAGGGGCAGAGATAGCTCAGTAGGTACAGTGGTGGCCCCATGATCAGAAGGTGGTTCAAATCCACTGAACGGCTACCCTGCGGTACCCTTGGGCAAGGTACTGTCCCTACACACTGGTCCCCGGGCGCCCAATGGCTGCCCGCTGCTTCACTGAGTGAGTGGGTTAAATGCAGAGATCAATAAAGTATACATTCTTCTGAACCCAGATGGATGGCATAATTGAAAGGCAGCCTGAGACCGGTTCAATACTTTCATCTGTATTTAATGACAGACTTGCCCAAAATAATATATTAACACACTGATACATTAGTTTTAATGTCAGTTTTAATGACAAGGTGTCTTTGATTCATTCAGGCTTTGTGTTGTTTTTTCCAGCAGGAGTTTGAAGCTTTTGATTCTCAACTGCTAAAATACCCTCATCTTTCAAGCTGTGGATTTAATGACTGTGAAACATGCTTTATTTCACTCTGATGTTCTCTTCTCTGTTTTTATATCCCTGTGTCTCTCCAGGTTCACCTCCTATCTGTTCCTGTCTCCTCCCAAACTACTCAGGATGCCTCAGCTCTCTAAGGTATTGTGAGTTCTGCAGACCTGTACTCATCTTGCATTTGCTAAGCTCATTTTTGGAAATGTCCAGTTATCTACAAGCATCTCTGAATTGATCTTGGACCTGACTGAGTCTTTAATGTGGGCTCTCTGACCTGACCTATAGCATAAAGCTGATAATGGAGGCCCAGAGCTGGCTGCTGGCACACCGCCTACGCCTGCAGCCAGCAATTAAAAACATGTATAATTCATGGCTGCTGACCATGTAAAAGTCCACTGTGCTCGTGAGCCATCTTTGATCATATCTGTGGTGCGGTGCCATCAGATTTGCCCACACAAAATGTGGGGATTGTATAGGCTGTAACTTAAAGATGGTCATAACCACTGTGACGTTATAGTGACTGTATGCTGTCGTCCAGCTTTGCTCCGTGCCCTCACAGGCTTCTCTGAGGTGGAGCACGTCATTCACTAATGAGGAGGTTGGAGGAGTCGCTCCAGATGCATTCACAGGCGTCTCAATGTGTGTGAATAGATAGAAGTGCTAGAAAGCACTTAGAGACAGAAAGAAGTGGTTTCACGAGTGAACGAGGCATGTTGTATAAAGCACTTTGACTGCTCAAGTAAAAAGTGCAACACAAGAACCAGTCCATTTACCATTAAGTGACTTCCTCATGCAGCACCACAGTTCCTCTCTTATCATATACTTTCTCTAGTTCCACAAAGACACAGTGCAGCTCCTGCTGACCTTCTCTGTAAGTGGCCTTTCTTGGCATGACAAAATAAAGTGACTTTAGTGAGTGCATCAGGCTTTTTGACAGGAAGTCATACAGGAATATTTGGAATTATAACTGCTGCATTAATTTTGGTAAAGCATCTGAATAAGATTGATGACCACCGTTAGGGCTGGGCGATATGACCCAAAATTCATATCTCGATATTTTTTAGCTGAATGGCGATATAAGATATATATCTCGATATTTTTTTATAAAGCCATAAGGTAAGAACAAAAAGAGAGTTCTTATTTAAAGCTGTGTCCCAGATGTCACATGGGCACTTTTATTAACATACAGCGCAGATGTACATGAAAAAAAACTACTCAAAAATAAATTCTGAGCATTTATTAAATAATAATGCTCCATAAATAAAAGAAAACTATGTTGTTTTTGTGCATAACAAAGAGCTCACAATTGTGCAGTCAAAATGTAAACTAAAAGACGCTGAGCATAATAACAAAGACAGATTTCACAGCTGCTCTCTTTCCAAGTTCGTGACTGACAGCCTGGAGTTTGAAATACAGACACATAACCGTGTGTCTTACAGGTGCCATTTATGGCCCTTATACACAGTAGGGTAATATTACGTTGAAGCACAGTACGTATCACTCCGCGAGGCTCCTCGGTAGCCGTAATGCTCCGACAATCCATCCAGTGTTGCCAACTTAGCGACTTTGTCGCTATATTTAGCGAGTTTTCAGACCCCCTAGCGACTTTTTTTCCAAGAAAAGTCGCTAAAAAAAAAGACGTGAAAGCGCATATCGCTTTTACTCTCAACAAGCAGCGGGTGCTGTAACGCAGTCAGTTCTTCTTTTACTCTTATGCTGTTTTGTGGATCAGGTTTAAAACTACTTATAAACACACACACACAAAGTAACTCCACCAGAGTGCCTATTTCGGGTCACTTTTGCCGGTCCAAGCCCGGGTAAAGGAGCAGGGTTGGAATTGTGACATTACAAAAAACAATAATTGCTAAAAGAAATTTAATTTGTAGTTCTAAATAAATTCTAACTGCATTTAGGACGTTTTTTGCTCACTTTATGTCTTGTCCATGATGTTATTTCTCTCTCCAGCAGCGTAGGTTACAATTACATTAGCATGACCAATTATGCAAATTAGGTGATGACGTCATCTAGCGACTTCTAGCGACTTTTAGGACAGCCAATAGCGATTTTCCTTACTGAGGAGTTGGCAACACTGAATCCATCAAGCGGTGCAGCTCCGTAGCTTAGCAAACTCAACATTTTTGACAGATTGCTGAGCGTGGTGTACCACATTAAATCGGTTCGCGGTCATCAAGCACAACCAGAATTCATACATAAGGCGCGCTGTCGGTTTTTGAGAAAATGAAAGGATTTCAGGCCGTGTATGGCGTTAGCGTGGTTAGCTCGTTAGCGTGGTTAGCTCGTTAGCGCGGTTAGCTCATTAGCGTGGTTAGCTCGTTAGCACGTTGACGCCGTCCAGCCCCACGCACGGGGCGATGCGCAGTAACTCGTTAACGGAGATTTGCCGTGTCCATCTTGTCGCTTCCTGCAGGTGAAGTGATGGGGGAGGAGGGGGAGTTGTGTTCAGTGAAGGAGAGGCGAGGCCGAGTAACGTTGGGTAAAGACAAAACTGGACAAAAGAGAGGCAAACTTGTGGCTCCACAACTATAATTATAACGTAACATAGACTATATCGATATAAAAGATATTGTCACATCTTATATCTCGTATAAAAATATATCGATATTTTTAAAAAACTCGATATATCGCCCAGCCCTAACCACCGTGATGATAACCAGGACAGCAAACTAACACGACAACTAAACTTTCAAAATAAGAGCCTGAAGTGAAAGTAAAATGAGCACAAATTGTGCAAATGAGTCGCCATTTATGCTCACGTGGGAAATGATCTGGGAAATAGTCTGAAAACATTTAGACATTTTCAGCATGATCAAATTGATAAATCTTTACCTTCGTGACATCACAAAGGACAGATTGTGCTTCATTCACTGGGTTTAGTAAGGTAGTAAAACATATTCCCCTAGCAGAGAATCTAAACTGCACTTAAGGATCATAGAAAATGAGTCATTTCGTCTTATGTTAACCAGAACATGACCTACTCTTGACTAGATGACGCATTCGGCACACATGACCACAGTGTGTTATTCAAGGTTCAGTTTATTCAGGTAGTTTTTCTGCTGTGATGTGATGCCACCACGATTCTTTTCTTTTGCTGCTCTAAAAGTACAGGTAGACTTTCATGACACTATGTGTAACTTTCTTTGATGGCATGCGTTATCGTGACAGGGGTGCCACTTTTTCATTTTCACCCGTGAACCTTCAGCGGGTCTGCGTACAGCCCTGCTGTCACTGGACTTGAACCGGTGTCCCCTTTTCCTGACATACGGCAGTTAACAGGGACGCCGTGAGTCCTTTTGAAGTTCTCTCCACCTGCCTCTTCATCTGTCTGCGGGTAATTGCTGCCGCACGGCGTGGCGTATGTGGGGTTACAGCGCGTGTTTCCAGCATCGCGATTCATTATTCAGGCCCCCTGGCCAGACGTAGCAAGAGAGCAGCTGCTCTTCCTCTCACCGGTCAACCAGGAATCCATGAATCTCTAATTATCCTGTCATCTCTGCCTTTCCTCTCTGTTTCCTGTCACTGCTCTGTATTTATTCCTTCTCTCTTCATCTGTCTGTTTTTCTGCTTGGTCTGTCATTCAGGCCTGTCAGCCTGTCACCCCCTCAGTCTCCTCCTCCTCTTAGTGTTCTTTCTTTTAACCACAATCCCCCCTCCCGCATTCTGCACTGCTCTCCAAATTTCTGCTTTACATTTAAATATTGCATTCCAGTGTTTATGAAGCCAAAATCTGCTTTTAATCCACCTAAGAAGCATGTAAACAAGCCTTTTTCACCCCTCTGTAATTACATTTCCACTGTTTCTCTCTCCTCAGGGTGCGTTTGTTTCTCGCTAAGCTGTGGCTGTGCGCGCTAATTGCTTCGCCACCTATAGAAAAGTGCCTCTGATGTCACCTCTCAATGAGCTTTCGAGAAAGAAATCAAGGCCGAGCATACATCACAATGTTATATGTTTCTATTAGCCACCTGTGGCACCTGTGGGGGTGTGTATGTGTGCAGCAAAGCGAGGGTGAGTAGCTCAAGGGCAAAAAGCACACACTCCAGAGAGTTATGACAAGCACGCGAGTGTCCATCCGTCCCCCCAAGGCCCAGTGAGTGCCATCTTTAATTCATAGCTATGTTTTATTTACCAGCACGTCAATTCAGGCCACTAGGCAACAAACAAGGCTCCGTGTTGGCGGGTGTACAGCGTCCTGTCCGCTCTGCCAGAGCACACATCCCACACTCGTCTCTTACATAAAAGTTTTAGTAAACTTTGTTCTAAGGTGCAGCAAAATTAAGAAGTTCAGTTTACACATCATTTACACACAAGCTACACCCATTAAATTAAATGCAGTTATAACTGTGATCCTTTGATTTACATTATTGTATGTAATCCTGGAACTACTTATTGAAGAAATTTGGCTAGCGAACCAACTTCAACTTCAACTTTATATTCAAATTTTATTTGTCACACACACACAACCATACACAGTATGACATGGGGGTGAAATGCTTGGAGCTGTACAATGCCCGACCATTAAATGACAGAAAAAAGTTTTACAGTATTTACAGGTTACTACAAAATTTACAAATTAACTTAGAAATTTACAGTAAGAAATGTGCAAATAGCAGAAAGAGATTCTAAAGATTATAAATTATAGTTCAGGGCTCGAATAGCCTGGGGGAAGAAGCTCCTCCTCATTCTCTCTGTTTTGGCCTTAAGGGAGCGGAAGCGCTTCCCAGACCTCAACAGTGAGAAGAGTCCATTGTTGGGATGGGAGAGGTCCATCATAACCTTCCTAGCTTTGGACTTGCACCGCTTGGTGTAGATGGACAGCAGGTCAGGGAGCTCTGATTGAATGATGCGTTCGGCCGAGCGCACCACTCTTTGCAGATCTCGTCTGTCCTGCTTGGTGCTGTTCCCAAACCAGGTGCAGATGTTTGCCGTCAGGACGCTCTCGATGGTGCAGGAGTAGAAGTTCTTGAGCACCTTCCACTCAGATATCAGTGTTTCTGCCATTAGAAGCTTTGCACCCCAGGCTCGAACACAAAAGCTCATAACCACTCACTGATTTATCTTATTAGCTAGTGATAGCACCCATGTATTTCAGGAAAGTGTTTGCACAGGTCGAGGGAGGTTTTCCTGTAGAGTTTTCTAGGATTCAGTCTTTTTGCAAAGAGGTGAGTCACCCCCTACTGGCCATTAGAATGCAGGCCTAAGGGTCTTGTGCACTGGCTTCATTATTCAGAGTCAGAGGCTATGCACATGTTTTATACCGTCTGTGCTGGAAGTGAGAAGTGAACTTTTTCGCTAATTTTTATGGCACCCCTGTAACGATAACGCACGCCGTCAAAGAAAGTTACTCATAGTGTCATAAAAGTCTACCTGTACTTTTAGAGCAGCAAGAGAAAAGAATCGTGGTGGCATCACATCACAGCAGAAAAACTACCTGAATAAACTGAACCTTGAATAACACACTATGGTCATGTGTGCCGAATGCATCATCTGGTCAGGAGTAGGTCATGTTCTGGGTTTAACATAAGACGAAATGACTCTTTTTCTACGATCCTTAAGTGCAGTTTAGATTCTCTGCTAGAGGAATATGTTTTACTACCTTACTAAACCCAGTGAATGAAGCACAATCTGTCCTTTGTGATGTCACGAAGGTAAAGATTTATCAATTTGATGATGCTGAAAATTCTAATCTGCTGCTAAGTCTCTTTAATGCTGCTGGAATTACAGCTATTAGAACACAAAACACACACCAAGAATACCTGCTCAATAATTAAAATCTATTTCACTTTTATCTGCCGACAGACTGAATCAATTTCCTCGTCTCCCTTATTAAGCTGCAGGACCGTGACATTAGATGTGTTCAGTTTAAAGTTCCAGAAGTCAAATGTGTGCAGGCGTCACCTTAGAAACAAACAGCAGCGCTGAGAGCACACTCAGCGATATAATCATTCACTTTAATTAAAATGTTTATTTTACCGTGCTGTGCGTTAAATCCCACGATTAACAATTTTCTGGAGCATTAATGTCTTGTCTTTTTTGAAACAATGTTGCATTTTACTGTTACAGTGGGAGAAATAATTGTTTGATACCCCGTTTGATGTTTCTTGTAGTTGGTCACCGGGTTTTCACGCTTAGGATTTAGGCCGCGCAGACAATTAGTAGTGCATAATGTTCGTAGTATAGTCCTCTGGTCATTTGCTGGTGTTGGTGATTAGCTGATGAAAATAAATGTTAAAGAAAGGAAGCTCAGAGGGAGAATATTAGTCACGACTTATTTTAAAGTTACAATCTGTTCAGACCAGTGTTGGTCAAGTTACTGAAAAAGTAATCAGTAACTAATTACTGATTACTTCCCCCAAAAAGTAATCCCGTTACTTTACTGATTACTTATTTTCAAAAGTAATTAATTACTTAGTTACTTTTTAAAAACACGATTTACAACCTGAATAGGTGATAAAGTGATAGATCTTTCAGCCCAATTCTACTTTTTCTACATAATCCATCATACAAAATGTAATCAAATGGAAAAGTCTCTTTTTAAAACTTGTTTTATTAGTTTTAATCTTTTAACTTTATGCATCAAGCAAAATTTTAATTATATGCAACATTCTCTGACTGGAAGAAATTAGTTTAATATTTAAACCTATTTTCTGCACATTCAAGCAAATAAAATATTTTTTGTGTGTGTTTACACTCAGTCTTTCAAATAGATCCAAGTAAAACACAGCAGAAAATAAATAAAGTCAAAGACTAGCAGTCCTGTTGCTCTATTTTCACCTGTAAAGCAGGCGGAGGTTTACCCTGGTGAAGGTGTGCCGCGGTCAGTGGAAGAATCCGCGAGTTTCTCTGTGAGTTTCCCATTACGTCGTAGCTACTCGGTGCTTGCTCGGAAGTTTAGGGTTTTTTTCGCTGTAAAAAGAAGTTTTCTTCCCACGCACAACGGACACTAATGTTTTTGTCACTTTTTATGGAATCAAACTCAAAGTAAGGTCAGTACTTCCACGCTTTAAACGCTGCACGCTCATACTCGCACTCGATATATGATCGATTGTTGATCTGCACACAGCTGTTGTCACAAACGTCGCACTCGCTTACGTCACTGTCATGAGACATTCTCGCAAAAAATCACGGTTTTAGTAACGCAGTAACGCAGCGTTCCTACGGAAAAGTGACAGTAATCTAATTACCGTTTTTGCAATAGTAATCCCTTACTTTACTCGTTACTTGAAAAAAGTAATCGGATTACAGTAATGCGTTACAAGTAACGCGTTACAAGTAACGCGTCACTGCCCATTCTGGTTCAGACACATGGCAATAATAACGATTTCATAGATGATAAATTCTGATCAGTACTTATCATATTTATTTTCTATTATACTTCAGCACACCTGTGTTTCCAGGTAAGTTCAGGACTTTCTCAGATGCTGTTTTGTGGCGGTCAAACTTTCCCCGCTCGCTTTCCTGGAGATCCTATTACCAGGTGTCACAGTGTGTGTGACGTACAGCCTCTCTGACCCTGAACACACACGCGCTGTCTCATTAATTCATGGCCTTCAACCGCAGATTGAATTACAGCCGGCGCTGGGCCAGGATTTACTTTGACAATATCCCTTTGTAGTGGACACACCCATGCACACACACTCACACACACACAAAGATAAGCCGTGTCTGCACCATTTCATCACACATGCGTACCCAGCACTGTTCTTGATATCCTGATATCAGTGTTTTCTATGCCACGCTATGCTTGCTGTTATTCATTATTTATCACGACCATTAGTTTGTCTGAGATACATCAGCATCCCCCCTCTTTCCTTCACCCCCAATTTTCTGGATTCCTTTTCATCCTCCGATCGATCGCTTCCCCCTCCTCAGCTGCACAGGGAAAAGTGTCAAACCCACACAGCGATGCTGAATTACTGATGCTCCACACCACAGTGTATTCCCACAGACACATGTGAGCGCACGATTCGGATCCTGCGCGTATCACGACGAGATCAAAGGCAGCGGGAACGGGGTGCAGTCCCTTTAAGAGAAGCAGGACGGGGAGGGCTGTGCATCCATAAAAGATGAGTTTATTCAGTGGCCATGCTAAGACATGGTTAGGAACGCCTCTGCACTCCGGCGTTCTCTCATATCCATCTCAGGCGCTTCACACGCTGACACAGCTCCTGAAGAAGCTGAGACATGGACACGCTGAGAAGAAAGGGATAAAAACTGGACCTGAAGAAGAGAGGAAGCGGGAAGAAACAACAGCAGAAGAAGAGTGAAAGGGGAAGAAAGAAGAGGGAATAAAGAAGATAAAAGAGAAAGTGTGCAGTAGAGGAAAGTGAACAGGTGCATCAAGGCGGAGAATGGGCAATTCCTCCTTCCCAGGCATGTCCCCTCTCTCTCCGTCCATTCTGTAGTTGCAGGTATTTCTAACTTGAGTGCCTTTCTCTGACGTGCTGGGGGATGCTGGGAAACTACCGCTCTCCCTCTTCTTCTCTTCAGTGTTTTGCTGTCTGTGTTGTTTCCGCACATGTATCTTTGCCCTGCATGTTTTATGGAAGGAGACTTTTTTGAAGCTTCTCCAAACTTGTTATTTTTTATTCATTTTCGAAACAGCTTCTGATCGAGTAACCGCATCACTTTGGAATAACCAGTTTTGAGTGCTGCAGTCCATTTTGTATGTATCAAAAGTGCCTTTGAAATGCATTTCAGTGCAGATATTGAGAGGACTCTGTGTGTATTTGGGGGTGTGAATGCCTGCTGGTGTCGGTTGCGTCTGGCAGCAGTTCTTGTTTACTGCCTGAGCGGATGGGAGGCTGTGGATGTCCTGGCTCTCAGAGGCTGGCATCTGGACCGGAGTGAAAGAGTGCTATTGATGGATTTACTGAGGCTGCTGTTGCTGCTGATCAGAGAGGAGATGGAAACAGTGATACAAGCAGGAAGAGAGCTGGACATTAATGCAGTGGCTGAAAAATATAAACGCGGTGGAGACAAAACACATCTAGTAAGCATATGTATCACCACTTTAATTCTTGGGTAGGTGGAGGAATGATTTAAGTGGATTTTTCGCATCTGCATTAAACTCACACAGGTAGCGCTTGGGTTTTTCTCAAAGTCCCTAAATAGAAGTCGGCGGTGAAGCCAAAAACGAATCTCTGCTCTCCTCGTAGATTTTCAGCCATCTGGAGTTGGGAAAGCTCTGCAAATGCCCGAAAGTCCACATACACTGATCGGCCACAACATTAAACCCACTGACAGGTGAAAAGACTAACACAGCTAATCTCACTGTACGGCAGTGTGCAGCTGCTGAACCTTAGTTGTTGGCCTTCGTATGGACGCTGCTGACAGTATATAAACATTGCTGCAGACCAACCCCACCCCACGGCAGCAGCACTCCCAGCTGGACAGTGCTCCCTGCCAAATCTCAAAAAATGGCTCAAGAACAGAATGAAAAGGTTAAGGGATTAACTCAGACTCCAGTTTCCCACTCCCAGAATTTCTGATCCACAGGAAGCCCGTAGAGTCCTGTATCTCTAAAGTTAACCTAGGATATAAAGTAGGTTGTTTTATTATTGTGGTTAACGGCTTAAAATCTGGCTTCCTCTCCATACTCTGATCATTGTGTTGTTCCTCGGTGAGATATATAGTTACTGGGATTCCCAAATGCGGAAAATATATAACACCGCTCTCTCAGCAGCATCGATGTTTCTAGTGAGAGATGATGGGAAAGAACGTGGACTATACCACCCGAGAAGGCAAGAATAATGATTTATCCTTACCTTAATTAACTATAACCCAGTGGTTCTCAGCTGAACTGCTAAAACTGTATCTATCAAAACAAGTGGGCAAAGGTTGTCCCGTAGAACATCTAATCATGTCTGTAGTAAAATTATTTGTGACAACGTTTTCCATTTAGTCAGGCAGAAATATATTTTTATTAAAAGCAAAAGGCACAAAATAAAAATAAAGATTTCATCAAGTGACCAAAACCAGCAGGGAATAGCTCCAGCAAGAAAATGGCGATGCAGTGCCTCTGTTTAACGCCATAAACACGTCCGGCGGTGTAGCGGTGCTGCTCAGCGATGTGTTCTAATCTTCCGCTAACAATGGTGCAGTAAGGCACAGAAGACTAAGCTGCAGACAATATGTTTGTAGGATCAATTCAGTGTTGGGTTTGTTCTTTTGTTTTTGCTTTTTTTTCTCTCTCTCTTCATGGGATTTGCTGGCAAGATGCAAAAACAAAGTCAACAACCCTTTGATGGCGTTCGCTCATCCAGATGAGAACATCACATTTCCTGTGAACGTGCAAAAAGAGAAGACAGTCTGACACTTTTTCCTTTTCAGCTTTTTGTATTTGTCCATTTTAATGAGTTTCCAGTCAAATATAAGTACAGTTTGGACCTGATAGCAGTTTCAAAAAGCTCGATGCTATGTTAGCTTTCATGCTAGTTGCTAGTAAGAACGCTAGCATAGCATTGAGGACACTCACGGTAAATCTTCATCAGTTTGACTAACAACAAGTTTTTAATTTTTCTCTGTGTCTATGTATATGCGTGTACTCCTCCTACTCCTTTTATACTGACAGTATACTTCCTGTTTTATTTTGTTGTCCTTGAGTGTCATATTTAGTTTTGACCTCCTTTCTTTATTGCACTGAGCTCAGTTCAGCCCTTTGGAAAGACAAAAAAATATTTATTGTTAATGTTAATGTTCATATGGCTTTTATTATATTTCCTTTATCCCACTGAAGTGCTTCTTGGATGGTCAAATTTCCCAAGTTGTAACGTTTTTCCACCAATTCTTTTAAACAAGAATGTAGAAATAACACGGATGCTGCAAGGCTGGTTTATTTTTACTGGTCGGAATATTAAAACAATGCACTGATAATTGTCTATAATTAAGGTTACTATTTACCAGGATTGCTGCTAATAGATTGCTTGTTTAAAGAATGAATCACTTTATTAATTACTCTTGTTTACTCTGCTGGAAAGTGCTGGAAAATCTGGATTTCTGCAAACTGTATTCATGCAGGTGTCTGAGAGGTTCTGTAAGGGCGGTGTAAATACCTCCACTGTGGTGCCAAGTGTCGTTAAATGACCTTCTTGGTTTTTCTAAGATGACCGGGATGATCTTTCAGAGAAGATACTTATCTCTGTGATTCAAATTTAATGATAATGCACGAGAGGCGTAGACTGCTGCTGATGCTGACTGCAGGCTGGTAGAGTGCAAAATGGAGGTCTTCACTATCTCTAATCGCTATTGATTTACATGATACCCTCTTCTCTTTGCTCCCACTCTGCACAAATCTGTGTCGGAGCAAGAAAAGACCCGAGTCTCTTGAACGCGTTGGGAGACGCGGTTTGGAAAAACAGCCAGCTATCTTAAAATTCAGCGTTGGATATTGAGGCCTGTCACATCCCGCATGCCGTTTCACTCAGAAATCGCTGAGAGGATTAATTCTGAAGTGAGCGTTTTGAAACGCCAACGATACAGTCGCCCTTGAACATCTCAAACTTATCTCCTTTGTGCCGCATGACTGTGTGAGTCATGTCACCTCACTGACATGGCAGAGCCCTCCCCAGCTCCCCAGGAGGCTTTGACAGGGGCGGGGTTGCCGGGTGGCGGAGGTGGAGGGGAGCAGATCAAGCGCGCTGGAATCACAAGTGACTGGGGAGCAAAAGAAAAGGAGACGAGAGGCTGGAGGATCTGTCAGGGCGCTGAGGAGCGACAGCCAAACAGCAGTTTTCCCACGTCAGCCTGATCAAACTTGTTGACATCTGGAAGGAGATGGAAGACAGACAGAGAGGGAGAAGAAGAGATGAAGGGCAGAGGGAGGAAGCTGCGGAGCAGAGGGTGCCGACATCAGAGAGCTGATTGATGCAGAGCCACCAGGTGAGGGTGAGCTGACTGTAATATTGACTCAGGGATGTCTGTTCTCCCAAGAGCCGCCTCGCACTACGGCATTCAGAGACTCTGCTGCCTTTTCATCCTCGACGTTCAAGCGTTCGACTTCTTTTCAGAAGTCAAAACAACATTTTTAAGAAATGTGTTTTCAGGCGCTGAAACTGCAGCTTTATAATTGTGGAAAACCATCTGAAGAAATGTCTTCAGCTCACAGATGGCGAGCGGTAAAAAAGTTAAACGTCTTTTCATCGTCTGCAAACATCTCAGACATGAAGGTGCTTGACCTGCTTTCTCTTTCTTAATCCCTGGATTTACTTTTTCTCACAACTTTTACACTATTTTCCGAGTCGATATTTAACATCCCCGTGAGCCCGGTCGGACTGAAATGGAAGGACAGATATTTGTTCACTTATTTACAATGAATTATTTTTAAAAAAAGTGCTGAAGTGAAAGATACTCCAGAGATTAAAGAGACTATTTAAACCATTGCTTTTCGGTCTGGACCAAATTTGAGAAAATAAACCTAAATTTAACTGCTTTTCCTAAAGTGACCCACAAAAAGTTAAAACATGGTCACATTTTATGCTGTTGTACAAGTGCTACAGTTTTTCAGGCTGTTCTGGGTCAGATTTGATTCTTATCCTTATCGTATCTGTTCAGATGGATTTTAGAGCCACTGGTTTGTTTCAAATAAGCAATCGTAGTTTCTCAGACTTGTGACACGTCTGCGTGTATTTCTATGGGACTGTGATGGCAACTTATTTCTCCTGGTTCCTGCAGAAAGATGGAGTTTGAAGGATCCAATAAGTCTCAGAGTAAAACATGGTGCACATAAGAAACAGAGGTCATACAAAGGTCAAAGGGCGCCTCGAGAGTGTGGGAAACACTCATCCCTAGCCTACATGAACAGGGTGTGTTAGTTGATATTGAATATTGATTATATTTTTACATTGTCAGGGGCAGGGTCTGTGACCCAGTAGTTTTGAGTCGGTTTTGTATTTTTGTGTTCTTATATTGTGTTGAAAATATGTTAAGTTCTTGTGTTGCTGCTATTAGTTTGGATTTCGTTTCATTCTAGTTTTGTCTCCTGATTTATAAGTCTTCTCTTATCCTCTTTGTTGTCATGTCTATGTCTATGTTTCCTGTTTTATTTTGAAAGTCTTGTCTTTCTATGTTCAAAGTCGTTTTTTCCCAGTATAGGTTCTAGTTTTAGCTTACTCCCCCTGGATGATTCGCCTTGTTTTTGTATTCATGTTTTCCGTCTTCTTCCGTGTCTGCATTTGGGTACGTTTCATAAACTCACCAGCGTGTCCCGCCGTGACTTGCATCCTACGTAAAACAGGACAAATGAAAGTTGTTCATTTTAAAAAATGCTCTTCGTCGTCTTCGAAATTAACGAAAGATTAATCATCAAGTTTTTAATGCCAGATATCTTGTTTACATAGTCTGTAGTTTAGACTTAGACCAAAACATCCCCAAACCGGACTGTGAAGGTGTAGAATATCACCAGTAAGACTCAGTTTTACTGATGAGTACTAAGAACATTAATACTGTGTATACTGACACCAGCCTCTGGAGTCAGCGTTTGTCTGACAGCTGGCTCACACTGAGTATCACAACAGCGACGTGAGCAGCCTGCCCATAAGGAAATATGAGACGCCAAGGATGGGAGGTAGTTGGATAGCAACTCCTGAAATTCCAGAATAAGACCAACAATAAATTGACTTTGTCATCTCAGATGTGGAAATAAATAAAAATATATCACACAGTTTATCTGCGTGGCCCGCCCAAGTAACGTTGCTCCAAATCTACCTCAAAGCAACTCAACCCCATAATGCAGACACTACATAGTGGCTTAACCAGTATTAGCACACATTTCACCCTATGATGTGCTGAAGGGGCCGGTGTACTGACAACACACAGGCTGCCCTACTTGTTACTGCTCAAAAACTCAAAACAGCCATGTTTTCAGTGTTAATAGTACACGCCTATGATTTGATCCTACCCCGATCTCGTGCGTGTGAAAAAAGATTAGTATTATATGTTTTACTTCTTTATTACAGTTGATACTTGTTTCTTCTAAAGCCAACATGCGTTTTGTTTTTGTGCAAAAATACTCCAATTTGGATTCTCAGTTGAAGTCATATTTCAGGTCTTGATTTAGTACTTCTAAACTTCTGTAACCTGGCATACAGCATAAACCTTGTCAATTAATTTGAGTCGTCCTGCAGTTAGTGGACTCGTCCTACCTAAATAAATCCAAGCAGGAAGCATGTTTTGATAGTGTGATTTGGCCATTAAAACGTCCTATCTATAGATATGTACGATGGAGGCTTAAACCACGTAAGCTAGTATATTCTGATAAGATTGATAGAGATGACTATAAATTTAGGCAACGATAGAATGTTTTGACAAAGTCGGACCTTTTGTCAGAACACTGGCTTTACTATCATACATTTTGCTCATTTTCCTGCTCAGACACAAACATGTGACCAGTGTCTTTAGACTGAAGCGTCTTTTAGTTTCCTGTCGTGAATGCCATCTAACTGTGGTCCACTTACACTGTGGCAGCTGCTGTGCTTCCATCACCACATACACACAGCACTCATTTAAACAGCAAACACAAATGAAAGTGAGCTCAAAGCGGCTTCTACGCTAAATATTTTCAGCCTGTAGATGTAACCGACTCTTATCTGCATTGTGAAGGTGGGACACAGCTTGTATCCTAAAGTGTCTTTGTGAAGTATGAATCTTCCTGTTGTCTGAAGACACTCTCCTCTTTGAAAACTGCCTTTTGATTGGAGTTCAGGACGCGAGCAGCACCTGTGGAGCTGGCAGGGAGTCTGTTTCCTGTTCAAGGACACTTTGTCGAAGTGAGCCACACTAAGTCTGCTCTCTTCAGTCCTGCAGAAATGCTTCCATTCATTCACTCGTTCATATAAAATGGATATTGATGGAAGTTCCTTTTATTGGTTGACTGTGTTATCACTGTAGAGCCCGCATTTAAGAGCTGCAGGGCTGAAATGGAGCAAGACTCTTAGCCAGTAAATGTGCATAATTAAACAATCTCGGCCTTCCCTTTGAGAGGAAGCAGTGAAACATTTATGACACAACACATCAGAGTGTTATTAACAATAAATCTCAGTTAATTTGGCTCTGTAAAGCTGACCGAGGATCTCAGCAGCCTGTCTGATTTACTCACAGAGGAGCTGAATGAGGCTTAGAAAGCTCATCAAAGCCTCACCTGAGTGGCTCAAGGTGTTCGAGACAGGATGACCTTACTTTGCTTGGCAGCTGAATTCTTGAGTCTTGCCGGTGTTGATGCCTGAATAAGCCGCACAATGGCAGGCCTCCGCAGTACTCCACTTTTAGATCAGCGCAACAAAAAGAAAGGATGACCTATCTGCTGGTGCTGTGATCTAAATTATAGCACAATTTACATCATAAAGGCAGACCAGTGTTCAATGAAACTTAAACTGCACACAGTCTGAACAGCAGTTTGTGGCAGTGATGGTGGATGTGACCTTTTCCTGTTTTATAATGCATACATTTAGTCTTTTCTGGTACCTGGTAGCACATGCTACTTGTTACCTGCCAAATTATTGTCATGGTGAGATTTTTTTTTTTTTTTGACACTGTAATTTTTATTGATAGTTTTGTCACAGTTTAAACACAGACATGTATTGCATTACAGGAGAAATAACCATGCAAGCACACAGTCAAAACAAACGGAACTAAAGCGAACAAAAGGTGTGGGTGCCAATTCTAATTCAATTCAATTCAATTTTATTTATATAGCGCCAAATCACAACAAATGTCGCCTCAAGGCGCTTCATAGATACAGAGAAAAGCCCAACAATCATATGACCCCCTATGAGCAAGCACTTTGGCGACAGTGGGAAGGAAAAACTCCCTTTTAACAGGAAGAAACTCCGGCAGAACCAGGCTCAGGGAGGGGCGGCCATCTGCTGCGACCGGTTGGGGTGAGAGAAGGAAGACAGGATAAAAGACATGCTGTAGAAGAGAGACAGAGATTAATAACAGATACGATTCAATACAGAGAGGTCTGTTAATACATAGTGAGTGAGAAAGGTGACTGGAAAGGAAAAACTCAATGCATCATGGGAATCCCCCGGCAGCCTACATCTATTGCAGCATAACTAAGGGAGGATTCAGGGTCACCTGGTCCAGCCCTAACTATATGCTTTAGCAAAAAGGAAAGTTTTAAGCCTAATCTTAAAAGTAGAGATAGTGTCTGTCTCCCGAATCCAAACTGGAAGCTGGTTCCACAGAAGAGGGGCCTGAAAACTGAAGGCTCTCCCTCCCATTCTACTTTTAAATACTCTAGGAACAACAAGTAGGCCTGCAGAGCGAGAGCGAAGTGCTCTAATAGGGTGATATGGTACTACAAGGTCATTAAGATAAGATGGGGCCTGATTATTTAAGACCTTGTATGTGAGGAGCAGGATTTTGAATTCAATTCTGGATTTAACAGGAAGCCAATGAAGGGAAGCCAAAACAGGAGAAATATGCTCTAATCAACTACCGTATGCATACCTGCCTTTACTCCGCAGCATACATACTCCAGCTTATATACGTACTTTTATACGGGCAAGCATCAATACATATACAGAGTTATAGACCTTAGATGTTTTGTTCGTTCATTAATTTTCCTTGGTGCCATATAATGTCCACTTCTCCCACTTAGCAACGAAAATATCTTCCTTTAATCTGAGAATGTAAGTCATTTTTTCCATTGCATAGATTTCTCCAACAATATTTAACCTGTCTTTTGAAGAAGACTTCCAAAAATTATGCAGTTTCAGGCACTCCCAAAACACGTGCGTATGGCGTGCTTCCATGTTACCACATCTTCTCCAGCATGGCAAACTGTCTTGAGTCTGTTTACTTTTGATTTTTGGTGTAATAAAGAATCGAGTAAGATGTTTCCATCCAAATTCTCTCCAGCATCTTGAGTTAGTCGTTGTGTTCTGGGTTTCACACATATCTAACCATTCCTCAGTTGAGATATCAGTTTTTATTTCCTGCTCCCATTTCTTTTTTATGTATTCAGTTGATGTTGCCGTGTTCTCTCTTAGAGTTTTATATAGTACAGAGATTTCCTTGAATTGGAGGCCCCTGTATGATTTAATTACGCAATTCAGCATGCCATAAGACGTACGCAAACTTCGTACTTCCTTTGAAAAGTAGTCTCTGAGTTGCAGGTACCGGTAAAAATCGGTTTTCTCTAGACTATACTGATCTTTTAAATCTTGGAAACTCATCAAATGGCCATTTTTCATCACTGTACAAATCGCTGTTATTCCTTTTTGTTCCCACTTCCTGAATCCTGAGTCGTGAGCACTTGGTATAACACCAACAACATAGGCAGCCCAGTTTAACATCTAAAATGGTGATGGTCATGGTGAGATTTGATGTGTCTATACAAACAGGAAAAACAAAGGTGACTATAAGAGCTCTGTGTGCCGCTCCAAAAAATTTAAAAAATGAGGTCCAAGACCTGGAAGTTGTCACTGTCAGATATCCAGCCTATTATTGTGTGTTGGGATGAGATTAGATGAGACTGTACAAGCTGGAAAAATATGCAACCAAATAGTGCTCTGACCTCCAAACTGTGTGGGGGAAAAACAACCCAAAACCAAACGAGCAAAAAGGAACCGCTGCAGAATGAAACTAGCATGTGACAGGTATGCTACAGCTATTTGCAGTCATTTGGAGAGATGAGTTAAAAGTAGGGTTTGGTGGTCTGTGCTGAACAAAAAGTGACGCACTAGAAAGCTCCTGTTTCTCAGGAACAGGTGCCCGAATGTGATGACATGGAACCTCCACTGCATCACCCAGAGGAGAGGACTAATGTTGGAAAGTGGACATCACATCAAAAACCAGACATACAGTATTTATCTTACTGGCTTGCTTTGTCTATTACATGGTCACACATTTACTTATATACTTACAACTACTTGCAGTTTTTACATTGTGTCTTAAAGGCCTTAATGTGACAAATCAGTTCAATTAAAAAAGGTCACGTTGTTTAAATGTAGCATAGAGGCAGGCCTTTTAGAGGGAAACCAAATGCTCACAAAACAAACCTCCAAATTGCAAATGAACAAACAGATTTTATCCTCAGGTCTTGATTTGTGAAACACTGGTTTTGATCTTCCTCGTGCTCTGAAGTTTGTTGAACTGGTTGGCTAAAGGTAGCAGTGACAGACAGATGGTTCATCCAATTACCTGCCAAGTATTTAATTGCCAATGATGACTCCTCAGATGGCTCTTTATAAATAAACCATCTGTCCAATCAGGTTAGTCATGATCAGGAGAGTCACCCCATTAGACTGGGGTTTCTTTTGCAGGGTGCAGTGTTGGGGAGTAACGGAATACATGTACCGCCGTTACGTATTTAAAATACAAAAAATATGAGTAACTGTATTCCGTTACAGTTACCGTTTAAAAAGGTGGTATTTAGAATACAGTTACTTTGTTGAAATAAATGGATTACACGGCGGTACTTTCCTGTTTCATATTGTCGCGGGTCAGGACTGTTTGGGTTTTGTTTGACAGCTACGTTCTGTTGTTCCAGGCGGCAGCGTTACGGTTGCCATGGTTACAGGGTTACGCTCTCTCTCTCTCTCTGCGTGTTTCCTGGGTGAGAGAGCGCAGTTGTTGTTATGCTAAGCTAATAGGCAGAATGCTACAGGTATAGCTCTAAAGAATGTAGCATCATAGGCAGTGTAGTCCGTGCTGCAGGGAGAATGGACTGCCATACACGTTATGTGTCTGTGAGCGAGGGAGGGAGAAAAAGGAAAAGTACGAGCTGTCATCGAGCAAAAACGGGAGCTGGAAGCATGTAAATATAATAATAACCACTGCAGCCAAGAAGTGCGCCTGACGAGCCCAGTTGTAAGTAAGCTATTGAGGCTACGTCCACACGTACCCGGGTATTTTTGAAAACGCAGATTTTTCTATGCGTTTGCACCTTTCGTCCACAGGTAAGCGGTGTTTTTGGTCACTGAAAACGGAGATTTTTAAAAACTCCAGCCAGGGTGGATATTTTTGAAAACTCAGTTTTTGCATTTAAGTGTGGACGAGAAAAAATGCAGCGTCAAAGGTGTGCGCATTTTTTTGACGTCACTGTGCACCACGTTGTTTCGGTGAAATGAATTTCTACAATACTGTTACTGTTAATTGTTCTCTCTGCAGTGTTTAAATGCTTACATATACACACACAGTTACTGTCCCTCCACACTGCTCGGTTCTGCTTCTATGCCCCAACTTTGTTTACTTTTCCCCACCGAGGCTTCTAGACTTCTGATTGGCCAACATTTCTGCACGGTTAGGAATATATCGCCACCTGTTGCTTTGGCATGTTCCTCGCAGCGTTTTCCTTCATTTCTGCCTTTACGTGTGGACGGGATTATTTTTTAAAACGAAAACGGAAAATCTCAGTTTTCAAAAATACCCGTGTACGTGTGGACATAGCCTAAGACTCGACTGTACGCTGTGTTCATGTTTTCCTCCGAAACAATAAGCAGTCTTTCAACACCTCTCTCTGTCTCTCGCAAGCAAAGTTGACCCAGACAACAAAGTAAAGCTATTTTTCGGCTACGAGCCCGACACAGAACCCACCGTATTAGTCAGAGGTCCCTTTACTACGGTTCGGAGCCGCGGACCTTCAGTAACAGTAATAAATCACAGCAATAGTACATTCATGTAGTTGTAAACAGCATGATAATATATTAAGTAATCCAAAGTATTCAGAATACGTTACTCTCATTGAGTAACGTAACGGAATACGTTACAGAATACATTTTGGGGCATGTATTCTGTAATCTGTAGTGGAATACATTTTAAAAGTAACCTTCCCAACACTGGCAGGGTGTTTCTGTTTTTGAGTCCCACCACACTGTTTCTAGGACACTCTTAGAGCATCAATCCATCCACTTTAAAATTTTACCGACTTGACCCGCTTTAGGGCCCGGGGTGCATGTGACTTTCATCTTGCAAGCTCGCCTAAGACTGCTGCATTAGGCCATGCATGGCAGAGAAGAGACGGAGGATCATTCTTACAGGAGACGGTTGTTATTGGATGCTGATGATCTGTCCTGTATATGAAGATAAATATAACTGGCTAAAAAAGAGGCATTTGGCGAAAAAACCAATCTCAGAATGACAAATAGGAAAGGCAGACAAAAAGCAAAGCAACCTTTTTATGTTTTTGCTGGCGACCGTGTCATCAGTATTTATGCCATCCGGCCTCCAGTTGCTATGTGGAAGACAAATGGTCAGAATAAAGCAGAGAATTGTCTCTTGGGAAGGAGATTCTGGTTGCTTTTGTTATAAATCAGCTTAATTGCAAACTACTGTGTCAGATTTTTCTCAGTAGCAGCCTGTTCCCATTTTCTCTTCCAATTGGCAGTTTCTGGACATAAAGTGCTGATAATGACCTCAGGCCTGCTAATGTGTGCACTCTGCTACGGTATTCTCACATTTAAACTCAGTGAAAGGTTAGACAGTCGACCATTTATCACAGTTTTCACAATAATTATACGTTATCGTGCAAGGCTGGACTTTTTAAATGCACATGCTTGTAGACGTGCTTGATTACCGTCATTAGTCAGTAGATCCCTGCAGTATGTATCAGCCTGAGTGGCATTACTAATGTGGCAGATGTTTGGTGGTGGACATGCAGCTCTTTAATGATTCTGCATGTTCTGTGTTTATTTGAAAATGTGTTGTGTACCAAATTAAAGAGGCGTTTTTGTCCACCGGAGCCTAAAATATGATTTATTTTCATTTTCCTGCTTTATTGGGCACAAGGGGAATGCTAACAGAGCAAGAAATGGCTGAATTCGTAGGGAAAATTAAGATGTGAAATATAAACCACACCAACAACAGCAGTCGACTTGTTGTACGATTACATTAGAACTCGCAACACACACTGACAAATAAGAATGTCAACAGTGTGGGAGGTTACCTTTGAAATTACAGAGCCATGCAGCTGCAACAGAGTCCTAATATCTATGACAACAAAGCCCACGAGGACCTCAGAGACCACTCAGTAGGAGTGGGCAAAATTGTAAACCAATTTACACATAGAAGTTTCCAGCAATGACTTAAACATTTAGTTTGAAGTACTTACTTAATAAGGCTGAAATTTTGGAGCTCATAACTGACAATATCCTGTTACTTTTAAATCTAAATGATATTACAATATCTAGGATGCACCTACCTCATGTTTGTTCTGGATATTGCTCTCAAAAAGATGAAACAGGAATGTAACAATGTGTCAAACTCCTGAATCCAGTTATGTTTAAAGTAATTAACTATAGTTACTAGTTACTAGTCACGTCTACTTAAAGCAAAAGCTTTATCGCAAAGGTCGTTTACTTAACTGCAAATTTTGCAAAGCTTTTTTGTTGTTGCAACATCATTTTGTGTTGATTGCTAGCAGACAGCCTCTACCAGCACATCCCGTCTTTTGCAAATTCAATCGATGTTAACTGGGCAACTCGATCCCCACCGACTGGCCTGCAGTTGTTGTTTCCTGTTTTATTTTAGAGGTCTGGTGTCCCATGTTCATTGCGTTTAGTTTCACTTCCAATGTAACGTTGTTATGTTCACTCTAATCAGCTGCTTCCCCGTGTGTTTCCACTTCCCCTGATCACCTCCTGTGTGCATTTAGGCTACGTTCACACTGCAGGTCTTGATGCTCAATTCTGATTTTTTGATCAAATCCGATTTTTTTTTGTCTGCTCGTTCACACTACAAATAAAATGCGACAGCAAACGCGCTCTAGTGTGAACGCTCAAAGCGGCCGCATGCGCAAAAGAAGACGTCACACACAACGCGCTGTGTTTAGACCCAGACCAACAGTATTGTTTGACTGATGGCCGTTAATATAAAGACTTCGGACTTCACGTTTCCCAATTTTTGCTTTAAGTTATTTTGTTATTTACATAATAATGTAAATAACCTAATAATGATCCTTATTGCTGTTTTAGAGGAGCGCTGCTTCAAAGGATAGTTGCAGATTTCTGTCAGAATCTGCAGATTATACAGAACAAATAAAATGTTCACGTTTCTCCAACGTTGTCTTCCCAACAGTTTCACCGGATGGCCAGGAAGCGTTCGCGATGTCTTCTCTGGCGCTTTTCCGGCGCTGATAATTGGCGTCTGTCTTGTGTCAGTGACGTAAAAGATGGATTTAATGTGACTTGACCATCAAACAGCAGTCGCTTTCTAAAACATCGGATATGTATCGGATTCAGTACCACATACGAAAGTGACCCAGATCAGATTTGAAAATATCGGATTTGTGCCGTTCACACTGTCACACCATGATCGGATATGGGTCGCATAGGGTCAAAAAAATTGGATTTGATGCGCTTTCGCCTGCAGTGTGAACGTAGCCTTAGTCTGTGTGTTTTCATTCATTCCTTGTCAGGTTGTCAGTTGAGTTTTCGTCATCTTTCCATGTTCAGGGTTTTATTCTTTGTCTCTTGTGTGTAGAATTAAATTTTGCCTCAGTGTGCTTCTGCCTTCGGTTTTGTACCTTTTCCCAGCCTCAAATAAACGGTTCGCCTTTTGTTAAATTATATTTTCGTTCTAGTTCCTGGTTCGCATTTGTGTCCTCTTCCTCCCTCCACACGGTCTACCAGTGCAAACCGTGACACTACCTGTTCATGCATCTTAACTCAAAACTGCCAGGACTTTGCAGGGGTGGATCAGGCTGTAGAGTCATCTGCTAAGACGTTTGGTGGGTTGCTCCTTGGCTGCTTAAATCCACACCAAAGTTTCCTTTGCAACCCTGAGGTGTTCCTGATGCGTTCATCGGAGCATGAATGTAAGAAAGCACTTAGACATAGAAAGAAAAGTGCTTGTATGAGTGGGTGAAACGAGACATACTGTATGAAGTGCATTGAGTGCTCCAGTACAAAAGCACTATATAAGAACCAGTCCATTTAATACAGGTAAAACTGCACACTTTAGCTCGCCAGGCTGAATGACCTTTGCACAAAAACTGCACTGCACCAAAACAAGTGTTAGGACAAACAGGATAAATGCTTCTTCGGCCAATGATTCATTGTTAATGGGTGTTAGAGGAGCTGAATTTCATTTCCATTCCATTGTTTCTGGTTCCCATGTTGCCGTTTCTTCCTCTTTACACGTGTGTTGCCTGAGGGCGGCATGCAACTTCTGCGCTCCTCCTGTAGGCTGCACAATCGCTGACCTCCTTTCCTCCTGTGGTTACATTTTCAGCTCAGATATCACTGAACATAAACCTCTCACCCTGCTGTGTGCTGACGATGTTTGTTTAAATGATCATCACTGTCGCTGATGTTCTTCCTGGTGGTTGCTAACCAGTCACTGTTTGGGTTTTCGCTCCTTCCTGCCTGTCAAAGATCGTCTTTCTCTCAGGCCTCGTACTCATGCTTTACAAAGCTGCTCCAAATCTATTAGAACCATTTCCACGTCCTGATTAGCTCTTACTGTGACTTGCAAATTGACTTTGGCATATAAAATTGGTGAAATGCCTCTTTAACTCCCACCAGGGACTTGTTAAATGTTAACAGCTTGCAGACCTTTTCCCACAGCACACTTCTCTTGCCATTGTCCCTTTCCGTGGTCTTCATATTGTGCATGCTGGAACACCGGAGAGCTCGTAAATGTTATTAGCTATACCTGTAGCTGTAGAAGGTCAAAATGTCTGCCGTGAAAAGGGTCTATTAACTTTTTAACTTCTTTAATATACATGATTATTATATTAAAGTTCACAGTAAGGCTCTCTCTTGTTTTAAATCTCAGTTGTTGTTCGAGACAGAATCTACTGTTAGACTTTAAAAGCTCCTTTGAAGCAGGCCCAGACTTCCCAGCTGTGTATATTTAGTTGATGTTTGATTCCTAGCTCATCAGACACGTCGGCCAACCAGCTCGTCTCTGCAGCTTTCTCGTCTCCCTCAGCAGTCGGGGTAAATTTGAGAGCAGCATATGTTTTTACACAGGTGCTCTTGCATTCTTCGGCACCGTCTCTGGAGACGTAGCTCAAACGGTCTTTGTTGTAGCTTTGAAATGCTATAGGAGAGGCGTTTAAAACCATCATGGAGAAATGTGTATTCGAGGAGGTTATTTCAAGGTCTTCCTGCTGCTGCTGTCACATACTCTCCGGGTGCAGTAGGAAATTCATAGACTAATTTGACAGCGCTCCCTGAGAGACTGACTCAGATATTCATCTCCAGATTTTTACAGCTGTAATGTTTTGTCCTTGATAAGGACTGCTATTTCCGTGGTATCTCAGGTAGAGAACAGCCTATCAGATGGCATTGCTGTCTCACGTCAGGTCACAAAAAGCACAAAGGAGACGCACACTGTCACAGGTAGTGAGTATGCTGTAGGAAATGCCTCAATGTGTTTGTCTGTCTGTGTGACATTGATTTGGACTACAAGCACAACATGTTGTTTCATATATTCACAATGAATTGGGCACGCTCAGCGTGTAGCCAGACCCACTCTGACACCGTAAAACATATCGCGTGCTGTTTCTTTAAAGGACAGGATTATATAGTGAGGTTTGTAACCTGAATTGCACAGAAATTGATTTTAGAGATGAGAGCGAGTCTTGGTGTGTGACAGTTTGTTTTTTTACTCAAAGTGAATCTGACAAACAAAAAGCAGCTTTTACACGTCTGCTGCAGACATCTGCGAGAACAATAAAGAGTGCAAACAGAACATAATGTTAAAGAACAACATATTGAGCTCCAACACAATGACTCCCGGTTCCAAGCAAAGACTGCAGTTAAAAGATGGAAATAGGTGCCCTCACCCTCCCTTCTCTCACCAGCAGAGGGCAGATCCTCTGGTTGATAAAGGAAGTTTGACTGCCGAGAAGTACACGGGAAACCATTTGGTTTGTGACCTCAGTAAAGCTGATGAGCTAGTTTCTTATCTTATTGTATATAATGTGATATTAGTTATTTAAATTACGATGTTATTCTACGCTTCATATAGGATAAGTCGTTAAAGTAATGACCCACCGGACTCGTTCCCGGTGGGTGATGGGCTCCGCCAGGGCTGCCCTTTGTCACCGGTTCTGTTCATAATTTTTATGGACAGGATTTCTAGGCGCAGCCAAGTGGCGGAGGGCTTTCACTTCGGTGGCCTCAGAATCTCATCTCTGCTTTTTGCGGATGATGTGGTTCTGTTGGCTTCATCGGGTGAGGGCCTCCAGCTCGCACTGGAACGGTTCGCAGCCGAGTGTGAAGCAGCGGGAATGAGGATCAGCACCTCCAAATCTGAGGCCATAGTTCTCAGCCAGAAAAGGGTGGAGTGCCCACTCTGGGTCGGGGATGAGTTCCTGCCCCAACTGGAGGAGTTCAAGTATCTCGGGGTCTTGTTCGCGAGTGATGGGAGAAGGGGGCCGGAGATCGACAGACGGATTGGGGCTGCAGCTGCAGTAATGCGGACGCTGCACCGGTCCGTCGTGGTGAAGAGGGAGCTGAGTGTAAAAGCGAAGCTCTCAATTTGCCGGTCGATCTACGTCCCTACCCTCACCTATGGCCACGAGCTGTGGGTAGTGACCGAAAGAACGAGATCGCGGATACAAGCGGCAGAAATGAGCTTCCTCCGAAGGGTGGCTGGCCTCTCCCTTAAATATAGGGTGAGAAGTTCGGCCATCCGGGAGGGGCTCAGAGTAGAGCCGCTGCTGCTCCACATCGAAAGGAGCCAGTTGAGGTGGTTCAGACATCTGACAAGGATGTCTCCTGGGCGCCTCCTGGGTGAGGTGTTCCAGGCATGTCCCACCGGGAGGAGGCCCCGGGGCAGACCCAGGACACGCTGGAGAGATTATATCTCTCAGCTCGCCTGGGAACGCCTTGGTGTTCCCCCGGATAAGCTGGAGGAGGTGGGCCGGGCCGCGGGGGCAGCAGCGGATGAAACTAAGCGGATGAAGATGGATGGATGGATGTAATGAGTTTGGTCTTGGTTTCAGTGGCGTCCACTCTGACCAAAAAACTCCATGTTAAAATTTTTTATTTTTAATGAATAAAACTATTATTTTATTTGAAAGTTTAATACATTTCTAATGGACAGCAGGGAGCGTCTCCTCCATTTTCAGTAAGATATCTATTTAGTTGTGAAGAAGTCACTGTCAAAATTTCAGCTTCCTTGATTCATGACCTTAGTAAACACTTAACGGAGACTGTAAAATCATCAGTAACAGCTTCAGGTCTGATTGAACATAAAACAATTTCTAAATTATGATTTTTATTAGTGCAGCCCGATGTTTACAAACAAGTGGTTTATGTCATGGTGGCTACTTCCATCTTTTATATACAGTTTATAGTTTCAAGTTTTCTGCAGCTCTCAATCCAAGAAATGTCGGCTTTTTGAAACATGACATAACAATTAGAATCTGCTACAGCTGACTTATTTGTGCATATTAACCTATATGTTTAAAGGTATAACATGGCGCTTTTGTTAGTTTGTTTGTACAGAAAACAAAGCAGAAAATTATAGTATGGAGTAAAAAAGCACAAATAAAGACTCCACACTGCTGTACAACTCTGCAGAAAGGTGATGCACTGCTTTTTGTCTGCTATGCATTGTTGTTGTGGAGTAAAACTAACGAACAACCAGCAGACACTGACACTTAATTAGAGAATTTCCTGACGACTAATGCAGTAGTTGGACGATTCTTCTCTTCTACTGACTCTTAAAGCAGTCGAAATCGAGAACAATCTTATGGGCAGTTTCAGCTTTGCTCATACAAATATTTGTATATGTTTAGAAGCCATCTGAGACTTTGAGCCACATTCATCAGTAATCAAAATGTGTTTAAAATGCAGCTAAAATCTGAGGCTCTTTGCTCAACATCACAGCTGTAGCTAACATTTCAGTGCCGATGTTTGCAGCACAGAAATGGATTGTGTTCATTTACGAATCCATTTCCATTCTTACATTACATGCTGGCATGTTTGCACAAGTGAGGAAATGAAATGGACTTTGAACCTGGCAGGTAACTAAAGACCTCAAACTCTACATCGATGATCTCAGGTCACCGTATCTCGGTCTGTGAAGAAAGAAGAGTAAAGAAAATCTTAACAGATGAACTTTAAAGAAATACTTTATCTTCTGAGATATTTCCAGTCTGTGTAAACAGCCGGCTTAGATGCCGCCATCTGCTTGCACACGTCATGCGGTTGTATGTGGAGTTGTTGTGAGCAGTTTGTGTTTCTACATGTGCTATACGACAGCTCAGATCTCCCTCTGCTCTTTGGTATCTCTTAAGCTGGCGTGACAGCTCCGACACGTGTCCTCCGAAAGCAAACGCTGCAAATACCGCTCGGCAGCGTTGATGACTAAATTACAGTGAGCAACCGTTAACGAGCTGCTCATTAGCTGATTACACAGAGTAGCCCTCCTTAAACCCTGATCAGACTGCGAAATGAAAAGCTTCTGTCCTCTGGAATAATGGATCTCTGAAATGAGGAGAGGAGACTTAGAGAAGGACAGAGGGAGGAGGAGGTGATATCATTAGAAAAAGGCTGTGAGGTATAAAAAAGTTTAGAAGACAGACTTGGAAAACTTTGTCATAAGAGTTATTACCGACAAAAAGAATCTCTAAGGCATTTAAATCTTTTAAAATGATATCTGCTTGTTAAATGAAGACATATCGACTCTGTTTCTGGATCCAAGTGCGCTGAAACAGGCTCGTTTGTTTAAAAAATGCTAAATGTTGCAGTGCTTTGTCTCTCATATATATATATATATAAATAAAAAAAAAGCTAGCACTAATCAAACATGTTTTTAAGCTAAGTTTGTGAAAACTGATGAAGGTCTGGGGACCAAATATTTAAACTCCCTAAAGAAGAATCACTTTGTCACAATGGCCACGGGCCGATAGCTAGATCGGACTCGATTGCAGATAACCACAACAGAGACGGCTCAACGGTTTGCAGTGTTTATTATTTAGTCAACAAGTGAATATGTGGCAGGGTGTCGCTAACGATGTAACCGTGTGACAGTGGGGGTGAACGGGGGTCTAGCAGGTTGCGACGGGAACGGAGCGGTTGCGTCTGGGAAGAAAAGAGAACAGGGTTAAGAAGGCGGCAGGTGCAGGGTATCCAAGCAGAGGTGAAACTGACTGATCGGCGTGAACCTCGCTTTGAGGGAGAGGCAGCGGAGTAGTGGAGAGGCTGGCAGACCTGAGTCCCGCTGTGTCCAAGGTGGCGAGTGAGGCTGGAGGGCAGGCAGGTGAGGGTCCTTGTATTTTTCCTGAATATGAAGATGATCCACGGAGAGCTGAGGTTGAGGGTTAAGTTAACAAAGTTAACAAGGAAAAAAGTGGCAAGAGCGTAAAAAGCCGTAGAGTCAATACCAACGTGAGGTCGTTGACGAACTGGCGGTGAAGGAGAGTCTGAGGGGGCCTTAAATCCTCAACCAGATTGCCCTGAATCAGTCTCAGGTGTGCAGGACTGCAGCAGGGATGATGGCTCCGCCCAGGGGTGGAGACCAAGGAACTCAGGTGCCTGATGGAATTTTCCAGTCGAGTCTCCAGATCCTGACACTTTATGTCCAACTAAGAGGTAAGATTAGGAACCGGGTCATATTGACTAACTTTCTCTTACCTGCATTTGAGCTCATTTTCAGTGCGTTTTTTCTCGCCACATGATGGAATTTCTTCTTGCCAATCACTTTTATTGAGAGCTATGTTACCCTCCTCCTAAATCTTTACTGTGCTGGTGTGTTTATATTATCCCAAACATAGCTGTAGCTAGCCTCCGGGTAAAGATGACCGTACAGTGCCCCAAAAATTTAAAGGATTTCAATGGGAAAAAGACGTTGGATACGTTGTTGGATACTGATTTGGACTGGGTAATGGGTTAGGAGTGAAAAACATGACACATCGTTTGATGGAAATTGAAATGAAAACCGACAGAGGTTTGAATTCACAGATACTTAGAAAATCAATGTGAAAAATAAAAGATTTGGCAGACCTGTTCATTTTGTCGAAATATCATCGCAGGTATTCGGGAGTTCACGTGGCCCTACATGCTTGTATCCATCCCTGACAATGCTCCTAATGAGATGATGGATGTTGTGCTGGAGGATCTCCTCTCAGATATTGATCAGGGTATCGCTGAGCTCCAGAACAGTCCGAGGTGAAACCTAGAGGTATCGGTTGAACCGAAACATAATGTCTCATGGCTGTTCTGGAACCCACTGCGTCAGTGTAGGGTTTGACAGTGGCCCAAGGATTTCATCCTGATACCTGATGACAGTTGGGTGCTGTTGGCCAGACATCTGTGTCCCTCCGTGGACCATCATGTTACAGGAAGCGTGTTCTCCAAGTCTTCCTCAGAGCTTTTCTAAACCTGCTCTCATCTGTGAAAAACACAGTTCTGCCAATTGTGTTATTCTGTGGGAAATGGCAGTCGGGCTCCACGGTGCCAGACAATGAGCACAGTGAACACTAAAAGAGGTCGAGCCCTCAGCTTTGGTGAGAGATATTCACACCAGTGTCCTGCTAGAGGTCATTTTGCAGCTCTGGCAGTGCACAAAGGGGCAGATATCAGATCTGATGGGTTAAGGACTTTCTACAGCTCTCCTCCATGAATTTCCTCCATGCTCTTGTCTTCCTTGGTTGCTTACATGCAGAGTTAGTTACAAGTTATCATCTTTTTCATGGATACATGGATGTTAAGCACAGAGAACATCCACACTGATAACTTTATTGGAGCTGAAAGGATTTGAACTGTTCTGTGTTTCTTTGCTTTTAGGAACCAAAGGAGCATTTGAACCTGGCAAATGACACATTTAAGTTTATGCATTGTTTTGCATTTACAAGTAGAACAAGAGCTTTCATTCCAGGCTGTAATATTTCATATTCTATAGATATACTCAACATGGTGCACTGTCTGTGAAGAAAAGGTGACGCCGTCATTCCCAGTGTGGCTCCAGCCTGTGGTTGAAAGCAGCGTTTTAACAGGTGTCAGTGCCACCCCAGCCTACCCTTCAGCCATGATCTTGGTTGAGAGTCTTACCCAGTTTTCTTTTTACTGCTGGTCAGAAACAACTAGTAGTTTGACTGTTACACAAAGTGAAAAGAGATTTTTCAGTAGAAAAATAATAAAGAATGAGGCCGAACGCCTGATAAGAAAACTAATCAGTACTTCCTGCTTCGAGAAAAGAAAATCTGTTGAAATAAATCACACAGATTAGCAACTGCAGGTAATTCTTTTCTGATCAGAATCCACCTTTAATCATTTGGGGACTTGAGCTGCAGGTTAATTTATGGTACAGCAAAGCCCTGAAACCTCTTAGCATTTAGTCTTTTATATTCTTTTAATGAAAACATCAAACAGAGATTAAAACCACTGATGGGTGAATGTCATCACTCCCGCCGTTACAATGTGTTCTGCTGGGAAATCTTTGGTCCTGGTGTTTATGTGGATTTGTTGTTGTTCTCAGTGTCAATGTTTGCAGCCAGATTTACATTTGAGGTTATGATGCTGTACTGCAGGATGAAGCAGACAGAAGCGCCTCAGTTTACTGCTGTCACTGGGGCTCTTATTTCACAGCTGTCTGAGACCGTAAGCACTTCCCAGGTTTTATTAGATGCTGCTGCTTAAGGTAATAAACAAAGTCAACCATAGCATCATGTTCGTCCACAGATACTAACTTTCAGGTTTCGTCTGACGGATGGCTCTGTCTTATGTTTCAAACTATTTTTGGAATGGCATCATTTATTTTGTGCTTTGTAAAGGTTTACCGGAGTTTCTCACTTTTCCACTGCAGTCCAAGCTGGCAGAGAGCACTGGGCAATGAGGCACTTAGATGCATTTGCTGCAGTCTGAATTGCAGGTCACAGGATGCCCAATGGCTTTTTCCATACATATATAAACAGCTTAGAAATTATTTTTCATGTGTGGAGAGCTAGCAGGAAGTCATTTCCCTCAGCTGGGGAAAAGCTGGATGTAAAATCTTTCTCTCTTTCATTCATTCACCACATCAGGTTTATTAATAGTGATGGCTACTGTTGAGTTTTTGTAACTAAATGCGGTGAAATGACTGTAATTTTCACATCTATAACATGTAGCACACTTTCTCACATAAGCAATGACTTAAAGTGAGTAAACTGTACTTGTTTGAGCAGTTTTAATGTAACATTTGAACTTTAATTTACTTTTAGATCGAACTTTATGCAGTTTTCTTACCTTATGTTACATTAAGAATGAGGCTGGACGATTCTGGCAAGTATAAAACCAAGATAATCAAACTCACTAAGAGTTTAGTTCTTCTTGAGCCAAGATGACCCAAAGAAAGCCTTTGGTCACCAGCATCCATCTAGAGGAAGTAATTCACAAAAGCTCTCAGCTGGTCTGCTTTCAGCAGTAACATGACCAAGGATATCTGACAAAACATGGAGTGATATTACATGCTCATTGGCTGATGTCAATCCCACAGCAAAGTATAATCCTCCTTTTCTTCTACTGATTAAGCCAACAGACTGCACGCCACGGATTGCCTGGTCGGTCGCATCACTCGATGAGTCAGGAGAGTGTGTCCTTCACGAAAATCATAAACCAGGCAACAACGGAAATGGCTACACAAAAAACATCACTGTGGTCCGTGAGTCTAAAAAAAGCCACATGCTGAGCGGTGGTACCATCGCCTCCATGTCCTCCATTGTTGTGTTGCGTATAAATGTCGTCACAGGACTTTCTGCTGCATTTCTATAACAACCCTTTGCACATAAGGTGGTACTTCATTGTAATGGAAAACAACCAAAACAGAGTAGACAATGAGACCAGCAGGTACTAGTGGAAAAGGGCTATTAGAGTCACCACTTGACCTAACCTCACTAACTGCGTGGGAAAAGATATGTGACCACGTGGTGGAGTCAAACCCAGGACCTTTTTGCTGTGAGGCAACAGCACTAACCATTGCACTACTGTGGCGCCCGGATTACAAAATAAACATCATTTTGTTGTCAGTAAGACAAGAAACCAGCAAGTTAGACTGTATCATGAAAGTATTTACTGAGGTCACAGAGGCAAACAGATGTTTTCGCCTCGCTAACATCACAAGAGCCATTTTAGCTCCTCCAATCAAACAACAGGAGTTAAAGCGCAGCACACGCAGGTGTTGATACAGATAGGTGGATGACAGATGTAAATGGGATTGGGAGGATAAATGATTACGTACAGTATATGTATTAGTAAGGTTATGGTTAACCCTCATTTTAATGTGTGGCTGCGAGCAGCATTCGGCTGAAGAGCCACAGGTTGCTTCATAGAAAGTAAAGTCGCCCCCTGCTGACCTTTAGAGAGAATACAGATGTGTAAGAAAAGAGAATATAACTTTCTTATAGTCAGTGTTGGGGAGTAACGGAATACATGTACCGCCGTTACGTATTTAAAATGCTAAATATGAGTAACTGTATTCCGTTACAGTTACCGTTTAAAAAGGTGGTATTTAGAATACAGTTACTTTGTTAAATAAATGGATTACACAGCGGTACTTTCCTGTTTCATATTGTGGCGGGTCAGGACTGTTTGGGTTTTGTTTGACAGCTACGTTCTGTTGTTCCAGGCGGCAGCGTTACGGTTGCCATGGTTACAGGGTTACGCTCTCTCTCTCTGCGTGTTTCCTGGGTGAGAGAGCGCCTGTTGTTGTTGTGCTAAGCTAACAGGCAGAATGCTACAGGTATAGCTCTAAAGAATGTAGCATCATAGGCAGTGTAGTCCGTGCTGCAGGGAGAATGGACTGCCATACCCGTTATGTGTCTGTGAGCGAGGGAGGAAGAAAAAGGAAAAGTACGAGCTGTCATCGAGCAAAAACGGGAGCTGGAAGCATGTAAATATAATAATAACCACTGCAGCCAAGAAGAGAGCCTGACGAGCCCAGTTGTAAGTAAGCTATTAAGACTCGACTGTACACCGTGTTCGTGTTTTCCTCCGAAACAATAAGTCCCGTGGGAGCAGCCTTTCAACGCCTCTCTCTGTCTCTCGCTAGCAAAGTTGACCCAGACAACAAAGTAAAGCTAGTTTTTGGCTACGAGCCGACACAGAACCCACCGTATTAGCCAGAGGTCCCTTTACTACGGTTCGGAGCCGCGGACCTTCAGTAACAGTAATAAATCACAGCAATAGTACATTCATGTAGTTGTAAACAGCATGATAATATATTAAGTAATCCAAAGTATTCAGAATACGTTACTCTCATTGAGTAACGTAACGGAATACGTTACAGAATACATTTTGGGGCATGTAATCTGTAATGGAATACATTTTAAAAGTAACCTTCCCAACACTGCTTATAGTTAAAACAGGTCCAGCAGCAAATAGCTTTACTACTTTCTCTCATGTGTGTTTGTATATAGAGCTATGTGATTAAAGCAAAACCCATAATTACTGTGCATATGTTTTGATTGATAAGTGTAATCTCGATTACTTAAAAATTATTAAAATAAATAATGCATTATTAAACTTAAAGGACATGAGCATTTCTACAGGGGATTTTCTGAAACTTTAAAATTAGTCTGATTAAAAAAGTAATGAAATAAATAAACGAGGATAAAGGAAGTGATGGTGTTGAAGGAGTTCGACCGGGTAATGATTGTTCCACAGGTTTAGGTATCCAAACCTGCACCTATTAGGACTTAATTGTTATAGATCTTGTTGCGAGTGAGTCTGGACTTGTGGCCAAAGCGTACCTTTAAAAAAATGGCAAAAAAAAGTGAATCATGTTATGATGCTTTTCTTTTTTTCTTAGTAACTGAGAGTTGAGTTCATAATGGAATCAGATTAATTAAGAGTGTGGTCAATATCTGAGTGCAAACATGGGGATATGACTTTCTGTCACTGCTCTTTTCAATCCCTGCCACCCGTTAATCAATCAAATTAACTGATGGATGATTTTGGTGTTTGTATATTCTCTCTATGTGGGTCACTTTGGCTCTGCTTCGCTCCGGTCTATTTGGGTCAGGTCTGGGAGGGCTTAGACTCCCATCTGATTAGGTCTTTTTTGGAGGGAGGGGGGATTAATCTATACATGCCAGGACCAGTCAGATTTTCCACAGTAGTGAATCTGCTCATAGTTTGCACATAGAAACAGAATGTAGCGCACTACACAGTAAACTGGGAGGGATTTTGGACACGGATAATGAAGCATGAGGAAGCCTGGGAAGCAGTTTTGGCAGATGCACTTCAGCCGTCGCATATCATCGTCTGTTTTATGGACAACAGCCTTTTGAGCTTTATTACATATGCATTTATTGTTGTGTAATATTATCACATCTAAGGCAATTGTTTCCCTTTCGCTCCTGCACTGAAACGAGTCGAGTGCAACTTTCACTGTACTGAACAGCAGATTTCTTTTTGTTTTTGGATCACTGGGCTGGATGTTTGTTGCTGAATTTCATGTTGTTTGTTCATGTGTGGGAGCTGATTTAAGATTTGGATCTCCAAACACGGAGAAGTGTGAGGGGAAGCATGCCTATAAGCCTCCGCGATGTAATCAGCAAACAGTTTCTCGCTGTATTTTCTCGGTCTCTTCCACGCACATAAACACAGCTGCAACCCCTCTCCTCCAAAACGCACACACACACTCACAGGATCTCATCTTTTTCTGTGCAGCCCTCGCTTTCCTCAGCAGCCTCGGAGAATGATTTCATTGGGATGACAAGTGTGCCTCTCCCTCCATATTTCTGCCACCCGGGCCCCCAGCCTGCATCCAAACGCAGCGTGCAGCCCCATAGGTCCTCCTCTTTTTTTGCCTCTTCTTCTATCCCCGTCTGCCCGATCTGATTTTAGCTCTGCTGAAAGTAACATTTCCTTCCAATCACAACAACAACACGGTTTACTTCCCTTCCTCTCCCTTCCCCTCACCATCCCACTTCACCCCCCACTGTCCACTAAGCAGAAAATGGGTGCAGGCGCCGCTGCAGGCTATTATCTGTTTGAGCTATCTATCTTGATAATTGACCAGTGAGGGTAAACGTGATGGTGATCGGCGTGACGCTAATACATTCTGCCAATTTGACGTACTCATAATCCGCCGGGCTCCAGTTTCCACCCTGCAGCCATCACGGCGAAGCGAGTGGTTTGACATGTTGGAGCTCTGTAGCATCGTGGATACGCACAGAGTAGGCTGAGAGTGTGGGGGTGGGTGGGGAGAAACTCTGGGGCTAAATTAGGAATCGGGAGCGTTTGAGTGGGCATGAAGAGGAAGAGGAAATTGGTCTAAACATGCAAAGAAACACAGACATACAGATGGATGTAGCTCTGACAAACTGAAAGCCCAGCTAGAGGAAAAAGGCATGTCTTAGCATCATGACCAATTTGCTCTCTATGCTGCTGATTGCTCTTGCAGCAGTGAATAGCAGTGAAAGTGACTGACATAAATAGGCAGCATGCAGTACATCTGCAGCCAGTGAAGAGAAGATGCCTTTGACTCGTTCCACCTGGCACGACAGCTGGATTTAGTGTAAAAATACCTGAGCAGCTTAAAGAAGGCCTATTCTGCTTATATTTTGTCATCAATATATTTGCAGCTGCAACGCTTTTATGTTCAAGAGTTCCTGAACCCACGCAGTGATTTCCGGTATAAAATGCCCAAGAGCTTGAAGAGAGCCTCTAAAACGGGCTTTCAGTCCTGAGAATTAACAGGATCAAACTCATTTTACTTCATGCATGTTAGTGGACCAGGCCAGTGGAACAACAATATTGGCCTACAGCCCAGATATCCGTAAAAGTTGGGATGCTGTGTAAATGTAAACAAAATGCAATGATTTGCAAATCTCATACGCTCATATTTTATTCAAAACAGAACACAGAAAACAAATGTTTAAACGGAGACATTTTAATATTTTATGAACTATATTAACTCAGTTTGAATTTGATGGCAGCAACATGGACTGGGCCAGTAAGAGACTGGAAAATGGTACTACAAAGTAGGATCATAGGGATGCACTACGAAGTACAATTTGAGGGTGAGCGAGCTGTGTCGAGCTTAAAGTCTGAGCTTTTTGTGTCACAAAAGTGGCTTTCTTTTTACCTTAATCACCATGGAAACTTATGCCGAACACATAACCTGGTCGGGAGCAGTATATTTTCCGAGTTTCGGTTTAAACTCAGCTGGAAGTGCCACATTTTCACTGGTCCATTTATTCACAGCGTGTTGTAAGTGTAGATTCACTGCTGGGGAAATATGTTTTATATGGGCAAGTTAAGCTGTACTAAAACCAGTGAACGAGGCATAAACCGTGCGTGTATTAATTTAGTGATGCAGAAAATGTCTTATACTTGATTCTAATCTGCTGCCGAGTCTCTTTAACACTGCTGGAAATGCAGCTCCTAGTACACAGCACACGCCATAAATACCTGTTCGATCAATTCAATTAATTTCCCTTTGATTTGCCAACAACTAATATACTTTCCACGTCTCTTTATTTGGCTGTGAGACTTTAACCTTTAATGTTTAAATGGGTCCAGTGTAAAGAGCCCTAATGTGCGAGAGCTCGCTCGGTGCTAAAATAATTACCTGGAATGAAAAAGTTTATTTTACCGCTATGTGTGATAAACGATTTTCTGCAGCATTAATTTCTTGTCTTATTTGCAACAGTGTTGCATTTTACTATTTGATTTTTAGCTTAGTTATAGATCTTTAATCACCGTTTTATCATCTGGTAGCATCTCTGATGGTGGCGCTCATAGGGATCATTTTGTGATGAATTAAAGTCATAAGTCATAGGGATCACACAGAGCCTGAAGCAGAGAGCTTAACAGGGAACGTTGAAAATCACAGTCAGGATAGTAGTTAGCCTTAACTGGGGTTTTAGGTTTTTTCAAGCCAAAAACACAAAGAAAGTCATGATGAACTCAGTTCATAGTATAACCCTCGGGCATGATTGGGTATAGAAAAGAGTTTCTTAGAGAGCCCAGGTTTCTCAGAGGCAAGGAAGGTCAGATATTCACAAATCTACAAAAACCTGCATCTACAAATTCTTCAACATATAATTATGAATATCTCAACATCTACGTAATCAAAAGAATCTGGAGACATTTCTGTGTGCACGGGACAATGCAGAAAATAGTTTTTGGATGCTCGTGATCTTTATGGCTGCTTTAAAAACAGACATGATTCTGACATGGAAATCACTGCATGGGCTCAGGAACACTTCCAGAAAGTCCAGTTCGCTCTGCCATTCACAAATGAACATTAAAGCTTTTGTATCGTTATAGATGTTGAAACATGTTTTAATCAAGTTGGTACGGTTGTTGTCCTTAGCTGCACAGTAATAAGCTGAAATACACTTTATCTGTTAGCAGTGTCGTTCATTTTACCTGAAACCTTGAATCTCTCTCTTGCTAATTATGTCCCTCCATCTATTTTCTTACCGTGTTAATTTCATTTTCCTCCGTCTCTTCCTCACATCTTCAGAACTGCTGCATTTATTTTTAGTTTCTTTATGTTGTTTTCTCTCAGCTTTTCAGCTCCACCGTTTGGTCACTTCTTCCATGCTTAACTTTTTCTTCATGGTGCACGAGCGCACAGCGAAGGGTAGGGGAGGGTGCAGTCGCATTAAGAGATATGATTGGGTATTCCAGTATTAACAATGCAAATGAACAAATGGAGTGCAGAGGCCCTTCAGACCAGTCCATCAGCCCAAAGTCAGATTACCAGTCCAGCCCTGGGTGGGACTACATAAGTGTTCCTTTTCAAGCATTAGTTAGGAAATTCACTTTGGAATTCTTAGTTTTGAAGATTTTCCCAAAACCTCAGGAACACGGTGGCAATATTAAATCTATTTAACTGCGGTGTACTTCGTTTATAACCTAATTGTGTCATTTTACTACTTCTCTTTAAAAAATCATAATGGTAACATCAGTATCAAGTTCTCTTGCTCATTAAAACCTTTAACTGTCTACAGTAATGTGTCTTTAAAAAAGTCTTTTGACTTTATGTTATACAGCTCAATATAAAATGTGTCTGCTCTAAAATCCGATTTTCACTGCAGGGATTGGTCCTCATTCAGCTGCAGGAGCGTTGGTAAGATCCCACACTGTTCTTGGGTGATGAGGCCTTGCTCTCAGTTGGTGTAAAATATAATTGCATAGTGTACTATGCGGGGTTGGAACTGATGTTAATGATCTTCAAATGTCTTATTTTTCCCCTCCAGCAGTCTCAAAGTCAAATATAGTCAGCTTGTTATCACAGAGGAGTAAGAAAACTAGAAAATAGAAAATTTTATGACACAGAATTGGATTGTGTGGTGGAAACAATGCAGAGGTTGCACACGTGTAGAGGAAAGGAGACGTACTCACGCTTTATTATATAAATAATACCACATACAGATGGGGAAATAATTAAAAAATAATTAATGCTCGTTTACAAAGAAATGAACAGTCTCTAATCTTTACTGTAGTTTATTTTTAATGCAGAGAGACAGAAAATCAACCAAAAATCCAGAAAAATATACATTTATACAAACTTATACATTTATTTGCATGTCATTAAATGAAATCTGTATTTGAATCCTGGCTCTTGAGCTCTTACTCAAGATAGTTGACTTGCTGAAGTCTGGAGTGGTCTACAACAGCGGTCCCCAACCCCCGGGCCTCGGACCGGTACCGGTTCGTGAGTCGTTTGGTACCGGGCCGCGAGAGTTGAGGCTCAGTTGTGAAATGTACACTTCTCAGGGTTTTTATCGTTTTTCAGCGTTATTTTGTTGTCGTTTTTATCGGTTACTCTGTTTTCCTGGGTCTTTTCACGTGTGTTATGAATAAAAAAATTTTTTTCGGTACCGGTACTAGTTTTATTTTGTTGTATTTATCCGCGACACCTTATAGGCCGGTCCATGAAAATATTGTCGGGCATAAACCGGTCCGTGGCGCAAAAAAGGTTGGAGAGCGCTGGTCTACAAGACCATCAGCAAGAGAAGCTTGGTGGGACAGTATAACTGCTGCTGCGATTATTTGAAAGTGGAAGAAATATAAAGTGTCCATCAGTCATCCTCAGTCTGGAGCTCCATGCAAGATCTCGCCTTATAGAGTGAGAAAGATCATGGAAAAAAATGGTGGATCAGCCCATAAGTACATGGGAGGAGCTTGATTAATGGAGGCTGGAGGCAGCTGTGACCACAGTCACTAAGAACAGCATTGGTAATGAATGGAAATCTTGCAGCACCTGCAACATCCACACGCTCAAGAAGGCACCTTTAACCTCCAAGGACCTGGCGTCCACATATGTGGACATCACATTTTGGGACGTCTAGACCAAAATACTTTACATTACGAGGACATTATACTGCCACTGTTCTATCAAAATTTGAAACAAATGTCCTCATATGTGGATCTCATTTTTCTCAAAAAACAAATTTACATTCTTTAGGTCCCAATCAACCCAAATAGCAAAGAAAAATTAAAAATGCATGCCATGAAAGAGTTCGGGTCTTAGGAGGTTAAATGATCCAGAGAAGGCTCGGGAGAAAGTGCTGTGGTAGGTGAAACCGAAATCGAACTCTCTGGCATCATCTTGAGCCGGAAGAGAAATATGTACGATCCAAAGAACACCATCAGCACAGTCACCTGATCTCCATGTTTTTAATTTAGCTGCTGTTGACTTCAGTCCTTGGCAGTGGTCTGACAGACCGTCAGAACCTCTAACTTGAGGGTGTTACAGAAATGAGCTGATAGGCCACTCTTCTGCTAAGTTGACTGACAAAAAGACTTCTTTTCAATGGATTAACTATTGAATGTTATGGTTTTCTAGGTGGTGCAGTTCACCAAGAAAATTCAATATTCAGTTCTTTCTGAGTGAAATTCTAATATTTTATTAGTAGCTATTACTTTGCGATAAATCTGTGCAATGCACCAATAACATTTACAGGATGAAGCTGTTGGACCAAGCTAAATGCTGTTAGCTTGTTAGCCAAATAAGACTTAACTTCTAACTCAAAATATTCAACATGACTGTGGTAAAAATGTGAATGTTTAATCTTCAAAATGTGCAAAACCAATTCAAAATAGGACTGCACACTAACAAACTGATGGTAGATGGCATAATTTCCTCAGATAAATATAAAGCGGGGAGACGGAAACGGGCTTGCCGGTTAGCATGAACTGAACTTTCAAAATGAGAATGAAGGGAAGCTGCCTTTGCTTCCAGCAAACCTTTCTACATTTGGTTGAGCTGACCCTTTTAACTTTAGAAAACTGAACTCTGACAACATGAAAAAGTTGGAAAGTTTAACCTCAAGACATCATTACCCAACGCTGTAGTCAGTACCCTCGCTAACACGTAGCATGGAGCCTGTCTTGATACACTGCCAGACTTTTCCAGATGGGATAAAAGACGTTCTGAGTCACTCACAACATTTGCATAGTGTATCTACACAAAACTTTAAATGCAGTTGAAGCCGCTTCACAAACAAGCCGCGACTCAAATCAGCGCGTCGGCGCCGAAATGACATCCGAAGGTATTACCGCGTCCTAAGTGCTCGTAAAAACAATAAACACGCATGTCTAAATAGCACAGCTCGAGTGACGGTCTAATCACTCAGAGTCACTGCGACACAAACGAGCGCGGTGGCGTCGTTAAAAACCTTAGCGAGTGGGGAGATAGAGTTGTAGCAGTCATTAAGGGCAGCACTGCTCTCTGCAATTCTGGCTTATCTACTGCAAGGTGGAGGCACGGGGAGGGTATTTCTGCTCGGGGCTCATGTGCAAAGCTGAGAAACAGAACAAGAGGGAAGTGGAGGGAGAGAGAGGGAGAGCTAGAGCTGGTTCATTTGCAGCTCGTCCCTGTAGACTGTGGAAAGGATTATACTCACAGAGAGAGAGAGAGAGGGAGAGATGCACAGGCTCTGTCTTAGCACACACTGAGTACCCAGCCTCCAATCTTCTACACTGCACTGTGCACTCTCCCCGTCTCCTCAACAGCACTCACTTCTCTCTCTTTGCTTCATCACACACATATACACACACACACAGCACACACACACGTGCAGACACAAACCCACCAGTGCCATGTAGAGCCTCGGCCAGAGGGGGACACCAAGCTGCACAGGACCACGAGCCAGGTACGCTGCCTTCATTCGTTCAATTTGTTTCGCCTCAAACTGCCACATTATGCACCAGCTGATTTATTTTTATTTATTTTTTTGGGAGGGTGGGGGGGGGGGTGTTGTCGCTTTTAGTGATCCAGCCACTCACTCTCTGCAGAACACTCTGCATGCACCAAGATTATCTGGCTTCTTTGCATAGCCCCCAAGAGAAGCAAAAAGAAGAGATATCAGAGCTGGAAAGAGAGGGAGCAGCCTGAGGGGAGGAAACGGGGGAGACCAAAGTGAGCGGTGCATGTACGGGGACCAGCTAACCTGGCTTGACCTTCACGTGGACGGCAGCCCACTCACTCACTTTGAGCACCTGTTCAGCAGTGCGTGGGACACTGCCCACTAAGACTTCACATGTAAAAACCAGCTCTTAAAAGGCACATTTAGCCCCCCCCCTTCTCTCCTCCCCAACACTTTATGTCTTCTCAAGAGGGCCGAGTTAATAATCATTCGTTCTGAGCGCGCTCAGGGGACTCGCTGCGGTTGCTTGAAATGCAAATGGACAAGCGAACTGATTATTCATTCTTGTGAAATTAATTTGTATTTGTCACAGAGGCAGCGTGCTGGAGGGGTGGGTGGGCGTACGGGTGGGCGGTTGACACATGCTTTCATTGCAATCTGAGGATTCATCTGAGAGATTTCCTTTTTCGCTTTCGCCTCTGTGAGGTGTGTCGAGTTTGCGCACAAACCCTCACGAGAGCAACACCTCTGACTCCCAGTTTGACTTCAGCTTTTTGAAGTGGATGTAGCACTCTGTTTGTATTTTTCTTTTATGGTGACTCAGAGCGCGGGGCTTCAGAATTCACTTTGATGCTGGTTTCGAGATCAGCCTCGTACATCTCGAGACTGCAGGGGCCTTTTTCTTGTTGGAATATTTTGGAATGGAGTTGCGCTGGCCTGGAGAGGAAAAGGCAAAGCGAATGAAGTTTTAATCTGAGTCATTGCTGACGCTTTCCTTCTGATTTCTTTGATCTGTAGCACTTAGCAGAGAGTCAGGGCTGTCTGACAAATAGCTGCAAGATCAGAAACAAATCCTCGTGTTCGGATGGAGCTTTTCAAACAGCTGCAATTCTTCTTTGTGTTCGGGGGTTATGAAACACTTGGTATTAAAATTAAATGTGTGCAGTTCAAAAAAAATCTCAACATTTTTGACTTTCCTCATTTGCTGCATGCACTGATTCTGACTCCGATGGTTCTGATGGTTTACTGTAAACTGGCCCGTGGTGTTCTCAGTCTTACAGATTCTCACAGACTCGCGCACAAACGCAGGATGACCTCACACTCTGTCAGAGGTGTTAAATTTATTTATTTTTTCTCTCTGCAACAACAGGGAAAACCCTCACTTTATTGCCACGTACAGTAGCGTCAGATTGTTCTTTTTTTGGTTTTAAACACAGGAGGCTGTGAAAAGATTCACTAGCAAAACCATAAGTGCATAACAAAGTTTGAGTGGGAATTGCCAAACATATGTACAGTGAGGCTGTGGGGACTTAAAGCACAAACAAGGGCCCACACTCCCACCACACACGCCGGAGCTGCACAGCTGCCATTTAACAAACAATTAGTAATGCAGTCTGAAGTGAAGACAGCAGCATGTTTGAGGAAAGTACGGACTTACCGCACTGTTGACCGTTTCCCACACGTACGCTCAACTTGAGCAGCTGCCCAGGTGTATTTGGCAACTGTCTCTAGCGTTATATTCTATCGATCAGAGGCAAAGACGCCGCCCGCAATCAGTTTGCTAAACTTAACTCTCTCTGATGCTACCGGAGAGATCCTCAGTATCGTCCAGCTGATTGTGCTGTTGGATCAGAAATGAAAATGATATAATGCTTTTAAAAGGTGCTGTAGTTGCATAAATGGGCACTGCCCATTGCCAGGTGGTTGCTAGGCAACTTGGTGACATTATAATATGTTATGTATAATTCAGGTTTGTGGACATAAAGAAAAAATCTTTGCCATGGAATTAAAAGGACAGGTTGCTTTCATAAGGTGTTGTAGGTGCATGCGGCAAAAAAAAAACAGGTCATATATATTGCTAGGTGGTTGCTAAGCAACCTGAGGGTGTTGTCATATAGTGTATGTTTTGGAGATGTACATTAGAAGTGAAATAAAAATGATATATTTTTAAGATATTATACGTTAATTCTTTCTAAATATGGGTCATTTGACTCTGTTGATTTGTGGTTGCTAGGCAACATCACAACGTCATAATATCTGATATAGATAAGAACCTTAATGAGTCTAAAATGTATCTGTTTTTGGGTTGTTCAGCCTTTGATATTGTAGGGGTTTGTGTAGAAAGAAAAGCAAGTAGACAGACAGAGACTTCCTGTTTTGTACACTAAGATATGTCACAAAGTTTAGAAAATATTTGTGCAAATTCAGACTTTCATGATTATTTTAAGCCCGTGTGCCTATATAAATCTGTCACCTGGGAAACACTGGACTAACATATATTGAGGTCTCTTCAGCAATCACTGGAAATTGTTGAAACGTTTAAATTACACACCAGCAAATCTGTTTTTCATGTATTCTGCAGTGACCTCGGTTCACAGCTGCAACAACTAGACTGCTTTTAAACAAAGGCAATCATTCCAAAAAGGAACTTTGATTTACTGCTGGTTGATCTGATGATCTGATGATCTTGTGTCATGGACGACCTTAATTTGGCAGACTCAGATCAGCCACAGTATTAAACCACGGGATGGGTCAACTAAGTGGCTCTAACTGAGTCTGTAGTAACAAATAACTGAATACCAGGACGCAAGTTTTCCAGGGACATAATCAACAATAATCCTGTCACTCAAATGTAGGTGTGCTTTATCACATGACTAAAAAAATAAATAACTAAAAAATGAATGTCTTTGCTGTCTGAAAATGCCTACGCTTAGATAAATGCACAAAAGCATTATTGGATGTGGCACAATTAGTTGCTGGAGAGCCTGCACATTTTGAGTTTTCACACATAAACAAGCAGAACTTTCAGAGTAAAAACGTGACGTGCTTGGGAGCTGCGTCTTCGGACTTCAGGCAGGCTTTTTGTCTGGAAGACTACGCTCTCAAATAATATTGTGATCATGTGAGCACATGGACTATGATTCTGCCTCAAAAATTAATCACTTACCAGTAGGGATGGGTATTGATAAGATTTTCACGATTCCGATTCCATTTTCGATTCTGTTTAACGATTCGATTCTTTATCGATTCTCTTATCGATTATTTTTTTTTTAAAAAAAGGAGAACACTAAGGTCGATTAGCTTAGATCTTTGTTTTATATCTTCTCTTTGAACAAGATAGAAATTTAGGAGTAACATGGCCTTACAAACCCAACAGTGAGATCTTAACAGATCCAACCTACGGCTCTTCAATGGGGTGTCACAGGGTCCCCAGGAAAAAAATTGTGAATGTAAAATAATAAAATAAATATTCTTCTGTAGCAATTACACAAGAATATCCAATAATGTCCCTGCCTACAATTAAACACATTCACTTACCGAAAATCGGGGGCATCTGCTGTGACAAATGGGTGCAAGCCTTTTACCACAAACTGAGTCACTGCTCGGTGACATTCATCTATCCTGGCCTGAAAGGAGACGCTACCGGTAGACTGCAGCGAGAACTGCCAGCATCTGAGCCAGACTCTGCCTGTCTCTCTCATCATGGTCACCTAAATGCACAGTAATGGCAGGTTTTGTAATAAGGCAGATCGCGCTAACATAATATGCACTGTTAGTTGATTATTTACCTGCCGTATTAACGGGAGAGGACGTGCAAACGTTACCGCTGCTGCTGGGTTGAGATTCACGAGTCCGGAGCGGAATTAAAAACACGACATTCATTTAAGGTCATCGCGTGTTTTGTGAGCAAATGCTTTTGTATATTCGTAGTGTTTCCTCCCTTAAATGAAATATCTACTTTGCAAGTATTGCAAGTTGCCCTGTTGTCATCCGTTCTCGTAAAGTATAACCAAACTTTTTAGCGTTTGAGCCGCCATGTTTCCTGCCAGGTAAATGACGCTCCGCAACGTGGTGACGTCATTTGGGGCGACTGGAATCGATAAGGGAATCGTTTGCAAAACTGGCAAACGATTCCAAGGAATTGAAACAGTGGGAACCGGTTCTCAACAAGAACCGGTTTTCGATACCCATCCCTACTTACCAGATTGCCAACCTGTAAAACAACTAATAGAGGAGCGTCAGTTGACAAACATAAAGTTTATGATACATTTGGCCAGAATCTGTCCTTTAAAACCAACAAGGAACCAACGTAACTTGATCTACTGCATATCTGGAAAACTTATACAGGCAGAAGCCACAGCTCTCCTGAACCTTGAATCACAATCTACAGAAAATTCTTCAACAGCAAAGGTAGTTGTAGAAGTACAACTCCTACAGGAAGAGGATTTTAAAATGACCTAATACACTTTGACTGGTATTTGACTCTATAGATGCAGGTTTTGTGACTTTGCCAGCTCAAGCCCAAACTACACTACACTGTTGCTGAACTATTCATCGGCGGGGGCGTTTCCAGAGGGGATGCATTGGAGTAGAGTAATGTTAATCTTAAATTGCCTAATGTCATTGATTGAAAACATGGAAAAGAAGAGTGGTGGGATGTAACTTAATGCTTTAATTGAAGTACTTTACCACACTTTCAACGTCCATTTGTCTGTTTTCTCAACTACTTATTCATCCTATACTGCTGACTTCTATTTGTACTCGATCCATGTTCGATCCATCCACCCGTCCATCATTTTTCTTCTGTTTATCTGGTTGTGGTGGTAGAAGGCTAAGCACCGTGCTCCAGTTCCTCCTGGAGGATCCTGAGGTGTTCATAGGTAGATTTCTGGGTCTATCCCTGAGTTTCCTGCTAGGTGTGCATGTTTGAAAAACCTCCTGTTCGATCCATCGAACAGGATATCTGGAGGGTGCAGAAACCCCTCCAGATATCTGAGTTCCTCACCCTTCCTTGCAGGAAGCTCATGTCTGTGGCTGGATCTGCAGTCTTATTCTTTCAATAACTGCCCACATCCAATCATTAAACTTGGAGTATTGTGCTACTGTGAATGCCAATCCACTCGTAAACGCGACCCTCAGATATTTGAATACCCTAGCTCGAGGCAAATACTCTCCCCCAACCCAGAAGAAGCAATACTAGTTATTAAAACTATATTATATTTAATTATTTACTTCCTACTTTGCATATTTTAAAACAAATCCACTGAAATATGATCCTTTATTGTTATGAGAAGAATATCTAGTCATCTAGAAGCAACATTAAAGTGATAAACACATGAATGAAATAATCGTTATGATCACGTATGTAATAAAAAGTGCTGTTGCTTTAAGAATGTCTTTTACTTTACGTGAATTTTTTAAATACTTCTTGAACACTTTATAAAACAGTTACTAACACAAAGTGATCTTTAAACTCTCTGGGCATCTTTTCCTATAATACATCTGTATGAGGCCACGAGCTGCACATAAAACCAAAAATCATATCTAATGTTTTCTGCACTGTATCTGTTTTGATCAAATATTCCCATTTCCATCGGGCTCCTCCTCATTGAGTTACTCGTTTAAAAAGTCCCGGAAACGCCTCTGCAGTAGTGCACCAACTGTGCTTTGTTCCTCAGCTGAAAATAATCGCAGAAAACCAAAAACCGCCTGAGTGAAGTTTGATTAAAAACTTCAGTCATGAGGAAGGCTTTATCTTATGGTGAAAAGTCACTGTGCTGACACTACTGCTGCAGACACTACACAGTTCAAGATGATTCCCGCTCTGATTTACACAATCACCTGTAAGTGCCTCGCTTCCAGACAGCCATGTAATTGATGCCTAAGCACCGAGCACCAATCAATGTAGACATTACTGAAGCCTTTAGCCATGCAGCTGCAGTGCAGAAGTAGCTTCTACTTGTGCACATGCTCAGTTGCCAGTCGTGCATCTGTCGGGTTTCAGTCATTAGCTCGACCTCATCGAATATGTAAGAAGGAAAGTCAGAGGTGACACCAACAGTGCTCCAGGAACATGACCCACCGAGCCACCGGGGCACGGCCTCCTGTTAGACAGACCATCAGGGTGTTGTTGCCCCTATATCCACAGGGAGGCTGACCTGGAGCAGACACTATGATCGGCCCTGGCTCCGAGCCCACTGAGCTGTCAGCCTCGCACGCCGAGGGCTAAGTGGAGACGGGGGACATGAACAGCATGGAGGAGATCAGGGATAACGAGCAGAGACGGAGGTAGACTGCAGTCTGTCTGAGGCTGCCTGCATTAGTGAAGCTGAAAGAGAGCTGCAAGGCCACTGAACTGAGTCATTGTGGGGGTTTGAGATGGTAAAGTGAGACCAGTTTGGCCTTTTCACTTCATGAAATGGTTTTTTTTTTGCCATAGTGTGATTGTCCTATTGTCCCCGTGTGTCCAGTGAGCTATGCTGTCGTCGCCAGGATGTGTAGATGGGGTTAATGTGCACTGTGGAAGCAATATCCACGCTCTGTAATGCATAATGTGTAGCCCGAACACAAAAAACACAAGTGAGCTACGACCGCTGCTGCTGCTGCGGCTGCTGTGGGAATTCTTTTCCCATACAATAAAGGAAAAGTAACCAGCAGGAGAGTCTCGCTCACAGACAACAATGAATCATGTAGCCACCATAATTAGTGGCTATAAGTGGGTGGATGTCAGCAGAATAGCTCAAACAGCATTAAGTCATAACATTTGCCTGGCTCTTGACTTTCTTCCTCGAGGGTTACAGTTTGACTAACGCCTTCTGTTTTTATATATTCATGAAACGTCTCATCTGTCTCTTCTTCGTTGTACCCTCCCCGTGCACAGCAGAGTCCTACAGTGACGAGGCGTAACATGCCAACGTTTTGTCACGTCCCGCGGCGTTCCTGAGGAACGCGAAAGGAGACCTTCGGCGTTCTTATGGTACGCGGTGGGTTATGGCTGAAATCCAGTGCAATGACGCTCCCGCGGTAATAAACGTTCCAGCCCTGTATTCCAGCTCTAAACCTAACCTTATCCCTAGCCCTAACCATAACCTTTTTCCTGACCTTAACCAGGACTTTAATGATGTTAAATAGCGTGTTTCTAAGTGATTTGAAGAAAAAGAGCGAACATGTGTAGATTGAGTCCATACGGTTCTCATATTTCCTCATTTTTCCGAGGTCGTCATTTAGGAACGTGGTGGGTAGCCGAAAACGTAATATGTTGACGATTTGTCACCTAGCCTAAAATGTGACGCTTTGGGAGTGAGAACGTGTTGATATGCTCCGAAGTTTTTTTTCAAACTAGAGACGATGCCCCCTGGTGGCCATTAAAGAAAACATCGCTACTTCCGTCCCTTTTACACTGCTACACAGGTTTAAAATAACTACTTTGGGTTTCGTTTTGGCATACAGATGGAAGACGTTCTGTCTCACCAGTGTCAGGATGAGTTGGTGGATGTTTTTTCACGTGGTTATTTCTGGATTTGACTAATATTTGTATACGTCTGACTGGCATTTACTTCATTATCAGCGACTGTGAGCTTTGAAATTCAAAAATATGCATATGTTGACTGGCAGGCAGGCAGATGCAGACATTACTGCACACAGACTGATTTCTTTGAAATGGCCTCCTCAGCTTAGTGGATTTCCCTCATGCTTCACTTTTCCTCAGAGCACATCAGTCTTGCTAATTGCCTGGCTCGCTCCACTTTCTCCACACCCGTTGACTTATGGCCATTGATGTAACATGTTGCCAGTTAGGAAGCTGCTCGTGTGCAGACCATGCTTGTGCACCATCTGCAGGCAGAGCATATTTTTAGACGCTATACCGGGAGAGGATCGTTTTCAGTAAAGTACTTTTATAAAGAGCACCATCTGGTTATGAACTACAAATTAAAATAAACCTTCTACTCGCTCATAGACAGGGTTCTGTATTTTTTGACAGTGTAGGGAAGGAGAGCCTCGGAGGAATCGAGGTTTGGCAGGGAAACTGTTCTCATGATATGTGGTGTGCGTCTCAACCGCTACAGCAAAAAGATGTCCCGTATTTCACATTCTGACAAATCAAACTGGATGTTTCAGCGTTCTAGTGGAGACATTTTAAAGTGTTTCCCCACATGGTCACCTGCATGAGGGAAACACTCAGGACTCTTCCTTCTGTCTAAATCTAAGGCGTACATTACGCACAATAATAAGCCAACAGGAGCTGGGTCAAACCAGCTGGGGTCCAGTGTTGGGGAATTGTATACTCACCAGCCTTTTTATTAGGTACATCCGTCCAACAATACTCTCAAACAGCTCGGTGTTGATGCGTTAATCTAAATCAGATCCACAGACTGTATATAAAAGATGCGCATAGCTATCACGCTGTTACCTATTAACAATCAAAAGTTTGTCTTGAAGCCTCACGTGTAACATTTTTGACTGTTTGTGTTTTTTATGGCACAATAAGTTGCCATGTTTGGACAAAAAGGTGGAGTGCTAATTTATCAGCTAATGCTAGCAGTCTTGGTTCATCCTACGCAGAAGCCCATATGTGATCTTTTAACCCTTTAAAGCCGGTCGGAGCAGCACGCTCTGTTTTGCGTAACTATTTTAAATCCCGGTAGCTCTGCAACCACGTGAGCTAGCGCAATAATTTTTTTTGCATATGAAACCGGAGGAGTTGTACTTACATCTTATGCCATCAGCTTGTCCTCGGTCACAGTTTCCTTCCACATATAACTTTGCAAAAACTGCATAAAAAGCACTTGCAGCAACAAAAACACAATATTCCAGAAACACGCTTTGCCGATCCGATCAGCTGTTTGTAACACTTCCTACGTTGGAATAGACGTCAGCGCGAACTTTTGCATGTCCGCCATGACCTGCCCGAAACCGGAAGTGACGTCATTTTCGCGGAAATGTAGTTTTTTTTTTTTTTACCATCAGGGCCTCATGAGCCTATACTGGTGTTTTTAAAACTTATCTTTGACTTTGACTTTCTGTGTCGTTTCTGGGATGCTTAGGACTCATATTGCACTGCTGGAAATAGTTTATTTTGATGCATATGCTGCTTTTTTGCAAATTTGCACTATAATATTTATTTTCGTTTTTCTTGCAGTATATAAAAATTTCAAAAATAAAACTATGAAGACACTCAAAATAAATTTCCTGTGGTGGGAAACTATTTTGTGCAACTTTTTTGTATTTACAGTTTTGAGGGATAAGCCTCTTAAATTTATCTAACTAGAAATATATGTTAAAAAAACAAAAACGATTTTCAATTTTTTTGTAGTTTATTGCACTTTTTTGCAATTGATGTAGTTACTATGGACTTAATGCATACATATTATTAAAATATGGGCTATAACAGTTGTATTAATGTATAGCGACTTAAAATGCTCCCAAAAATGGCTCCACAGCATGTAAAAATATAATATAAGCTCTGGCGGACTTGGTTCTATGGTAGGTCTTAAAGGGTTAATATAATTATGGGCACAGAGAGACATATTTTAGGTTAGTTTTATTACAAATGAGATGCAGTTGGCTCTTAGCTGTTATAGTTTTTACTTTTATTTAGCTTTGATTTTAATCCTAAAGACCAGTGAGCTCACGTTTGGAGGTTTGATGTCTGTCCTTCAACAATTCATAAAAATCCTCCTCGAGCAGTGAAGTCGTTTAGTGAAACTCACGCACAGCGATCACCTAATGGGTCTTCACCGAAGTCGAAGTCGATAGCTTGTGAAATGTGTTGGATCTGTTGAGTCAGATGAGCTTCTACATCAGTTCAGTTTAACTTTGCTTGGTTTCCACGGTGGATTTGCTTCTTTCAGTTTGTGTTTCGTATTGGTGGCATTTCTCAGGGGGAAGATTTAAACAGCCCTGCCAAGCATCTTTGATTTTTATTTAACTAAATAGTTTGAACTTTAGCAACCTCAGCTATCGAATCCCACCCGTCACAGAAAGTGGCCACGCCCCTCAAATGAAGTCATGATAGAAGTTAAGCGGCAGACTTTAGTCTCTGTGCATTTGTCATGAAGAGTGAAATTAGCCATAAAGATCAAAACCATTAACTTGGAAGTGGAAGTGGATTGACTCGCTCTTGGAGCCAGCTTGAAGTGGGCAGTCAGATCCATTAATCATCTAATAATTTCCTTTGAAGGCTAAACTGCTGCTAAAATTGTTACCCCTAAAAGCCTCAACCGAAGTGTTCAAACCCTCTGAACTGAATTTTATTCTGAAGGATTTCGACTGTTTGAACTCTCAGCACCTCAGACGCACGTCGAACTTTCTTAACGAGACTTATTTTATTTTAATTGACTTTTATGTTTCGCAGGGTTGTAAAATATGCATACAGTGTCTTTCTGCTCTTATCTTTAGTCTACAAAGGATAAACTGGAGGCCTTTCTCTTTAAGTAAGAAAGTCTTAGTAGATTTTCTCCATAAAAAAGCTTTTGTTCTGATGAAGAATTTGAGCGTTTTTAAGCAGAAGTTGTCATTCATACAATACAAACTGATGCCAGTGTAGTTTGAAATTGTGAGTCAGCCTAATTTAGCACACTGAAAAGAGTCTGAAAAGAGCCTGCGGGTTATTTTCTCTGCTCTCCACCTAAACGCTAAAAAGAATCATCTTTTATTTGGTCTTTGTTGCGAGACTCGTCTGGCTCTGTCACTGATATTTATACACGGGAACGCTGATGTTCTGTACCAGTGTTTATTTTATAAATGAATCATGCACGTCAGATTTCAAAGACTCGAGGGTTGCCCTAGTTGCAGATGTTTTGAGTTGCATGCATTAATTCTGAAGAGTTTCCTTTTTAAATGAGATTTCCTCACACCGAGAAGAGTGACAGTCAGATAAAACGAGTGCGAGCACCAAAAAAGTACTGCCGTTATAGGAGGATTTAACCATTCGCGTGCCTCGTGTTTGCAGGTATTTATGCTCAGTGCTTTTGCTCGCCTCTGTTTTCCCTGCTCTGTGACACAGCACAAAGCCGAGCCAGCACTCATCCAGCTGGCTGCCTCCCAGAGCCCAGTGTGAGTCTGATTAGTGGCCACTAATAGATCTCGATCCCTGACTCATCTGTCCCACTGTTCGCTCAATGATACCAATTACTCACCTTCAGGATGTGTCCTGGGCTCAGACAAGCCAAAAATATCACTTTCTAATTACCAGGACTTCCTCTCGAGGTCGGAATTGATGTCAGGTGTCGGAGCGTGGTTTGGTCTGTGAAGTGGGAAAGGTGCAAAGCTGAGTGTTGCTGTAGGTGCAGTAATTTGGTGGTGAAACCAAAGAGGGACGCGTATTAGCTGTCTGGTCTTTGGGGGCAGAATTCAATCATCTGTCTGTGATAGAAGGAAGCCGCTTGATAACCTCACTCACATACCTACACGCTCTTTCATCTGACATCCTCATCATGCGGTCGCTCGTCCTGCTTTAATGGCAGCAGGGATGGACCCCGTCATGACTGTTGGTGTATTGATGTACTGAGTGACTCCAGAATTGGATACTTTGACCAGGATGAGCTGACATGAGTGTAAAGTTTGGGGAACGAGTAGCAGCTTCACTGAACATACAGCGTACACGTTTAGAGGATCAGAGAGATGACTGAGCCTCAGCTGTCCCCGCCCCTCTTCCACAGACTGTCCTGAATTATCATTCTCTTTGAAGATGGATCATCAAATTTAAGATCTAACCCCCAGTCACGCTCAGAAATCTGCCGATTGGTTTGTTCTCGGCGAAGCAGCTGACCCAGCTGCCTCTGATTTTCAGAGACGACATCCGGAAAGAAAGCGCCGACGTACGCGCGAGGCTAATGTTGATGCAGTGATAAATGTCAATGTTTACTGACCGTGTAACGACGTCAGCTGTGGATAAATGTCACGCTGAAACACCGCGCCCGATTGTTTGTGATATAGATGCACCTTTATCAAAGCCCTCGTTCCTCATTTTCATCAGAATCAGAAATACTTTATTAATCCCGAAGGAAATTATATCAATCCCAGCGTCCCGCTGTGACCACACAGCCAGCAGACTGATGGGCACGGCGTGTCTTTGGTGGAAAGGCAAAGAGGCCGACGGTGTTCTGGAAGTCGATAAAAGCAAGTTTATGACACCCTGCCATGTTGAAAAGGACACTTGCAGTGTAACTAGGCTATCGGCTTTCTGTGAACAGCTACAAAGCACATTATTTGTCTGTGCTTTTACAGTGACACAGAAATCTTTTCTGATGTGAGACAGCCTTTCAGAAATGTTCAGAAGCAAACGATCCGATGCTTCCAACTGCTATCGTCGTGTTTCCCTGCACTCTGACTACACTTGGGCTGTCCGCCTGGTTTATTTGATGATTATTAGAGTAAATCAGGCAAAGATGTGATTGATTTTATGGTCTTAGTTATTCAGTCACTGCTAACCAGCTCCAGCAATTTCCCCTGTATTGTTTCTTTATCACCAGGTTGGTCGGTTTGGGCTCACTAAGGCTGCAAGCCCAAATCATGGTTCAGTAAGTTCCTGCAGAGGATGAGGAACTTACTGGAAGGCAACTGTGGTGTATATGTTATCTGTCAGGGTTCAGATATGTGACAGGCACGATGTGGACCCGAATGCAGGACTCAGGAGACTCTAAAAAGCAGCTTTAATGCTGAACTCTTCCAAAAATACAATAACATAAAATAGCCGAGCAGGAACAAACGATCCAAAAATAAGGAATCTCCAGGGAAACATGGAACAAGGAAATACACAACCACAAGGGATGATGCAACAAAGGGCAAGACATAGACAATAAATAGACACAAGAAAAAAGGGGATAGAAAACAGGCGAAAACACAGCAGAAGTCATTGAAATAATGAGTTGAAAAGGGGAAGTTAACCTAAAAATGAGGCGCAGCGAACAATAAGTCACAAAATAAACCAGGAAACAACAAACTGAGGAATCACAAACAGAGATGAAGAAGGTTGGATTACCTAATAATCCGAATATAAGACAAGGTAACAAGAACTAAAGAGAAAACACACCTTCAAGAGCTGCAGAAACGTGACCGTGTTATTTCGTAGTTTAAAAAAGTCTGATTCTATGGGAGACACTTCATGGCCGTTTCTCATAAATACAGCATCTCCGAGGATCGGCTGGATGAGCTTCAAAATTGACGGCGCTGTTGCTGATGTTCTCACAAGGATCTTTTTGAAGACCCATTGGGCCCAATTTGTCTATCACAGCGCTGTGATCACAACCCTCAGGGTGCACCTTGTCAGCTGTGATAGTCTCCCCAACCTCACAACCCCCCTCGGGACCTTGAATTGGATAAGTGGTTAAGAAAATGATGGATGGATTTTTCTGTGAGAATGTGTGTTAATTACAGAAGTTTGAAAGTACAGCTTGTAACTGCATTTTCTGAAACACTAGCCATGCAGGCAAGCTCGATGGTTGTATTCATTGTGTGGCAGCTTTTAGTTGCTTTTCACTAGCTGGGCCCACGTCCTCATTTTAGGTTTGACAGCGTTTTAGTAGGTAAAAGTGATGCTTTGACATAAATGGGGAAGGCCTCGAAGGGGACTGGCGATGGCTCCCGGGCCTGGCAGATCGCCATGCACTAAATAAAAATGAAGAAGTTAAAGAATTGAAAACAAGGAGGGAGGGACGGTGGGGCACGTGAACGAGAATGAGCAGCTTGCAGAACAGGGGGAACCTATATAGATGACAGCTGGAAGGAGCGTGTTTGGAGGCGTGGTCCTGCTCCTGAAATTCTGATACATAATCTCCAATTATTCAAGTTAGTCTGCTGTAGTTGACCTTAAAACGCTGAAATGTACATTCACATTTTAGTTATGTTTTAGAAGGTATTGTGGAGCGATAACAATGTTTGAAATGTGGAGCTCTTTCAGCTCTTCACCATCTCTGAACATCTGGCTAGTATGGGACAGATGTCACGCACAGACATACAGCATATAATCATGCTGGAACACTAAAGTTAGGCTCTGATATCCATCTCCACGATCACTTATCAGTACAGATTAGTTAATTGTGACTATTTCTCAAACTGCTGTTGGATAATGACATCACTGGTGACCGATCAATAGCAGCCAACAAAGTGAATATTGGCTAATACTTGATGTTTGCACTGATTTGAGTAGAAATGCTGTAACTTTGCTGCACTCACAGCCTGTCAGGGTTTTAATTACAGGGAAGAAATGTGCACTTATATTCTGAGCTTTTTCTTTTCACCTTTTCTATCTTTCATTTACAGTTAATCTCCATATTATCAAATGCAAGTTGCATGTTGCTGCAACTTGACTCTGATTTCAGACTGATAGCAGACTGGCTTTGTCTTATTGATGCTTTATTTCCATCTTAACTCAACAAAGTTGCTTGGAAGACAGTAAACAGTGTTGGTCAAGTTTCTTGTATTGTAATTAGTAAATAATTACTGATTACCTCTTCAAAAAGTAATCAAGTTACTTTACTGATTACTTATTTTCAAAAGTAATTAGTTAGTTTTTAAAAACATGATACACAACCTGAATAGGTAACAAAGCAATAGACCTTTCAGCCCAATTCAACTTGTTTTATTAGTTTTCATCTTTTAACTTTTTGCACATTGCATCAAGCAAAATGAAATTATATGTAACTGTGTTTGACTTGAAGGGATTTTATGCATATTCCAGCAACAGATTCAAGTAAAACACAGCAAAAAATAAACAAAATCAAAAATTCTGTTGCTCTTAAATCTATTTTCACCTGTTTAGCAGGAGTGGAGCAGGCGGAGGTTTGCCTGGTGCCTCAGCAGTCATGTCAGCGGGGGGATCCGGGGGTTTCTCTGTGAATTTCACATTCCGGTGGCAGCTTGCTCGGTATTTGCTCAGAAGTTTAGGGTTTTTTTCACTGTAAAAAGAAGTTTTCTTCCCATGCACAGTGGACACTAATGTTTTTGTCACTTTTTACGGAATCAAACTCAAAGTAAGGTCAGTACTTCCACGCTTTAAACGCTGCACGGTTGTACTCTCCCCGCACTCTGTATATTATCCATTGTTGATCTGCACACGCCGCACACACTTACATCATTGCCATGAGACACTCTCACAAACAAAATCACGGTTTAATAATGCAGTAACACAGCGTGCTTAAGGGAAAGTAACAGTAATCTAATTACTTTTTTTGCAATAGTAATCCCTTACTTTATTTATTTAATTTATTTATTTATTTCATTTAGAAAGAGGGGCAATACACATTAATGAACATTTTAACAAATGTAAATATACCAGATTACAGCCTTGGGATAATTTCCATCTGCAGACCCTCTGGCAGGTTGGTGTTAAACACAAGTTAGTAAAAACATACAGAGACATATTGTCACATGACATATTTACAGGTCATGTGACAAGGACAAAAACAGTGATCACATTATACTAGAACAAACAATGACAAGAAGAGTGGACACAGAGGACAATATAGAGAACAACAACAGAAACACTTCAATTTTATTGCACAAACCCCGACTGTGCTGATATTGCACTGACCCATTACACTAATAGTTGTTTCCCTTTTTGTAATGCACTCTTTTTCACGTCCAATATAAAGCATGATTATTAAACATGATCACATGTTTGTGTGTCCCTCAGCTGCCCTTATAAGTGACTCTTAAAGATGGGGAGACTTGTACTTCCCTCACTGACAGTGGAAGACTGTTCCAGAAGCTCACTCCCTGATATGACAGAGCATCTGTGAAAAGGTGTCACAATCACCTCTAACAGTGGATCAGTCGAGACCCGGCAACACTGCTAAACTTTTGTTTAATAAAATCACTGATTGGTGGAGGCGCCAGACCATGTATAACTTTGTATATTAGACAGGCAGATTTAATTAATTTCAAATTAGTAAAATTTAGAAACTTGTGTTTATCTAAAATTTGACAATAGTGATACGAAAAAGTTTTACTTTACTCGCTACTTGAAAAAAGTAATCGGATTACGCCCATCTCTGAGAGTAAGTGACTGCAACTGAAGAAGCAACCATTCAAGCACCATTTTTCCACCGTGGTCAAGTTGAGTATTTTTGGTGCACCTGTTTGAAATTTGTATTTCATGGAGTTTTGAAGCAGGAGATGTTGTGAATAGAAATGGGAGTGTTAAAGGAGGCGTGGGAGGTGGACAGAGGAGACAGAAGACAAAAGGCCAAAGAGATGAACTTGCTTTCTCAGCAGAGGAGAGGACACGGAGTTACCAGAGTGCAGCAGTGTTTATCTTAAGGATGTACTGCTAGACTGCTATCCACACACACACAGGCGGCGCTGGGCTGTGGAGAAAAACCTGTTTATCAACTCTGAACCTTTTAAAACATTTCCATCGATGTGCTGTCATCATTTAAAGGTAACACGCAACAACAAAGCTCAACGAATCGATGTAATCTGCTTTTATTGGCTAAGCAAATAGACGGTGCAGGTTTGCTTTTTTAGCAGCAGCTGCTGATTTCTACAGCTACACAATTACATAATGTGTTACAGCTGCATCATTGTCCTGCAAATCCCCCGTGTGTTTGAATTCAAATCCACCGTGGGAAATGTCAACCTCTGCCTCGACAGATAAAACTACAATTCTGTAAGTCGACGGTGTCTGAGTGTAAACACATTACATGGCTACTGCTGGGAGAAAATACCCTAAAAAGGGGCAAATATTTCAGTTTCATTTAGCAAAAGTCTTACAGGTTCTTACATAATTTAATCTCATCATCATCATCATTAGGAATTATTGACATAAACTGGTGGAAGCTCTAAAACATATATTAAAAAATCTAAAGCTATATTGTCTCAGAGGGGTTCCCTCTGTACTTCCACTTTAAAATGTATGACTTTGAATCAAGCATTAAATAGCCTTAGTGTGGGATTCAAAGTGTCTTAAAAAGGCCAAGTTATATTAATAAATATGTATTAGATATAATTGATTATCTTTCCCAAGCTGCTTGCTTTAAATGCCAGAGGAGCTGAAGCAAGAGAAATTTCTCCAAAGGGTTAAAGACTTCATATTATATGCATGAAAGTGTCGGACTTCTAAAACTGACTTGACAAAGTAATTTCTAGGGAGAGAAAAAAGGAGATTATGAGTAAGAGTAGATGCTTGTTTAGTTGTTCAGGACGACACTGGTAACATTTCCTTCTTAGCCAACATAAACATGAAGCAGGACTCGTCTTTGTGTGAATGACTTTTATTTTTAGTAGTTTTATGAGCATAGATGGGCAGTAATCTGATTACTTTTTTCAGGTAACGAGTAAAGTAAGGGATTACTATTGCAAAAACGGTAATTAGATTACCGTTACTTTCCCGTAGGAACGCTGCGTTACTGCGTTACTAAAACTGATTTTTTTGCGAGAATGTCTCATGACAGTGACGTAAGCGAGTGCGACGTTCGTGACAACAGCTGTGTGCAGATCAACAATGGATCATATATCGAGTGCAGAGAGAGTATGAGCGTGCAGCGTTTAAAGCGTGGAAGTACTGACCTTACTTTGAGTTTGATTCCATAAAAAGTGACAAAAACATTAGTGTCCGTTGTGCGTGGGAAGAAAACTTCTTTTTACAGCGAAAAAACCCCCTAAACTTCCGAGCGAGCACCGAGTAGCTACGACGTAATGGGAAACTCACAGAGAAACTCGCGGATTCTTCCACTGACCGCTGCGGCACACCTGCACCAGGGTAAACCTCCGCCTACCCAACTCCTGCTTTACAGGTGAAAATAGAGCAACAGGACCGCTAGTCTTTGATTTTATTTATTTTCTGCTGTGTTTTACTTGCATCTATTTGAAAGACTGAGTGTAAACACACAAAAAAAATTTATTTTATGTGCTGGAATGTGCAGAAAATAGGTTTAAACATTAAACTAATTTCTTCCAGTCAGAGAATGTTGCATATAATTAAATTTTTGCTTGATGCATAAAGTTAAAAGATTAAAACTAATAAAACAAGTTTTAAAAAGAGACTTTTCCATTTGATTACATTTTGTATGATGATTATGCAGAAAAAGTAGAATTGGGCTGAAAGATCTATCACTTTATCACCTATTCAGGTTGTAAATCGTGTTTTTAAAAAGTAACTAAGTAACTAAGTAATTAATTACGTTTGAAAATAAGTAATCAGTAAAGTAAAGGGATTACTTTTTTGGGGAAGTAATCAGTAATTAGTTACTGATTACTTTTTCCAAGTAACTTGACCAACACTGTTGAAAGAGATAAAAAATTATGCGCAGGTCCATTTTAGCGCTTCTGTTGTGTTTTCACTGTATTCACTTCCAAACTTCTTCAAATGTCCACCTTTGAAATTAAACAATAACACTAAAAAACAGAGTCTCATCAACCCAGCAACCCACTGCACTCATTGTGTCACACTGTCTCTAATATTATAGGAAAGTAAATAAAGCACAATGTGAGCAACTGATCTGTACAAATAGTAGAACTAACCATGGCAGAACATGGATACCACATGACCTTTAGCCCAGAAAAAATGTTTAGTGTGAACGCAAAACTTCATACTTGCCTGTAGTGGCAGGCAGGAAACTTTTGGGTCATATAGTCCAGTGTTTCCCAACCTTTTCGAGCCACAGCACCATGTCACTTTAGAAAAATCACACGGCACACCACTGGACAAAAATGTGGTAAAAAGCATACTGATCATTTTCCCCGTGCACCAGGAGCAGAATTGGCTCAGTTTGTCCTCAGTATACCATTTTTGGCCACTACTCTTGCTAGGGCCTTCATCTGGGTAGGAATTTCCTCCAAGATCCAGGTCAGATTGACTACTTTTTCTTTTCAAATATTTGTCTTGCTATTATGCACTGCCTTGTTTCACTCCCAGCATGCAATTTCGTGTTCGTCTTCTTCTGTTTTACTGGCGGTTGGCAACCCATTTAATTGGAGCAAGCGGTTGTACTGCCCTCTAGTGGAAGAGAATGTAATTGTTCTGCCCGTTACTCACGCTTAGAGTACTAATCAGGTGAAATCAGATAATCTCAAACGCTGGTTTGTATTTATTTAACATTGCATGGTTTATCCACCAGAGGGCACTCTGCAGATTGCCTATGTCAATACATACATTCGGAAAATCACACACAAAACAACCAGCTGACCCACGCATAGTTGAGCAGAGCATAAACTAGTACGCAAATAACTACACACAACAGATATTAAGGAAATACATTTGTGCGTTATGTAAATATTTGTCAGAATCTTTCTTCACCTCACCTACTCACAAGCGTTCACCACACCAGGTGGGGAAACTAGGAAAATATTTAGAAACCTGATGTTAGTTTGCTAGAAATCCAGGTGCTAGCTGGGGTAGCAGCTCAGTTTATGGCAGATCAGCTGATACTGTTCTTCACGTCCTGCTCGCAAATCTCCCTTAAATTATGCTAATTAATCTGCTTTAGGCTCCAAGCCACTTTGCAACCCACCTCCACAGTAGTCACTTCTTTTCCATGAAGTTTCTGCTCCCTATTCTGTCAGTTGATTTCCATTCTGTGGCGTTGCTGCTGTTCTCCTCACCTCTCTACTCTGCCACATGTGCAGCTGGGAGGGTAGGGATGTGTTAGGAATGAATATATCTGCTTGATATTCCCTCAGAAAATTGCTCATCCCACTCCTCTCTCAAATGTGTGCAGAATTTTGTTTGACATGCTAGCGTCACCTGGCATTCTGCACTGACATCATTTTTCAAAAACATATTTAACAGCATATTTCTTCTGTTTTTCTGTTGAATCTTACCTGAAAGTTACAATGTGAATATTTTATTTATTCTCAGAAAACAGAAAAAGTGACTAGAAATGTAAAACTATTGCTCACAGTGGTTTTCAGCATCAGCTAGAAGTTAAAGTTACTGTGGTACAAATGATAAAGCTGTAATAAAAAGCCAGTTGACAGTAAAGGCTATATTAGCTCTGAAACTATCAGCCGATTAATCAGAAGACCTACATGTGGCTATGATAGTAAATGGAAAGATTTAACTATAAAGGCAGCTTATCAACGAGATCACTGCACTCACTGTCCACTTGTGGTATATTTTGCAATATCATCCTGATGCAAAGCCAGTCACGTTAGCTGATCCCTTTTTCTAGACATACAAGCAACAATTTCTTGTGTTTTGACGTTTTCTCCATATTCAACCTTCAGTCTCGCCTCTCTTATCTTCTCTATCTGTGCTCATCACAGAATCAGTCGAAGCTGAGTTTGCCTGAGGCTTTACGGAGCAGTCCTGTTCAGGGTCAGGTGTCCTTCAGGTCTATTTTGTCTGAAAACTGACAAAGGGTTTTGCAGCTCAGCTGTATGAAGCTGGACTCAGTGGGGGTGTGGCTGTAATATGGGTGGCTGTAATAGTAGGAAACATTTTAACTGCTATTTTGAGACACGGCCTAACTTTTTTTTAGTAAATAAATTATAAAACACTCTGAGGAGTGAACTGGAAGCTGAACTCAAGGTCAGAGAAAGTGCCAGGGACTGGTAGATCTTGGTCCCTGTGCTGCATGGTACATGCTCTGCTCTGCCACAGTAGCAGTACTACTGCTTTTCCTGATAATAATTGCTGTAATTGCACATCTGAGAATAGTAACACTGTTAAATGTAGGCGGACATCTTACCTAAAGGGACGACACAGGCTGTTCTTGATACGGGTGATTCTAAGGTTACACATATGAGGCAATCACCTCGTCTTTTTAAGCTCCACGCAGCCACATGCTGCTTCCCTGTGATCCTGAATGCAGCACCTCGCTGCTGGCAACAGTTTGGAGAAATTTTGTATTCAGCGAAGGCAGAGCTTGTTCCATTTATAGCCCGCTTGGAGTTTGCATTCTGATCTTGTTTGGGTTTTATTTTAATTTTCGAGTGCCCCGGAGAACTGGATATTATAATTTGGGGATGGAGGAGCAACGTTTCGTTCTTTTTTTTCTTCTTCCTCGCACTCATTCCTGCCACAGTGCCTTCCTCTGTAATTAATGGTCTCTGATGAGTAGTGAATTTGTGATGGGGAAGTAGAGAAAAAGAGAGTGAACTCAGTTCCAGCCACTGGCATCCTTCCAATAGCTCATACTTGGAGTCTGATTGAGATTATGTAAAAATGATGAATGAATAAATGAGTGAATCACTGGGAGGAGGGCAGAGAAATGAGGGAGAATTGATTAAAGTGGGAGAGAACGAAGGAAGTCTTAATAAACTGTTATTCACTGTTCATGATGGAAATATTTAAGTGATATTAAAAAGCAAACCGAGTGCTGAATATTTCAGTGGGGGGTCATGTTTGGTCTGACATGCTGTAATGTGGTTTAGAGATTATTTCATTTTGGGTTAAAATGGGGAAAAAAGAAAGTTCCCGACCTATACTGTGGTTTTGGGGTAAATTCTTTGATGCTAATTTAATAAAGTACTCCTCTGTTACAAGTGGCAAACCTACATTGCTGCAGGTGACTCTTAACATTCTCTGACTCTAAAAGGAAGTACCTTACACACCAATAAAAAGGAGAAGTTGTATTTGTCAGACAAACACCTGGCTGCTTATCCTCTTGATTTAGCTGAAAGTCAGTGGTGGTGATAAGCTGCTACACCTCTGCACTGAAACGTGGAGGTTGAATTACTTTGGGCATCTTGCTAGGATGCCTCTTAGGTAATGTTTGGGCATGTCGAGCTGAGAGGAGACCCTGGAGACGTGCTGGAGGGATTATGCCTCTGGTATGGTTATGCCTCAGTGCCCCACCTAGAAGAGCCAGAGGAGAGAGAGATCTGGGTGTCTCTGCTTAGACTACTTCCTCCACAATAGCTGCAGAGATTGATGGATGGATGCATGGAAGGATGGATGGATGCATGGATGGATGCATGCATGGATGGATGGATGGATCTATAGATGGATGCATGGAAGGGTGGATGGACGGATGAATGGATGCATAGTTGGATACATGGATGGATACATGAATGGATGGATGGATGCATGGATGATGGATGCATGGTTGGATACATGGATGGATGGATGGATCTATAGATGGATGGATGGATGGATGGATCTATAGATGGATGGATGGATGGATGGATCTATAGATGGATGGATGGATGCATGGATGATGGATGCATGGTTGGATGGATGGATGGATGGATGATGGATGCATGGTTGGATACATGGATGGATGGATCTATAGATGGATGCATGGAAGGGTGGATGGATGGATGCATGCATGGATGGATGGATCTATAGATGGATGCATGGAAGGGTGGATGGACGGATGGATGCATAGTTGGATACATGAATGGATACATGAATGGATGGATGGATGCATGGAAGGATGCATGGATGATGGATGCATGGTTGGATACATGGATGCATGGTTGGATACATGGATGCATGGTTGGATACATGGAAGGATGGATGGATCTATAGATGGATGGATGGATGCATGGATGATGGATGCATGGTTGGATACATGGATGGATGGATGGATGGATGATGGATGCATGGTTGGATACATGGATGGATGGATGGATCTATAGATGGATGGATGGATGGATGGATCTATAGATGGATGGATGCATGGATGGATGCATACATGCATGGATGGATGGATCTATAGATGGATGCATGGAAGGATGGATGGACGGATGGATGCATGGTTGGATACATGGATGGATGGATGGATGCATGGAAGGATGCATGGATGATGGATGCATGGTTGGATACATGGATGGATGGATGGTTGGATACATGGATGCATGGTTGGATACATGGATGGATGGATGCATGGTTGAATACATGGATGGATGGATCTATAGATGGATGGATGGATGCATGCATGCATGGATGGATGGATCTATAGATGGATGCATGGAAGGATGGATGGACGGATGGATGCATGGTTGGATACATGGATAGATATATGAATGGATGGATGGATGCATGGAAGGATGCATGGATGATGGATGCATGGTTGGCTACATGGATGGATGGATGGATGGTTGGATACATGGATGGATGGATGGATTGATAGATGGATGCATGGTTTGAGGTGAATTTTTCTTTGCAGTCTTGCAGCAGATTCACCATATACTATGCTGTTAGACTACAACTGCTGATTCACTGTTAATGCGAGGGCCGTTACACACAGCAGTGTCATCACCCTGTACTGCTGTAACAAACTCCGGCTTCTAAATCCAACATTCAGGGAGCAAAAATAATCTGAAGTAAATCTGAGTGAAGCACAGACGAGTATGAATGATTAGACCTCCGCCCAATGAAACCATAAAGCTAACAAATGGCCTCTGTCAGACTATTTGGCCAGCAGTGGCCAAGGCTGTGCTGCTGACACATACTTTTACACACTTAGAGGCTAGTAATGAGAAATGTTTGGACGCAGCCTTGAGCAGGTTTTGGAATGTGTTCCCGACAGCTGAAATATGGCATCAGTGGCCCAATCACAATCATTCTCTGGCTTTTTAGTCTCCCCTCAACTCTAATGAACACAGAAGAATGAATCATGCAGGGAGGTCAGCATGGCAACTTTGTATAAGCATGTGTGGGAGGAACAAACATCTTATGCTGTGAGTTTGCATTATTAGCATCCAGTAGAGAATGAAACAGACAATTTAATAGTTTAAGGGGACAGAGGGATTTATGATCTTGATATGGAAGGCCAGAATAGTCGAGTCCAAGTTCAGGCTTGGTTGTGATAAATGGAGGTAATTCCTTGGAATTATCCTCAGTGGGCTTGTACACGGGTTTGCATCCATGCAAGCAAGGCAGAAATATGACAGTGACATCAGTGTCAACTTTAAAGATTCAACAATGTGAGTGAAATAAAACAATTCAAGGGCAACTCATCAGATGGACTGGCAGCACCGATCGCAGCTGAAGAGCCGTAATAACAAAGGTGGTGCCAGTAGCAAGCTGGGAGGAGGTGGCAGCCCATTAACCATCACCAGGAGCAATAATAGCATGGTGGATTTAAGGAGAAAAAACACCATGCAGGGCTGTAGCTGCTTTACACACGGATGATTAATGCCATGATTTAAGTAACACGAGCTGCTCTGGGTTTTATGGGAACATTTGCCTACTTGAATTTACTAAACAAATGAGATACTAGAGGGAGGACTGGAATAAATTCACCTGAAATCAGTATGCAGTAAAACTGAGGCTCAAACGGAAAATGTCAGCGTGTTCAGAGATGCTTTTTTAAAAGGAGATCTGATGAGCGAAGGTCAGCCATTAAAATCTGTCATCGGTAGGAGGTGGCAAAGTTTTGCCAGGGCTTCAAAACCAGTCGAAGGAGCCCAGTTCATTCAGTTATGTAAGAATTATGTAATCCAGCACTCATTACAGATAAAACAAGACACGGTGCTCAATTAGTACATCACCGGTGAATAATTTCAGTTAATATATGCAGGTGCATGTCCAAAGAGGGCCTCTCCTTCAGTGTCAGGTTTATCCTCTGTTTTATTTATTTCTAATCAAATTATCTGATTTCCTGTGGGATCCCCTGACTCAGTCCCCACCGTATCACCCAAATGGAAACCCTGGAAATGCCTCTGAAATATAGACTCACCCAACACTTTTTAGGTACATCTTGAGACCCCATGGTGTCTCTGGAGCTGCCTTTGTTCTCTGTGGTGCTGGAAAAATTCCATGTTCACATGAAAACATTGCACAGTTGTTGCAGATTAATCAGCTGTACACCTGTGATGTGAAACTCTCATTCCTCTGCATGCCAACGGCGCTCTGTTGGATTGAGGTCTGGGGACTGTGGAGGCCATTTCAATAAAATGAACTCATGCATCTAACTAAATGCATCAAATTCCTGCCATGTGATTGGCTCATGACATACTTGCATTAGCGAGCAGTTGAACGGGTGTAGCTAATGAAATGGCTCATTCATGTATGTAGATGATAGGATTAAAACCATTGCGTTTTCTTCAGGGAAACACAAAAGGAAACATTTTCCACAACTGGCTGTGAATTTGGAGAATTTTGGTCTCCTTGACCTGTTCTGGAGGCGCTCCTGAAGGCACTTCCTGCCATCAGGGAGGGCTGTTACCATGGTAGTAACGTTCAGATAACCATGTTTTCCCAGCAGGACCTTACACTGGAATGAGTAGAGGTGTGGGAATATCAGGTTTCTCCAACTGTCTTCCACCCAACATCTTTGCATCTCCTGCCAAAGACAGAGAGGAGGGGGAGAAGCCATCTGTTGAGGGCTAGTTGAAGGTGGTGTCCCAACATCTGATAAGCACTGCATCAGTTAACCAAATCATTTCTCTCTCACATCCCTAATCTGAGATAATTTAGCACTAACCAGAGTGCAGAAACTGCATTTATGAGACGTGGGATGTCCAGTGATTTTGCTATTCAGAGTTCTTAATTCCAGTTAATAGAGTTGAATATTTTCCTCAGTCCTTCTCGCTGTTTTCTTTTTGTGTCTTTTCCCTGTATCAAGTTTGTTTTTGCGTCTGAGTTACTGTTACCTTCTTCCTGTTTTACTTTGACAGTTAGTTGCCGTCTGTGTCTTGTATCCAGTTTTACTTCCTCCCCTGTGGTTTTATTGATTGTGCACCTGTGTCTCATTTCCTCCCAGCTGTGTCTAATTCTGTTGATTAGCCCTCAGTGTGGGAGTATAAATGGTGTTGTCTTCCCTTTGTCTTTTGTTACAGCATCTGTTTGTGTTCTTTCTCTGTCTCCTTGTGTAACTTCTGTGGGATTTCTTTGGCTTTATAGACTTATTCTTGGACTTGGACACACATATCTGCTTGCCAGTGCTGAGTAATGAATTAATAAACACACACAGAGAGTCAAGAGGTGCAGTTCAGTGACTCAGAGTAGTGGATGAGGCCTAGCAGACAGCGATGGGTTACAACTACCTGCTAAACGGGCCAGATCTCTAAATACAGTTTGGATCATGTACTTTGGGGTCTGTATCATTTTCATAAAGGAATGAACCTTCCACAGAGGTGAAATGTGTATCTTGCAGCAGGCTCTAAACACGTTTGTTCTGCTGTAAGTTTGGACACGTTAGCATGAGACTCGTTTTTGGAGCCTCCAATGGCCGTTGGAGGAACTGCACTTTTTGGCAGCACTAGCTTCACTTTCAGCCCTGGAGGTTGCTGCTTGGTCTGAACTAATTTTAGCTGTTAAGCTTTACTGTTGTACTCTGAGCACCGACTACCAAGTGTGTCTACGTTTTGTGATTGAGTCACTGCGCTTTTGTTCTCCAATTTAAAAAATAAATCTGATATTATAGCAGGCCTGATCTATAAAGACTGAAGTTTGGAGGAATTCAAAAAAACAATTAAAGCTTGGTTTGGAGTTGATTGCTTCTGTAACACAATTGTCATCAAACTGAAACTCTTTCCAGAGGAACAAATCGAATCTCGACAATCACACAATCAGACCGTTTCACATCTTTTGTCTTCATTTAGAGAACAAATCAAATTTTATAAGCAAAGACAACCTTCTTACGACTGGAAAAAGGGTCGGCTGTTGTTGCCCACTGCCCCCAGCTGAACACTGGTTTTACTGGGCAGCTCCCAGTTGTGATTGTGTGTATTTGTTTGCATGTCGAGTTCACATTTTCACCAAACGGCTGGACCGAATAAGTCACGCTGAAACGTGGGACAGATGTTGTTGCACCATCACTGTAACACAGTAAATCCCAGCAGGTATTGCAGCAGATGACCAGCAGTGCTCAGCCTGGTGAGCTACAGCGTCTCTTTGCCCCACATACAAACTCCCACCACCTCCCCCTTTACTGCATATTGTGTTTGCAGAAGGCTTCACATAATTTAAAGTGACAAGCCCCTGTCTCGACATTCCCCCCGCCCCCACTGCCTCTGTTTTATAACCTTCTTTTCTTTCCTGCCATGGATACGCACCGGTATGTTGCTGAAGAATTACATCTGTGACCACCTCGGACGCTTTTCTTTCAGACTGTACGGCTACAAATATTTCTGTTGCCAGGCTGAATCCGCAGACGGGCAACATTTCGGGTTCACAGGCGCGAATGCAGACGAGTCATGGTGATGCACACCCCGACCCCGACCCCGACCATTTCCAGAACCGTGGAACTTTGAACGCCATGGGAACTTTCTGAGTGGTGTTTACTCAGCACGGCGCTATCATTATGCAGCTTTAGATGGATTTCTAATAAAATAAGCATAAATTATACATGCAAGGGCATCTGTAGCTTCAAGCTGTATGACAGTTTCTTAACTTTGAGTTTATAAAGTCAAAAGTCTTGCTTTAGTGCATCTGTGCTGCTCGGCAGGTCAATAAGAGGACCCGACGGGACAGATCAATAATGCACAGAGGCTACACTACAGGGCCTGTAATTTACAGTTTGTTTGTAGTCCACCGCCGGTACATTATGTGCCTGTGTGTCTCGATGCATCACTCCCATTAGCTGCAGAATAAAGTCAGGGGATGTGGCTGAAAACTCAACAGATAACCTCTGATCAGATTGAAACTGTGTATTTGATTCAAATACCACGGGGTCAGTGTCCTTGCTGTGTTTTATTAGATCCTCCTGCAGTGCTGCTGTTTGCTTTCTTCCTCTCTCTCTCTTTAGAGGGTTTAAACACTTTCATCATGCACAGCACAGGGCTGCTATCCCTTAAAAGTGGATACAAGCACCAAAATCTGAGCGTTTACCCTGATGCCGTTCATTAGAAAAATCCCATCAGCAGCTTGAATTTTCTTGAATTGTCAAAATAACCATCGAGCAGCTATTTTACTGCAGAATTTTGACATTTCTGAAGTTTCACTGATGATCTCTCTATTTCTGACCATGACTAAGTCAAATTTATTCCCCAGAGCTTCCTTTACTTACTTCTTTTAATGTATATAATGGGCTCTTTTGAGGACATTTCTTATCATTGTTATGCTGATGATATTCAGTTGTACGTTTCTTTTATGCCCGAGGATTTATCTAAGCTTCAGCGTCTGAATGATTGCTTAGATTCGATCAAACATTGGATGGCTGCAAATTTCCTCCAACTCGACGAGGGGAAAACCGAAGTCCTCGTATGCGCCCCTGATAGGTTTCTATCGCAGATAGTGAAAGCCCTCGGTCCTCTCTCACTTTATGTTAAATCCTCTATCAGAAATTTAGGTGTCACCTTTGACTCAAGTCTCACATTGGATGGGCACGTGAAATCTCTGGTTCGGTCTTGTTTTTATCATTTAAGAAATGTGGCTAGGCTAAGCCCGGTTTTATCTCGCTCTGAACTTGAGATTGCTATACATGCATTTATTTCGTCACGCTTGGATTATTGTAATTCGCTGTTTATGTGTCTAAGCAAAGGTTCTCTGGATCGTCTGCAGGTTGTGCAAAACGCTGCAGTGAGGCTTTTGACAAAATCCTCCAAGTACTGACATGTGACACCGTTGTTATCTCAGTTACACTGGCTTCCTGTTAAATTTAGAGTTGATCTTAAGATCCTGGTCTTGACCTACAGAGCTGTGCACGGACTGGCACCAGCCTACATCTTTGATCTGCTACAGCCCGATGTCCCAGCAGGTCTTTGAGGTCATCTGATCAGGGCTTACTTGCTTTAAAAAATACTAAGAGGAGGACTAAGGGTGACAGAGCTTTTGCCACTGTGGCCCCGAGACTGTGAAACTCTCTCACCCAAACATTAAGAACTGTGGACTCAGTGGCTGTTTTTAAAAAACAACTCAAAACTCACCTTTTTAAAACTGCTTTTGGTTAATTTTATGCCTGTTTTATTTTCTCTTTTCAAATCTTTTTATGACTTGTAATCTTATGTGCAGCACTTTGTGATTCTGTCTTGAAAGGTGCTATATAAATAAAAATTTATTTATTTATTTATTTAAATCATCACAAAACCTCAACCCTTCACCATCAGCTGCTCTTTGTTATGCAGTATGGCCCTCGAAGAACAGCAGCTATCTAAGTGAAGCCTCGACTGTTTTGTTCTGAAGTTATGCTCTTTAAATATTTTGCAAAGACTTTCAGTTGAAGAATTTTGCCAACGAGTGGATTCTTTTATTGATTAACTTCACTTTTATAACTTAAACCTGATTGTCAGTGCGGTGCTCTCTGTTAAGGTGGCAGAGCAGATATTCCCTCCATCCTCTTTGATGTGATTGATGATTTTCTTTGGCACAAAAAAAAAGGGCAAGGCCTCAAAGCCAAAAGCTAAAAATGAAATACTCTGACAGGGTTTGCAGTGAAGGTTGAAATTATTAAATTATTTCTATACTGTGCAGGAGAGTGAAATATTTCTGCTTCATCCTCTTACCAAACATTTCAAAACATGTGGTTCGGCTCATAAACTCAATGAGCACATTAGTAAAATCCCTGCACATTATTTTCCTTTCTGTGTCTCCTTATAACTTGTGCATAAATAATCAAACTAAGCCCGTTCACTCATGCAAACAGCGCCGACTGTAACGGATCACCTCCACGAGTCCAGCCGTGCTTTATGCGTCAGTGGTCACAAGGGGGCACTAAACCGTTCCCCACACACGGAGACTTCATTGCCATTCATGTCACGGTTTCCTTGACAGACTTTGACACGTGTGCGAGGCAGCGCCGCTGTCATCTGATAGCGAGAGATTTTGCTGTTCGACAGTTTTTTCTTTCGCCTCTGGCTTCCTGGGATAGTTGCAGTTGTTGGAATAGACAGATGTTCCCACTGTTTTCACACGGGGTGTTTTGCCTGAGGTGTGTTTGTGTAACAGAACGACAGCAGTGTGTGCGTGCGTGCGTATAGGGGGAGAGAACAGAGTGTTTTGTTGTGTACTGTGCAGGTTGCTGAAGGACAAAGTGAGTTTTATGGCTGTTACTGCAGTATCATCGTTGGCCCTCACATTAACACTCACTGCTGACAAGCCTCAAGGTCCAAACTATTAAGTACAGCATGTTTACACAGTTGGATCAGTGATATCAGAGCTAACCACCTCATTCACTCACAGCCCACTGAGCAGATTAAAGCACATCTGCCTGTCCATTCGTTTACCAGCTGACTATAAACAACATGTACACTACATTTATTTATTTAGGATTTTATTTATTTATTCAGTGCATGTTAGTGAACATAAATGTAAAAAAAAAAAAATTACATGAATGTAAACATACCAGATTATAGCCAAGGGCTAATTTCCATCTGTTGTCCTTAAGCATAAAAAATAGACATAAAAATTCATCATTCATTCATAATAAAAACTCCATCACCAAACTTACACATACACACCATTCTGTTCCCAAATAAAACATTAAAACTATACAACTCATACATGATCACACACACACAGTTTTTAACCTTTGCCTTAAAATGAATGTAGAGCATTCTCTAATGGGTTGAGGAAGACTGTTCCACAGATGGCCACCCTGGACAGAGAGGACGTTCTGCCCAAATGCTGTCCGTCTGTGGGGTATAAACAAGTCTCCTCGGATTGTAGCTCGAGTGGTCCTGTCTGAGCTTTCTTTACGCCTAATGAACTGCTTTAGTGGTGGTGGAGCAAGGGAGTGTAAGACTTTATATATTAAACACTAGGGGTGGGGGAAAAAATCGATACTGTGTAGCATCGTGATATTTTGTTTGCTAATAATGTATCGATACAGGGACAGCAGAAATTGATATTTTGTTACAAAAAGGGTTTTGTGCTCTGACTTCAGAGCATGTTGATCCTTTTTCTGAGCAAGAATCCTGACATTCCTTCACTGTCCAAATGTGTTTAACTTGTTTATGGCAGCAATAAACATGACAGTTTACTTATTTTAATTTAAGATGTTTTATTTTAATTAAGTTTAAAACTTTTTTATTTAATGTAAAATTATATTTTGTTTTAATTTACTTTCAAATTCTTCAGTTGCTGAAGGGGCTGCATAGTTTTCATAAACTGCATAGTTCAGAATAGCTATAATTGTACCAGATGGTTGTTCAGTTAAGTTGGACTAGACTGTAATACAAACCGTTCAGTTTGTCAACAATCAAACTGAAATGAGAGAAAGACTGAGTGTGAGACTTTGATATTAGATAAAATGAATATTGATAAAGTTTACCTTTATGTACAGAATCTGAATATCGCAAAATATTTTTAAAAATTGCAATAATATCGTATCGTGCGCTAAGTATTGTGATAATATCGTATCGTGGGATGTATGGTGATTCCCACCTCTATTAAACACACTCTTTTAAGTTTCACTAAGTTATTGAAGTTCAGTAATTTATGTTTTTTTAACACATCACAGTGGTGGTGGGAAGTCGGTTTTTTGTCAAGTAGTTTTAAACTTCTTTTATAAATGTTTTCAATAGTTTTAAGTGTTGTTGGACAAGCAAGTGAGCAACATGCTACTGGAGTCTTATAATGCTCGTGGAATGAAAGCTCGAATGGTGGAATAACAAATTACATTTATTAGATTAAATTTTTATTACATTAAAATTAAAAATCTCCTTCATAAGAGTGTGCTTTCCAAGAAAACACAGAAATGGCCTTAAATTTGTGGAGTTCTTACTGATCTGCTGTTTGGGACAGATGGAAAGAAACTTAAGACCCAAAACAATAACTTCCCACGCTTTTTTGATGAATGCAATTCAGTAAGCGAGACAAGAATAACCTTATGAATGATAACATACAGGTGGTTGAGTGCAACGCATGACACAGTGGACATAATGCATACTGATTGCTATTTTGTTGCTAAATCTTTTGCATTGTTTTTAAGCAGCTATTAACCTCAGAGTTCAAATATCTGTTCAGGTGTAAAGAGATGAATCTGTGCCAGTTCATCCGATGGCTCCCACCTGACCGTCACAGACTTGGCTGGGAAAGATGGCCTCCTGTTGTCATTCCCCCCAAAATGTTAAAATCCCATTAGCTTTAATTATCATTAAGAACTAATGATTTAATGAACTAATGGTCAGGTGGGAATTTTTTAAAAATTTTGATGAACTGAGATGAAATGACTCCAATGTCAATGTCTCTCGTGCAGCTGCTGTGTACTGGTGCACATGGCTGCACATGAGCCTGAAAATCACGCCACTGTTTTCAGATTTCATCGTAAGACACGATCTTGTTACCAAAGACATTTTTCACTGTCTCACCATTCACTCTTTAAATTCCCCTCCCTTCCATCTTCCGGCTGCAGGTCGAGAGAAGAGAAAGGGTCCCATGATCTCTGCCGGCGATGCCGAGTTCCCCCGGGATTACCACACCCTGGCCGCCACCGGTGGCCGCGGGGCCCGACGGTTCCCCGACAACAGCAACGGGGGCTTCACGTCGTCCTCACTGGACCGCCGGCACAACTCTGTGGCCGCCAAGAGCCTGGAGGCCCTGAACAGCATCCACAAGGCTGATATAGAGCGTCAGCGAGACGCCATCATGGACCTCCAGAAAAACAAGTTCTCCAACAGCCCCAGCAGCATGTCACAGGGCTCCCCCGCTGCGGGCCGACAGGTACTTTCACACTTTCTGCTCTGACGTGAACAAACCAAAAAGAAACAATGAGTAATTATAACCGCAGCAGTGGTGGTCTTGGCACTTTAATCCTCATTAATTCTACTTATAACGAGCTAAATATCTCACATTCGCTCCTAATTTCCATAAAAATAGAAGGTGGGATTATTTTCCCGTTTCCATCAATCCTCCTGAGGACGATTGGTGCAGGATACACCACCTTCATCGTGACTCATACTGTTTATCTTAGCAGGCGGAAAGAAGTTGTTTCCAATCAGTCGGCTGCAGTTTATGTGGTTTCTTTTATAGTTTGTCAGGAAATCAAGCGAACGGTCCTGCGAGAATACCTACAGACGGCAGCATGCGTACGCAAAACGATGAAGGGAAGTCAAATGGCAGGTTTTTTAAGTCACAGTAGACACTTTGCTTTCACTGTGAGCTTCTGTCGTGTCACTGATGACGACAGCTGAGGTTATTGGAGTTAACTGGAATGAAAATAAACACATTATAAGAATAAAAACTAGAATTCTGAAATCAACAAAAACCTCCTGAAACCAGATTTTACTGCCCTGTCACTTTAATAAAAGCCCTTATCAATCCAACTGATCAACAGCTCAAACATGACTCATCCAATCTACCGATCGTTTTACTCAGAGATCGTGTGTTTAAATTCAGAAGACAGAAATTCGATATTTATTTTTCTCCTGTATAAAACTATACAAAGGGTCAGTAAAGGTTTGCTCTGCTGCCTCGGTGGGGGACTAATTAAATCGACACCGTATACTTCACCTCGTATGCTCAAACCCACCTCCTCCGGCTCCTTTTGATGAAGGTGTAGCAGCTCTACTCTGAGCTGCTCACCCTGTCTCTAAGGCAGAGCCCAGACAGCCTTTGGAGGAAGCTCATTTCTGCCACGATCCGACTCTTTCGGCACGCACAGCTTGTGGCCATAGACGAGGGCAGGAACATGGCTGTTTGTGTTTCACAACTTCCTCTCATTACCACAGCAGACCGATACAGCATCCACACCACTGCAGAAGCCGTGCAAATACATCTGTCAGTGTCCCGCTCCACTCACTTCTCACTTGTAAACCACAGATACTCCAGGCAGGAGAGGGCAATCCAGCCCTTTCCAGTGGAGAATCACGGCTCAGACTCCGAGGGGCTAATTCTCTTTCCATGTGCTTCACACTTGGCTGCTCCAAATCGCCCCAGCGCAAGCTAGAGGTCACGTTTGATGAAGTCAGGAGGCAAGGATCGTCTGCAAAAAGAAAAGAGGATGATGTCCTCTGCCTCTGCTCCCAGCAAATGTGTCCGGTGTCGCTGACAGAGCAGCATATGTCACAATTCAAATCATAAATATATCCATGCATATCCATATCATATGAAAGGAAATATATAAGACATTGGAATAAAATTAGTTTGACAGTGACGTTCATCCATGTAGGCAGCTCCTACGCGAACAGATCAGGAAGATTAAATAAATTCAGTACAAAAAGCAAAATAATTGGTGGTCATAGGGAACAAAAATACACCATCTGTTAAAGTTATTGATGCTTTTCTGGTCTTGTGCAACATTTTAATTGGTCAACAGATTTCTAGGATTGAACACGGACTGATTCAGTGGTTTTAGAACCTCCCAGTAAGGACTTGTTTCCTAATCTGATCAATAAAAGCTCATATTGTGTATGGATTATGACACATCCACAGTTTTATACAAATCTAGAGGGGGGTGCATCCTCGGGGGAGGTATGAGTGCTCTCCGAGGACTGTCGGCTTCTGCACGTGAACACTTTCTTCCTGAGAGATAATAGCAGCACATCGGCGGGCCTGCAAACCCAAACAAGAGCATTATGTGGCGAGACGCCTCTGGGGCTTTAGACACACGGATGCATGTTTACGACCTGCTCGCTGGGTCAGAAATGGCCACCTTCCCAGCGGTTATTACCTGAAAAACATCAGCAATAGAATATGGAGAAAAGAATTGAAGCGAGACAGCGAGCGAATGTCAAAATGTGAGACACCTCCCTTCATCAAATCTCCTCCCTCCCTTTGCTCTGTCTTTTTTTTCTTTGCTTCATATTCTCAGCTTCACTCTGCCATCCATCAACACATGCTCTCATTTGATACCTGTGACAGATGGTCTGCTGCAGCTCTTCTCTGTTCGGCTTTAGGGAATAGCATTCAGCCATCGGGGCTTATTTTCAGTCTTTCTCAGAAGGAGATGATGTCATATTTAAAATGCGGGGCTGGAGCAAACAGCACCTCCCGGGGCTAAAAGAATAAAGAAAAACAGCCGTTCCTCTAATGGCCACTTGAGTCTGCTTTCAAAAACGAGTCGATCCCGACAGACTTAAAATGTTAAAATGTACTTTACAGTGGAAATAGACCCAGTGTGTCCATTTTTCATAGTCTGTAGACGTGATGTTTTAAGACCTACTGACATCATTTGTGTCATGAACAGAGATGGGCAGTAACGCCTCACTGTAATCTGATTACTTTTTTAAAGTAACGAGTAAAGTAAGGATTACTATCGCAAAAACGGGAATTAGATTACCGTTACTTTCCTGTAGGAACGCTGCGTTACTAAAACCGTGATTTTTTTTGCGAGAATGTCTCATGACAGTGACGTAAGCGAGTGCGACGTTCGTGACAACAGCTGTGTGCAGATCAACAATGGATCATATATCGAGTGCAGAGAGAGTATGAGCGTGCAGCGTTTAAAGCGTGGAAGTACTGACCTTACTTTGAGTTTGATTCCATAAAAAGTGACAAAAACATTAGTGTCCGTTGTGCGTGGGAAGAAAACTTCTTTTTACAGCGAAAAAAACCCTAAACAAGCACCGAGTAGCTACGACGTAATGGGAAACTCACAGAGAAACTCGCGGATTCTTCCACTGACCGCTGCGGCACACCTGCACCAGGGTAACCCTCCGCCTGCCCCATTCCTGCTTTACAGGTGAAAATAGAGCAAAAGGACCGCTAGTCTTTGACTTTATTTATTTTCTGCTGTTTTACTTGCATCTATTTGAAAGACTGAGTGTAAACACACAAAAAAATAATTATTTTATGTGCTGGAATGTGCAGAAAATAGGTTTAAATATTAAACAAATTTCTTCCAGTCAGTGAATGGTGCATATAATTAAATTTTTGCTTGATGCATAAAGTTAAAAGATTAAAACTAATAAAACAAGTTTTAAAAAGAGACTTTTCCATTTGATTACATTTTGTATGATGGATTATGCAGAAAAAGTAGAATTGGGCTGAAAGATCTATCACTTTATCACCTATTCATGTTGTAAATCGTGTTTTTAAAAAGTAACTAAATAACTAAGTAATTAATTACTTTTGAAAATAAGTAATCAGTAAAGTAACAGGATTACTTTTGGGGGAAGTAATCAGTAATTAGTTACTGATTACTTTTTTAAAGTAACTTGACCAACACTGGTCATGAATAGATTCATTTATCAGTTTTCTGATTTTACCCCTGGTGGCTGGAACATGTACACTATCTATAGAGACCAAACATACTTTTTAGGGATGTAAAGTTGAAAATTTTAACGTGGGGTTTGTTTTGGTTTTCCAGAAAACCTCTGCTGGCCATTAGAGGAACTACAGTTTATTTCACTTCCATCTTGACTTTTTTTGCATTTATCTTTATTAGCACCTGAGGTTTCTCTAAGTTATAAAAGCAATAGATCCAATAAATTTAGTCCTTTGTCAGGACACATCTGCATGTAAACTTTAAAAAGATCCTACGGTACTCAATCCTGGTGCCAACCAGTGTGATAATAATAATAAGTGACCTTATTAGTGAAGGAAGAAGCCTGAATGACTCATACGAATGGTCAGCTGAGCTGACCTGGATCTGTTGCCTGAGAGAAAGTCAGAGGGACTAAAATGTCTCTGGCTTTCATGAGATGCTTTTCCAGGGTCACAGAACTGGACTTGGCCTAACTTTGGTTTTCTGTGCAGGAGAAATGAGGGCAAATCCAGGTAGGGTGCAAGCATGCCATCCAACTCACTGCAAGCCGAGTCGCTCTGACCGGCTGTTGTTTAAAGAAAGCTCCAACATATAAAGGAGGGCCAGAATCCAAAGTGCTTGTTGAACCCCAAAGTTAAGGTCAGGCTGTCCTCATTCTTATGGGGATAAATTGTGCAGATTTGTCAAAGGCTCTATGTGTCCTAGTTATACAGAAGACATTCCTGCACCGAGTTCTGGAATTACTGAGATAGTGCTGTCAGTTTCAACACATTATTCTTCTGCAGCAAACGGGTGCATTTTACCCCAAACAGGATTATTATATAGGCCAAAGTCTGGAGCTTTGAAGGCTGGTGGTGACATCAGTTGCAGGTTTGTCCATCCCATCAGAACATTTACTTTCCACGTTGTTTGGCATTTCTTTCACTTGCCAATTTTAGTTTTTCTTTCACTTCTTTTTCGTGCTTTAGAGACTAAAACTCGGTTAGAATTGGAAAAACATTGTGGTTTTTATAAAAAGTGAAAGAAAAGACAAAAATCCCTTCACAACAATATCCCTCCTTATTAATAAATGATGGTTTGGGAATGACGATCCCACCTACCAACACTATAACCCGGTTTGTGAATGAGCCACGCCGGCGGTTGTAACAAAGACCAACCTGGTTGTTGACCATCTAACATCTTTACATAGGCTTCCTTTGTCTCTGAACTTGGACTGTTATCTCTCTGCATCCAGTGTTCCCATTGGATGAAGGCACTTGGTATGTAACGGTGAGATGAAAGCTGCATCTGACCATAAAACATCCTCATCTGATTACAAAAAAATGGCTAACAACTTGATATTCACAAGCTGTTGGACAATAAGCGCCGCCTGCTTCAGTGTTTTATTCAAGAAGATATGAAAGTAGTGATTGAGCCCATAAACAAAAGTGTTTCCTGAGGTCAAAGATTCATAGTTTTCTCATAGACTTCTATAAAGTCTGATCTCTTTTTGCAACCGGACCGATCACCCCCTGCTAGCCATGAGAAAGATTGTGTTATTAAGGTCATTCTGGATGGGCTTGACTGACAGAACCAATGTTCCCTCTAATTTTTCATGTGTCTGAGCGAACACACAAACTCCCTGAGCGTCCCTTGGACCACTATGAGCAACAGCAGACGTGTGCACTGTGGTCACGCCGGCATCGAATCCATCCAAGTTACAGCATTTACATTTATGTTAGACTACTTTTAATTAACTGCTTTAGCCCACTTACAATTAAAAAAAAAAAAAAAATCCTGTTCATGACCTGTGTAGGATGTTAACACTATTGGAAGTAAAAATAACTTGAACTCCAATTTTGAAAACACAACTTTTTTAAATTTTTTTTTTTATAAAGCTCTGACTTGTATTATGAGTCTGTGGTCTGGGAGTCTGTAACTCTGTCTGCAAAATACAGTAAATAATGACCAATGTTGGGCAATTAATGATATAGTTACTTCTTCAAAAAAGTAACTGAGTTATGCAAACAAAGTTTTTTGCAGCTGTTTACCTAAAAATGCAGCCAAGGCGGTTTTTTAAATAAACATTACAAACTATTTACAGAACAATCAGCTGTTCTGCATCAAATCTGATGCCACACAAATTATTTGTGCCACTCCAAAAAATTATTTCTGTCCACTATGAGATGAAGGAGAACAACAGCCTGATACCTGCAGGCCTGACAACAGCAGATGTGTCACTGCTGTAACACCTGTAACATTCAGCAGTCGCCTCATTGTTCTGACACACACAACAAAACTATTGACTACACTACACACTAACTACACACTAACTACACAAGATTTGCGCTAAACGTCGCAAATCTCTCACATCTCAAAACACGCCGTCACTCCTAAAACTTCCCCCTTCCGAAACAAGTAAATGCCATGTTGTCATATCCTTTTTTGATTGGTCGACATGGTACATTTTTCCACCAATAGGAAAGGGTGTCAACGTGCCACAGTTGGCACGCGTGCCCAGGGTTGCCGACCCCTGATATATACGAATGTGTGCATATTATTGGCTGGACTATGGGTTAAGGTGGCATCGTTCTAATCCCATACGGGAGCAGCCAGTCACTTACTGACTAACACTGCAAAACAGAATTGTTAAAGTTTTAATTTTAATTTCAATTCAGGTTAGATTTTTCTTTTTGTGCGCAACACAGATTTTCTGTGCGCAGAGACCGTGCGCAGCTTACAGGGAACATTGCTCAGAAGTTTTATCTACAGTCTGTGGTTTACTGTAACTTCAGAGCGTCTGACCATTTTCCAAACCAAGTAAGCTGGGTTGTTTTCAGATGTTTGAATTGTTTAACTTCTCCTCAGTTGATTGTTGTGTTGAGAATACCCCTTCAGTCTTATATCTTCCAAAAAGAACCAGTCTGCATACTGTATCATATACTAGTGTGGAACGGGTTATTTAGTATTCGTATGTACGTCCATCCATCTGATCGCGTGGGCAGCAGTTTAAGCAGAGACAGCCACGCCTCCCTCTCCCCACCCACCACTTCTAGCTGTCCTGGGACACTGAGGCATTCCCAACAAACTCAACCTCTCCAGCCTGTCCTGTGTCTGCTCCGGGTTCTCTTGCCAGATGGGCATGCCCAAAGCACCTCACCTATAAGAACGTGTCCTCTGTGCCCCTCCCAAATGCCCGAGCCGATCTCTTAGCCCAGGCACATTTTTGTATTATCACCTAAAGCAAAGAATTGCTGAAAATATCACAAATACTCTCAGATGTATTCTAGTCCCGACCTGCTGAACTTTGTCTGTTGAGCGATGAGCAGCTGTGCTATTAATGTCTGCTACAGTCTGTGGCGTCATCCCTGTTTACAGCAGAGGAGTCCTTCCTCCTCTTCGCTCTGTGGCGGGCGGCTAATGCACAGACTGATTGATTACCTGTCCTGATTCCAGCTCTGTATTTAACACAGGCTGAAATTGATCTTCTCACATCACCCCGAGAACAAAAACAAACCTGAGCGTTGTCCCTCTCCTCTTTCCCCTCCATGTGCTGCGTTTATTTACCCAGACCACACCTTCTTTCTACTGATGAAACCGGGTGGACCGAGGGAGAGAGAGACGGAGAAACAGGTGGAGTCTGCTGTCGTCATGGCAACCCACCGTTTCCCCATATAAGGCAACTGAGTGATATCATATGGTTGGCAATGCCTGGGCTTTGGAAGGAGGCACACGCTGTACTGAGTGAGAGGCGGCAGCAGCGGGAGAGAGAAGGAGCGACAAGGAGGGAGGGGTCGTTTTATCGCCTCTGTCCGGGATGGAGGGGGGCAAGATAGAGTGACAAACACAAGAGGACAGAGAGAGAGAGGAGGAAGAGGAGGGTGAGGAGGAGGGGTAGGAAGACGTGCTAACTGCCTCTTAGGCGCTACTACGGGCACCGGCGAGGGGGGACTCTGGCGGATTCTCGGGGCAAGGGAAAGACGCACACACGCCGACACACTCACACACACGGAGAAGCCGCAGTGGAGAAAAAATGGAGAAGGGGGAGGAGGAAGAGGGAGGCGTGTGGAGCGGGAGGATGCGCCGTCATTAAGTAGAAACGGTAACTCACTCTTTTTCCTGTGTGGTGCTGCCATGACTGTGACGCTTGGAAGGTGATGGAGAGGAGGGTGGTGGAGTAAAAGTAAAGGTGTGTGTGTGTGTGTGTGTGTGCTCCTCATGTATGTGGATGCAAAGCCAGGGAGAGCTGATGAGTGCACACACCTCTTGTGTTTGAGTTTGTGTGTTTTTTTTGTTGTTTTTTTAGAGGGGAGTGTCCAGTTGTTGTCATGTAGTCAGGTGAGGGTCAGGTGTGTCCGAGGTGCCGCAGTGATGCATGCGTGGACGCGTGTGAGGCTGGGAGTGCACATGTGTTGATGTGTTTGGGCTTGGAGAAGGAAACAGAGTGATGTGAGGGAGGGAGGCGGGGGTGACGGGGGCACAAAGATGGCTAGTTGGCATGCAGGTCAGGCGTGCACGTCTCTCTCTGCTCATCCCTCTCTTTCCTTTCTACGAGTCCTGCCCGTCTCAGCGTGTATGTGCGCCTCGGGATTTCAGCTCAAGTGACTGAGAAATATTGCAGGCAGTAATCACCGAGTCACGGCGCATAGGGGGCCTGTTTGCGTTAGATGAGACAGGTTTTATGTTCCAAAAAATGTCCGCTTGTTGGTGCATTAAATTATCTGTGGAGTGACTTGGCGGCGGATTCCTTTTCTTTTCTTTTCGCCACTCCAATTTAAGGCGAATAAACGTGGCGAGCAGGTGATTACCCGGCACACAGCTCGGTGCGAATGGGAACGTGTCAGAGATTAGAACACAATGGGTGCTTGAGTTTGCAATTATCAGATGTTTGTTGCTGTTGCTGTAATTCGCACAAGAACCTGGGAGAAGGACGGTGACATTAACGCCTATTTTCCTCCTGCTGACGTGTAATTATGAAGCCGGCGCGCAAAAGTGAAAATGCGAAGCCAGCTGGAGGTTAGAGGTTGTAAGCTCTACATATGGAGAAATAATCCTTGACAGGATTAAGTTTCTTTGGAGAGAAATAGTCAGAAAGTGAAATTGGGATGCATGAATTTTATTTTGATGGTAACCTTTTGATGACGAGAGGGCAAATTCATGCAGGATGGCGATTAAACCAGAGTCTTTCCTACATCCTTTTCCTGCTGCTTGCATTGTAATGAAAAGTTTTTACTTAATGGGGTTTAAATTACTCGAGCATAGCAGACATCTCTGCGTATCAAATAATCAGAAAATTAATAACTTTCTATCAAATAAAGAAACACACACTCGCTGGATTTTTTAGGAGAAAAAATATGCCTATTAAATGTGCTTATGTGTGCAGCTACCCCCCCAAAAGCCCATTCTCAGCCAGGAAAACCCCTGTGTATGAGATATATTGCAATATTTTATATGAAAGCAACATGTGGGAGCAATAAAATCTGTACTGATTACATTTAAAAGCAGTTTCACACAACAGAGCAAGTGTTGAGGAGGATAAAGCTTTAGCCATCTTTATTTTCTTCATTTTTATGGGCTAAATTTCAAATAAGCCAGTATTTAAACACACATTTAATTACATATTCTGTAGAGGTGGGAATCACCATACATCCCACGATACGATATTATCACGATACTTAACGCACGATACGATATTATTGCAATTTTTAAAAATATTTTGCGATATTCAGATTCTGTACATAAAGGTAAACTTTATCAATATTCATTTTCTCTAATATCAAAGTCTCACACTCAGTCTTTCTCTCATTTCAGTTTGATTGTTGACAAACTGAACGGTTTGTATTACAGTCTAGTCCAACTTAACTGAATCAACCATCTGGTACAATTATAGCTATTCTGAACTATGCAGTTTATGAAAACTATGCAGCCCCTTCAGCAACTGAAGAATTTGAAAGTAAATTAAAACAAAATATAATTTTGCATTAAATAAAAAAGTTTTAAACTTAATTAAAATAAAACATGTCTTAAATTAAAATAAGTAAACTGTCATGTTTATTGCTGCCAAAAAAAAGTTAAACACATTTGGACAGTGAAGGAATGTCAGGATTCTTGAAGTCTGAAGTCAGCATGTTCCAGTCCACAAAAACGTTTTTTTGTAACAAAATATCAATTTCTGCTGTCCCTGTATCGATACATTATTAGCAAACAAAATATCACGATGCTACACAGTATCGATTTTTCCTCAACCCCTAATATTCTACCTGTCATATGACCAATGCTAAACTTTTCTTTCCTTCTGCTGAATGAAAAGGGAAAAGGAGGAAGTTAAAAGCTCCCTCTGAGATTTCTTCATTTGATGAAGTTGTAATATTTGAAGATGTGTTATGGTCAGTATTGATATGAAGGTTTCTTCCTTCCAAATTATACTGGAATATTGATTTCTATCCAATATAATCTATATAATTAGCTGAAATTGTTTAGTGATCTCCTACATTTTGAATATCAGACCTGTGAGTCACTGAATGGTGATTTTAGGGCCACAAAGACTGTTTGGGGACAAGATTCAAGGGTAACACATGAGGCTGATGATGGGAACAGGCTTTATTGAGTCATTGGTACTGAATCAGTGATATGAGGTCCCTCTGTGGGGGGAAACTCCCACTAGGTTTAAATCTGGGACTCCCCATCATTTGACCTTAGAACTGAAGAAGCTTCTCGGATGAGAGGTGAAACGTCTTCAAGCGACTTAAAGAAGTCCAGACGCTTTTCTTTGCAAGCTCCTTTGACTACGATGACCTGGATGACTGAGAACCTTCACAGACACAGTGATATGAGGTGATGATGATGTTCTTTAGTTATACCAACATAGCTGCCCATTGGCTCATGGGAAACAGGACCCATTTCTAGCAGATGAGGGGAAATGCAATCATCAGCTTCAGACTACACACCCTGATTACGGCTGGATGTAGGACGGCTCTTTGCGATGGGAACAAAACTGTTCAAACCTCTACTGTAAGTCTTTATGAACAAAAAGCAGCGCTGCTTCTTGAACTCAGCACGACGTCTAAATAGAAAGATGAGTAGGTTCAAAATTCTTCCCTTGATTTAGGCACGTCGAGCCAATAAAAACACGAGCTGTCGGGCGTTTTTTTTTCTACCATTAAGCGTCGTACAGCTTCAATCAGAGCACAGCAGAGGAGAAACGATGTTGCCTCTGTAGTTTGTTGGAGTATACAGTCAGTATTACACACATGGCTCTTTTATGCTCCGTGTTTTTGAAAATTGCAATCGACTGCCTTCTTCCCGATGACATCGTGTGTGGAAGGCTTCGCTGGGGAGGAGCGAGCAGTTTAGCAGATCTCGCAGGCACGATGTTATGACTCTAATATGTCACAGTGACCTTTAACAAATAAGGCCAGGAGATTAATCAAATTTGACTTTCAGTTCTGGTTTCTGGCTTCGACTGGTTCTAAAATCCAAATAATTGTGATTAAAGACTTCAACTGCAAAACGAACTGTAGGTAAACATGTGGACGGGTTAATAAGAGTTGCATTTGTCTCCTGGTCACTTGGGGTCTTACTATTGGCTTCCCTTTGCCTCCATCAGTATGACATCATTTGACAGAGGTGGCCACCTTCTCCAGAAAGGCTGTATGGTTAAAAAACAGGTCTAGTCTTTGCTTTTTTGCTCCCTATCAGAGTCCTCTGTGTCCCCAGCAGAGCTTCTTTTATCCATTTACTCTCCAAACGAATTTTATTTAAAATAATAAAATTCTTGTGCGTCTGTCATCCTTCTGATCATATAGATAAGATAAAAAAGCAGAAGAGAAAGCAAAAAAAAAACGACTACATTTGGATTAAAAATGTGCTTGTGTGAGTGTTAAATGTTTGATTGGAAGTGTCTGAGCTGGGCTGAGGCACACTGAGGCTGGGTGGCACGAGATCAGGTGCAGCATGATGGCTCTGTTTTGGTCACCAGGCTTGGAGAGCGGCCTGGAAGCCTCACACTGCTCAGAAATCTGGGTCACGACAGCCCACAGGCCTGTTGAGGTCTTTGTTTCCTCTGCCCTGCTTCCTTCGCTCCATATTTAAAAACAGCGAGATGAATTTTGCAAAGTTTAAACTTGAGTTTCCAGGAGAGACAAGAGAAAATACCGGGGATCTATACAGCTCCCAGAACAGCTGCTCAAACAAGAATTAAGTTCCACCTACACCTTCATTTTAATTATTAAGGGAATTTGTTATTTCAAAGCGCTCACCGCGTTTTAATGAAGTTTAGACGCACCGACAGAAAGAAACCCACCTGTGCTTTATTAAAAACGCCCAAACTGCAAGTCGGTATTCAAATTAAAAGCCCTGAAAGCACATTTTCTCAATCAGCTTCTGACTGGGAACGAAGCGCTCCAGAGTGAACTTCCTGCTTTTTGCATGACAGGTTTTCTATATTTCTGTTTTGTTTTCACTCCGCTCGTCTCACTGGTGTTCAGTGTGACAAGGTGCTTCCACGTATGCCCGCCCACCAGTCAGTATTTTTGGCAGCTTTTTAAACAGAAATGCCAAATGACAGTTGTGTGCTTGTTTTTGAGAGTGGAAGTCTCAGTAAACTAGAGGTCATTGTGTTTGAGGCTGAGACACCTCTGAGCATGTTCACATTCCCACTCGTGAGTAGTCATTGTGGAAAAACGTTCTCATAAACATATCTGCTGTGGCAGGTACCAGCACAAAGGTCGTATTCGGTATTTTGTAAAGTCTTTACAAGTGGCAGGTTTGGGGATGAGTGCAATCCAGTCGCAGACTGTATGGAAAAAGATGGTTTTGCAGATTTTCACCACCGTATAAGACTTCTGCCTCAGGGTCACGGGGGTCTGGAGCCTAAGCCTGATGCCGGGCTACACCCTGGATAGATCACCAGCAGGGTCAACCAATTCATTTGGATGCAATTCAGTTTTACTTTAAGTGCCAAACCACTACAACGGTCAACTCAAGGCTGTTCATACAATACAGTAATAGAGAGAAACCCAAAACAAATAAATAATCAAGTGAGCAAGCACTTGGTGACAGTTAGAAAGAAAAACCTTGTTTTAACAGGAAGATCCTGGCTCAGGGATGCAGCCAGATGGGGACTAATCACCAATCACCTGTGGAGTTCGTGGCTTCCTTCCACAGTCCAAAGGCATACAGGTGGGGTTAGCTTAACCAATCATTCTAAATAGTTGTCTATGCCTCTGTGTTAGTCCTCTGACAGACCGGCAACCTGTCCAGGGTGAACCCTGCCTCCCACCCTGAATAGCCTGGGATAGGCTCCAGTCCCCCTGCAACACTTAATTGGATCTAAAATAACATCATTACCCATATAATGTAAATACAGACTCTTTCATCTAAACTCTAATTTGTATCAATGTGCTTGAATTTACTTGAGTATCTGTTTTGTAGAACAGAAGCAGAGAAAAACAAAGGAATTAAAAAATTTAAAAACTAGCTTTTTCTGTTGCGGCCTTTACTGCACTTCTGAATTCTTCTGGACAGTATGAAGATGGAAAGCAGTCAGTGAATCTAATCAGTATCGTTTCAACATTACCTTAAATCTAATTTGATCTTTTCTACCCTTTATGCAACCTGAAACTGACCATGAACACCACAGCTGCTCCGCACCAGCAAATTACTGTAAACTTTACTACAATACTGCAAACTAACCCCCCCCCCCTTTTTTTTTTTTGCTAGTATTCTATTTTTGCGAGGTGTTTCACAATAAATAGTTGTTCAAAAAAAGCTCTAAATAAATAAGGACATTAAATGTCAGCTTTAAACTTCCAGCCTATCAAATGTCACTGATGGGTGTTTACCTTTAAATCTAATCTCCGTTCTTCCACTCCTGACTTGTCTTTCTTGCATCTTTCTTGCATCCCTGAGTGAAGTTATCTCACTTTCCTTTCTCTCAGTTTGAAATCCAGCAGCTGTACTTTTAGCTTGCAGACACACTGTGTGTCAAACAGGACAGAAACAGTTTGTGTGTTTGCTGCTACATGAGCTCAAAGAAATGATGTATTTGAAAATAAATGCCACTTAAAAAATGGTGTAACTGGTTTTCTAGGGTTTCCATCTCCCTGCTGCCTGCCATCCTGCTGTTTCTCTCATATAACTGCTTTACTTCAGTTACGATTGATTGAACTGAACGTTTGTTTAATTTCACCCAAGTTGACAGATCTTCTATGAAACACAGTCTGCACACTAAATCTGTAGTGTGGCTTTTTTACAGTCTTCCTTACTTCACCCCAAACCAGTCACTGCAGATGGCCCCGCCCCTCCCTGAGCCTGGTTCTACCAGAGGTTTCTTCCTGTTAAATAGGAGTTTTTCTTTCCCACTGTCACCAAGTGTTAGCTTATATGGGGACATCTGGTTATTGAGGTTTATACTCCATTATTGTTCTTTAGCTTAGAATAGGATTTTTTTTTGAGGTGACTTGTTGTAATTTGGCTCTATGACATTTAATACAATTTCAAGGAGCAACATGTCAGCTCATAACCACAAACTAATCACTGCATAGACACTCCAGCTAAATGCTGAATGAAGCAGTTGCTCTCTGAGCTGTTGTTTTCACCATTTCAGGTGTCCTTATGACAAAGATGCAGTGAAGAGTGAGAATAAATAGCGGCAATTTGAGCCACTTGTGTGATTTTTCTTCTTTCTAGATTTGTACAATGGGTAGCTCAGTGCAGTTGGAAAGATAATTATTGATTTCATCTTCTGGAATCAATAACTCATATTTGAAATATTGTAGAAATACAAACAATGTCTCTTTCCAGCTGTAGACAACGAGCTGTAACGTTTTTCATCAAAATTCTCTGATCTGGACAATTTGATGAGAAAGTGTGCCGAATGAGAGATGTGTCCTGAAATGTCTACAAAGTGCAACATCAGAAAAACTGAAAAAGTACCAAAAAAATTCTGTATATGAGATAAAGATGAGATTTCACACATCACTGTTGGTCTCCTGCTGTTTATTGTAGAAAACTTTTGGGGAAAAAACACTTTTTCTCATTTAATTCCATTTAGGAAAATATTTGTTACACTGTATAACTTCAGTTATCTGATGTCATCAAAATGACTTCACACATCAGTAGTCTCGTGAATATGCCTGCCAGATTGGAAAAGGCCATAACGCCTGGAATCCCCACACCCTCCTCACACATTAAATGGGGTGGCTGTAGCTCAGGAGAGCGGGTCACCCTTGAATTAGAAAGGTGGTGCTTCTATCTTTGGCTGCTCGAGTGTGCATGCCAAAGTGTCCTTGGGCAAAATACTCGACCCCAAGATACTCGTGTATGTGAATGTTGGATAGAAAGCACTTAGGTGTAGAAATAAGCGCTTGGGTGAATGAGGAGTGTTGTACAAAGTGTTTTGAGTCCTGTATAGGAACTGGGATTTTACCATTTAAATAGGAAAACCTAGTCAAAGAGATTTTTTTGAAACATGCTGTAAACATGTTGGACATTTTAACATGGAAGTCTTTTGGAACCGACCTCACGTGACCATTAGACCAGCGGTCCCCAACCCCCGGGCCTCGGACCGGTACTGGTCCGTGAGTCGTTTGGTACCGGGCCGCGAGAGTTGAGGCTCAGGTGTGAAATGTATGGTTTTCAGGGGTTTTATCGGTTTTCAGCGTTATTTTGTTATCGTTTTTATCGTTAACTCGGTTTTCCTGGGTCTTTTCACGTGTGTTATGAATAACTTTTTATCACTTTTTTCGGTACCGGTACTAGTTTTATTTTGTTGTATTTATCCGCGACACCTTAAAGGCTGGTCTGTGAAAATATTGTCGGCATAAACCGCTCCGTGGCGCAAAAAAGGTTGGAGACCGCTGCATTAGAGAAACTTTTTGGGCTTTATTTTTTCATCTGGGAGGTCGTCAGATCCATTTTCTGCTTGTCCAGCAAGGGGGTGTGGCCAATTCTAGGTGTCATTGGTGTTATGGGCTGTGAGGCGGGGCAAACACAGGACAATTCACCTGTCTACAGTAAGCATGTAGTTTTTGTCATGTTTTCTGAATTAGGTGCAAGTGCAACGAATTTGATGCTCTAGTGAGAGTTTCACGACTCTCTTCTGTGATCCTGACTTTTTAAAAATAAAATCAGGCATATAAAGACCTGGCAAAGCATTTAAAAACACCTCTGTGGTAGATTCAGCTACAGTAAGTGAACCCAGGATCACATTTGTGTTGCACTGTGTTGACTTTTTCTCTGGACTTTAACTTTGTTGCTTCCTTTTGTAGTCATGAATATTTGATGCCATGCAGCAGTGTTGTAAAGTGCTGGGGCAACTGCATTACTATGATCAGGTCTGCACACTCACTTCTCCTGAAATTGTTGCAAATCGTTTGTTGTCACAGCTTTTTGTAGATTTTTGAGAGTTCTGTATTGAAGACAGTGCAAACTGAGATCTGAGCGTGAGAAGCTTTGCAAACACGGCGCTCTGTGATATATTAGAATGCACTGAAAGGTAATTGAGCTGGGAGCAGTTAGAGGTGTGTTCTTCCACATGAGTAATGATTTATTGTAGTAATGTAGACGCTAATCATACAGCACAAAGTAACTGTGGAGAGGGAGTTACGCTTCTCAACTCAGTGCTGCTTTATTTTGTAAACAGCTAATAGACAAAATTTGCTGTGTTTTAATATTTTTCCCTTTAACCTTTGTTCTTGATAAAGATTGACTTGACTCGGTTATAAGTCAGACATTCATCATTTACTGTTGACTCAACCTCTCACAGCCTCTGACATCAATCAGATATCACTGAGACGTGTTGTCAAATAGCAATAAAATGAAATTATTAAACATGTGACATCTGGCTTGGAAAGCTCCGTGTTGTTGATTTTAAAGGTTTACTTCTATGATGAGTGTGCTCATTTAAATCCCACTTGGTAGATAACAATAGAGTAATGTCAGACTGTATAGTGTTGTTGGCGGTGAGTAAGCCCAACTCAACTGGGGTTTTTTTTGGAAAATAAACTAAATAAATTCTGATCACAGATCTCTGCCAACGCTTCTTAATTCTCTCAGTTTGTTATTTAAATACTGGAAAATATCAACATTCTTCAAGTCCTCCGCTTAAATGTTTGTTGTTGCTGCTTCAGTGAGCTATGAGGGATCTGCTTGGTGCTTCTGGTCCAAATGCAATTATGGGAATGACTTTATTTTACTTTATTTGACAGAAAACTATTTCACCGTGATTTTTGACCATTAGATAAACAAATTGTGTCTCTGTAAGTGAGTGAAGTCCTGATTAACAGCATTGGTTAGAATCATTTCTACAGTTTTATTTTGAAAATTAAACAAAAAAAAGGAAAATTCAGGTGGAAAAAAACTGGAGAAAACTTAAATAACCTTAATGTAATGTAATGTAATGCTTTGTTCATATTGTTTAACATACTGCAATTAAAAATGTCTTAAATGTTAACATTTTTAAACATTTTAAGTATTTGAAGTACAAACAAACAAAAATGAACATTTAAAACCAACGAAAACGACAAAACTACGACGACACACACAACAAAAGTTTCTCTTTGTAGGGATACCCCATATTAACCACATACGAGAGTGTTTCTATTTTAAAATATCACCAAACTGCTCATTAACCCTTTAAATCCGGTCGGAGCGGGCACGCTCTGTTTTGCGTAACTATTTTTAAATCCCGGTAGCTCTGCAACCACGTAAGCTAGCGCAATACTTTTTTTTGCATATGAAACCGTGTTTCAAAAAATGTATGTATGTTCCGTATGTTTGACTTTATGACTTTCTGTGTTGTTTCTGGGATGCTTAGGACTCATATTGCACTGCTGGAAATAGTTTATTTTGATGCATATGCTGCTTTTTTGCAAATTTGCATTATAATATTTATTTTCGTTTTTCCTGCAGTGTATAAAAATTGGTGTATTTCAAAAATAAAACTATGAAGACACTCAAAATAAATTTCCTGTGGTGGGAAACTATTTTGTGCAACTTTTTTGTATTTACAGTTTTGAGGGATAAGCCTCTTAAATTTCTCTAACTAGAAATATATGTTAAAAAAACAAAAACAATTTTCAATTTTTTTGTAGTTTATTGCACTTTTTTGCAATTTATGTAATTACTATGCACTTAATGCAGACATATTATTAAAATTTGGGCTATAATGGTTGTATTGATGTATAGCAACTTGAAATGCTCCCAAAAATGGCTCCACAGCATGTAAAAATATAATATAAGCTCTGGCGGACTTGGTTCTATGGCAGGTCTTAAAGGGTTAAAAGACAAAGACAGATGACTTTTAACCAGGAGAGCTGAGTGCGCGATGTGGAAGAGACTGTGTTTTGGTTACAGACACAACATTTCGTGATACCAAACACATGCTGGTTAGTAGCTGACAAGTTGACAACAGCAGCACATATTTTGCTGCTGAAGGCAAAAACAGCCTGTGGAGAATCAGCATCAAATACACACACAGTGCCACGCCGGTAGACATTTTTACTGGGTTATTTTTCATCTACCCACAAGTTCAGTAGTCCGTGCAGTGACGACTTAACTGTTGTTTGTTTTTTTTCCTGCCAAATATTAAAACAATTGAAATAAAAGCTACGTGTTGAATAACAGACTTTTCATACACTGCAAAGGAGTACCAGCATCCTTTATGTGTATTTTCTTTCTCACTATCATTAGGATTTGTATGAACATGCCCGACTTTAGTTCACTCATTCAGCCAGCATCTACATATAAGTGAAAGTTGAGGAAAATAGTGGTGATTTCTCTCTTCGTTCAGGAAAGACTGGCTCTGATATCAGTCATCATCGAGCATAACATTTATTCAGGCAAAGGTGTGAAAGTCGTGGGCTTTACTTGAGTGGTTTTACCCTTTCTAGCAGATGTTGAACCTGCTGCAGGGATTTGAATTTCCCCTTCGGCTACAAGAGCAGATGATGAGGTCTTCAGTCAGTGTTCGAGTTCATCCCGCAGGTTTTTCATGGGACCTGGTGTTTAAGTTCTTCCACATCAAAGTGAGAACATTTTGTGCGCAGCTGGTTTTGTGTTCATAAAATAGCTCATGCGTCAGTTCAATAAGGAAGATCTGGATCCCTCATCTTCCTGTTTGCTGTGTTCAGCTGCCAGTCGGTTCTTTACATCACTACCACTTTCCCACGCTGTCAAACTCAAAGCTGTCATCATTTCATTAATCCAGTTGTTTTCTTTCCTGCCTTCTTTTAGCCAGTCAGCCTCCAGTTTGTATCCTTTATTCTTCCCCTCGTAAAGACGAGGCCTGGCGACGTCCATGGTACCTTTAAGGACGAGTTTTGAAACTTCAGTATGCATAAATAAGGACCTGGTTTGAGGACTATTAAAATAGTTTCCAAGGGTAGAGACCTAGACCCTATACTGCAGGTGCCCAGCCCTAAATCCTGTCACCACTGGGATTGCATTCTGCCACAATGGATCATTGGAGTCTAATTGCATTCATTGATTTCTCTGTCTCAATAAATTATGTTCAGTTCTTCCAGATGAACTAACAATTGCTAGTTTGCTGAAACCATTAAGGGAATGAGGAGATTGATGATGCTACTGAAGGGTTCCCTCTAAACATCAAAATAGGATTGGTTGCCTGTAAGATCACTAATAACCCAAACAGTTACCACCATGGACTTCTTCAGGTGGAACAATTCACCCTGTTATAATGCGCACTGTGCTTCTCAAACATAACAACAACACAGCTGCTGCTGAGAGATGGAAAAGCACTCTGGGAAGTTTATTTCTCACTTCCAGTTTGGATAAAAAAGAAGGTAGACTGTCGGAGAGCGTTATTCACGTACAGTAATGAGTGACCATAGAGAGATGGATGTCTGCTAAATGGCTAAAACAGTATTAAATTATGGTGTCATAGCACAGACGTCTTTCATAGACTAACCCATTCGTTTGGACGAGATAACCCAGTGTCTCTGAAAACTGCTAAACTACACACACGTTAATCTAGGCAGATTAAATTTATTGCACATCTAATAATATTGGAGATAATGCTTTAACATAAGAACTCCTTTGCTTTGCAAGCAAGTAACACTAAGTTATCCGCTAATCCTAGCTTGTTTGGGCTGCATTCATAAAGTTGATGCAGATACCTGCTAATTAGTGCTAAATAATCAACTGGACAGTCTATTCTTTGATGGCTGTTTTAAGCAACAATACTGTTGAATATTCACTGGGAAGTATTAGACTGTACTTAAACTATCCTCAAACACATCTGCAGCACATCTGTCTCCAGTGGATCTAATTTTCGTTTGTCTTTTGAACTTTTTGACAGCTGTCATCTTTTGATTTGCACATTTTTCCATTTTTTGGAGGAACGTGTCAACTCAAAGACAGATGAGGTTTACTGATCTGATGCCTGGTTGTTAATAATGAGTTCTTCTTCCATTACTGCCACCTTCTAGCTGGAGGAGCGACTTACATCCCCCATGTACTGAAAAACCAAAGAAAAATACATATATTTAAGACAGCGGTCCCCAACCCCCGGGCCTCGGACTGGTACCGGTCCGTGAGTCGTTTGGTACCGGGCCGCGAGAGTTGAGGCTCAGGTGTGAAATGTATAGTTTTCAGGGTTTTTATCGGTTTTCAGCGTTATTTTGTTATCGTTTTTATCGTTTACTCGGTTTTTCTGGGTCTTTTCACGTGTGTTATGAATAAATCTTCTTTTTTTCGGTACCGGTACTAGTTTTATTTTGTTGTATTTATCTGCGACACCTTAAAGGCCGGTCCATGAAAATATTGTCGGGCATAAACCGGTCCGTGGCGCAAAAAAGGTTGGTGACCGCTGATTTAAGAGAAAACATAGTTGGTTAAACTTCAGTATTTTCTAACTAACTTAAAGGAAATGTAAACATTTGAAAATCATGGTTCTTCCCATCTGTACCTCAAGTTATTTTTCAGATAAACAAATAATCAATAACATGCACACGTGTATTTTTTATTATACATTATCTTGGCAACAGATTTCTGGAACACTCTGTAAGCATGTTTACTCGGGAGTTTATGAGTATTGACTCAATTTTGGACTCTTCACATTTTCGTATTTCATTTTAATTTTCCAGTTCGGTGTCTTTATGCTTTACCACCTTGTTGGTTTTGTCGTTTTCATAGAGATTATTAGCAAAACCAAATCAGATCAAACATCAGTGCAGAAAGGTGGCAGAAATTTGCCCAAATACTTTTGAAGGGTCACACGGGGTCGTACTATGCAACGTATCAATTCATGGGCTCTGACTGAAGGTGGCGGATCAGTGCATAAACTCTCTCAGTGTCTGCATCTTCAGGAATCAGAGTAATGCTGACCTGAGCACTGGCGTCCTTCCAGATCAAGTAAAAATGGCAGCTTGTTAATCCAGTGTCTGTGCATTGCTTTAATCCCGGTCCTGGGTACACGCCAGCAAACTCTGCGAGCGAGCCTGTGGGGCTGGTTTTAGGAGCTGCCTGGCCCTGCGTCATTAGTATGTGTGAAGTCACTGTAAACATTTGATTAATTGCTGAGAAGCAATTACAAGCAATTAAAGTCCTATTATGATGGCAGTGAAGGACAACGCAAGTTAATCTGGCTATCATCACGATAATTAGCTCATCATTTCCTCACCAGGCCTAATGTACAGAAAAGAATCAATAAAAAGGGCAATTTTTGGTTTTCTTGCTTAAGCTTTGCTACAATGTGTCATTTTAAGCAATGTGGCCTTTGTGTTTTGGGGCATATCGTTCTCGCTGTGTAAAAACGACGTACCATTAAACCTCTCAAACTTCATTAGGCACCCTTTGCGGTATCACTTGCAAATCTTCGCGTGGCGACCGAGTGACAAAGCATTTTCTCTCTCTGTTCTGGTTCTAACCAGTCGCTTTTGTGCTTTGAGCATTGCTATTGTGGCATTTTGCAGGAAAAAAAAGTCTCACACTCAATCCTTCTTTTTCTCCCTCTTTCACCCCCCCTGCCCCTCTTCTGTCTCCTTTACTCTTTGTTTTTCTTTCCTCCCCCTCTAGCAACAACCAAACTACTGGAGCTTCAAGGTCAGTGCCAATATTGTGTTTGTGTTTCAGCGTAAATCTGTGCCTCTGTGTGGATTCGTCTCTTAATAGGATAACTCCATTGTGTCTGTGCATGCCTGCTTCTCCACTGCGTTAGCGCTGGTCACACGTTGGCACACACTTCTGCATTTAACTCTTTTAACACTCTTGTGCTGCATGCTGCGACATTTCTCCCTCAGAGTGTTCACATGAGAAAGAAAAAACCCCTGCATGAATCAAATAAGTGCTTTGGTTCACTTTAAACTATGCAAGTAAGATTTCTGATATGCAATTATTGAACACAATATGCCTGTTTCATCAAATATGAGGCGAGAAAAGGTCCAGTTCAGCCTGAGAGCTGCTGGCTGGAGCTTAACTTACTGCTGCTGCTCGCTAAAATGTCCCTATAAAAAGGCACTGTACCAAGCTTGTTATTGGCTGTCTCCAGACCTGCAGATCCCTGCCTACAACTCCCATGTTGTCTGTAATTCAAATTAGGCCTGGTGTTGGTCTCCGATGGTAAAACTAAATCAATGAGAGTTTAGCAGGCAGGATGTGCAGTGGGGTTGTCATTAGTGACAGAAATATGGATCAGATTGATTCTGTTCTGCAGGTTGTGCAGATGAATTATTCACCTGTTTGATTGCTGTGATAAATATTTGTTACTTGCATCATAACTGAAGCTAAGATTCCCACAGATTGAGATTTGATGTATGATATGCAAATATGTGAACGCATGTATGGGGCTAGTTTTGCTGTGCACAGCAGTCTTTAGATATATTACCTCTAATGTAAGTGCCACGGACTTTGTGACAATCAATATTTGAGCAACATAATTAGCTGTCGCTCCATCAAGTTTTATTATCTTGTGAAAGAACTTTATCGCCAACATTTTGGACCTCATCTGTTGAAGGTAGTCTAATAGACCCTGTGCACGAGAAAATGCTAACTTCCTGGTTTGAGACCGGATGTGGGGTTGTACATTTCCGGTAGCTTTACTTTGCGTTCAATCGCTACTGCGAAGATATACTCCACAATCATGTCCAAAACTCTAAAACGGAAAGATCGCGTTAAGTTACAAAGAGCAGAAGGTGGGAACACTCACCACTGTTGTGTCATAAAAAATCGAATGATCAATTTTGACGTTTAAAGAGTTTAAATCGATCAGTTGTTTACATCACTCAACACAAGCAGAACTGCAGCAGAAGCACATCTCTGTATAGTGACTGGTCTCATGATTTAAACAGGCAAATGTTCAGCATTCAAACTACAGGTGAAGAATAGTCAAACCAGATGTTTCCCCGTTATGTCGATATCAGCTAGTCAAGTACACACCTACACAGCATGTCAACAAACCGTGAAAAAAGCCACACAAAAAGTGAATGATTGCTGGTAACGGTTTCTATACATTAGTATTTACGAAGGGTATGTTGTGACTTACCTTCAAAATTACAGCGGTCCCTCGCTATAACGCGGTTCACCTTTCACCTCGCTGTTTCGCAGATTTTTTAGTGCAAGTTTTCATGCTCATTTTTACGTCACATTGTGTCCTGATCGCTGCAGACGATCTCCTCCGTGACGTCTCTCCTGTACAGTACAGAATCGCTGCATCGATGCTAGCAGTGTAACTCTGAAGTGCAGTGCTGTATGTCCACGATGTCCACGAAACGTTTTGCACCGTCAAAAAATAAAATTGGCTACTTGATTTCACCTATCGCTGGTTATTTTTAGAACATAACACCCGCATAAACGAGGGACAGCTGAGAAATATAACATTTGAATCCATTTTCTCTTTTGCTCTGAGGCGCGGGGAAAAATATCAACAAGTCGATGAACATCATTTACAGATATATTGGGTAAATACCCGAGACGTCTATAGAAATGTAAATCGCCGCTTGATTCATTCATTTGCTTAACTTGTTTTGGACCGTAAACAAGGCTCGAATAGGACACCGGAAACAAAGCTCCCCACAGGAGTTTCTGCACCGGAAGTAGCATATGCTAACGTTCACATAGTCAATTCGCCAAAGCAGAGCGAGGGCAATGATAAGCAGCTGCAAGATGGTGAAGTATAGGGAGTAACTAATTCAGGACCGCCACTGTAGTGGCGGCACTCCGTCTCTATTTCACTCTTCTGTACCACCTTTAGGAGTCAGTCCGGCAACATGCATTTGAACGCGAGCAAGTCCAGGTACTTTTCTTGCGTTAAAGATGTTTATTGGAACTTTTCATTTACATGGCAAGACTCGGTCAAAAAAACTGTGTTGCTTCCAGCTTATCCGACTCCCCAACTACGGAATTACAGTGTGCCGGAAGCCCAAAATACTAAAAAGCGCATTAGAATGTTGCACTTCTATATTCTATGCCTTTAACAAAAAAAACACTTTGAAACCAACTAGAAATCACACTCCCAACATCAAACATGCATATCTCTCCTCCAATCATTTTACAAGTACCAATAAAATTAACTTTTAATTGGCTCTTACATCATCCGGCCCCTAATTGGTTAGGTGGGAGAACTAAACAATTACTAACTTACACATTAATCATTAAGAGCCAACCTAATTGTAATGTCCATGAACAAACATTCTTTCTCTTCATCGCTTGGATGAAGCCTCCTCCAGAAGACACAACTTGTTAACGGGTCTTTCCAGGATGTTGCTTTTAGTTTTTACTTTCAATCTTCGGACTGTTCCACTTGAGTCTGGCAACGTCTCAACCACTCTCCCCATGAGCCAGGAGTTGCGTGGAGAAGAACTGTCCACCAGCAGCACAAGATCTCCGACCATGAAGTTTCTTCTCGGTTTCAGCCACTTCTGGCGCTCTTGCAGAAGTGGAAGATATTCACGAGTCCATCTAGTCCAAAACAAATCTGCTAGATATTGAACCTGTCTCCATCTTCTTCTGGTGTATGCATCATTTTTGTTGAAGACACCTGGAGGCATGAGGGGCTGTGACTTAAGCAGCAGCAGATGGCTCGGCGTTAAAGCTTCAACGTCATTTATGTCTTCTGAGACACTTGTGAGAGGTCTGCCATTAATGATGCTTTCAATCTCACACATTATCGTATGAAGACAATCTTCATTTGGCACTTGTTCCTTCAAGAGAGCGCTGAGAATTCGACGCACTGTTCGAATTTGTCTCTCCCAAACTCCACCTTGATGTGAAGCAGCCGGGCTGTTAAAAATCCACTTTATACCTTTTGGTTGTAGGACTCTTTCTATTTTGTCGTTATCCAGTCTTTGAATGGCTTTCCTCAACTCCCTTTCAGCTGCAACAAAGTTTGTGCCATTATCTGACCTCATGATGGTAACTTGACCTCTTCTGCAGATGAAACGGCGAATCGCATTGATACAGGAGTCTGTGTCAAGACTGTCTGCAACTTCAATATGTACAGCTCTGAGAGTGAGGCAGGTAAACATGACACCATATCTTTTGACAGTACCCCGGCCCCGCTTGACATCAAATGGGCCAAAGTAGTCGACACCAGTGTTTGTAAACGGAGGTTTGTCTGGTAGAAGACGGTCTTCAGGTAAGTCTGCCATCTTCTGCTCACCAACCCTTCCAGAAATCCTACGGCAAGTTTGACATTTGCTGATTATCTTTCTAATTGCCGAATTGGCTTGAGGAATCCAATATCTGCATCGCAATTGTGCCAGCACATAATTGCGACCGCAGTGACCAGTTCGTTGATGGATGTCTCTCAAAATGATTTCAGAGATTTTGCTGTGTTTAGAAAGAATTGCTGGTTGTTTAGCACTTTCTGGCAAGCCTGATTTATTGAGTCTGCCGCCAACTCTCAGCATCCCATCTCGAAGAACTGGGTCTAATTTGAACAGCTGGCTGCTACAACTGAGCTGTCCTCCCCTCTGTAGGATTTTGATCTCCTCTCCATGATGTTGTTTCTGGCTGAAACGAACAATTACTGATTCTGCAGCCTCAAGATCCTCCAAAGCAAGCGCTTTCTTTCCCATTGCAGATTTAAACGTCTCCATGTGCACTTGCAACTTTAACTTTTGCTTTTCAGGATCATTTTCATTCTTCTGGACTATTTTTGAGTACTGTTGTCTTTCTTCTTTTAACATCCACAGCACCTTCCTTAGCTTCATTATCCAGGCTACTGCTCTTTTCAGTTTATTCCAGTCCGAATAGTAGTCAATCACACGTTTCATTGGTTCCATGCCTTCCCCAACTTTCAGTATATTAACCGTTGCTGAAGTCTTGACTTCTGGATCATTTTGAAGGTTTTCCTTCTTTCTTACTGGCTGTTCTGGCCATTCGTTTTTATCTAGAAGATAGTTCGGCCCGTGAATCCATGAACCTCCTTCCAACAGATCTTTAGCCTTTAAGCCTCTGCTTGCTTGATCTGCAGGATTTTCTGCCGATGTCACATACTTCCATTGTGATGGCTTGGTTGCTTCTCGAATCAGTGAAACTCTATTTGCAACAAATGTTTTGAAGCGAGATGTTTCGCTATCAATGTATCTAAGCACAGTTGTGCTGTCCGTCCAGAAGACTGATTGTTGCAGAGGAACTTGAAGTTCTTGTCGCAGTAATCTGTCCATCCTCACTGAAATCACTGCTGCAGTCAGCTCAAGCCTAGGAATTGTGACTTGCTTGAGCGGAGAAACTCTTGATTTCCCAATGAGAAAGGCACAATGTCTCTTGCCTTGTCTATTTTCCATCAACAGGTAAGAGACAGTTCCATATGCGTAATCTGAAGCATCGGAAAAATGGTGCAACTGCGCAACAACAGTGCATCCGAAACCTGTAGGCTCTAGGCATCTACTCACATGGAAGTTGGAGAGGAGTACAACGTCTTCTTTCCATTTTTTCCAAATTTTTGCATGCTTTTCATTGATCTCCTTGTCCCAACCATGCTGCTCTTTACAGAGATCTTTCAACAAAAGTTTTGCAGGCAAGATGACTGGTGCTAGAAAGCCAAGAGGGTCATAAATTGAATTAATGACTGACAAAATGCCTCTTCTGGTCATTGGCTTGTCTTGCAACCTTATAGTGTAAGTGAAGGTATCTGTTTCTGTGTTCCACTGTACACCTAGAGTTCTCTCAACTGGCAAAGTGTCATGCCTAAGATCCAGATCTTTCACCTCGTTGGCTCTGTGTTCTTCAGGAATTGACATCAGCACTTTTCTACTGTTACTTGTCCATTTTGTTAATGTAAACCCTCCGCTGGTACACAGAGCACGAAGATCACTGACTAATTTCACTGCAGCCTCTTCTGTAGCTACACTTTTCAGACAGTCATCTACGTAGAAGTTGCACAGGACTGTCTGAACAGCTTCTGGAGATGCTTCTTCCTTGTGATCTTCTGCCGTTCTTCTTAGCGCATATGAGGCGACACTCGGTGAGGAAGTAGCTCCGAAGAGGTGCACCATCATCCTATATTCCTTCATGGGCTCATCCAGCTTGCCATCTGGCCACCAGAGAAAACGAAGAAGATCAGCATCCTTTTCTGGTACATTGACTTGGTAAAACATTGATTCAATGTCTGCCATCAGTGCTACTGGCTTTTCACGGAATCTTAAAAGAACACCCACCAGTGTGTTAGTCAGATCCGGTCCCTGCAGTAACTCCTTGTTTAGAGACATATCCTGGTATGAAGCCGTACAGTCGAACACGACTCGCAACTTTCTCTTCTTCGGGTGATACACCCCATGGTGTGGTATATAGAACACTCTGTTGTCGTCACGGCTCAACTGGTGGTCTGGCACTGGAACTGCATAGCCCTTGGTGATGATGTTTTCCATGAAGCACTTATAATCTTCAAAAAACTGAGGATTCTTCTTAAACTTCCTGAACAAACATGCTATCCGCTGCTCCGCAACACAACGGTTGTTTGGCATTTGAAGATTCTCATTCTTAAGTGGCAATCCAATGTTATAGTGTCCATTTTCGAAGATGGTTGTCTTTTCTACTGCTCGTAGAAACTGTTTGTCTTCCTGTGACATTTCCTCTTTGTCATCATAATTACGTTCTGAAAAATCGATGTTATACTGTTGGACCAGTAGCTTCTCAACTTCCACTAAGGAGATACGGCTTACTGAGAAATGTGGTTCTTTGCTTTCTGAGTCATTTAGTTCTTTTCTCATGGGTCCATTCACCACCCAACCAATGGTGGTCTTCACTGCATAAGGACCTCCATTTTGTCCATTAATGATACGCCACGGCTCCATTGCTTTTGCACAGTTGGCTCCTATAAGCAGGTCTACATTAGCCTCTATCTCTGGTAGCCTCACTTCATGTAGATAAGGCCACTTCTGGATGTCTGACTGCTTGGGTATGTTTCCATTACTCACAGGTATACTAGTGTGAGTGAACACCTTGGGTAAGTCAACGAACTTGGAATCGTCCAACCCACACACTTCCAAGTCTGATATAACAAAACTGTTCATGAGTTTCTGTTCTCCTGGTTTTTCTTGACTCATGGTACTTAGAAGTATCCGTGTAGGCTTTCCTTTAACATTCAGTTTCCTTTGTAGATCTGCCGTGCAAAATGTTGCCGTGCTTCCCGGGTCCAAAAAGGCATATGTCTCTATATATTTATCACTCATTTTAGATTTGATCTTGACTGGTACTATAGAGAGCACACACTCCTCTTCTCCGGCCCCTGTAAGCCCACAAGTCTCTTGACTGACAGGAACTTGAGCACAAGGTGCCTCATTACCATCAGTAACATCCTTCCTTTCTGTTTCCACAGAGCTTTCTTTTTTCCCCATGTGCAGAATGTCTGGGTGCTTTAGTGAACACTCTTTACATTCCATTCTGCGCTTGCAGAACTTGCTGAGATGCCCATAAACCAAACATCCAAAACAGAGTCCCTTTGACTTCAAGAAATCCACACGTTCTTTGTGTGGTTGATTCTTAATCTTGCCACAAGAAGCAAGAGTGTGAGGCTGCTGACAATACAAACATGGCTTCTCAAAGGCACTCACTGTCTTGATTGAATTTTCAGTTTTAACGTTTGTTTCTTGTAGTCTTTTGTTATTGGCGGAAATGTTGGTGGCAAAACTGCTTCCTCGAAACTCCTTCTTTGCTGGATATTTTTCCCTTTGGTCAGTCTTTCCACTTGTCACTGCACGGTTGTCTGGGATATTACCAAAGAGTGGATCCATAGCTATTTTAGCCTGGCGGTCTATAAAGTTCACCAAATCTGCAAATCTTGCTCTTTTGCCCCTCTTTTCTTGGAGTTCAAATGCTTCTACACGCCAACGTTCTCTGGTTTTGTAGGGCAGCTTGGATATCACTGTGCGTAGATTGGTGGGATTATCCATCTCTTCCAAAAATTCAACATCCTCCATGGTGTTGCGACATCCAGTCAGGAACATAGCATAAGCATTTAATGCCTTTGCATCATCATTTTTCACTTGCGGCCATTTGAGTGCTTTCTCAATGAATGCGCTTGCGATCCTTAGCTCATCTCCATAGTGCTTATGTAGCAACCGTCTGGCCTCGCGGTAACCTTTGCTAGGAGTCATGTGTACACAACTGCGAATTAGCTCCTGTGGTTCGCCAGCAGTGAACTGTTCCAAAAAATACAGCTTGTCTTGGTTGTTATCAGTCTTTTGCTCTACTGCATGTTCGAAGGCTCTTATGAAGGCCTTATACTGTAGTGCATCACCTTTAAAAACAGGAATGTCTTTCGATGGCAACTGAGCCAGCTGCTGCTGTTTCACAAGTAACTCAGTGATTACATTCTGTTTCTGCATGACTGACAATAGATCATCACTTCTGTTAACGTGAGCATTAAGCCCATGAGTGGAGACTGGATGAGACAGTTGTGGTACCTGTGAGTTTTGCACTTGTGAATTAGCGTGACTACTCACATCAGCTTGTTGTGGGAGCATTATGCCAACTCTTTCCTTTTTAACTCCTCGACCTTGCGATCTTTGTATTGACACATAACTGCTCAGACCATCTTCAGATCTTTCATATTCCTTGAGCACCTTTAATTTTGCTTGACTTTCTGCTAATGCAGTCTCCAACTCTAACTCTTCCTTTTCCGCTTTGACTCTTGCTGTTTCAAGCTCAAGATGTTGCCTAATCCTGGCCAACTCCAACTCAAGTTCTTGCTTTTTCTTCAATGCTGCGGCTCGTTCCAGCAAGGCTGCGTGTTCTGCCTCCTGTTTAGCACGAGTGGAGGAAACTCTAGATGTTGTAGATGCTCGGCTGATTTGAGACCCACGCGAGCTATGAACTGCATCCTTTCTAGCTCCAACCTGTGATGCGCTGTCTTCTGGGTTAACAGCTTCTTCCAAGTCATCTGTAACGTGCTCCTGCTGCTCAGCTTCATTTGGAATCATATGCTTATGATCTTCTGCTATCCATTTCTTTGTTGTTTTCATAAACTCTCTTACTGCTGCCATTTTGGGCTCAAACCAATTGTCCTGGTCAAATATTTTTTCTTCTTCAGACAAAAGGCTCATAACCTGGTTATTGTGACTGTGAAACTCATTCAGAGCCAATGCAAAGTCACTTTCCATCCTTTCTTTCAAATTTTGAAGGTTCTGAGCATCACTCATCATTATCTTTATCTCCTTTATTTTGCCTGTGATTGTTCCTAATGTTCGTCTTCTTAAGGCAATACATCTTTGTAATTTTTCTTCCAAAGCCTTCTCTGTTAACTTACATGTTCTTCCCACCTCTCTTTCATCTGCCATCTTATAAGTTGCAGGGGTTTATTGGCTCAAGTTGCATGCACTATTTGTCTTCTGCTTAGAATTTTTAATAGACATAGTGTACACCAGCTTCATAACGTGCCAAAAACTCCACACTGACTGCATCAAATCCTGTTTTACAACATGCGGTCCCACAGGCAGAGAGAGAAAAGAGAGCGGGGTTGACGACGGCACACAGTTAAGTTTCACTTTCGTTTTCCACCAAACTTAACGAGCCTCCGAAAGACGTCCTTTCCTCTTACAGCACGAAGTAATAAGAGAGTTTGTTACCTTCTTCTAAAGAATAATCCAAAGAATTATCCGGTTCTGTGCCAGTATCCTTAAGCAGCGCCTTTTATCTTACATTTCGCTAGGCTGCGCCCTTCCATCCGAGCGCCATGCACCCGATCCTCCACATGTCGGTGAAGCGAGTTTTTTTGACTTATGTAGTGGCGGCACTCCGTCTCTATTTCACTCTTCTGTACCACCTTTAGGAGTCAGTCCGGCAACATGCATTTGAACGCGAGCAAGTCCAGGTACTTTTCTTGCGTTAAAGATGTTTATTGGAACTTTTCATTTACATGGCAAGACTCGGTCAAAAAAACTGTGTTGCTTCCAGCTTATCCGACTCCCCAACTACGGAATTACAGTGTGCCGGAAGCCCAAAATACTAAAAAGCGCATTAGAATGTTGCACTTCTATATTCTATGCCTTTAACAAAAAAAACACTTTGAAACCAACTAGAAATCACACTCCCAACATCAAACATGCATATCTCTCCTCCAATCATTTTACAAGTACCAATAAAATTAACTTTTAATTGGCTCTTACAGCCACAATAGCAATGTGGCCATCAGGGAGGTTGGTAGACAATACAACAGCAGTCTCCAACCTTTTTTGCGCCACAGACCGGTTTATGTCCGACAATATTTTCATGGACCGGCCTTTAAGACGTCACGGATAAATACAACAAAATAAAACCAAAACATAGAAGATTTATTCATAACACACAGGAAAAGTCCCAGGGAAACCGAGTTAACAATAGAAACCGATAAAAACCGATTCACACCCGAGCCTCAGACAGCTGGTTTGCAACTGAAGACCAAAAGGGTTGTTCTTTTAGTAACATGGATAACTTCATCAATTCTCTGAGATGAATAAAGAAGATCTAAGTCTATAAATTGGGGTAGCCCACCAAAGTAAAGTCTGTGTGTAGGAAACATCATGAAGTGCGATCGTGGCTCAAGAGTTGGGAGTTCGTCTTGTAACCGGTTCGAGCCCCGGCTTGGACAGTCTCGGTCGTTGTGTCCTTGGGCAAGACGCTTCACCCGTTGCCTACTGGTGGTGGTCAGAGGGCCCGGTGGCGCCAGTGTCCGGCAGCCTCGCCTCTGTCAGTGCGCCCCAGGGTGGCTGTGGCTGCAATGTAACTGCCATCACCAGTGTGTGAATGGGTGGATGACAGGTTGTGTAAAGCGCTTTGGGGTCCTTAGGGACGAGTAAAGCGCTATATAAATACAGGCCATTTAAATGAAGTGTCAGATCGGTCCGATTTTCAGCCTAAGCCTGACAGACACAAAATTCCTGGATTCAGACTCTGAATCTTAACGACTCTGATGATATTTGCACAGATGCACGTGCACCTGTAGGCAGGCCACAAGGTTTTTAGCACCAGAAGCTTTCTGGTTTTCATTTCCAGTCCGCTTTGTTGTCTTCTTTTGACCATTTGTGTTTGAGCAGCCTCAAAGGTTAACCAGCAATCTTAAAATTGATCTGCATTCATAAACGATGCCCGGTTTTTTGCTTTTTTAAATTTGTGGTTAACAACTTTATTTGAAAAATAGTCTCATTGAAGCTTTTATGACTCCAGTGATGTCTGTGTACTGATAGTGTTGTGGTTGTACTGTGGGCCAGCTGCTTGTAGATACTGCAGAGACATAATGTCTTTCCTTATCTGGACAGTTGGAACAGGGTCATGAAACTGCATGATCACAGCTGCTGCAAAATGTCTCTCCCATTCTCCTTGATATCGAGACAGTTCCCACAATAGTGTTTGCTTCAATTCATCTGCATCTCCTCAACAATTATTTCTGCACGAGGTTAATCCTGGACTCATTGTAATTCCATAACAACCTTGATACCTGCGGCTATCCCAGAAGCCATGAAAAATTTGCCTTTTAGGCTTAAGCAGTCTGAAAGGCGCAGTATCCTCCATCAGTAGAGAACCCACTGATCTGGGAACCGTGCATCTATATTTTAATTTCTCTGTTTGGTCGTTGTTTCTGTCATGGTCCTGGGTCGGTGACCCAGCGTTTTGAGTTTGTTATTAGTATTTTCTAGTTTATTCTGTTTTTGTATTGGTGGTTGGAGTTTGTAGTGTTTATCTTCCCTACCTGCGTCTCCCTCGGTGCTCTGTTCATGTCCTCGTGTTGTTATGTAAAACAGTCTGTGTGTTTCCTGTTTTACTTTGTAGGGTTGTGTCTCGTTATGTCCATTAGTTCCAGCTGTGTCCCCTCCTGTGTGCCATTTCCTGATTACCTGATGTGTGTATTTATAGTGGGTGTCGGTCTGTGTTCGTTGTCGGCTCGTCTGTGTTTCATGGTGTCCGTTCCTCGTCTGTGTCTCTCTGCCTCTCACCCCGTTCGTATGATCTCAGATTTGTTATTTAGCTCACCCAGTTTAGGTTTATGTTCTGTCCTGCCCTCAGTTCTGTTATTTGTGCACTATAAATAAAACCCTCACTCATCTCATCACATCGTCTGTCTGCATTTTGGGTCCTCCTTTTCCTCCACACCACACGGCTCACCCCGCCAGCCGTGACAGTTTCTGGTCCAGCAAAGAAGTCCATAAACGTAGAGTGTTTTGAAATATACTGTAAAAAGATGCAGACTTTGGCCACCATATTTGCTTCAACAGTTCATGTATTCAAATGACACACAAAGAAAAATGGTGCATTGCATCCATCAGTCCTGTCACCACAAATACACCATTAATCCTCTTACGTTTCCTTTAATACGACCAAGAGGCCAATTTAACATTTTGAGTCTAACTTCTTAACATCTAGCGCACAGATTCTCCTCAAATTTCCAGCACGTTTTCATTTCCCTTTTTTATCAACTTTCAGCAGAGTTTGGTGCCTTTAAAGGCTCTGTGTACTTTCTGTGCAGGCATAGGCTGTGAAGGATGTTAGACTACCTCTTGGAAGTGTGAACTTTACATTTGGCGTTCTCTGTAGTGGCGAGAAAGGGATGAATGTGACCTAAAGCTGGAGCATATTACCTTCTCATGCATGGATGGATGGATTCAAAAGAGTGATTCGGACCTCAAGCGAGCAGCAGAATCATTTTCTCGTAGAAGTCTTTACACTCACGGGGTCGCCCTCTGGTGGCCGTTAGAAAGAATGAAGGTGTAGCTCTTTACACCTTGAAATCAGAAGGTAGGGAGGGCGGTCTCCAGCTGTGCAGTTACCCTTGGAAAACAATGGAAACTATTCTAACCTATTAACCAATTAAAAGGTAAGAAAACTACGGGTACAGACGAGGTCATCAGATGTCGTCTTTATGGGGGAAACAGTTCGTGTTTCCCTGTGATGGGCTACCCTGCCTTTTACCCAGTAACAGCTGGGATAGGCTCCTGCAGTTCAAAATATAGATTGATGACTGCATTCATCTTTTAAATATAGTTTATACACAATTCAGGAACCTTATATAAGTGTAGTTAGTAAACCTTTAGGTGTCATTATCAGGCATCCACTCCCTTAAATGTATTTATAAGACATTTTTAATCAGGTTATTTCAGTTCAAGGTGCTTTAAGATTGATTCCCATGAAGAATAAATGTAAAATGATAGAAAATTTTTAGTTTAAAGTAGCATATAATATTTTATTTAACATCCAGCAACTGAAGTAAATAAAATAAGATGAATAAAAACCAAAAAAGAATAAGAAAGATTAGCTAAATGGAAGCCGTGAAGTCATTAATCATGCCCTCTTATTCTTTGTGGTTTTATTGAATGCAATCTGGACTGAGTTACACACTTAGTGACAGAAAATATTAGAGATAGGATTAGTTGACATGTAGCAAAAATCCAGAGCCAAATTTAAACCCACGCTATCACAAACACGCGGTCTGCTATCCAAGATTTTGAAAACACTCAGAGACCCCCGAGTGCGCCCTTATTGAATCCAGCCATCGCAATCAAACCTTGTTCCGGCTGGAGTCGGAAATTTCACCGAGCGCTGGCGAGGCTGCAATGCAAATAGCATGACATGAAAGGATTAATTTGAAAACTGGCCCATTAGTGGTCATCACTCACTGCCAGCTTCGGCGGCTGTGGAGCTACCAGCTGGTTTCAAACCGAGGAACTCGCTCCCACTCTGTGAAAAATGATATAAAGTGACAGAGCGAGTTTACATCCAGCATCTGCAGACGGCGTTTGTGCCTTCAGCTGTGTTAGCACAGGCACGTTTGAAGGATGTCACTTAAGTTCAAGTGTCAGCTGAATAATAAGAAAGCGGATCATTCGGGGCGAGCTGGAGTGTGGGCAGACTCCAGGTTTGTTGTGCGTCTGTTGTTGTGTGCGGTCTAATCATCGATTGATGCCACTGTGACATCACCCATTGGTTCTGAAGTCTCGCCGTTACCATTTTGGCTCCGGCTATGTTGTTGTTTCAGAGCTAGTAGCAACCATATACAAGTTATTAGCAGAGCTTGGTTAGCAAGGTGCATAGCTGTAGAGCACAGGTCTCATTATTGCTAAATACAGACTGATTGGACAGTTTTTACCATACAGGAAGTCGTATTATTCGTCACACAATCCCAATAAAATGTTCCAAATGGCACCAGCAGCACAAAAACCTGTTGGGAAATCTAGTTCTGTGTCTCGAATTAGTGGAGATGAGGCAAGTCTTTAACTTTTAAGAATTAAAAATATAAAAATGGGTCCATTATAAAAATCCTCACACACCATACAGATGTTCATATGTAAAACTATCCATAGAGACTAAAGCTGCTTTTGGTCCCAGGCTGTAAACATATTTATTTCTGCTGTAAAGTTGGACAGTTTAACATGTGAAGTATTTGGACGCACTTGGTTTTGGATAGGGATGGGTATCGTTTAGGTTTTATCCGATACCGGTGCCAAACCGGTACTTTTGAAACGGTGCCGGTGCTTAAACGGTGCTCAAACCGGTGCTTAAAGAATGGAGAACACACAATTGGTCCAAAAACCTCTCATGTTCAGCTGTTTTTTTTTTGTAAAAAGATAACAATGTTAGCCTTTTCTGCAGCTATGGGGCATATATGGTATCACTCTTGGCTGGAAGCAGCTTAAACAATGGAAAAAACACAAACTTTGTCCAAAAACCTCTCATGTTTAACTGTTTTCCACTTTTTCTTTGGTCATTTTAGCCTTTTTGTCCAGGGTGAAGGGAGTATCTGCCATCAAACAAGAAGACAGCTGCATGTAGCTATGATGATGTTTGCTAGTTCACCTTACATGCATTAATGTAATAACGTGGTTAGCCTACTCAACGTAAATTACACACGAACAACATTAAGCTACTCACGCAGAGAAGAACGGCTGCTGCTGCATCCTCATCCTCATCACTTCTGCTACACTAGCAGGGCTAGGGGCCAGGACTCTCCTCTTCGGGTTTTGGGGGGATGTTGCTAACTCCGGGTCCGATAACAGGCACCACACCTGCAGTAGATGTGCTCGGTGTGAGGTCTCGCAGCAAGCTATCAAATACGGCGCATTTCTCGGCTTTAAAAAAAACGCTACACGTCGCCAGGTGTTTCATCGGATTTGAGGTGTTATCTCCTTTGACAGTATCACAGTATCAGCTTAAAGCACTTGTTGCAGCTGCTGAGTTTGCATCTTTTGCTGTGAAGTACAGCCAGACTTTGACCGCTTCACCTTGGGCATTTTTAATCTGTAGCTCTGCTCTAAAAGAACGTACGTACCTGGACCCGCCTACTATCCTCGGAAACGTAAAATGATTGGCTAGAATCTAAAGTGTATCACAGCTCAGGAAAAAAAAGCACCGACATGTGCGCTGCTTTTCGGTCTGGTTACTACCGTTTATGTCAGAACCGATACCGGTACCCATCCCTAGTTTTGGAGTCAACCTCATGTGGCCGTTAGAAGAACTGCAGGTCCACGTTGGTTTTTATTTTTTAGCCCTGGAGGTTGATGACTGGGTATAATAAGTATCAGATTTCCTGTAATTATGTCCAGAGGATCAGCAATTAAAACAAAAGTCACAATAATTAATGAGCTGATCTTACTAAATGAATTTCAGGTGATTTAAATTGAGCTGGAGGCAGCTGCTACAGGCGGCAGTGTTCTGTGTGAACACTCCTGCTCCTGTTTCTGGCCCCAGACAATAACTTACTCTGATGTTTGAAGTTTCCTTTAGCTTTGAATTCATAATTTTGGGTATTTTTATGTTTCATTCTTCACCTCATGCACATTTCTGTACCTATTTTCCCATTTTTCCGAGTGTTACTAGTCTGTGCAGCCACCAGTTGTACGTCTGCGTGTGCTGGCCAGGACACTCTTGCAAAAGAGATTTTTAATCTCGAGAGTCATAAAGGTGTAATAAATAAGAAAATGAATAGCGATAAATAAATCCCGCTGAGGATTTCTGTGCCTCAGTTCTTCTGAGATATTAAACTTTAATAGCAAACAAAGAAAGTGTCTCCTATGAAATTAGATTGGAATTGGGATGCTGTTTATGAAAAGAAAGAGTGCTTTTGGCCCCACAACAAACCATTTTAACCTTTAGTATATAGATGTGGAGTCAAGCTCTTCAGCTCACATAATCATATCAACATTAATGACTAAATAAACTGAAAGTAGATGAGAAAACAAAGCAGTTTTTTCAGACTTGACAGTTAGAAAATAGAAAAATGCTCAAAGGAAACAGTTTAAGTTGTTTTGTGGAAGAAGAATCAAATTTCTTTACGTCTCGGCCATGTGAGGATCAACGTGAGACCAAAATGCATTGTTGGTTCCACATCAGGCTTGAATAAATTGTGCATATTGAACGGACCCATGTGACCCTTACTTTCATTGAGCTTGTGTTGTGCATGTGCAAACCTAAGCACTTACTGCAGCTTACATCATCTTAACCATAAAATTACTTGATAATCTGAAAGGCATCCTTGCATACCTACTGCTGATGCAGCGAATCTGAACTCTGCTCAAGGATTTTCTGTAATGGAACAATGAGAACGCTGCTGCTTTTTGAATTAAATGGGATGTGAAATGTCAAAGGATAAGGTTGAGGGGATAAAACCAAAACTAACAATGAACTTGTGTGTCTGCGTGTGTGTCTGCATGTGTGTGTGTCTCGTTCCTCTCTGCAGTGGAGCTCCACCGCTGTCCAAAACACATACGTATTTAAACACAGGCTGACGTGTTCCTCTTTACCATGAACACAGCAAACTGTAGTTTATATATCGCACCTACACAACATTACACAAATATTGTTGTCAATACAGCAGTAAGGATGCTCTGAATTAAAGTTTCTGGCCCTGGAGCGACCTTAAAAACAAAAATCAAGGTCCTTCATTTGTAGAGAAGTTAAAGGTTGTAAGTCCAGCTCATTCACACCAGGTAGCAGTTTGCAACATGACAGAGCTGACCACGACGGCTAATATGTTCATACCCTCCCCTATGGCCACAAAATGTAGTAGAGTGGACTTGCGAGGTTATCTCTAAGGTGGCTTTGGAAAACCTCAGCATTCCCTGGAAGAGCTGGAGGCAGTGGCTGGGGAGAGGGAGATCTGAGAAGCTGTGCTAATATTCCTGCCTGTAGGACTCGGAGACCCTGCAGGATGGAGCTGATAAACTATCTTTGCTCTGTCCAGCAAAGCACCTAACCCATAAATAACCCCCAAGAAAAACACTGTTCAAGTGCAAACAGTTACTTCACTGCTTCTCTTTGCATTCACTGAGCAAAGAAGACGTGGAGAGAGGTGTGCCTGCAGCAGGACTGCAAGACCTCACACTTCCAGGCTGTATAATGAGTCTTTGTCCAAAAAATATCTTGACTTTTTTCTTCTGAAGTCCCTACTTTTACAATTACCTAAAAACGCCGTATAGCTACAACTCTACTTTGTGGTAGAGAGGCGCATTCATGGTTCCTTCAGTTACAGTAAGTCGTGCAGGTCCTGACTGTAGGACAGCAGCCCCAACATCATGTTTAACTGTTGCGGTGATGTTTTTTATTAAATGTTGTTAGTTTTAGAAGATTTGTCTCTTCAGTTCACAGAATATTTTCTTTCTTTCTTTGGCAAAAGTTGAGCTGTTGTTGTTTTTCATCTTTCTTATGGTTGGATCATGAACTCTGACCTTAACTGAGGCAGGTGAGAACTGCAGTTCTTATTCTGGGTTCTTCTGTGACCTCCTGGGTGATGCGTTCATGTGCTCTTGGAGTAATTTTGGTAGACCGGCCACTCCTGGGAAGGTTCACCGTTTTTCCAAGCGTTCTTGGAATTAGCCACCTTAAATAGCTATTTTGCTAACTACATTAAGGGCCATGCCTGCATGCCTGTCTGAGGTTGCCTTTCTCTCATAATGTTCTCTAAGACAGCTGTTTGCACATCAGAGTACAAGCAGAAATTTCAAGCCATCAGCCTGTATATCATCTGACACTTTGCCAGTTTTCCTTTTGATTTTATTGTCAGACAAAGGCATCCTTCTCGTCCCATTTGTACTCACCACTCAGCTAGCATACATCTTGCCTGGACCTTGTCAGACGATTTAACATAGCCTACCAAACATATTGTTGCTTTTGGTTCAGTGAGGACTCTTTCAAAGGAGGTCAAACTTCTCTAAGAACTAATGCTCTTTAGCTTACCTGGAGCTATGTTAGCATTCACAGCATGTCTTTATCCTGTCTTCCTTCTCTCTCCCCAGCCAATCACAGCAGATGGCCCCGCCCCTCCCTGAGCCTGGTTCTGCCGGAGGTTTCTTCCTGTTAAAAGGGAGTTTTTCCTTCCCACTGTCGCCAAAGTGCCTGCTCATAGTGGGTCATATGATTGTTGCGTTTTTCCCTGTATGCATTATTGTAGGGTCTACCTTACAATATAAAGTGCCTTGAGGCGACTGTTGTTGTGATTCAGCGCTGTATAAATAAAACTGAATTGAATTGAATTCATCAACTTCTGCTAACAGGTGATGTGCTCTGTCCCTGGGCCGCCTGAAGCCCTATGACATTTAGCTTTCATGATATGGTGTCCTGAATGTTGGGAGTTCTTTTGGTCCCATAGTTCCCACCTATGGGCGCTGCACGCCGTTACCTAAACCCTCTTTGACAGAATTTTCTTTAAGGATATTTAACAGGAAATGGATGCTGAAGCAGCAAATTAATTCATTCATAACTTTTGTGCAGTTTTTCATTGCAGAATGTTCAGTGGTCAAATATTCCCACCCTGCACCCTGCGAGAACCACTGTTCAACAGCTAAATTCACTGTTGTGCTTTTTAAGAGAGCAATAATCTTAGAATAAATACAATTATTTTGTAACAGGCGCTCAGTTAAGTCAAATGAGGCAAAAGCATCAAATTGAAAGGCACTGGAATTATCCTTGACTATACATAAATACACAAAACAAACTATTATTAGTTTCAGACGATGTGGGAGGGCTTACGGATTGATTAAAAAAAACATCCAAGTTGAGTCATTTGCAGAAGTAGCACACGAAAATTGTCGATTAATCCACGGCTGAAAATAGTCCTTAGCAAATCGAGTATTTCCTCCTTTGTGCTATAAGTGCCCATCTGTTTGTAAAACGACTGTGCCTGTTTTCATAAAATGAAAGTGTATATTTAGGAGTATTTCTTAAAGACTTCCAGAAATCACTGAGCTTGAGAGCTGAGCATCAGAGACAGGGTAGGGACAGATGGGCACATTGTCGGTTTGGGTTTTTCAGAGGATCGTCGACAATAAGAAATTAGAGTGACGGCTTTATCTTTTAACACAGACAGACACTGTGCTGGAACTGCTTGAATATCAGTGCTTAATTACATATACATCCAGCATATGTACTTTGCAAAAATAGCCTCTTTTATTTTAATTTTAATGTTACAGTTTGCATGTCGTGCTCCTTTCGTCATGTACGTTCACAGTAGCTCTCTCGCTGCCTCGTCTGTTTAGCTGGTGACAAACACACATGCTGGCTTTTTTCCCCATTCTCCCCCTATTTGTTGCTGGTCTGCTGCCCATACAGGATTGGTTATCGCTCCTCTTCCTCTCAGGGAGACGGGGAGTCTCGCCTCCTCTTCTGATGCAATAGAAACCCCTGCAGCAGTGCACCGCTGTGCTCATGTGTGTGAGGCTGTGTATGTGTTTAATAGTCCCCTGCTATTCCCCCTTTGATGTCTCCAGCTTGCTAAATGCACACAAACATCGGTGGCGCTCGTACTGATTGGACGCATGCAAATGGGAATATAGATTCTTATATTATATCACACGTTTCCTCTCGCACGCTCCCCTTGCACGAGGATTTTCAGCTCGTCAGCGGGGCTGAACACGGATTCAAACACCAGGCAGCAATTGCTGCTGACAGTGTCAAAGACACAATGGAGCAGAGTGCTGCATAATTCTCCTCTTTTCATCACTCCCAGCCTCACTTATACAAATATTAATGCTCCATTTTACATCTCTTGTCCGCTTGTCTTTCTGTCGAGAGTGGCCAGAGTAATCACCGCCTATTGTCGCTTTTTCTTTGCCTTGGTGTTTAATTTGGGGCGGGGGTGGGGGGGTGGACCATGCTGTGGGGCTTAGATAGGGAGTGGGGATCCTATTGAAGCTGCATCCAGTATTGCACTTGTTCGTCAGCCTTCTTCGTTACTGAGGGAATGATAATGGGGCCTACTGGGATTATTTTGTAACCATAGTGACGAAGCAGAGGAAATGTTTAAATATGCATACCTGGCTTTACTACATCTTGTGTTCCTCGAACCTCACCGATGTCATCAGGTTATGTCTGTGCAGCTACTAGATTTTGTCATTTTTATAAAACGGATCAAACATTTGCATGTTTCATGTGATCAGAAATATTTTTCTGTGGATCTGTTTTATTTTTATTTTTATTTTTTTATTTTTTTTTTGTGTCCCGTTTGGATCTTTAGCATCAGAATTGTTGTCTTAAGGCCAAGAAAGATGCCAAGCGTATTTATTTTACCAAGTGGATCATCATGGCCTTGCCATATTGGTCCATTTGATTGACCTTTATTATAATTATGAATTTATTTTATTTTCGGTTGCTACAAACGGGACAGACATGACTGGGGGATAGGACAGGGAGAAAGAATGAAAGAAAGAGAGGGAGAGAAAGAAAACCAGAGGGGAGAAGAGACGGTGAGAAAGGGGGGAGAAAGAAAGAAAAACAAACAAAACACCTGGATCACCTGTATGGAAAAAAAACAGAAGAGAAAACAAACAAAAAAAAGCAACATAATAAAAACAGCACCATCACAATAAACTAGCTAGCAGTAGATAACAGTAGATACTAAATATTAAACAATATTGTGCAGCATGCAAGATAGACAGCGCACAATGTGCTTTGAGGCAGCAGCCAAGAAAGGTGTAGTCTGCAGCCCCGTCCCCCAGGGTATGAAGCAGGTATGGAGGAGATCCAGGCCCCAGATATCCAGAGGCCCCAGAGTACAAGGACCCGAGGAGGACCACCAAAAGGGGGGGAACCGTGCCACCCTCCTGGGAAGAGCTGAGTAGAGCCCCAAACGAGAGGTCACCCAGCAGCTACGGAGCAGAGGCCAGAGAGGGTTGCAGTGGCGTGTGAATCTGTTTTAAAAATATAACCTGTACATGTGAACATAGCTCAAGGCTGAAGTGGCAAAAACGGCAGTTCCTTCGGTTGTCGTGGGCATGGTTGGTCTTAAATACATATTTTTGTCACATAAACAGTACAACATATAGTGAACATGCAGTGAAATGCTGGTGTCCGAGCTGCGGACAGGAGGCAGTTGTAAGGAAGGAAGTTCATTCATTCAGCAGGGGTCCAGAGTAGAGGCGCTTCTCCTCCTTAAAAAGAGCCAGTTGACATGGTCCCCTCCTGGGTCAGGTGTTCCAGGCATGTCCTCCCAGGAGGAGACCTGCTGGAGAAATTATATCTCTCATCTGACCTGGGAATGCCTCGGTGTTCCCCGGGATAAGCTGGAGGAGGTGGTTGATGAGAGGGAGGTTTGGACCTCTCTGCTTAGGCTGACCTGCGAGCTGTCTCGGGAAAGGTGGAAAAAAATGGATGGATGATTTGTTTATTATTTTAGATATTTTTTTCTTTTATTGGGGTGGTTGTCATATATTATAGAAAAATTATATGTACAATGCACCACACATTTCAGTGGCAAATTATTAGTTTTTTGCATGATAACTTGTGATAATTTAATAATGTGTCTTTGTATTCAACAGCTTATTTCAAGCGTTTTTCTTCTTCGTTATTATTTTAGAGTTAATGTGTTCATAAGCAGCACTTAAAGGATGATTAAAGATGATTAAAGATTAGGGCTGCCACGATTAGTCGACTAGTCACGATTACGTCGACGATTTTAATAGTCGACGCATCGTTTGAAGCTTTGTAAGATCACAAAAGACGCAGGAATAAGTAGTAGGATTTAAGAGTGTAATAACGGACTGAGACAGAAGAGGGCAGCACTGCATGTACAAGGATGCCAGCTGCCCGAAGAAGAAGAAGAAGAAGCTGTGTCCCAGAATTCATAGCGCAGCCCAGCTCAGTTTCCAACAATGGCGGCATCTAGTTAGTTTTAATGTTACTCTTATTATTCTTTCTGGGTCACAAAATAAACGTTTAACATATTTTCAGGCGAGAATGTAGCTGTGTAAACCTCAAATATCTGCTCAGTTTATCAAGACACCACATATTTTCAAAAGCGCTCCGACGTTTTCGGAGACGTCTGTTAGCCACTAGCTCGATAGCTAGCCGGGGGCTAGGCTAACTAGAGCCGTGAGAGCACCGGACTCCCGCAAATCGTTTTCAAACCCACCGCCGTCTTTCGCTACTCAGGTTAAATAATATATAAGTCACTTAGATAACTTCAAAATGTTGTTGTTTGGCTTTTTTTTTAGTATTTTATTTGTTCCTGAGTAAATCGGTTTGGCTGAGATTAAAGTTATAGTTTTTACACAGCTGAATAAACCTCAAGCAGACAGCTGATTATCAGAAGTGTGAGATGCTCGAGAATTTACTCCGGTGTCCTGTTATATTTTAGATAGCAAGGAGTTTATTAAACTTCACCGAAACAACCTGCAGATTTCATTAAAATTTAATAAACTATCATCTTGTCTTTATTTTTAGTTAGCACATACCTTAAACACTTAAAGCTGTAAGCTAATGATAGTTATATAAGAGCAGATGCTGCTGGTGCAATAAGCTGTAGTTTTATGTCCAATGGATGATGATCTGATTAGTCGACTAATCGCAAAAATAATCGGTGACTAGTCGACTATCAAAATAATCGTTTGTGGCAGCCCTATTAAAGATTAAAGACAGTTTTAAAGACAGTTTTTGATATTGTCCATTAAAAAGTAATCAAAATTTATTTTGATATCTGAGTGTTTCTTAGTTTTTCACTAGTTGTTTCATTTCTTTTCACCAGGAGCATCCCTGTTAGCTTAGTGTCTGCTAGGAAGCTAAGTGGAATCACTGAACTGGACTTTTCCAATGTGTTATTGTCTTTAAGAACATTTTATAGAATTATCTGATAATTAATATGGATTGTTATGTGATGCAGTATGTTTTAGATCTCAGGTGCTGGTTATAAAGTGACATTTACATGAGTCCAGTAAAATTGAACATCTTACGATATTAGCTCATTGAGGAGTCTATCTGGTTGAACGCTGGCATTTGTTTCCGTCATGGCTTTGCAACATTGATGCAAAGAATTCTTTGAATTTAGTGTTTAGTTCAGAGTCTTTTTCTCTTCTCAGCAGTCTCGTAAATGTTCCAGTAATGAAGAGAATCCTCCACTAAAACTTTTATTTTCATTTAAAGGACATTTTTTAAAGGATTCGTCTCTTTTGGGAGCCCAGAAGCATCGCAAGACACTTGTTCGTCTTTCATGAGTCTTACACAGAGAATATGGCAGACAGAGCAGTTTCCATACAGAGACATCCCCAGACAACCCGTGCCATATTTGTCCCAGTGAGCTAGCTCATCTCTAACGCATTCAGACAACTGCTTCTGTGGCCCTCGTGCTGTTTGGCTGTTGATATGACGCTCGGTGGAAAATCGCTATTCCCCAATCTGACTCGGAGAATAGCCGGAGCGTTTTCCGCCGCTAAAAGGCTTAGGAGGCCGATTGCTGCAGCGCTCCCCGACTGGCACCGCGCTGAGGCACGTGGCCAGAATCACTTATTGACACTTCACTGCCATCTGCCAAGACTGCGAGGTTTGTTTAGCAGGCTGAACTCTGTGGAAAGCAATAACTGGATGAGAACTTCCCTCTAGATTTTATGTGAAAGAAAATGATCCTTCACTTTAGGCTATATAACTGAAGCAATGTAGAGATGAAAGGCTGTATTTACACCCCAGACTTGGCCGGCTGTAGGGTTCAAAAGGGTTTATTTTATTATTTATTTTGTAAATAAACTAAAAATTGGGTCACATACACTTTCAGCGTGGTGATGCTGAAGTATAAAAGCTCAAAAATACTTCAAAATTGTCAATAGGAAAAATCCGAGCGGGGAAATGAGCTAAAGGCTCCCTGCTCTCATGGAGGTTTTGCCTCTAACTCGAAAACAAGTGCCCTTGAGCAAGGCAATTAACCCCCAGCTGCTCCTGCGAAGCTGCTCTGTGGGAAATAACAGAAGACTGCGGCTATATCGCACAGCGCACCACTGAACACATCACGCGTGCTCCTCCTTCACCTGCCTCTCCGCCCTCGGGCTGTTGTTGCAAAGACGTGCGGCCTGCCGACTCGCATCTTCCAGCCGAGGCTGCTTTGTAAAAAGTCCTCGTATAATGTGGCACCCAAACACGCCGTTAGGCGGGTAGGGATTAGGATGCTCTCATTTGTGAGTCTCACTGGAAAGGAATGCCACGGCATGTAGAGGTAATGTCCATGAAATTGCTGGGTCCAGGGGTGTGGCAGCTGTGTCAGGGGTGGGGGCTCTGCACAGCTGTGCACAGCTGCATCTTAAGTCAGTATCTTGTGTGTTAGCTGGTAGTAACCGTTCAGAGTTGCCACACTGAGGTTTGGAAAGCATCAGAAAGAGCTGTGAATATTTTTACAGAAGCCTCTAAAGAGATCAAGGTGAGGAGCTAATGAAGCTGAAGCTCTTTTCATGCTTTTAAACGAGAATCTGGAAGCAGAGGTAAGGGTCAACTGTGCTGAATGGAACATGGTATTTACTGTAAATCTGCGGCTTCTTTTCAAAAACCCAGTGAGAGGTTTTTAAGTTATAAGTAGCACGATATTGTGTTTAACTTGATTCATACTCTTAATAACACCACATGTTTTTTCTGCCTGGTATTAACTGAAATTGTTTAACATTAGCTGAACCGAGAGTCGTGTTTCAGCTCGCACCGAGGTAAAAATCTCAATCTGTCCTTTTCTTTCCTGCAAAGAATAAATGTTGTTTTCTATAACACTTACAAAAACGTCAAATGCACACTTGCCACCATGACACCAGAAAGGCTGTTAAAAACGATTAAAAAATCTAAATATTCACACTCTGCTCCTCACTTGATATTTTCTCTTTTTCAAACTGTTCTCTGTACCAAGAGATGGTTGTGTGGGTCTAGATCTGTAGCTCTAGACCCACACTAGATGGGTCTAGTGTGGGTCTAGTTTTATTTTTTTTGGATAAAACTGATGTATTTATCCAAATGGGCAGTTTTGATACAATACAAGTTTGGTAAAACACATTCCTATAACTTCTATAATGTAGCAAAAGGTACAACTACTAGTTTCTGAGCAGCCAGTCAGGCACCAACAACCACGCCCCCCTTCAACGTCACTAAAAATCACCTTTCCTCTCTATTTCTGGTCCTCTTGACCACTTCTATACGCCTAAATGAGAGAATTAGTGAGAAAATGTTAGTTTTAAGCCGCACAGCAAGAAGGTCCTGAGTTCAATTCCACCATCAGGCCGGGGTCTTTCTGTGTGGAGTTTGCATGTTCTCCCCGTGTTTGCGTGGGTTCCCTCCGGGTACTCCGGCTTCCTCCCACCGTCCAAAGACATGCAGCTTGTGGGGATAGGTTAACTGGATAATCCAAATTGCCACTAGGTGTGAATGTGCGAATGAATGTGAGCGTGAATGGTTGTCTGTCCCTGTGTGTTGGCCCTGCGACAGACTGGCGACCTGTCCAGGGTGTACCCCGCCTCTCGCCCTATGACAGCTGGGATAGGCTCCAGCACCCCCCGCGACCCTGAAAAGGATAAGCGGAAGCGAATGGATGGATGGATAGTTTTAAGGAATCCTGGAGTCCTGCCAGTCATGTGACAGAGCTCAAGGGGCACCTTGACACTTTCCTGTGAACTGTCTGCATTCCCACCACATTCGCCCAGATCCCTGCAGAGATGCCTGCTGGTCTCTGGAGGATCACCGGGGGAGTTTTAAAACAGTAAAACAGCACAGGAATGATTAAATATGGTGCTCAGGTGGGGACAAAAGGTCAGACAGAGGTCTGAGGGGCCTTGACACAGAAATAGGTTGAGCCACAGTTGCCGTGATCATAACATTGCTACGTCCACACGTACCCGGGTATTTTTGAAAACACAGATTTTTCTATGCGTTTGCACCTTTCGTCCACACGTAAACGGCGTTTTCGGTCACTGAAAACGGAGATTTCTAAAACTCAGTTTTTGCATTTACGAGAAAAACGGAGAAAACACAGCGTCAAAGGTGTGCGCCTTTTTTGACGTCACACTGTGCGCCACGTTATTGTTTCGGTGAAATGAATTTCTACAATACTGTTACTGTTAATTGTACTCTCTGCAGTGTTTAAATGCTTACATATACACACACAGTTACTGTCCCTCCACACATACGACTCGGTTCTGCTTCTATGCCCCAGCTTTGTTTACTTTTTCCCACCGAGGCTTCTAGACTTCTGATTGGCCAACATTTCTACACGGTTAGGAATATATCGCCACCTGCTGCTTTGGCATGTTCCTAGCAGCGTTTTCCTTCATTTCTGCCTTTACGTGTGGACGGGATTATTTTTTAAAACGAAAACGGAAAATCTCCGTTTTCAAAAATACCCGTGTACGTGTGGACGTAGCCTAAGATTACACAGAGTTCACCTCTCCCCGTGTTGGCAGTAGGAACAGACCTGGTGAGCAGCCAGCTTCTTGTTTATTTTCATGGAAAAAAAGACGCACCAGATGACTAATGTTTCAAGATATTAAATTGATTTCCACTTAAATTAATATATCATATTTCATGTGACGGAGAAGAAGTGGCTCGTTACTGATAAAGTCAGGGAGGAAGCAGGTTTTTTAAGTTACTGCCTCGTGTTACAAGCTGTCGAACCACAGACTGTGTTTCACACAGAGTCCTGCGCAGGTAACGCATCATGGTCTGAATCTGGTGTTTTTTTTCTTTAGTCATTAAATAGTGATAAAGCCCACACATCTCCATCTGTGCTGGTATCAGATTGTTGGTTTGGTGCATTTGAAAGCCGGGTTTACACGAGTACATTTAAAAAGACATGAGCTCAAACTGCAGGTGCCTGGAATAAACCAGGCTGTCTTATGCAGTACAACACCGAGGAGCATTTTCTACATAAAAAATGTATTAATGGAAAGTTGACAGTTTTATTCTGTAACGGCTCATATAGTCTGACAAAGGTGGAACAAGTGAAATTCTCCACGTTGTCTTCCTTCAGTGATTACAGTTCAATTTGAAAGAGAAAGCCATGTGATTATGTGCACCGCCCTTCTGCTCTCATGCAAGAAAACGTATGCACTGGAGGCTTCAGCTTTCAGGGAAGACTGATGTTTAAAGCACTCTGTAGCTGGATCGACTTCACAGACCTTTGTGTCCATTGCAGAGTAATAAGACTGAGAATGCCTCCTTAAACAAGGAGCCTGAATATATTCAAGCTAAACAGAGATAAGGACAAAATTTATTGACTGCAATCAGTCGGTCCAGTGTCTCAGCAGGGCTGGAGCCTGTCCTGTAACCCATTTTATTCATATTAGGAATCATTTTTTATGTTAAAAAATAGCTTATCCTTATTTTGAAGAGCTAATGCTAACAAGCTTGATTAGCAAGCTGAACATGCCTGAAACACATCACTTTATGAACACATCACTTAATAATTCATTCACAGAGCAACAACTCGGGGTTCAGTGAGCTCACCGTCTGGCCAGGAGGAGCAACGCTCTTCCACCCCTGCTGGAGCCCCCACTGCTGCCACCGTTCCCAGTGTGCGTAATAATAATCATTCACAGTTTATTTGGTGTGTCCTGCACCTCAGCAGGGAGGATTCATAAACTGGTCTCTTAGTTAATGCAAAAACAATGTAAGTAGTGATACACGATGGCTAAAAAAACAATCTCTGTTGGAGTAATAGAGTAAAGCAGCAGCTTGTCACTGAGTCAGGCAGAAGAAGAACTAAAGGTTATGTGGTTTGTGTATAAGATCAAGTCACTGAACTGAAACACTCTACTGTGTTTGCACTGATGGTGCTTTCTGGAGCATTTTAATGAAATTATTTCACCATTCCTGTGGGCTGCTGTGTGAAACAGACCATCCAAGAGGTTTGTGAGTCAGATTTAGTGCGTCGAATTATTGCGTTTTATTATTCTGTTGGGGATGAGTTGGTACCCCGAGTATCACGGGGCCTTGTTCGTGAATCGGGGGAAGAAGGAAGGAGAGACTAATAGATGTGTTGGTTCGGCATCTGCACTGATGTGCTGATGCTACACTGGTCTGCTGTGGTGAAGAGCGGGTTGAGTGTGGAGGTGAAGCTGTCGATTTGTGTTCCTCACTCTCAGTTATGGTTATGAGTAGGGATGCACCGATACTGGTATCGGGTATCGGGGCCGATACTCGTAAAAGTTAACCGATACCATGAACCGATACCAACTTATTTCATTAATCAGAGGGTGGCTTGTCATTTCTGTTGTAGTTTTTTAGATTGGCCACTAGGGGGACATCCCGCGCTAAACAGGCACAGGGTTAGGCGAGTGAGACTGGCGGCTCCAGATAAAAAAGAGAAACTGGAGGCTGCTGTAGCTAGGCTAAACAAAATGTCAGCAGTGTGGACCGCAATAACTGCAATAATTTAAAAGTTTATTTTATTCGCAAACCTAATTTGTATTTATTTGATTCCAAACAGAAGTGTTTATTTATTATTCTGAAAGCTCGAGACAATAGTTCAGTGATATTTTGTTAAATTACAATGTGGAGACTCTGCAGTAATTTAACAGAAGTGCTTATTTTTCACTTGAAATTGTTTTTGTGGTCATTTTTATTACGATTTTATTTTTTATCGGCAGAGAATAAAATAAAACCTGTCTTCCAATTCATTGCATTTGTGTGTGTGTGTGTGGTAGAAGTATCGGTTTTTGTACTCTGTATCGGCAAGTACTCAGATCCAAGTATCGGTATCGTATCGGTTTGAAAAAATTGGTATCGTTGCATCCCTAGTTATGAGCTCTCGCTAGTGACTGAAAGAAAGAGATCACAGACACAAGCGTCCATCCAGAACGTCTCCCTGGATCATGGGCGGTGTTATTGGAATGGAGATGGTGTTTCTAAAGTGTTTGTCAGTACGCGGGCTGAACCTTTCTCCTTCAGAACCCTCACATCATTTAGCCTTTGATGCTACGCCTCGACATCAGGAATGATTTCAGTAAAGCACGAGATGAAAAGAGTTGCTTTTAATCACTTCGGTGTAAAAACGAATCACTTGGAAGAACGGGCAATAAAAAGAGCACTTGTCATAATTTCAGAATTGCTAAGAGCACTTTTCTTTGAAACATCTGATTTTTTTTTATTATTTATATATCTGATTTGGCGTTTCAGAGGTTCTCTGGCTCTCTCGAGGCCTTAGCATTACACAAATCAATTTTATATACACTTCAGATGTGAAAATTGATCACACTTTCCATGAGATTTGAAATTTGTGCATGTGTTTCTTTGCCCAGCTTATCACTGCATCCAAAGTCATTTTAATGAGTCTTGTGAGGGGAGTGTGAGGGAGGAGGTCCTCTGGGAGCGATCCTGTGGGAAGCTTTATTGACTGTTACTGTGGAAAATAAAACGGCGGAGTTAAACGTACAGCCAAGCTTCACGTCTGTCTGTTAACCGAAATTAAAAGAGAAAATCTTTTTCACTCTGTTTACTCTCCCCTTTCTCTGGTGAATATACGCTCTGTTTCGAACCCTCATCTGCTCTTTTTCCCTTCTTCCCTTCACGATTCGCTGAACACAAACTTTATAATTCCCGGCTCTTTTTTCCCCGCCAGCTTGATTCTTGTGCGCTGGAAGGCAGAAGGTGTGCAGCGTCTGGCTGTCGAGCGCACTCCGAGACCATAAATCTCCAAACATATGAGAGGAGGCACACATAGTCTGTCAGCCTGTTCGCGGCGTTAAGAGACATGTGGGTGCCATTTTTTTTAAATTTAAAGGACTCTTGAAATTAGAGCAAACCCCCAAGAGATAGTTTAGTGGAGCAGACTGTAAGTGTGCATTTTATCCTCAGATTTGATGTCTTTTGACGTGATTGTTGGCGTTTCCTACATGTTTGCGCACACATGCGTGGCCCGCTGTAGCCTCCAGAAAGCAAACAGCACCCACAGAGCGTTAGTGAGGACTAAGCAAAGAGCACGGATGCATAAGACAATTGGGGCTGGCTTCACGTGGCACTGTGGGAGCTCATTACTGTAGTCTTTGGGCTGGAAAATGTCTGTCAGTAAGGATTCATTAAAAGCCAACCTGCTGCAGGAGCTCCTGGTAGGGCTGTAATGAGAGGTCCTTCTCAATTTGGGCTTCCCAGTGGTTTCAGATTGGACAGGTGAAATATTAGCAGCAATCTGCATTACAGATAGAGGGGCTGTCCAGGCCAGAGTTTGGATTTGCTGGGGTCATTAGCATCACAATGCCCCAGTTGGCTCAGTTTTTTTAGGAGCATTTGAAACCACCAGGCTCTCGATCACGTGCTCTGAGCCACCAGCAGAATATCATCCATTTATTTCATCTTCAGAAAGATTTGTCAGCACCAGCTGCTGCCTCCTATCAGAACATTTAATTGAAACATTGCTTGAATAGTTTTTTTTGTCTCATTAAGGCAGGTGGCCTTGAGTTTGACTCGTGGGTTTGTTTAACCTGGCTGTCTGAGTTGCTCTAATTTTAGGCTTCGGCTCGCTTTGTTTTGAGTGTCTGTGCGTAGATGAAGACGTAAAGCTTCTTTGTCTGAGGTTAAATGTGTGTATTTGTGCTAAAAGCAGGTTTTTACAGTCTTTTGTTTCTTTGCATTGATTTCCCGAGGCCAATTCCGTTTGCTTTCTGTTCTGCACGTGTTTTTGGTGTCAGCTCATTGATCGCTCTGCGTCATCCGTGCTTTTGTTTTTCTCTCCTGACTTCTCGACTTCTGTCTCGCAGACTCGCACGCCACGTGTGACACGACTCAGCCCGACACAGCCGGCTCTCGCCGACCAGGCCAGCAGGGTGTCCTTCGCGTCAGCCGAAAATCTGGAAAGCATGTCAGACCCTGATATTCCCATCGGCTTCAACAGGATGAACCGGCTCCGCCAGAGCCTGCCGCTGGCCCGCTCGTCCAGCCAGGCCAAGCTGCGGGCGCCAGGTCAGTCCTGTCTTTGAGTAAAATTGAAAAATTTCATATCTCTCATATTTAGATTGTGTTGAGGCCCATCTGTGATATCCACTCAGCAGAAATGACGAAAACGACTTGAACGTTTCCAATTCTGTGCAATAAATGAGATCATGTAGGGGTTGGACATGTGCACGTACAATCTGCTCACGGGGATGATGAATACAAACCTTCTACAATAAAATCCAAAGATATTTCAGGAGATTGGAGCCTTCAATTATGCAGACAGCTTTTAGTTTCATTCAGCAAAACTTTTATTCAGACTAAAGTTTAAAATCTTGACATTTTAGGGTGTGGTTGTCCTTTTTTCCTGTTTATTCATAAAGTCTCTGTGTGGGTGAAATCTGTTTCTCATTTCTTTGAACCACAAATGAGAAGTCGGGACAGGGTTCATCTCCCAGTAATAACATTTACTTTTTTTTATTGCACTCACACTTTCAGACTTTTCTGGCTGATTGGTCAGAGATAACAAGCTTGTTACTCCAAGGATGGTTCACACTGCTTCTCCAAACTCTGAGTTAAATTGCTGACTGCAGACTGATGATTACAAAGAAGTGATGCTTGAGAGAAAAAGACTGTTACAAGTACTGATTTTTTTTTATTTGAGGCTTATTTTTTACTTCTAGATAGGGATGCAACGATACCAATTTTTACAAACCGATACGATACCAATACTTGGATCTGAGTACTTGCCGATACAGAGTACAAAAACCAATACTTCTACCACACACACACACACAAATGCAATGAATTGGAAGACAGGTTTTATTATATTCTCTGCCGATAAAAAATAAAATCTTAATAAAAATGACCACAAAAAAATTTCAAGTGAAAAATAAGCACTTCTGTTAAATTATTACAGAGTCTCCACATTGTAATTTAACAAAATATCACTGAACTATTGGCACTGTCTCGAGCTTTCAGAATAATAAATAAACACTTCTGTTTGGAATAAAATAAACGTTTAAATTGTTGCAGAGTGTCCATAATGTAAACAAACAAACAAAATAACGAAAGTATTTGGCATTGACGAACTCCCGATCTACCCGTGGATCATCAGTCCACTTACCTCTTCAGAAAGTTTTGGCACCATTATCTCCCTGATGTATGGGCGGTTGGGAATTTCATATCGCAGCTCGAGTATGCTGAGAAGACGGTGCAATCCTATGTTTTCCACGACCGGCATTGGCTGGTCATCCAGAGCGATAAAATGAGTCAGAGCCTCTGTTATTTTAACTGCCCGTGGATTTTCTCTTGACATTTTTCATCGCTTTTCCAAAACCTGAGTTAAAGTTGGCTGTTCCACACTGCTGACATTTTGTTTAGCCTAGCTACAGCAGCCTCCAGTTTCTCTTTTTTATCTGGAGCCGCCAGTCTCACTCGCCTAACCCTGTGCCTGTTTAGCGCGGGATGTCCCCCTAGTGGCCAATCTAAAAAACTACAACAGAAATGACCAGCCACCCTCTGATTAATGAAATAAGTTGGTATCGGTTCATGGTATCGGTTAACTTTTACGAGTATGAGTACACACACATTTTACAGTATCGGTGCATCCCTACTTCTAGACTAACTTTTGAGATTAAAAACCTTTATTTGTGCTGACATCTCTGCTGGTGGCCATTACCGAGACTCCTTTGATTAAAGGGGAGCTTTGCCACCAGCTCTTGGCCTAAATTTGCCCACTGCTGCACCCCTTTGCTCAGTGAAATCCTCAAACCAGAGAAAAATGTAGAGCAACAGACTCACAAGACATTTATCGATATCAATGCTCCCCCAAGATGTTTTTTTTCACTGCCCAGAAACCCTGACGCAGGTGTGATGTGATGATTGACCTTGGTGTTTCCGAGTCATTGGCTCCAGCCCCAATAATGCTGGGAACCGGAGATCTTACAGCCGAGGCAATGCAAGTGTAAAGCAGGACTGTCCTGCTATCTTTATTGAACTATATGAGGGTCTGAAGGTTAAGTCACATTTGGTGGTGCGCTCAAAGGCACAAGTCAGAACTACTGTGCCAAAATTCAGCAGTGTCTGTAGCTCAATCTTAAAAAAAATAGTGTGGTTTCACAGACTCGCACAGAAGGGCTGGGACTGGAGGGACGTTTGACTGCCCACCTCTCATTAGAGAGTGATAACCCGAGCCTTCAGACACGCACTGCACCCCTGAAGCTTCATAAATATTACCCAGGGGAGCTGAACGTGAGAATAGAAGTGTCAGACTCAGTTGGATCAAACATTACACGGTGTTTAATGTTTGATCCAACCAGAGTTGGAGTACTGTGTGGTGTCTGAATGAGCACCTGTATGAGTAGAACAAGTCATTATCCACAGAATTTATGACAAACAAGTGGGTATCATGTGTCCTCGTGTACGCTCTACCCGAGCATATCCCTCTGCTAAAAGTATTTCCAGGAGTCACAAAAATGTGCGAAAATGGTTGTAAATGAGTCCCAAATCACCGTTAGCACTGGCTTTGATGTGTTCACTCAATTTCAACCCATCAAAGGCTCATTTTATGAATTTGGAAAGAAAGTTTGGTATTAACTCCAGCAACTGTATGACCCATACAGTTGCTGGTCGTGTACTGTGCAGTACCCCTAAAGTCCTCAATATTCTTTAAACGATTGCCACAAAATCCAAGGATGTTCTAGCACCTCTAGGAAAAAGACAGCCAATCATAGCAGAGATCCACTGGCTGATCGGGGCCTTTCCTTGTTCTTCTTTTGTCTGCCTTGGTTCTCTTTGTACTACTACCCGTCACCCCTCCCAGGGTATAGACCGCCAAAGGTAGATCTCCAGAGATTTGAGATCTTTCTAGAGTCCAGGTGTTGCCCATCTTTTTTGTTTCTGCCTCGAGGTCTCGTCGCCATATGTTTCTTGGGGGGCCTCTCTTTTGCTTGCCTTGGGGGTTCCACCTGAGAGCCTGCCTGGTGATGTTGGTTGGCGGTTTGCATAAAGCGTGCCCTACCCAGCACCATCTATTCTTCCTGATTACTTCCTCTACTGGGTTTTGACAGGTTCTTTCCCATAGTTTGATGTTACTGGTTGTGTCTGGCCACATGTGGAGGATCCTCCTGAGACAGCTGTTGAGGAATGTCTGGATTTCTCTTTTTATTTGAGGCTTTTTTTGTCTTTCAGCCCCTTCAGCTCTCTTTGTACGCTCCAGCTTAATTCCACAGTCTGAAGATTTAAAGACTTATCGTTTGGTTAATTGGCATTCGAATTTGGCCATAGGTGCGAATAATATTCGTATATGCCTGAAAGGATGGATGGATGCTAAAATGCTCCATTTGTTGTGTGAAAACTTCTAAACTGTTGTAGTTTGAGCTTAGCATAAGCACATCCTGACCGAGCCACTGCACAGTTGTGGACACAGCTTACCTTGACATATGAAAGGTTTCTGACTCTACAGTTGGTTAGTTGCACAGATGCTTCCCCTCCCGAGCTCCTCAAACAAACTACACGTCAGGTCGTTTTACATGTTTGACCTGTGAAACGCAAATTTTAGTGCTTTCGCTGTTTATTCTCACCATTCGTCTCCACTTTCTTCTTGATTATGTTTGGAGCTTGATATGAGAGTAAAGGTTGTCTGATTCCAGTCACTGATTAAAATCTGTCCACTGAGGTTTCATTTCATCAGCAGTCAGCACAGCAGGCGGAGCTAATGGACTCTTATTTTCACTTCTTCTATCAGCCTTCATTTGTGGACGTGTATCGACAACCTCACTTTGATTGATACGTCAGGCGGCCATCACTCGCTTAATCGGATTTGATGTTTCTGACAGGCAGCCGTAAACAAGACACATTAGCTCTGTTCCTGTACGGCACTGTCCTCCTTCAGGTAATGTTTGAGTTGACTGAAGGCATCAAGTGTTAATCTAGTGAACCTGGCGAGGCCCTCTGAGTGTCAAGTGAAAGTCAGACTTCAGTGCACTGCCTATAGGAGTGCTGAATATAAACGGAGCTGTCTAATGCCTCCAAATGATCTCGCCGAGCTACCTGTCGTCTTTGATTAATGGCCGTGGCAGCCAGCGAAACCATTTCCTCCTTAAAAGTATCTTTGTAGCATTTGCAGGACACAGAAAATGTAGGACAAGCCAGAAAAATGTCAAGAGTTTCAAATGTTTTATACCACATAAACAGCATATTAAGAAAAGCATCAACTCTCTGTGACGTTCTATCATTTCATTTCATGTTTACTCTTCTTCATGCTTTACCAGGCTGTAGCGCAGATGTCAATTTTTTTATATCATCCTCAATCGTGAGCTAAAACCCCAAACGTGTAAGTTGCCTCCATCCTTAGGGATATCTCACCATCACCTCCACCCTTCAAAAGGTTTAAACTGTTCTCTAAAAACGAGCCTTTTACATTATAACACATCTGAGTCGGTGTTAATTTTACTTTCTGCACTTGGAGTCGGTGAGAATTTCACTGCGTCCACTCGGAATCCCAGGTTCCATTTAAAGTGAGGCTGATAATTATGTGTTACTCTCTTCGCATTTCACAGTACAGCAGTGTGAGCCTTAGCTATAGTAGCCTCTTTATTAGGTACATCAATACATTTCGTCAACTGTTCTGCCTAGGGATGCAACGATACCAATTTTTTCAAACCGATATGATACCGATACTTGGATCTGAGTACTTGCCGATACAGAGTACAAAAACCGATACTTCTAACACACACACACAAAGTGTGGTGGTTTTATTATATTCCCTGCCGATAAAAAATAAAATCTTAATAAAAATGACCACAAAAAAATTTCAAGTGAAAAATAAGCACTTCTGTTAAATTATTGCAGAGTCTCCACGTTGTAATTTTACAAAATATCACTGAACTATTGGCACTGTCTCGAGCTTTCAGAATAATAAACAAACACTTCTGTTTGGAATAAAATAAATACAAATTAGGTTTGCGAATAAAATAAACTTTTAAATTGTTGCAGTTATTGCGGTCCACACTGCTGACATTTTGTTTAGCCTAGCTACAGCAGCCTCCAGTTTCTCTTTTTTATCTGGAGCCGCCAGTCTCACTCGCCTAACCCTGTGCCTGTTTAGCGCGGGATGTCCCCCTAGTGGCCAATCTAAAAAACTACAACAAAAATGACAAGCCACCCTCTGATTAATGAAATAAGTTGGTATCGGTTCATGGTATCGGTTAACTTTTACAAGTATGAGTACACACACATTTTACAGTATCGGCCCCGATACCCGATACCAGTATCGGTATCGGTGCAACCCTAGTTCTGCCATCACATTCTTTTTTTATTGATCCGCTTTCAGTTACATGTTTTATAACAGACATCACAATCTCAGAATGTAAAGGAACAAGGAGAACAAAGCAGTAGAAATATGTCAAAATGTAATGTTGTTTTTATCCCAGCACCACTGTAAACAGATATGCTCTTTAAGTGAGAAACTGCAAAATGAACAGGAGCTGGGGTGAAGGTGGGTTGCAAAGATGCTTGCATATCAACACCAAATGTCCACAGGCTGAAGCAGCTTGAATTATGGTCCATGTTTAAGCTACTCAATTGGATGTGCATATGGGCATCACCTGAACTGTCAGCTAATATTAGCTGGCACTGACATCAGCTGATCTACAGAGCTTATCCCAGCTGAAACAGGGCGAGAGGCGGGCTACACGCTGGACATATCGGCAGCCTGTTGCAGGGCAAACACAAAATAGACTAGTCTGAGCTCAGTTTAATGGACGGTGTGCTTAAAGGAGCTGTTTGAACCCGTTTTTCAGCCATAGAATAGTATTTTTAAAAGCTGTTGAAATGTGTGATATCACACACACAAAGGCATCAGCACCTTTCCTTTCAAGTTAATGACCACGCACCTGTGCAGGCTGGTTATGCCAAAGAAGTGCTGATTATTGACATCAAACTTGGTCAGTAGACCCGAAAGCATAGCTTACTGTTGAGTCTAAAAACCAAGTCATGATGGTTGATGCTTAAATCCATCTTTTGCACTGGAAGACCCACAAATTACCCACCCAGCGTGTCACAGGCTGGGTCTCTGACCCAGCGCTCTGAGTGTAGTTGGTATTTGTCTTATGTTAGATTTGTGATGATGGTTCATGTGGTATTCTTATTTAGGTTTTAGTTGAGGTAAAAATCAGCCATTATGTATCACTGTCTCCTTGGTTCTCATCTAGTGTCTCATATGTTTTAGGTCTGAGCTTGTATTGTCATATTTACATCTCCGTGTTTCCTGTTTTATTTTGAAGGAGTCTTGTTTCTTTGTTCATTGTATTTAGTTTTACTTCCCCTGTCCTGTCATCAGGCTCATATCAGTCAGCTGTTTCCCCATGTGTTCCTTCCCCTGATCACCTCTTGTGTCCTCTGTTTTCCGTATGTCATTGTCAGGTCGTCTGTTATCGTCACCACAGTCTTCATAGGTTTTTCCTCATACCTCTCACTGTGTTTCACAGTAGCCTTCGTTTACACAGTGTTCATTCTCATAGTGTCCAGAGGTCTGTGAAGGTTCTCAGTCATCCAGGTCATCGTAGTCAAAGGAGCTTGCAAAGAAAAGCGTCTGGACTTCTTTAAGTTGCTTGAAGATGTTTCACCTTCATCCGAGAAGCTTCTTCAGTTCTAAGGTCAAATGGTGGAGAGTCCCAGATATAAACACAGTGGGAGTTTAGACAAAAGGACCCCACCTTATCATGCGATTTCCTGGGGTGGGTGGGGCCAGGTTTCACAATGAGCTCACCCGAAACCCTGGCTGATTGGGACCCACACCCGTTTTCACACCTTGGCTCATGTGATTAGAGGATAATCAGGGGGTCCTTTTGTGCCTCTTTGGGGGGAAACTCCCACTAGGTTTAAATCTGGGACTCTCCACCATTTGACCTTAGAACTGAAGAAGCTTCTCGGATGAGAGGTGAAACGTCTTCAAGCAACTTAAAGAAGTCCAGACGCTTTTCTTTGCAAGCTCCTTTGAATAGTGTCCATCGTTTTTTCTTAGTTTTATATTTTACCACTGCTTACAGCCAAATAAAGGCTCGCCTTTTGTTAACTCCTGCAACTCCTCTCTGCATCCGCTTCTGGGTCCTATAAACAAAACACACCGCTGTGACACAGCGTTTCTTTTGCCCAGAAGCAAGAGCATCAGATTTTTAATTTTAGTCAACTAGTGATGCAAATCCCAAACTGGACACTTCAAACCCAGTGCATGGCTGAAAAAACCCAGTGCAGGTCATAGATAACTTTGGAGCACAATGTGCTTCAAAGCTCGATGGTGTCTATAAAGAAAAAAGTGATTCCTTTCATGAAACATACTTTAATTTGACAAACATTCGTTTCAGTGTCGTGCTGACTTGGGGCGAAAAACGAATGTATCGCATTTTGTCAGCATTTCTCCATTTGCCATCAGTCTCGGCTGCTTTCTAGGCTGTCGGGAGACTTTGTGCTGCACAAAACTAAACGTTGGGTTTCTGTGACAGTGCATTGTGATGCTGCTGCTGGCAACATTAGATCTGCATCAGATTAACTCGTCCTGAGTCAGTTATTACCACCGTCTATACATTTATGCCCTTAATAAATTATCGTTGACCCTACGGGTTTTGTTGTAAAACAAGTATGAAATGCCTTTGTGTGTTGCATTAAAAGGTCTCAGAAAGTCTTGAATTTAATTTGGTAAACACTGCAGAAACCCTGACTAATGGTGAGCAGGAGGAACATTTACAATCTGACCACTGACATTTAGATCAATCTGCAGCACAGCATACAGGCCACGTATAATTAAACAGGAACTTAACACTAAAATTCATTAAATCATTTTGTGTAACATATCAATTTTGACCTCAGTCTTCAGTATTTATTCCAACTAATTTAGTTAATTGCCTTTTTTTTAACAGTAAATTAAGTTGAACAAAGTAAAACATGTTGTACTCTCACCCTGCTCCCACATATGGGTTTCGTTGAGATGGAGAGCTTTAGATCGGAGGTGGTAACGAGGGAAGTGCCTGCTGTACAGACGGTGAGAGCAGCGCAAACGGAGGGATTATGCCAAGCAGTGTGCTTTCAGCTACAATGGATGATTATTAGCTGCTTCTACGCTGTTGAAAACTTTGAGGTGAAAATTGTTCGTACGCTCTCTGCCTTCATCACCGACTCCAAACTTCACCCCACCCCCATCTACCACTGTGAATCTCCCCCATTGCTCCTCCCCATCCATAAATGCAGGGATCTTGTTCCTCCAGCTTGGGGAGGAGACTCGCAGGGTTCACCTGACCCACGAGCTGACCAGCCTGGACACTCTGAGGGCCCTCATCGTGCACATGTTCCCCCAAAGGCTCACCATGGCCATGCTCAGGTACGAACGCTGGATATTAACACGTCTGCATGTTTATCGATCTGTTTAGATCTTTTACGAACGTTCTGCAGTGCGATATTTACACTTCATTTATGGCATGTTTTATAAATCAATCTCCAGGTCAGAGGCTGTCGGTGATTCATTTCAACTCCATCCTCAACCAGCCACACGTGAAAATTCATTTCTTTAAACAGATGGGGAATAAAAGCAGGAGAGGGCACTGAAAATGACAATATTTTTCTTTAAATATCCTTTAAATGCCACATTTCATTTCCAAAAATGTCTAAAACAACCCTTTTGGTTAGCTTAGCTTGCTAATGCTGACTACTAATTTCTCTCCATGTAACCAGAGAACAACCCCAGAATTGAACTCATCATATATCATCATATTTTTGCTAAAAATGAGATATGTAGCTTTATCAGCTAGATTTAAATCAACCTTATTTTTGATCTATTTTCATTTTAATAACTTTTGATGGTGAAGTTCTACTAAAAAATGGTGAAAATATGTATTTTAAGACCAGAAATGATCACAGAGAAGATTTCGTTTTTATATATAATTTAATAACTGTTTGAATATTTGAAAACCATGACCATCATTAGCTTGTCGTGCTGCTCTTTTATCACTATGTTCTTTAACCAGAAAGGAAACGGTTTGGCGACCATAAGCCATCTCTAATGGGTTTCGATGTGATGGTGGAAAGTGAGCAGACTGTAAAAAGTCAACGGTCCTTGTGTTAATCTTGTGTCCATCCACACATTTTGCAGAATTACTTAAATAAAATGACGCGATTCTGCACCAAAATCTAAAGGATTCTTCTATTTTTCATGTTAAGCCACTAAGTTTGATAAATTCAGCCTAATTTTTTATCAGCTCTTGTCTTGGTTGCAGCAAAAACATATAAATAAAAATCTCATGTCTTTGGTTTGAAAGTTGCACTGCTGACCAACACCAATAAGCTGCCCATTCGTTTCACCTGAGCTGCAATATGTTTTTGAACACGTGTGCATTCAGGACAAAGAACTGGGTCAAAAACATCAATGATTATTTTCATTAAGTTCTAAATGATACGTTTCTCTCTAGAATCTCCCATGTTTGTTATCCACAGCACTTTTTTACCTTTAAACACTGAACATTAGATTTCTGATTAACCTAACATCAGTCCGCTTCCAGCTGATTCTCTCATTACGAGCACCTCATGCAGTTAGAAATCCTCCTCCCACTCTCCAATACATACATCACTGTACCATATTAGTGTGTAACAGATGCTGAAATTGTCTTTGCATGGACCGTTTATCAGTGTTTGCGTCTTTTTGTGTGTGTGCGTTGACAACTATTGATATTCAGGTCTCCCAGCACGGCTCTGTTGATTAAAGATGAGACCCGTAATGTCTTCTATGAGCTGGAGGACCCACGGGACGTTCAGGACCGCTGCGTAATTAAGATTTACTGCAAAGAGCCCATCTACAGCACCTACCCTGGACATCACAACCCACACCTGGCAAACGGAGACCTGCGGGTAAGTGTGAGTAGCGTGCACACAAACGCCTGGAGGAAAGAGACAAATAAGCCTTGATGTTCAAAACACGGAGAAAGAGGGTTAAACGCTACAGGTGCATTCATGAACAGCTCCTCCCATTTTTCTCCTTCTCTCTTACCGTGAGGACAGTGTGTGTCTACAGAACTAAAAGAATACGAAATAAACTTCGCCAAGGTCAAACATTCATGTTTTTTACTCCTCAGCCATTTTTAAGCGCCAGGTGAGAGGCCGGGTGGGCACCCAAGTTTGTGAAGGCGATAACTCAAGAACGAGGCGACATCAGATTCATATTTGTATCATCGGCGTATCTACTAAAAATCTTTGGGTCTGGCGAGGTGTTGTAAAATTTTGAAGTTGATAGCGGATAGCATAAGTGTTTCTACCAGGTGGCCGCCAGTATTTTTATTATTTACTGTTCATTTAGATGAGGAGATGTTTAATGCTGGATTTTCTGCTTCCCTTTAGGGTTAGAAATATGATAAACATTCATGGGTAGAGAATATTTCTGCTATTTAAAATTGCAAAATAACAGGAGCTTGAACAAAGCCCTAAACCCAAAGAAATATGGAGTTTGGAAATTTGCCTTTAAACGTCTTTAGAAATAGAGTATCCTATTTTAATAATCCGTTATCTGTTTAAGTAACGCAAAGTAAGGGCAGAAGATGATCCCTTTTCTTCATTGCAGACTCACACTCTGTGCAGTCCTGTCATAAATAATGTTTCATAATTCCCTTTGAAAACTCTTATTCATATACCCTCACGCCCACATCTCCCACGAAACACTGCTTTTATATCTCTTTACACGTGCTAGTTTGCATTACACAATGTGTTCAGGCTTAAGTTAGTTTCATTCACTCGTCGAGAGTGAGTCATGTGACTTTTTCCCAACACTGAGCCTGGACGAGCGCCAGTCTTTCACATCTCCCGTGCTGAGTGGGCTGCATGCCAGCAGACTGCAAAACAGCAGAAACACTTCTCTGAGACTCGTACTCCAGTTCGTCTAAGGACTGACTCGTGGATGCAGTCTTTTAATTGCTGAAGCTGAGGTATTATTTCCCTAACTTCAAATGAAAGCAGTTCCCACCGACTCACCATATGCACACGCAAGCTAGTGCTGTTCAAATAGACCAGAGAGCCAAACTACCATTACAGCCAGATTAAATATGGCATTGCTTCCACAGGAGAGCAAACGAATGCAGCGTATTTCAACCTAAACACATCTAGGAAATAAATAATAATAATATTAATACAAGTTCTGCTTTGGGAAACATGGGAAAAATCTCCCCAGTAGTCAGTCGCTCAGACAAAAACTGGTTCACCCGAAAGACAAAACGCCAAAACACAGACTTAACAATGTGGTGTTTGCTGTACAGTGCAGCGAGGAATGCCCAGACCTCTACATCGGAGAGACCAAACAGCCACTTCACAAGCGCATGGCACAACACAGAAGAGCCACCTCCACAGGACAAGACTCAGCTGTCCATCTGCATCTTAAGGTCAAAGGTCACTCTTTCGAGGATGCCAATGTTCACATTTTGGACAGAGAGGACAGATGGTTTGAAAGAGGAGTGAAAGAAGCATCTATGTCCACTGTGAGCGACCATCTTTGAACAGAGGCGGTGGTTTACGACACCAACTCTCTGCCATCTATAATCCAGTTTTGAGTTCCCTTCCCAGACGCCTTAACGTCCACTCACATCCTGGGTCATCTGACCTCAGGAATTCGCATGATAAGGTGGGGCCAGGTTTCACAATGAACTCACCTGAAACTCTGGCTGATTGGGACCCACACCCAGTTTCACACCTTGGCTCAGGCGATTAGAGGATCATCAGGGGGTCCTTTTGTCCCTCTGTGGGGGGACACTCCCACTAGGTTTATATCTGGGACTCCCCACCATTTGACCTTAGAACTGAAGAAGCTTCTCGGATGAAGGTGAAACGTCTTCAAGCAACTTAAAGAAGTCCAGACGCTTTTCTTTGCAAGCTCCTTTGACTACGATGACCTGGATGACTGAGAACCTTCACAGACATAGTCAATCAATCATTCAGTCAGAACTGTTAACATTTCAAGATTTAGGGAATTTCTGGGATTCTGAGGGGATCAGTCTGGGAACCCATCATCTAGTCTGCTGGCTTGGCCTCTTGATGCTTTCTTTCAAGGCTTTCTGGGTGGCCAGCAGTTATCTGGGGGGACACTTCCTGTTGTGTCCACAAGTTTAATGGATTTAAAAAGCTAAAATCTTCCCGAACAATAGCCATTTTTTTTTACACTAAACACTATTAATAGCCGTTAGACTACAAATTGAAAGCATAATGCTTTCAGTACTTGAAAATCTTGTCCTTTATCCAAAGATAATGAACATCTATGCACAGATATCTCTTTGGAGCGATTAATTTAGCCATCCATCCATCCATTCGCTTCCGCTGATCCTTTTCAGGGTCGCGGGGGGCGCTGGAGCCTATCTCAGCTGTCATAGGGCGAGAGGCGGGGTACACCCTGGACAGGTCGCCAGTCTGTCGCATGGCCAACACACAGGGACAGACAACCATTCACACTCACATTCACACCTAGTGACAATTTGGATTATCCAATTAACCTATCCCCACAAGCTGCATGTCTTTGGACAGTGGGAGGAAGCCAGAGTACCCGGAGGGAACCCACGCAAACACGGGGAGAACATGCAAACTCCACACAGAAAGACCCCGGCCTGATGGTGGAATTGAACTCAGGACCTTCTTGCTGTGCGGCAACAGTGCTAACCACCGTGCCACCGTGCTTAATTCAGCCTGACTCATTTTTAGATCTTCCAGAGTATAAAAGATGAACATACCTTACAGGTTTGAAAGGTGAAACTTTGATACCTGAATCCTTCAGTAGGAGCAGACTCATCTGGTGGCAAAATAAGTTCTGATTGTGAAGAAGTCCTTCGAATGTCCTTTTTTTTCCTGATGAGTTTATGGAATCAGTCACTAGATTCAAGCATAAGCAAGTATTTTGGAGACGTTGGGAAGGAAAAACTCCCTTTTTGTAGGAAGAAACCTCTGGCAGAAGCTTGGGACGTGCAGCCTTCTGCGAGGGGAGGAAGACAGGACGAAGACTGAGATTCAGTAATGAAATGTGAAGTTCATTTTGTAAATTTTGATCAATGTTTGAGTAATAAAGGAGGATGATGCTTGGTTAGGGTTTGTGTTAATGACTGGTCAATCACAAGTCATTAACCAAAGTGTCCCTCGGTCACTCAGAGAGGTCTCAGTTTTCATTGTGCTATAAAACTACTGGTGTATTAAAATGTGCTTATCAACCCATCGTTATCAGAGCTGATGATCAGCCGCCTGTAAATCACATCCTCCTGTCCAGCAGCCACAGTGGGATTTATTTTAACACATCAATCAGTTTCTGGCAACATAAATGTGGCATCTGCTTCATTAGCATGATTACTAATGCTTCATGCATTTCGTTACAGCAGGAGCAAAGCAAACCTTTGCACGTCATTCACTTTTCGCAGCTTCGGCATTTTCGGCACAAAACCCCGAATGCATTTTGTTGCCTCCTAATTACAGTGTGATTATGGAAATGAGGATCTGCAATTTAAAGTTTTAGAGAACGCTCCTTTTATAGGATAAAGCAAATGATGAACTAGATAAATTACATTACAGGAAGGCAGACATATGCAGCGCACACGCTGTGTAAAACGAATCTACGTATTTAACAGCTGAAGCGAGGCGAGCGCCGTCGGCAGCGGCGTGTTTTCTGACACATTTCGGTGTTTCGGTTTGCTGTCTGTGAAACATCCCGGGGCTTTTTGTTTGCGTGTGTGCACGCGATTGGTTTACTGTCTGCCTGCGTGCGTGATTTGCAGCTGCCCGCTAATGCGCTGGAGGTCAGCTGTTCCCAAGGGATTGTTCCCCGTCTTCAGCTCTGAAATCTTCGTAGCGTTTTACAGTCTTATCAAACCAGCAGGCTTACCTTGAGCTGGATGTGTGTGAGGTGCATTGTCAAGGTGAGGACGAGGACGTGTGTGTGTATGTGCGAGCTTATTGAACTCTTGCCAGCATAGCCAAAGATCACTCCCTGATTGCAGGCCACAGAAGCATGACGAGGATTACTGAAGCCGGACTGTGCGACTGGAGGACAGAATGAAGAGGAGATTGATTGGTAGATTTCCCACAGCGGGAGAACGGGCAGTTTTGAATGGCACAGTGGGATGAAGCTTTCAGGAGCGCACCTGCGATAGGCGTCTTGCGACTTTAGGAGGTGGAATGAAATGTCTGCGCGTCTTCGGCGCGCTTAAAGGATGGTGTCGATACGAGGCTGTTGCTAAGATACAAGATGGAAGATGATGGCCCCAGAGTGCTGCGAGGCTGTCCACCGGGTGTTGTTAGAAAAGACCCGAGGGTTATTATGTGGAAATATTGGCTTTTCAATTTGCATCATCTGCAGGAGAGATAGCTCTGTGCGTCACGAGCAATTACAGCGTTGTCTTCTTTTGTGCTTCTTTGCCGTATCTATTACTCTTATGTCTGGTCGCCTTCGAAGCACGGCTTTTGCTCACACCCTCCGCTCCCCGCTTTGTTTTGTCTTTCAATCTGACATGTGGGTCTGATGCCAAAAGATTATCCCTTCATGCACAGCCTGTCAATAAAGCATCAAGTGCAACTTAAACTGCACTCAGAGGGGCAATTTAGAGTCCTTCCTGTCAATCAGGAAGTGGCATCTATGAACTACTGACTGTTACAGTAAGTTGCCCTTTTTTTTTAAAGAAATGGCTAGTTGTCAAGCTGATTGTTGAATTTCTGAAAAGTCAAAAACTGACAGACGTTATGGGTAAAGCATTCTAGTATCATTGTGAAATCTCTGCCTCTCAACTGTGTTCAACCCCACTGAGAACAAAATGTATCCCTTCCCCAAAGTGATTAATGCCACCAGTGAAATCAGACACGGACGTTCAGTCGCTGCTCTTCTGATGGTGCAGATAAAACCATATACAGCGTGTGATCCTTTTCCAAATCTACCCTAACACCTACCATCAATAGATCGCTTTAGCTTAAAAAACTGGCTCAAAAACTTCTGAAATGCAGACAAGAGGTTACCTCCTTTTCCCATCCACAGATTTGGAGAGATGTGGATAAAAGAGAGGTGACATGCTGCAGAATATGTAATGTCTTTTATATAATAACAGTGTGATGACGTGCTATAATCATCAAGTCTTCTTCATTTTAATGCTGAACTCAATTCAATTCAATTTTATTTATATAGCGCCAAATCACAACAAAAGTCGCCTCAAGGCGCTTCATAGATACAGAGAAAAACCCAACAATCATATGACCCCCTATGAGCAGCACTTTGGCGACAGTGGGAAGGAAAAACTCCCTTTTAACAGGAAGAAACCTCCGGCAGAACCAGGCTCAGGGAGGGGCGGGGCCATCTGCTGTGATTGGTTGGGGCGAGAGAAGAAAAACAGGACAAAGACATGCTGTTGAAGAGAGACAGAGGTTAATAACAGATATGATTCAATGCAGAGAGGTCTGTTAATACATAGTGAGTGAGAAAGGTGACTGGAAAGGAAAAACTCAATGCATCATGGGAATCCCCCGGCAGCCTACATCTATTGCAGCATAACTAAGGGAGGATTCAGGGTCACCTGGTCCAGCCCTAACTATATGCTTTAGCAAAAAGGAAAGTTTGAAGCCTGATCTTAAAAGTAGAGATAGTGTCTGTCTCCTGAATCCAAACTGGAAGCTGGTTCCACAGAAGAGGGGCCTGAAAACTGAAGGCTCTGCCTCCCATTCTACTTTTAAATACTCTACTCTATACTCCACAACATATATATAACATGATTTGATTGGCCTGCAGCAGCTAAATAACATTTAATCTTCTGTGTTGTGTTTGATTGAATCGACTGTGTAAAAGCGCAAAACACGAGATTAAGAATATTTTGTGAATGAATTGATTAATATCATTAGAGAGTCAAGTTTAGGTTCTAAACTTCTTTAGTTTGAATTCATGATTATTATATGAAGTTACCCTAACAGAAGCAATAAATAATAAATATAATAGCATCTTCATGGCCTGTAGGTCCATTATGGTTGCTGCGTTTCATTATTCATGAATGTGAACATTTTAATCTCCCCGGCTCAACATCAAATTCCTTTTTCCTCCACAAATCGCACTTTTAGTATAACTTTAAATTTTAAACTGTTACTTTAATGATATTTCTAAAGAATCTCGTTATTGGATTTGAACAAGTAGTTTCAGACCTCAGAGCTCCATCGAATTATTAATAACTATAATGATATTCAGCTAGGACACCATCCTCAGTATCGCTCTCTATTTAAACCTCACTTCCAGGCCCATGACAGCTGTTGTGGGATTGGAAGTGTGGACAAGAGATAAGATGGGGAAAGGACATGAAATCAGTAAAGCACTGATTCAGTCTGTTAACAGACGACACCAAACACTCACAATCTGTCCAACAACCTGTGAGATTTCAGCAACTTCCACCAAAGAGTTTGTGACTGTTTTGCCTGTTCATGTTCAGTAACACCACCTCACACATGCAGACTCCCAACATGTGACGTGGTATCTCTTCCCTTTGACTGGGTAAGAATGGATAAATGGCTTCAATCTCATAATGTCATTTACCAATAAACCATTTTCTTTCGTTGGTGAGTCAACATTGGCGAGCCGCCCATGTGGCTTGAACAAAAATGAATATAGATCATTTGGTTCAGCTGCGTGACAAATCCCTCTTAGCCCTATCCAAACACTTAATGTACATTGCCTATATTATGGACACATCTTAGTATTCAGTGATTTTGCTAATGATCTAAAAGCACAGTTGCTGACTTGTTGGGGCGACCATGGCTCAGGGGGTTGGGAAGCGTATCTGTAACCGGAAGGTCGCCGGTTCGATCCCCGGGCTCTCTGTCCTGGTCGTTGTGTCCTTGGGCAAGACACTTTACCGTACTTTACCCTACTGGTGTTGGCCAGAGGGGCCGATGGTGCGATATGGCAGCCTCGCTTCTGTCAGTCTGCCCCAGGGCAGCTGTGGCTACAACCGTAGCTGCCTCCAGTGAGTGAATGAATAGTGGCATTGTAAAGCGCTTTGGGTGCCTTGAAAATCCAATCCGTTATTATTATTATTATTCTTGTTTAGCAAAATGTACTGTGAACAAAAACAGTGGAGCCGCTAAGATTTACACAGGCCAAAAGAGTTGACCTTGATTTTTATCACTGTAATGTTATCCAGGTCTGATTCACTGAGGCAGCGGTCTAAATAAAGATGCCCAGACCGACCTTCTCGCCTCCAGCTCATCTAGGGGGGGATGCTGAATCATTCTCAGGCAAACCAACTGACATAATTGTCTCTAGTATATCCTGGGTCTGCCCTGGGGTCTCCTCTTAGTTAGATATGCCTCAAGGAGGCCTTCTAGTCAGATATGTGAATAACCTCAAATGACTCCTTTTGATGCAAAAAAGCAGCAGGTCTACTCTAAACCCCTCTTGAGTTGCTGACCTCCTCACCCTGTCTCTGTAATTCTAGATCTTGTTTGGAGGAAGGTCATTCCCACCACTTATATCATTGATCTTAGTCTTTTAGAGACTACTTTCAGTTCATGGCAATAGGTGAGAGTGAATCGACTACTAAATTTACTTGCAGTGGTCCTAAAGCACCCCCAAAAGGATTCCCCAAGAATCAGTCAAAAGCCTTCTGCAAGTCTAACAACCACTTGTGGACTTGTTGGGAAAAACTCCCACACGCCTTTGAATTTTCATGAGAGTGTAAAGAATAGATGTTTAACAAAGCCCACGATGTTCGTCCCAAATTAAACTTTTGACTTGTGGGCAAACTTTCCAGCACCCTGTACAGATCTGTACTCGATGGACATGTGCTATGTCTCTAGGAATAACAGTTATGTTCTTTGTTTGTAGAGGGAGATGGTGTACGCACCCCAGGACTCTCCACCCAACCGCCGCCTGAGCAACCCACCGATGTCTTCCCAGCATTCATCTTCCTCTGCTTCCCCTCCCCAAGGCTCGCCGTCCCGTGCTCGTCTACTTTACAGCGGCGGAAGGCCTTCTTCCTATGCCGGGCCACACCACCACACCCACTCCCTGCCTCACCCTCACTCCCAGTCCCACCACTCCTCTCCCCACCAGCAGCCCCAGCTCCACCAGCCCCACCAGCCCCACCACCCCCAGCCGGCCTTCTGCGCCTCCTCCAGTGCCATACTTGAGCGCAGGGACGTGAAGCCCGACGATGAGATGGGGGGATCCAGAAGCATGGTGCTGCTGAGGGGGGATGATCGCGGTGGGGGCGGGATTTACGCAGACCCCTACACTCTGGGTCCAGATCCGAGTCGGCTTAGCCTCGCAGGGGGTCCTCACTCTCCTTTGCCAGCAAGAGCCGACCCGTACGGCTCCTTGTACCGCCGTGGTGGAGGTGGGGGGGGTGGAGGTGCTGCATCAGTGCGTTCACTCACCTCCTATTCAGCAGCTGCACTACAAGGAGAACTGATGGAAAACAGCGCTCTCTACAGGCCCGGAGGACCTCTTTATAACGATGCCTATGCTGCGTCTCTGTTGGCCATGGGGTTGCGGGTGCCTCCACCCTCCTCCCCGCAGAAGATACCTGACATGAGAGATTCCTATGGAGCAACCATGCCCAATCGGGGTTCTCCAGGGAGACAGAGTTTGCGAAGAGACTCTGTGACCTCTTCTGTGTTCGGGGAAAGTCCCAAAGCCCGGGGTCAGGGACCAGGACTGGGTCTCACCTCAGAGCAGCTGTGCCTGTTGGCTGGAGGGGATGGAGGTGGACCTGGAGGCTTCGGCTCACCTCTGCTGGGGAATGAGACAGAAACCAGGTACTTATCATTTTTTATTAATTGTTGGCAATTCATATGTGTATGTGTGGAGGATGTCTCCTTTTTTTCCTATGATAATAACAGACTTCATGAGTGATTTTGATCATTTTGCCATTAAAACTAGAAATTACTCGCACCTTACCAACAACCAGTTTGTGCTCAGAGCTTGGTGACCTTGCATCTCTTCTAATATGAGATTGTCAGTACTGTTTATCACATGTGCAAATTTATGAGTCACTCCACAGGTGCTTTATTCTTATGGTAGAGATTAGTGATCCTGAGAAGCTTACATAGAGAAACACGTGAGGTGGCAGGTGAATCACAGGCAAAGATGAGGACTTCAGGGACATCTGCTTATTTACCATTTTAAGCAAGCGCACAAGCAAGAAATTAGATATATATGAAGACAAATTGTACTCCAACAGTTATGATCAGTCTCAAGTACTATAAAAATTGTACAGTTTAGCAGAACTGATCAATATTAAAAAAAGAGAAGTCTTGAAACAGATGAAAATGATGCTACTATCATAGTTATGTAGTGGTGGCAATGTGTTTTTAAAAAAAATGCATGCAGATATTTAGTTTTGTTCTAAAGCCTCAATTTTGGCATATTGCCCACTGCCATGTTTGTTTGTTTTGAAGTGATGAGAGTTTGATGGTGATATAATTTTGTTTGCTAACATCAGCTAGCATGGCTAGCAAGCTGCATCTTTAACTGTACGAGTGCAATGCAGAGAGACCTATATCTGCTATTTAGTGATAGTTTATAAACTAATGAAGTACTAGAATTTTATTTACTGGGAGTTGGGAGTTCGCCTTGTAATCGGAAGGTTGCCGGTTCGAGCCCCGGCTTGGACAGTCTCGGTCGTTGTGTCCTTGGGCAAGACACTTCACCCGTTGCCTACTGGTGGTGGTCAGAGGGCCCGGTGGCGCCAGTGTCCGGCAGCCTCGCCTCTGTCAGTGCGCCCCAGGGTGGCTGTGGCTACAATGTAGCTGCCATCACCAGTGTGTGAATGTGTGTGTGAATGGGTGGATGACTGGATGTGTAAAGCACTTTGGGGTCCTTAGGGACTAGTAAAGCGCTATACAAATACAGGCCATTTACCATTTACATTACAAAAGGAAAGCACACACTTCTTAAATGTTCTGGTTTAGTGTAGAGCTCCCAGTGACGACACAAGTGTTGCTCAAAGTGGCCACGCCTCTAATTTCAAGTCTTAAAATACAAATGGGCTAAAACAATGCATCCATATTGCAGTTGTTATAATGTAGCAAACTATACTTAGAGGTCAGAACCATTTTTGTAGCATTTAGCACGAGAGTCTGTGGCAAATGATTCACTTTGGAGCCAGCTTCATGAGCCATTGACACGTGACACTTATTTGCTTTTTCAGTCCTGATAGCTGCTGTTTATACAAAAGTAGATTTATTTTTATGTGAGGAGGTAATTTCATTGATTTCATAACACAAAAAACTCAAAAGTAATTACACTTGACTTTACATTTTAAATGAGGACTAAGAACTGAGAAACCGTTTAAGTTATGTTTTATATAAAATGTGTATAAAACATCTGTTAGCCACCATTTCTGTGCATCTTTGAATCCAGGGAGCGTATGGAGGCGATGGAGAAGCAGATAGCCAGCCTGACCGGGCTGCTGCAGAGAGTACTGAGCAAAGCGCCTGAGGCAGAAAGCCCGTAAGACACAAACACACACACACGCAACAAACACACATAGAAATCCTGTGAAAACACTTCATTTATACACACAAACACAGACACACGTTTGTCTGAAGCGAACAAATCCATTTTGTAGTTGTTACCTAGTGTACGATTTGTTCTTACACTTCTTTCGAGCTAATCCAAAAGCCCATTTACAGATCCATTCATTACACACTGCCCTGAAAACTTGGAAATACAGAAAAGTACACGAAGTACGACCTACGTTCAGTTGATAATGTGTTAGAAAATATCACATTTACAACATTTGTAGACTGCTGGGAGATTTGCAGCGTGCAGCTTTAGCGTTCAGTTTTATGTGATCGAAGTTCGTAAGATATTAATCAAGTGAACAGAAACATATTGTTAGTGTGATAAAGGCTTTTTTAACAGGCTTTACACGGCAGGCTGTGGCTGAGAGGGAATGTCAGGATGCTTCTTCATCAGAGGGTCAGGGGTTTGAGTCTTGGCTCTTCCAATCAGCATGTTGAAGTGTCCTCGGGGAAAACTTTGAATTCTCCCTTTAAGGCTCACCACAGCAGATCTCTATCATCCTCCTCTGCTACACCAAACCTCTGCATGTCCTTCTTCATCACACCCATGAACCTCCTTTCAGGCCTCTTCTCCTCCTGCCTGGCAGCTCCATCATCAGCGTCCTTCGTCCAACATATTCACTAGCCCTCCTCTGCTCTCTAACTTTGTCTCCAAACTGCTCAACCTGAGCTCACCCTTCACAATCACCTCCACCCACTCCTCCCCGCCTGCACTCTCTTCTTCACCTCTCTTTTGCACTTGCTTTGGATGTTTGACCCCAGCTTTTTAAACTCATCTACCTTCACAACTAGGGGTGGGTTTTTATAATCGATTTATCGATTAAAATCGATTCTGGCTTGGATAACGTAAAATCGATTCATTAAAATCCTGAATCGATTTTTTAATATAAATTTATTTTGCCCGAAACGCCAGAATCTCTGGTGAAATCTCAAAATTTCAACAACCACCAAACAGCTAAGACAGTAAATGAGAGCAGGAACACAGATTCTGCACAAAGACTTAAACACACAGCGCAACACGCGGATCAGAATCAGTGAGATGTCACCTTTCTCACGGGCGGAGCTGAAAGCCACAACCCGCTGGTTCTGATCTGTCGGCGGGTCCGCGCTTTGTGTTCACGCCCTTTTTGCGCTGATTCTAAAGCTGTTAGTTTGATGTCTCTCCAAACAATATTGACCGAACCAGCAGCAAAAGAAGATCCAAACTACGCTTCACATAAACATCGTCATGTATTCACTCTGACTTTTACTGTTGACAGCTCTCCCTCTCTCTCTCTGTACTGTTTTCTGCATTATTCGCTTGCTTGTTACGCACAAGTCTACCGTTGTTTACAGCGCTGTCGGCCGACGTTTTTTTCCTTTTACTTACTTCCGAAAAGAAAACCTAATTTCTGCCGTTCAATACTGAACAAATTTAAACTTTTTAAAATTATGCAAAATGCAAAACGTTTAGCCGTGTCTCTAATAAAACCGCTGTAACTTCAGAGGTAACGTTCATGTGTTGATTAACGGTTTTCTTTCGTTTTTGATGTACTGCAGAATATTTTTATAAAATCCCAGAACAGGAAAATCACCTTCATGTGTTTCTGTGTTTTATCTTCAGCTACTTTGACACAAAGGCCTCTGCTGTGACGCTCACACCTTTCATAAAGTCTTGGTGTGTCAGCTTCCTTTTTATAGATACAAAAATATGTAAATGTACTGATCTGAATTATAATATTTCTGACTGTCAAAATTTCCCAGATTCAAATCGTAGTGAATCGAATCGAATTAAATCGAATTGTGAATCGAATCGATTCGGGACCTTGTGAATCAGAATTGAATCGATTCTAGAAATCAGTGACGATACCCAGCCCTATTCACAACCTCTGATATTCATAGTTTCATTGTTACACCTGTCTCGCTCTCAGTCACACGCATGGTTTTATCCTACTTCTACTGACGTTCATTCCTCTTCTCTCCAGAGCGTGCCTCCACCTCTCCAAGCTTTCTTCCACCTGATAAAAATGTCTGCAAACATCGTAGTACACAGAGACTCCTGCATGACCTCACTGATCAGCCTGTCCATCACCACAGCAAAACAGCTGATCCCTGAAGTAATCCCATCCCCACTTTGAATCCATGTCGCTTCAACTACACCCCTCACCTTTGTGTTGCTGTCCTCACACATTTCCAACACCTGCTGCTCCTGAAAGTCAGTACCAGTACCAGTACACTTCCCCTCCATTCTTCAGGGGTCTTGTGTTAAACAATCAGGATTTTAAAAAACCCCACTAGAGATCTCAATACTTCCTAAACTCCAGCCATGCATCAGTCAGTGTTCCCATGACTGATAAAAACAATTTAAGGCAAAGTGCTGTGTGTGCATGCAAAAGTGCACTTTCTAAGTAAGCTGTGAGAGAAACCCGGAAAGACTTATCATTGCATGTTTTGGTTATGTCGAATTGTTTGACCAGAGTTTGCAGTGAAGTCAAAAACCTTTGCAAAGATCCAGAGAAAAGCTGTTTGTCACCAACATTGAATACCTCCAAACTGCTGACCTTTTGCTGTGAGCTTCCTCCGTGCTGTAGCAGCCAGCGCACTGCTGATGTGCTGATGAAGTTAATTCAGTTCACCCCCGGGCCACCGATACCCACTCGAGCTCTCAGAGTAGGATCGGCTTGATATTCGATCCAAACGTTGGAGCCGAGCATCCTTAATTAAGTCCTTTAATTTGTCTTTCAGGGATTTTGTATTAACAGATGAGATCGGATGGATGGATATATTTGGTATTACTGGAGCCAGAGACATGCTGACAGATGCTGTTTTTTGGTTATGTGTTTCTTGGTGTGTGTGTGTGTTTGTGGGAGGCATTAGAGACTCAGCAGGATAGCATTTGGAAGCCTCAGATTTGCTGCACCCCAACATCATTAAAACACAAGACAAATTTAAACACTGTGGGAAAATAGAAGAAGAGCAGGTTACAATCCAAGTCCTGTTTATGAAACTGAAGAGAAACTGTTTTTGATTCTGTGTTGTGCACTTTATTGCAATGTCATATTATAGAAAATGAAGCTGCTGGCTGTAAGGTTAAAGGCGAGAAGCCCTACTGATGCTTTTAGTTTGTAGCAGCCAGGATTCCTGTCCTGAACCTCCCACATTTATTTTGAGTCACTCTTGTGGGTGTTCATTTTAACATCCAAAAACCAGGGAAACCTTTTAATAAATGCATATATTTAATAAATAACTGCAGGCCTTATCATCTCTGTTGGTTTTCCGCCTTTTTTCTGGTTGTTATGATGTGGAAAAAGCTTTAAAATTCATATGTGTTTTGCTTCAGCTGAGGAAGAAAAAATGTAAATTTATGTTAAACAGCAATCTTCCCACTACAGTAGATCATGTAGGGAATAGTGAAGGAGCGAGGGAAATATCCCGACTACAGCAGCACGCACACTACATTCACACATTTTCCACCATATATCAATAGCTTCTCAGTAGCTCAGTCGATAGTGTGTTCTGGCTGTAAGTACTTTAACACTTGCCTCTTCCAGGGAGAAGATTGAGTCAGCCAGTGACTGCTCAGGAACTGACAGTAAGTGCTCACTACCAAAAAAGAGAGAAAAGGAGACAAAGTATTTCCTATCACTGCCTGTCACTGCTTCACACTGCTGCCTGTTTGATAGCCACATAAATTAGCTCCTTTTCCTCACACGGAGCTGCTGCTATTTCATTTTCTCTGCATAATTCTTAAGCAGCCTCATATGTGATTGTAATGGCTGATTCTGCAAGCTTCCTCATACTGTACTGTACTGTACACGCTGGCTTTTGCTGCTCTGTAACTGGTGCCCATGCTTCTTGTTTTAGCTGGACGAACTATAAAAAAGAAAGGTAGCTACTGTATGTGTTCCTGAAGTGTCTGCTACCCCCCGTCTCACCCCTTCCCTGTTTTTATCTGGAGTCCCATGAGTTCCCAGTACATGTATACATGTCATTTTGAAGGATCTGCCTCTCTGACACCTTGTGTCCTTCACTTTCCCCTTGTGCTATGGAGGGCCTAAACTGCCAAAATTAGAAATGCTTAAATAAACAAATAAATAAAACTGGCTTAATTAAAAAAAAAAAATCCCATTAAATACACAGAAACACATTTAAAATATGTGATATTTCTGTTTTATTTGCATTTGCATAACATGTTTTTTTTGCTAGTTCACCTTTTTATTTGCTCTTCATAACCTCAGGAGACTTTTATACCTGACTATCAGTTTACTGATGAATTTAACTCGGATGTGATGAGACTGCCGATGCCAAGCACCAGTGACTTTTTTCAGTAATCACGATCACTTTTTGGCACAACACCTGGAGCTAAGGGGGCAAAACAATCACGAGTGCTGCTGTTTGACTGAGGAAGAATAAAGTAGTCGTGGTAAGCCAATCACATGACCACTTAAAGACAAAGCAACAAGGTGATATATACCAGTTTTTAAATTGTGTTGATAGGCCACGTAAAACCAGAGTCATGATAAACAATATATGCGCGGCGTTTTTCCTGAATAGTTTCGTCACGTTTACTGTCTAAGGACAGCGCTAGCAAGCACTCTGCTTATGACAAAACAAACCCCGCCCTTTCATATTGGTGCAAAAATTCACTATGTAGTGTTGTGGATAGTTTTGTGTTGTGTGTCAGAACAATGAGGCGACTGCTGTCTCCAGGTAGAAACAGAAGTGATACACCTGCTGCTGTCAGACCTGCAGGTATCAGGCTGTGATGTTGTTTGCAAAACTTGTGCATATCATTTTAAAATTGTCAATTTATATTTGCATTTAAAGTTATGAAATATGATTCATTAAACATGTTTGTGGTTGTTACAGTAAAAAATATAACTTTTTCTACTCGGATTTTATGTTTTTTTTGTCTGATTTTAGATCAGTTGTGTTAATACAGTTTGTCAAAATGAAAACATAACTGTAAATTCAGACACGTGAGGTTGTGCTGAAAAGAATGATACCAAACAAGGCAAAGTAAATAGTTTTTAAAGGTGAAATGTGGAAGGAAAAGTAACTATAATTAATTTTCTTTTTCAAAGTAACTTGCCCAACACTGCCAAGCACATTGAGTAGCTAAGTAATAGCCAGCTGGGTAACTGCCCCCTGTTAGTTTGTATTATACAAAGCAAATGTTAAATATACAATCATCAGTCACTTTTTTAGGGACAGCTGCTCATTAGGGCAAAATATCAGCCAATCATGTGGCAGGAACTCATTTAGGGATGTACATATGGTCACATGGAACAACCTGAAGTTCAAACTAATCATCAGGTAATTTAAGTGACTCTGAAGGTTCAATTCAATTCAATTCAATTCAATTCAATTTTATTTATATAGCGCCAAATCACAACAAAAGTCGCCTCAAGGCGCTTCATAGATACAGAGAAAAACCCAACAATCATATGAGCCCCTATGAGCAAGCACTTTGGCGACAGTGGGAAGGAAAAACTCCCTTTTAACAGGAAGAAACTCCGGCAGAACCAGGCTCAGGGAGGGGCGGGGCCATCTGCTGTGATTGGTTGGGGTGAGAGAAGGAAGACAGGATAAAGACATGCTGTGGAAGAGAGACAGAGGTTAATAACAGATATGATTCAATACAGAGAGGTCTGTTAATACATAGTGAGTGAGAAAGGTGACTGGAAAGGAAAAACTCAATGCATCATGGGAATCCCCCGGCAGCCTACGTCTATTGCAGCATAACTAAGGGAGGATTCAGGGTCACCTGGTCCAGCCCTAACTATATGCTTTAGCAAAAAGGAAAGTTTGAAGCCTAATCTTAAAAGTAGAGATAGTGTCTGTCTCCCGAATCCAAACTGGAAGCTGGTTCCACAGAAGAGGGGCCTTAAAACTGAAGGCTCTCCCTCCCATTCTACTTTTAAATACTCTAGGAACAACAAGTAGGCCTGCAGAGCGAGAGCGAAGTGCTCTAATAGGGTGATATGGTACTACAAGGTCATTAAGATAAGATGGGGCCTGATTATTTAAGACCTTGTATGTGAGGAGCAGGATTTTGAATTCAACCTTACAGGTTGTAAGGTTGTTGGTACCAGACAGGCTCTCTGAGAGAAACTGCAGATGTACTGGGAGTTTCCCACAAACCCACCTGTAGGACTTAGAAAAATAGAAAATATCTATTGAGCTGGCAGAATAAGGTGTCTTCTCTCAGAAAATGCTTTGTTGATGGTAGTGGTCATAAGAGAAGAGCCAGACTTCTTCAGGTTAATAAGACACTTTAACACACTATAAATAAGGCATGAAGTGCAGCGTCTCTGAATGCACCGTCATGGGAGCCACTTCGCGGTGCCGTAATGGCATTAGGAGGGTTTTCTTAGAAGACTTTGGGCTGCACTCCATCAATCGAATATGTTTCTGTCGTCAATCCTAATGTTACCCACACGCCTAAAATACTATTTATATGATAATCCAGACATATTACTCGTTGCAGTAGCTGACTAACCTTAGCTCGCGTGCTCACTAAGTTGTCACTGGCAGACTTTTGAATTATCCGATGATATGATGATTGTCTCAGAGAATATTTTAATTCCTGTCATCCATTCTACCATCAGACAACAGATGGATCCAAATTCAACCTCACGACACTTTTTCAAATGACAGCTGTGCTCAAATGTTGCATGGAAACAGAGATGAAGAAAGAAGCCAGGGAATAATCTGGAAAATTATAATTAAATGATTCGTAAAATTGTCTGTAAAAAAATAAAATGTATATTTAAAAAACAGAATCAAATAGAAAAAACGATATGTGTGTGTGGGTATAATGTATCAACTACAATAAAAATATTTCTTTAGTGGATTATTCCTTACATTATGCGCAGTTTTTAATTTGAGCCATTTATTTTTTTCTTTATTGCATTGTAATTTTGGCAGCTTTGGTCCTCCATAGTTTCCTGTGTTTTTGAGTGAGAAATCGCTGAGTTGCATTAAATTGGACACGACAAACTCTTTGCTTTGTCAAAGTTTTTCCCTTCAGCTTTTCAACTAAGGATGAATTTGCAGGCGACCAAAAGAGTTTGATGTTTGAACGTTTGTGCGTCAGAAAAACGCGGAAACATCTTTAGAAACATTGATTTCTTCACATAAAGTGTTCAGTTTTAGCCTCCTTTTTTTCCTATTAAGGATCCAAAAAGATGATATTTTGCAATTTCAATTCATATCTTATTTCATCGCAAATTACAGATAAGTCTGGATGTTCTGAGTCCCTTGCGACTTGAATTAGACTCTTCTGAAGAGTCGTTTTAGTTGTGATTTTTATATTTTAACTTCTCCCATTCACTCCAGCTGCTCCTTTTTCCTCCTGTCAGATTTCTATCTGCGTGTCTCACTGAATGATTAAAGTTAGTCAGTAATGGTTCGATTTGCTTGAGCTCTTATCTGTGGACTCTGTGCTGGCAGCTAAAAGCTTACAGAAAGATGAAGGCTGTGCTGGATTCTGGTTGAGCTGCAGAGCTGCAGCAACTGTGCCCATAATCAGTTATACACAGAACCATTTCCTCACCTGCACAGGTGTCAGCACTGAGGTGTTACAGTCTTGGTGTGGACAGCTGTAATTAGTTTTAAAAGAAGCCTTGAAATGCAACTCTTACACCCCCCTCCGCTGTTACTAACTGACTGTCTTCCAGTTACTTCCCTTTGTCTTGTTCTGCATGATGCGTGTGTCAGAACGTAGCACTCATCGCCATTCAAGAGGATTTTCTCATTTAGAAACACTCACACTTTGTGGCTGTCTGGGAGACGCCTCTATAACGAGACTCTCGGATTAAGCGGAACTGCTGTTTTTCACTCCCGATCCTGTTTGTCCCCGAAGCCTCCCCATGCTGTTTATCACCGTTGAGTCTACATAAGACTGTAATCTCCACCTCTGACCTGCAGCACAGATAGAACTTGTCCTGGATTTCTGTTTTCAAATGTGCAAACATCCAGTATATTCTGCATTCATGCATCAACCAGCAGATGATTTCATTTGAAGCCTTTGATTTGGTAACAGTGCTCTGGGACAATTTTCTATCAGCTCTAAATACCAAGACAAGGAATGAACGAGTTCCCTGAAATGAATCTCACTTTCTGCCGGGCAGCTTTGACACCATCTGCTCCTCTGGCCCTGATGCCTCCTCCACCCTCGGGGCCCAACCAGCCTGTGACGGTGTCCCGTCTGCAGATGCAGCTCCACCTACAAAGCCTGCAGCAGAACACCAACGCCCTGCGCAAACAGCTGTCACAGCTACGCAACATGCAGGTTTGTAAACAGACGATTTTTTTTTGATCAAGGTCTTTTTATTGAACAAAGAATTGCTTCCAACAACAATTACGGCAATAGTAACAAACAGTCGTGCCCCCCCTGCCCCCCACCCATCCAAAACAGTGTAACTAAAACCCAGCCAGAGAGGAAAGAAGAGATAAAATAAAATAAAATTACAGATACAAAGTAAATAATAAAATAAATGAACAACAGCCTGGGAAAAAAACCACTCACACGCACATTAAGCGATAGTATCCGGACTTAATCTTTCAAAGTAAGTAAGAAAAGGTTGCCATGTGTCATAAAACCTCTGAACCGGACCTTTTACAGCGTAGCGGATCTTTTCCAGCTGAGTATAGTACATGACATCCTTAACCCATCGCCCATATACAGGTGGAAGTGGCTCTTTCCATTTCAATAACATCATTCTACGGGCCAAAAGAGTGCAAAAGGCCAGAAGATCAGAGTGTGATTTGGAAAGACTGGCATCATAAGGCGTCACCCCAAAAATAGCTATAAACGGGCAGGGTGCAATTGGAACACCAAATATGTTGGACATGGTTTCAAATATGCTTTTCCAAAAGCTACCCAGTTTTGGACATGCCCAGAACATGTGAAATATGGAAGCAGGCTCTCGTTTGCACCGGTCACATGTGGAGTCAAACCCATCCTTGATTTTGCTCAGTCTAGTTTTAGACCAATGGAGACGGTGAACCACTTTGAACTGAATCACCACATGTTTAAGGCAAATAGATGACGAAGAAATTCTATTGATTATCTTATGCCAAGTCTCATCTGCAATCCGTTGGCCAAGATCACTTCCCCATCGTTGTAAACAGACAATTTTGACTGAAAACTATTTTCAAATATGCAAACTAGCGTGTCAGCCACACTTTTCCCCTCCCGTGATGTCAGCTTTTTTGTCAGCAAGGTTGTGCAAGCTTGTATCAAATATTAATATTAATGTACAATACATTGAATAGCGTTGATCAGCTCTACCTGCTTCGCTCCTTTGCTCTCTGTTTCACTTCCTCGGCTCTGCAGCAGCAGAGGAAAAGCAGATTTTTTAGAAAAGAACTAAAGTGAAACGAGTTCACAAAGATTAGAAGAATAATATACATTTATTTTCATCATTTATTATTTTATATTGTTTAAAATGTAGAACTTATAGAATCCTTTAAGAACTACTTTTTGATCCATGTTTCATATTATTGCACTTTATTTAAAAGAGCCGTGTAACCCTTGAGTTAAGAGGGTTTTATCTATGTGCGGTAGCCTCAAAGGGGAATATGTAACATGTGCAGCTTGCAGCACTGTTAGAGTTGAGTCCCTCGATTAAGATAAAGGATTATTGGGGAGTTTTCCTCTAACAGAGCAGGAGCTCTTTTTGCAAACAGACCAACACACCAGATGTTGTTTGTTCCCTCAGGAGAGTAAGTTTTAACTTCAGTACATTTACCTCATGAACTCACAAATGCAGTTTGAATATTTGGGTGCGTGCACTCAGGCAATAGTGTGGATGGAAACCAGTTCAAGTTTTAAGCTGTGACTCTGTTTCCCAGCTGGAGAACCAGGACTCGGTGCTCGCCCTGCTGAGACAGACGGAGTCTGAACTGAGCCTCATGATGCTGGATGCCATGCGCACCCAGGAGGACCCGCTTCAGAGACAGCGCCTCCTAGTGGAGGAGGAGAGGCTCAAATACCTAAACCAGGAGGAGCTGCTCATCCAACAGCTGCAGTGAGTTTGATCTTAACCCTTTAAAGCTGGTCAGAGCGGGCACGCTCTGTTTTGCATAACTATTTTTAAATCCCGGTAGCTCTGCAACCACGTAAGCTAGTGCAAAAATTTGTTTTGCATATGAAACCGGAGGAGTTGTACTTACATCTTATGCCATCAGCTTGTCCTCGGTCACGGTTTCCTTCCACATATAGCTTTGCAAAAACTGCATAAAAAGCACTTGTAGCAACAAAAACATAATATTCCAGAAACACGCTTTGCCGATCTGATCAGCTGTTTGTAACACTTCCTACGTTGGACTATATCATCAGCGCAAACTATCGTATGTCCGCCATGACCTGCCCGAAACCGGAAGTGACGTCATTTTCTCGGAAATGTAGTTTTTTACCTTCAGGGCCCCATCAGCCTATACTAGTGTTTTTAAAAGTTATGTTTGACTTTGTGTGGTTTCTGGGATGCTTAGGACTCATATTGCACTGCTGGAAATAGTTTATTTTGATGCATATGCTGCTTTTTTGCAAATCTGCAGTATAATATTTATTTTCGTATTTCCTGCAGTATATAAAAATTGGTGCATTTCAAAAATAAAACTATGAAGACACTCAAAATAAATTTCCTGTGGTGGGAAACTATTTTGTGCAACTTTTTTGTATTTACAGTTTTGAGGGATAAGCCTCTTAAATTTCTCTAACTAGAAATATATGTTAAAAAAACAAAAACGATTTTCAATTTTTTTGTAGTTTATTGCACTTTTTTGCAATTTATGTAATTACTATGCACTTAATGCATACATATTATTAAAATATGGGCTGTAATGGTTGTATTGATGTATAGCAACTTGAAATGCTCCCAAAAATGGCTCCACAGCATGTAAAAATATAATATAAGCTCTGGTGGACTTGGTTCTATGGTAGGTCTTAAAGAGTTAAGTAACAAGCACAGCAAACAGTCAGGTGGTCTCGGTGAGGTGAACGATTCATGATGTTTCCAGTTGTTTACGCAAAGTGTAGACAGTGTTTCCTGCTATGTTTAGCTGAAGTTCATTTTTTCTGGTTTAAGCTTCACATCAAAATCAAACCAGAAAAAAAACCCATTGCAGTCATCTGCTAAACGATGGTGCTGGCAACAAGCACAATTATGGGACTATTTTGTAAATGTTTTGGAAACCAGTAGTAGTCCATTACATGAATAAAGTCTTACACTCAGTTTTAACATTTGCAGGGCATCCACAGTGAATTCAGGTGTGAACAGTTACACTTTCAAAATAAAAGACATTTACAAATGTCTCTAATTTTTTAGTGAGAGGAGAAAAAGATGCTCATCCAGCAGTGCTATAAATCTGAAATGTCAATCTTATTGATTACTTTATTGAATGAAAGAAGGACATTTATATTAATCAAAGTGAAATATTGGGGGAAAAAAATTCTCCATGATGGTAAAAACTGGGCCGAGTCAGCAGCACTGAGTGATACGAGCCTCTGTCCTTCACAGCGACCTGGAGAAGTCTGTGGAGGAGCTCCAGAGGAACTCGTCCGTGAATCACGGGCTCGTGACGGAGCAGGACGTGGAGCAGAAGAGCAAAGAGCTGAGGATGCTGGGAGAGACGCTCACTGAGCTAAAAAGTAAATGCTGTCATGACCAAATCTGTGATGTTTTGTTTGTTCTTTGAATGTTCGACCCTTTAAAATCCTCTCATTTAACGAGACTAGAGGACATAAACTACATCTGCCGTTACTGATCGGGAAGCCCTTCCCTAACCCCCGGAGTGTTTAACTCCTCGACCTTTCACCTTTTGTGCTACGTCTCTGTGTTTCAGTCTTTGATCCTGTTTGCTTGTTAAGTGATGATGTTTTGACCTCGTTTGCAGATGCAGTCGTGTCCTGCGCTGGATGAGGCTCTCATTGCTTTAGTGCGCTGTTTATATTGTTTTATCAACATGAAATGAGACCCCCAGAAGTTTCCAGCTGTCTTTCTGTCCATCTTTCTAGCAGCACTATTCATGTGCAGTGCACCTTTAAGGTATTTTAATCACACGGTGCACACCACAGTCCAGAATCACTCTTGGGCTGGCTAAGATTTTAGTGTAGTCATCCAAACCATGGATGAACATATTAATAACTGTTGTCAGACATTCTCTCAGCTGAAGTTTGATGTTTATTTCGTCTCCCTGCCGTTCGTTGCTGCCCACCAGGAACATTAACCTGTTATTGATAACAGTTTAATGATAATCTGATAATCTGTTTATATTAGCCCGACCATATCTCTGTAGCTTTATGCCACATAGATAATTATTATATGTCAAACATGCTATGTTCCAACTTGCACTGAGGGACTGTTGGCACCATTGTCTCGTAGCACAAAAGTTGTTTGTTTGAATCTGCTCTCCTGAGCTCTTGTGTGGAGTTTGCATGTTTTCTGCGACTTCCTCGCACAGTCCAAAGAGATGTTTGTTAATCTGTGATAAACTAATCGTGTGATTAGGCAGAGGATCCATAGTGGGTCCACGACCCTCTTAGGGACACAAAACCTGGGATTCTCCACCAGTTGCTCTTAGAAGTGAAGAAGCTTCTAAAGAAGTCCAGGTGCTTTTCTTTCTTTCTTTTATTTCCTTGTCACCAATCCTCCACACAGCGCTCGTGTTTATTTTTACATCGTTGATTATGTCCATCGTCGTGCTTTACCTTTGAGTTTCTTTTTAGAATTAATTCAGAGCATGCGGCATCATTTTCAGATGTTAACTAGCGACCTGCCGAGACTTCCTGCTGACTTCTAACTGCTAAATGTCATAAATCCTCTTTTTCATGAATTTCTGGATATTAAACTGTATTACAACAACTGGGGGAGCATTCATGCTGATCTTTGTATTGGAACTGATTTGGATGCGTTAGTGGAACGTCTGTACCGATGACTGGTTAATGAAATTAACCACTTAGTTAAGATAATCGTTTTTTTAATTTTACTGCTATATGCAAATGATGCCCCACCGCTCCGCTGGTGAGCAGCTCTGTGTCTGTCGGTGCTTTTAACTTTAAACTGCAACAAATTCAAAGGACAAAGGTTTCAAACACCTGCCAGGCTTCGCTGCACTTTCCAGCGCTGTTGCTTCACCTCTGCTGCAGCCCAGCGAGACATTAACACATATGGGGCGATCGTGGCTCAAGAGTTGGGAGTTCGCCTTGTAATCGGAAGGTTGCCGGTTCGAGCCCCGGCTTGGACAGTCTCGGTCGTTGTGTCCTTGGGCAAGACACTTCACCTGCCGCCTACTGGTGATGGCCAGAGGGCCCGGTGGCGCCAGTGTCCGGCAGCCTCGCCTCTGTCAGTGCGCCCCAGGGTGGCTGTGGCTGCAATGTAGCTGCCATCCCCAGTGTGTGAATGTGTGGATGACTGGATATGTAAAGCGCTTTGGGGTCCTTAGGGACTAGTAAAGCGCTATACAAATACAGGCCATTTACCATTTACCATATCTTTGTTTACAGGATGCGACTGGATTAGCTGAAGTAATCTCCCTCTGAAAGTGGTCCCTTACAAATTCATTTTTACACTTATTTGTTTTGCAGAAGGAAAAGTGCTGAGACGTGAATCTAAATGAAGCTGAAACACTTTGTTTTTAAAGCTTCGTATCATCATAATTGCGTCACTGTAATTGCAAATATTTTGTGGCCACAAACCAGATTTTTAAAATTTATTTTAGTGCCATGAAATACAGCAGATAAACTCCCTGTAATATTTATGTGCTACTACTAATGTAGTTTTCTAGAAAAGCCAGCGTGTGATGGTGTAAACACTCACTAACACGACTTTACAATCAAATGTTTCTTACGAACACTGATAATCATGAAATCTCCCCACGTACAGAACTGTAGTTACAGGTCACAGTTCAGGTGCTAACACTGCCAAAATACTGTGTTTGTCCATTTTCATGTTATGCAGACACGCAGATTAATATTCATGAGTCTTATTGTCCTTTAATTAATATTCATGAAGTTCCAGTTGGCCTCTGTTCCTGCTGCTTTGACCTGTGTACTCATGTCTCTATCCTGAATATTAACAAGCAATTCCAAATCTCTTTGAAGCTCATTGTGTTGTGAGCCTGGATCCTACAAGTTTAACAGTGTCCTCCACTATTTTATATTTAATGTGAACTAATGGGAAAAATAGTTTACTATTTAGTTGGGTTTTTTGGGGTTTTTTTTAATATATTTTTTTATTAGTTTTTCTGTTTTCACAAATAGTACATAATTACATAACATAATAAAGTGTACAATTTAGAACTAAAAATAAATAAATAAATAAAAACAAACAAAAACAAACAGACTGATAACTAAACACAGAACACCAGCTCAGTTCCATCTAAAATAAATAAATAAATAAATAAAGAGAGAATACAATACCTGTGGTCCCAGTAGTACGTTGCAGTTTGAACACTCTTTTCTTTCAAAGGTCTTTTTATTAGACAAAGGTTCCAATACAATGTATACAATAACACAAAATGCTTCAGAATATTCCACAATTTCAATCTTGTTCCCACCCTAACCCTTAAAACAACAAATAATTGGCAGCCCAAATAAACCAAAAAACAAACAGAAAAAAACAAACAGAAAAAAACAACAAACAGACTCATAAAAGAAAAAGAAAAAGACGGGGGGGGGGGGGGGGTTCCTTGGACTACTCAGTAACAGTAGTTGTGGGCCTTTCAAAGAAGTCCAGAAAGGGGGACTGCAGTTTGAACACTCAAGAGAATCCTTGTAACATAATATTAGAAACATCAGGTTCCACATAGTTCAAGTATGGTTCCCACACCTTAAAGAATTGATCTGTTTTTGAGTGCAGTATACATGTAAGATATTCCAATGGCACTAGATCCAACACTACTCTTTCTTCCTTGCCGCATAGGTGAGAACACAGTACAATCTCCTATTATTCTTGGATATTAATTAGTTGGTTTTAAAAGTTCTTTGTAGGACAAGACAGCAAAAGAAAAGGGACTGAAAATAAGGAATTATTTCTTAAAAAGTAATAGAAAGTGTTGCAGGTTAGACCATAAACAGGAAGTTACTGAAAAGGAAAATAAAATCCAACAACAGGGAAGACGCATACTAAATGCACACTAAGCAGAGAAGCAAGATAAGGGGCAGGTGAACCCAATCAGACCTTAATACAAGCTTAACTTGGACGTCTACCTCTTCTCCCACCTTTGCACACTGAGGAGATTTTATTTATCATTCAAATGGAAGAATTACTTATGTGCAAACCAGATACTCAGGGTTGGTTTCTTCAGTAATACCATAATATGTCTCAGAAGCAGTTCAATTTGATTTCAATTCAGTTTTATTTATACAGCTTTAAATCACAATAACAGCCTCAATGCGCTGTTTATCGTGAGCTAACGATCGGCCAGTAATAGAGAGAAAACTCTAAATCAGACAACAGTGACAACATTTATAAAAGATGGAAATCGCTTGGAATCACTCACTAGTTGCAAGTTTTAATTCATTTAAGTTTTATTTCTGTAGCACCAAATCACAACAGTTGCCTCAAGGTGCTTTGTATCGTAAAGTAAAGATCCTACAGTGATACAGAGAAAACGATGAGGGGCGATCTGCCACGACTGATCGGGCTGAGAGGAGGAAAGCATGACAAAGACGTGCTGTGGAAGAGAGCCAGAGATTAATGATAACTAATGGTTAAATGCAGAGAGGTGTAAAGACACATAATGAGGGGGGAATGACTGAAGAGAAACACTCAGTGCATCATGGGAATCCCCCAGCAGCCTACGTCTATTGCAGCATAACTAAGGGAGGATTCAGGGTCACCTGGTCCAGCCCTAACTATATGTTTTAACAAAACAGAAAGTTTGAAGCCTAATCTTGAAAGTAGAGATAGTGTCTGTCTCCTGAATCTAAACTGGAAGCTGGTTCCACAGAAGAGGGGCCTGAAAACTGAAGGCTCTGCCTCCCATTCTACTTTTAAATACTCTAGGAACATCAACTAGCTCTTTAATAGGATGATGCGGTACTATGAGGCCTTAAAGAGGAGATGGGTCCTGATTATACAAGGGGCAGGATTTTAACTTTGATTTAGCAGGAAGCAAAGATCTTTACTCTCATCTAGTAAGACGTGGAGCTTATTTATTTAACTTGTTTTTGGTCATATTTCTTTAAAGTGACTGTTGTAGCAGTCGCATCGTCTTCAATTTCCCATGTGCCTCACAGCCTCTTGTTTGTTCTTTGTGTTTATGTTTACTGTGGAAAAACAAAAACCAATAAATGAAATAATATTTTTTTAAAAACAAGGGCAGGAAAAGAACAGAGGAGGGAAGCAAAATTATAGAAAACCACATGAGGAACTAACCTTCAAAATAAAATGGAAAATAAGAGGGATCAAAGGAAAAGAAACAAGAAGTGAGAGAACAAAACATAATCAGTAGGCAAGAAAAACAGAACAATGGATAACACAAAGCTAACATATCTAACACTTCAACCAACATCCATCCATTCTTCTAACCGCTCATGGGTGGAGAACGACTTTGTCTTTTCTGCATTTCTTTTATTATGAAAAACAAAAGAAGAAGAGTCTGAATCTGAGGCGTATACAGCTTGTTACCAACACACACCCAAACAGGACATATAAATACTACAGAGCAATATCTGTACATGTTAAAAAAGTTTATGTATAGATAAGAAGACATGGCCCAGGACACGCCCCTGAGGCGCCGCCATTTCTGCTAAAATCCAATATCTCAGATGTTACAACAAGCTAACATGTCCTTACTTCCCGTTTAGCTGACCCCCGCTGAGCCCTCCTCATAGGAATCATCTGGATATGACAGGAAAATCCTGGGAGACAGAAACAGCATCCCGTCTTCCCTTTATGTCCCCTTCCCTGTAATCCGCCTCCTCCCGCCGTCCCTGCTCTCCGGCTCTATTTCTTCTCACATCAACATTTCAACATCTCTCTGACACACAGCTTTCTGTTTTCACTGATGCCTCTTTCCTCCCCGCCCTGCGCAGACCAGTTCCCGAGCCTTCAGAGTAAGATGCGCGTGGTGCTGAGGGTGGAGGTGGAGGCTGTGAAGTTCCTGAAAGAGGAGCCTCATCGTCTGGATGCCCTGCTGAAGCGCTGCAACACCATGACGGATGCTCTCAGCACGCTGCGCAGGTACTCGAATTAAACGTGAAGTGAACCCTCGCTCAGTTATTAAAGCAGGTCAGCTCTGCAAGATTTACATCAAACCACACAGTCATCATTTTTTAATAATTTGGTTTAGATAATACAGCTGACGTCAGTCTCATCAGGACCAATCAATTATTTAAATATTTTTTTATCATTTGATTATAAAAAAATTTATTTTCTTTATTTACAGATTATAAAAAGACTTAAATAAGGATATTAAACTACAATATATACACAACATGTGATGGAGGTTTTAGGAACGAGCCTGGATAAATCAAAAATCGTACTTCATTTTCCCGTTCACCTCTCAATTCTTTCCATCACAGCTGCTCATTTGAGATCTCTCAGTAGAAGTGTCCTTATGCTTCTCCGCCTGTGATGTGTTCTGGATCGGCTCCATCGTCTAAAAACAGCATCTTGATTTCACTTGATTTTCATTTTTTGGATGCAGCACAGGGATGCAAGTCTGGTTAAAGCAAAATGCTCAGAGTTTTCATTTGCCGTGTGCCGGGACGCACCATCGTCACTCCTGGAAGTTCCCCCTCAGACACTTCAGCAAGTTACAGTAGAGCAGCTGGCAGCCCCACCTGGGTGGATGAATTTAATGCATTAGACTGAATGTTTAATGTTGCTGCAATATGAGCGGGTGGTGTCCTGACCAGTGTTGGTCAAGTTACTTGAAAAAAGTAATCAGTAACTAATTACTAATTACTTCCCCCAAAAAAGTAATCCCGTTACTTTACTGATTACTTATTTTCAAAAGTAATTAATTACTTAGTTACTTGGTTACTTTTTAAAAACACGATTTACAACCTGAATAGGTGATAAAGTGATAGATCTTTCAGCCCAATTCTACTTTTTCTGCATAATCATCATACAAAATGTAATCAAATGGAAAAGTCTCTTTTTAAAACTTGTTTTATTAGTTTTAATCTTTTAACTTTATGCATAAAGCAAAAATGTAATTATCTGCAACATTCTCTGACTGGAAGAAATTTGTTTAACATTTAAACTTATTTTCTGCACATTCCAGCCCATAAAATAAAATATTTTTTGTGTTTACACTCAGTCTTTCAAATAGATGCAAGTAAAACACAGCAGAAAATAAATAAAGTCAAAGACTAGCGGTCCTGTTGCTCTATTTTCACCTGTAAAGCAGGAGTGGGGTAGGCGGAGGTTTACCCTGGTGCAGGTGTGCCGCGGTCAGTGGAAGAATCCGCGAGTTTCTCTGTGAGTTTCCCATTACGTCGTAGCTACTCGGTGCTTGTTTGGAAGTTTAGGGGTTTTTTTCGCTGTAAAAAGAAGTTTTCTTCCCACGCACAAGGGACACTAATGTTTTTGTCACTTTTTATGGAATCAAACTCAAAGTAAGGTCAGTACTTCCACGCTTTAAACGCTGCACGCTCATACTCTCTCTGCACTCGATATATGATCCATTGTTGATCTGCACACAGCTGTTGTCACGAACGTCGCACTCGCTTACGTCACTGTCATGAGACATTCTCGCAAAAAAATCACGGTTTTAGTAACGCAGTAACGCAGCGTTCCTACGGAAAAGTAACGGTAATCTAATTACCGTTTTTGCAATAGTAATCCCTTACTTTACTCATTAAGTAATCGGATTACAGTAACTCGTTACAAGTAACACGTTACTGCCCATCTCTGGTCCTGCCCATCTTTGGTTCACCACATCTGGTTTCAAACATCGAGATGGCAAAAGGCAAAAATGGTCACCTTGTGATGTCAAAAGTACGACTTTATAAACCAAGTGAGAGTGACTACACCCATCGTTTATATACAGTCTATGAGGCAAAAAGAACGATGAGCTCGTGCCACGCCGCAGCGTCTGTCCATCTGTGTGTTCGCGAGAATCTCTACTCCCCCTTTACTCAGAATTTAACTAAGCTTGCACAAACTGTGCTCAAGATTGAGGTTACACTCGTTTTAGAGGCAATTATGGTCATTATGTTTTGCCTGATCGGTATATATTAACATCTACACAGATTTAATAGAAACAAAGGCTTGTGCTGTGCTAACGACTACATAAAAGTTCTGCAATTTGTTTATTTAATTTTGTGTTTTATCCAAAACAAAGTTCCAGGATGGAAAAAGGATTCGTTGTAATGTGGAATCAGTGGATTGCAGCTTTTATGGGATACCCAATTATATGTTTAAGATGAACATTTAAGGAAGTAAAATCAGAATTGATGCATGACTGCGCTGCCAAACGCTGAATAATCCCCGTGAGTCCTGTGAACACCGAGAACATCAGAGCCGACGGGCGCCGCAGTCTCTCCTTTCCACTGTTGGTATTTCTGATTCATGGTTAAACGTTCTGGTCGTCAGACAGCACGCCTCGTTTCTGCTGATATCAAAATGATAACATGTCGAGGTTTTTGTGTTTATTTTTAATTGAAAGCAAAAGTTGAAAGTTAAAAACTGTCCAAGCAGCCGTTCGGGAACTTCAGATTAAGAAGTCTGAATCCTGTAAACGGGATTATAAATCTCAGAAAAATGTTGATGCCGGTTTTCTTGGGGAGCTGCAGGACTTTAATGTAAGATCAGTAGGATTAAAATATGTGAGAAACTCCTCTCCGGTACACCAAGTATGGCCGATTATTTCAGCTGTGTCATCTTCCTTCAGTTCCTCATATGCGGTAATTCAATCGTTCATGCGATGAGTAATATATCACGTACCCTCTGTGGTGATCTGCAGTGATGTTTGTTTTAATAATCTTTATCTAACTAGGTAAAAAAAGGTCATTCAGACTGAAAATATCATCTTGAAGATGGCAGCAAACATCGTTACATTTATAGACACAAACAAACAGACAAATAAAACTGTCACACAGAACAGATGAACAGATGCCGGGCGCAGCCGTGTCGCATTCAAGTTCCAACGTGACCACGGGAGCTAATGGCGCCCGCCCCGAACGGTGACGGCACGTCTGGCAGACGTTTCTGAAGCATCTGAGGAGTAGCTCTCAGTAGCAGAGGGAAGGGCAGGAAGACATAGACAGAAGTATCACAGAGAAGCCAGTTAATTTCAAAATAAAAGAACCCATTCAGAGTCAGCGCTTTACAAAGCGCCTGGTTTGATTTGAAGCTTTGTGTAGATGTGACATCATGTGACATCCTGATCAAAGCTCCAAGTTTGAACGGGTTCATGTGCAAACAAACTTTCATAACCATTTTGTTCTTGACCTTTACTTGCGCGATTGTCAAAAAGCAGTCAAAACATTTTTATTGAACAAAGAATTGCTTCCAACAACAATTACGGCAATAGTAACAAACAGTCGTGCCCCGCCCTCTCCCCCACCCATCCAGAACAGTGTAACTAAAACCCAGCCAGAGAGGAAAGAAGAGATAAAGTAAAATAAAATTACAGATACAAAGTAAATAATAAAATAAATGAACAACAGCAAGGAAAAAAAACCCCACTCACACGCACATTAAGCGATAGTATCCGGACTTAATCTTTCAAAGTAAGTAAGAAAAGGTTGCCATGTGTCATAAAACCTCCGAACCGAACCTTTTACAGCGTAGCGGATCTTTTCCAGCTGAGTATAGTACATGACATCCTTAACCCATCGCCCATATACAGGTGGAAGTGGCTCTTTCCATTTCAATAACATCATTCTACGGGCCAAAAGAGTGCAAAAGGCCAGAAGATCAAAGTGTGATTTGGAAACACTGGCATCACAAGGCGTCACCCCAAAAACAGCTATAAACGGGCAGGGTGCAATTGGAACACCAAATATGTTGGACATGGTTTCAAATATGCTTTTCCAAAAGCTACCCAGTTTTGGACATGCCCAGAACATGTGAAATAGGGAAGCAGGCTCTCGTTTGCACCGGTCACATGTGGGGTCAAACCCATCCTTGATTTTAAGGCAGTCAAAACATTTAATTGGTGCTTTGGGTTTAATAAGTTTGCCTGAGCTGATTTTAATTCACCCAAAGGTGGAAAAACCAGGAGCAGGGTCGTATTTACTTCAACATTTACAGCTTTGAGCCATAAACAGGATCCGACCATAAGGGCCTCGTTCTGCTGGAACATCCTGAGACACGTTGAAGGCTTTCTGTCCGACACAATGAAGGTTCCTCTACAGGTGCAGTGTTTTACAACATAAAGAAATGGTCAGGCCGAACTTAAATCTGGCACCATTTTTGCCTTTTTATGCGTTCAACAGTTCAAGTTTTGATATTTGAGTTTTTGCAGTCAATCAGCAGCAGTTTGGATCATTTATGATTCGTTACCAGAGTTTAAGGTCAACGTAATAAAAGCTGGTTAATCAATGACAAAAGATTTCATCGTGTTAGCTGATGACATAGTGTAGGACCTTACCGTTATTCTGTTGTCCCCTTTGTTAAAAGACAAGTCACCGAGGGGGTGTGGAAGAGCCCCGAGGACCTCTCCAGCCAACCGCAGAAACGAGCCGATGACCTGAGTCGTACCTCTGATCTCGACATCCTGAACAGTCCTCCTCTCAGCCTCACCGATCTCAGCACCAGCGCCGGCCTGGCCAACTGGATGCCCGTGTCTGCCGGCGACGCGGACACCTCGGGCCCCGAGCAGGACATCCAGCCTACGATGACCTTTAGAAACCGAGTCCTCGATGAGCTGCCGAGCCGGCGTCCTCCTGATAAGTCTGTGTCCGCCGAAGTGCGACTGGTAACGAGCTGCTCATTACGACTGTTTTTCTTCATCTTACTGGTGTGAACAATCTTAATGTGCACGTTGTCAGGATGGGCCAGATGGCAAATATCCATTTACATTTGAAATTGCATCTGAAGGTACTTAAATCCCTCCATGAGACCGTGTTCACACGCCAGCAGTTTGTTTATAATTCCAATTGTCCACGCAGCGTTAGAAAACAAACTGCTTCTCTCTGCCTCGGTTATCTGTTTCCAGCTCTGCCTCTTCGTAGTTTGCATGTTAGGGCATATCATTTGTCTATATCTGTATTTATATCAGGCGGCCGAGCGGGACTGGGAGGAGAAGCGTGCCAGCTTGACCCAGTTCAGCGCCCAGGACATCAATCGCTTGCTGGAAGAGACTCAGGCAGAGCTGATGAAAGCCATCCCCGACCTTGACTTCGCTGCCAGGCACATAAACAAGCCGGCGGTGCCCCCGAAGCCCCAGATCACCATCCCAATAACGTCCGCCGCAGCTACCTCTGCAGCTGGGACCGCTGGGACCACAGCCACGACCTCCACCACTACAAACACCACACCCAGCGGGGACCAGCAGCCTGGAAAGGTGCAGCTGGCTGCCCAGAAGCTGAACAGCATGGAGGGGGCTGGTTCGCATCGAGGCTCGGGTCAGTTTGTGTTTCAGATTTAAATCTGAGCTTTTGTGCCGTCTTCCTCTCCTCACCCCCAACCAGCTGGGGTGAGGGGAGGGATATTACCTTACAATATAAAGCACCTTGAGGCAACCGTTGTTATTTATACAAAATGAAAGTTAAAATACTAAAAATCTGTTTATTTTTAAAGTGGACCTCAACGTGGCCAAGTATCGAACAGAAAAGCCCTCCAAGTCTCCTCCTCCGCCTCCACCTCGCCGAAGCTTCCCCTCCGCTCACGGCCTCACCACAAACCGTACTGGAGAAGTCATCGTCACCTCCAAGAACCTGAAGGTGAGGATTCAGTATCCACAACCACACATGAGTCATACCTTCATTGTTGGGCCACAGTTTCAGTTTTTTAGATAACAACCACAGAACCGATCACTTGATCATGTTTGAATACATCCATCTATTTCCTGAGCCACTTTTCCAATAAGGTGGAAAAGTGGTGGCTGAAGTCTATCCCAGCTGTCGAGGGGTGAGAGGCGAGGTTCTCCTCGGACCGGTCACCAGTCCATCACAGGGCTAACATGGACACACATGTGCTTATAGTCATATCTTCTAACTAACATGTTTGAGTCATGAACAAAAAGTGTCTTCCACTTTACTTACCCAAGCGATCTTTGAGTAATGCAGGTTTCATCAGATTAGTGCGAGTTAACCATGCTTTAACAGCTTTAACAGCACTTTCAGGATTATTGCCATGCTGCTACGTCGACAGGTTTTTACCACACACAGATTTTGGCAGATCTCTGCAGACTTTGCTGCAGGCTCACAGCAGCATGCTGCCTCTTTCAGCTCACTCTATAGATCAAGTTTCTGTATTTGCCACAGTGTTGTTAATGCATATGGATTGTTTTGGTGGGAACTTTTCTATTTTTCTTTTAAGTAGATGCCGTAAATGTCTGCCTTTTCTCAAATCTATTAGAAATAAACGCCTCTATTTTCTTTATACAAACTACCCCCACTAACCAGAGCTGTTTCATCCTGTCATGCTTTCATAATGCTGGGCTCACACTGCGATTTTTTCAGTCGCGCGATTCAGCTCCTGCTCAAACTGTACGATTGACTCGCAGGGGTTAGAAGTTCGTAGGTCACGATGCAGGTCTCACACGATGCAGGTCTCACACAAACCCGAGTGCTCACAGTGTGAGCACTCGGGTTTTGTATTTGTATTGTTCTGTTTTGTGAGGCCACATCGAAAAGGCTCGGATGAGCTTTCCAAAGTTCTACAAGTGCCTCCATCACTGTCCAGATCACACGCTGCACTGCCGTGCTGCACCGTCTTTTTCGCTGATATTTGTGTTTGCGCGTGCGCAGTGTGAGAAACTGCGGTGACACCCTCGCGACCAAGCGATTGATGATCGGGAGCTGGTCGTGAGGTGTTAATCGCTTCTCGTTACCCCACGTATACTACACGATGCACGATGAAGGCCAAAATCGGGCCGATCGCCAAAACGGTCGCACGACTCAAAAATCGGCTCATAATGGGCCAAAAATCGCACAGTGTGAGCCCGGCATAACTAAAGCCTGTCAGAAGTGGACTTAAATCTGCGTCTCTACAGTGATACATGTGGCAGCACAAAGAAACGTAGCTCCCTTTTTGAGCAAGCCAGTCATTTCTGGTGCTCTCCATAGTGGTTCTGTTATATTCTGTCACATACAGTGGATCTCCATCATTGTCTTGTCTTCTTCTCCACATCCCAAACTGGGTGTGCCAGATGGCCCCGCCCCCTCCCTGAGCCTGGTTCTGCCAGAGGTCTCTTCCTGTTAAAAAGGAGTTTTTCCTTCCCACTGTCGCCAAAGCTCTGCTCAAAGGGGGTCATATGATTGTTGGGGTTTTCTTTTGTTTTCATTGTAGGGTTTTTTCTAGCGATGCAACGATACCAATTTTTTCAAACCGATACGATACCGATACTTGGATCTGAGTACTTGCCGATACAGAGTACAAAAACCGATACTTCTACCACACACACAAATACAATGAATTGGAAGACAGGTTTTATTATATTCCCTGTCGATAAAAAATAAAATCTTAATAAAAATGACCACAAAAAAATTTCAAATGAAAAATAAGCACTTCTGTTAAATTATTGCAGAGTCTCCACATTGTAATTTTACAAAATATCACTGAACTATTGGCACTGTCTCGAGCTTTCAGAATAATAAATAAACACTTCTGTTTGGAATAAAATAAATACAAATTAGGTTTGAGAATGAAATAAACTTTTAAATTATTGCAGTTATTGCGGTCCACACTGCTGACATTTTGTTTAGCCTAGCTACAGCAGCCTCCAGTTTCTCTTTTTTATCTGGAGCTGCCAGTCTCACTCGCCTGTGCCTGTTTAGCGCGGGATGTCCCCCTAGTGGCCAATCTAAAAAACTACAACAGAAATGACAAGCCACCCTCTGATTAATGAAATAAGTTGGTATCGGTTCATGGTATCGGTTAACTTTTACGAGTATGAGTACACACACATTTTACAGTATCGGCCCCGATACCCGATACCAGTATCGGTATCGGTGCATCCCTAGTTTTTACCTTGACAAACTGCAATTCGGTGCTATATTTATTTATATAAATAAAATGGAATTTAACTAAATTAAATGAAATTGAATTTGACATGTTTGCCGTGGCAGGTCAGTCCTTAGAAATGTTGTCTTTATTTTGTCCTTTTGTAGATGGAAGAAGATGGTGACCTGCCAAAAACCCTCGTGAAACTGAGGCGGACCCCGTCCGATGCCCCCCGACCTGCCTCGACCCCTCCCGTGATCGCAGCCTCGGCCGTGCACGATGAAGACGACGAAGAGAAGATTATTGCCGAGCTGGAGGTACATTAGTCTGGATTTTTAAGTGAGAAGTTATTCGTCTGATTTGTGTTGCAGATTTCTGTTATTCATGTTGTCTCGGTGTGATAACGTGTCTTTCATAAAACTACAAAGATATTTCAGAGAATGCCCGTAAAAGATTGTAATAAAGGGTACAGCAGCCCAGCAAAGGCCGCCCCCACCTCTCCCTGCGTCATGGGCAGAAAGGTAAATTAAAAACCTCCAGTTGCCTTCTGTCTCCGCCACACCTGTGGGCTCTGCTTCTGTTTCTGCTCATTCCTCCTTTCTTTGTATTTCCTACTACTGCTGAAGCTTTTGTAGCGACTAATACAAAGAGTCAACGCCTTTTTCAGGGTCACACTGAAATAAGCAGCAGAAACACAGCTGTAAAAAGCCAGCAGACTCAATTGTAGACAGCAGTTTAATCTGGTGGTTTCCTGACCTTGGTTTAAAAACACACCAGCATTTCCCACCATTTATACATTCAGATCCTTTCAGATGCTTTCATGTCATCGGCCTTATACTGCGAGGTTTCTGTTAGAGGGGAAAAACACACGGCGAGGAAAATCTGGTGATTCATCTCAGCGCGCTAGCAGCGACTGAATTTATTTACTGATTATAATTCAATTTAAATACAATAACTGGCTTTACAGGAGCGAGGAAGAGAGAGGGCACCGTGGGCACCGTGCAAAGGTCTTCTTTACATTTTGCATTTTGTGTCTGAGGAGCGAGACTTCCTTATATTTGTTTCGCTCGTGCAAGTCGTGCAAACAACGGTGAAGGATGTCATGTGACTGCAGCGTCACGGTGTTTTCTGTCACTGTGCACGCAGCACTGCGAGCCGTGACTGATGGCATTAATCTGCTGTTTTCTGCTGGGGGAGTAACGATGACCTGTTTTAACAGAAAACTAGATAAAGTGTTAAAATCTATTAAAGTTGCCATGTCAACAGGACTGTATGTGAATCAGATCGTTTCAGTTTGTTTGGTGATGCTTAATCACTTTTCTGTAAGCTAATTAAAGTGTATGCTAAATTTAAAACATCCTATTTAGTTTATTTTATTTTTTACTCCTATGTGGGATCAACAGACGCTGAAATATATCAAAGATTAAAAGAAATAACAGGATTTTCTGGTGGTGTGTCTTCAAAATGAAAACATTCATATTTAAAAATCCAGTTGTAGGCAGAAGGCTGAATATAAATTTAAGGTGGCTGAACTTTTCTTCTCTTTCTAACCCTGTTAATGTGTCCTCTCCTCTGCTGACTTTCAGTCTTGCATATTGTGACGCTTGTTTATAAAACGTGCATTAAGTCTCCGTAACCGCCGCAGCAGCTCCTTGTAGCTGACGGCGTGATGCGATGTGCAGTGAGTCAGCACGGATCGAAGCAGATCACGCATTTAGTTCAGAGTGCTCTTTATGACAGCTCCGCTGGCACGTTGAGCCGAGAAAAGAGGTCTTGTTTTTGTTGGAATTATCGCACAACGCCACTAAGCAGGTAGCTGTCAAAATAAAGGGACGGCGAGACGAGGAGGGAGGGCGAAGGAGGGGATTTCAGGTTCAGAGCTGCAGACAGAAACGTTTCTCGGAAAGAATCTATTTTCTCACACGCAGGTGCTTTAAATTCAGATCCCGCTTTTGTTCGCTGAAGGCGTTTCGAGCAGCGTGGCGTCTTTAAAGTTCCTGCCAGCAGTGATTAAAGTCAGCAGAAATAAATAGTCTCTTTCTAATACTGGTCATTAAATCTGTGCTTTCCTGTGGTAGAATATTTTTACTGAAATTTGGTCCAGAGAGACGCAAAAAAGGTTAAAACTCAAGAATGGTGAACACCGGCACCCAGATCCTCTCTGTGCAGCTGCTCTCTACAGACGTGTAGACATTATGCAATCAGTCGTCACAGCGCAGCACTGTGATAGATGTAAATCCAGTTATCAGTGAAGATTTTTTTTGTCACTTTTTAACAATTTAAGGTCAGTCAGGATCATTTTATTCAAAAGATGTCACCACCCTTCACTGCACATGCACGGAAAAGAGCGAACATCAGTGACAGCAGATGTAATGTTAATGAAGACGTAAGGATGCAAGGCTAAAGGAGCTTAAACAGGAAGCTCTGTATGAGGTGTGTAGATGTATCAGCTGATGCAGCCGGGCACAGAAAACAACTGATCTGAAGTATTTTTTTTTACAAAAGTCTGGTAAACAGATCTTAAAAGTGTATGAAGACATTGTTCTAGTGTGCAGTTTGTTCCATGTTTATGTGATAACATCACAAAGTTGTCAATCTCTCGTTTCACCAAAGACTGGATTAAAATCTGGTGACAGTGGAGGTCATTTGAGTTCAGTGAGCTCGTTTTCATGCTCCAGGAACCAGTTTGTTGATGTGCAGCTGGATGGATCCATGTTTTTATGTTGTTTACATCAAATTGTCACTCAACCATCTGATTGTTACAGCAGAAGTCGCCTCAGACCAGGAAACATTTTTCTAAATCTTCTTTTGCCCAATTTCAGTAAGAAAATATAGAATAGAATAGAATAGAATAGAATAGCCTTTATTGTCATTGTACAAAGTACAACGAAATTGGAGTGCCACTCCCTTGGTGCAAAATGCGATAATAAATATAAATGTAAAATATAAAAAGTACAATAAAACAACCGAAGTACTCAGACAATAATAAGTACGATATATACAGGATAGCAGCATAATGTAATGATAGTATGAATAGCAGCATAATATAGTGACAATGGCAAGTATAGTTAAGCAGGTTTAATTGTTTTGTGCTTATTTACTACGGTGATAGCTCTGGGAAAGAAGCTATCCCTGAATCTGTTTGTCCTGGTTTTATGTGACCTGTACCGTCGGCCTGACGGTAACAGTTCAAACAGTTGATTACTGGGGTGAGAGTAGTCCTTAATGATATTGCCAGCTCTGCTGAGGTACCGAGAGTTTGCAATGGCCTCCAGACTGGGCAGAGAGCAGCCAAAATATGAAACGTAGCCTCAGTCTCAAGACGTTAGCTGACAGTAGAGGCGTCTGGTCGTCTGCTGCTGTGCCCAGGCTGCTTCAAGGTTCAATATTTGTGTGCTCAAAGATGCTCCTCTGCATACTTTGGTGGTTAGCTGAGTAGCTATTAGCTTACTGCTATCGTCTTAAAGCAGTTTGGTGCCTGCTGACCTCTGACATGAAAAAAGGCATTTTCTCCCACAGAACTGCTTCTCACCACATAGCTTCTCTTTTCTGACCAGTCTCCGTAAACACTAGAGATGGTTTTTAGGGAAAATCTCAGCAGATCACCAGTTTCTGAAATACTCAGAACAGCCCAGCCGGTACAAACAGTCATGTTACATTAAAAGTCCCTTAAATCTAATTTCCTTGTCGTTCTTGAACACGTCCATGTGCTTAAATCGGTAAGCTAACAGGTGTGTCTAATAAAGTGGCTGGTGGCTGCATACAGCATCACTATAAACTGTAGTAGCATTGTGGAGTGAATGGTTCTGATCGTACAAGTATTTGAGATTCCAATCAGATTTTAGGACTCGCATATCTTAAATATCCATAAGATATGTTCAGCATCTGTTGCCATGGTGATCTAGTGAGGTAAAAGACACTGAAAACTTAATGATAGCTGCACTGGTGGAACAATGCTGTGATGTTGGGATGTCAGCTTGTGCAGAAAAAAAGACCAATTAATGAACCTATTCAAAAACAACAAATATAATCTACATGGCCAAAAAAATAAGTACACTTTCAGCATGTGTTGTGTTGGCAAGTTAAATTAAAATGACGGTGCTCTCTCTCTCTTGGCTCCCACAGTACAGCAGTAACTCTCCCGGCCCGACGAAGGGACCCACCGTCGCCGCCCGGCTCAAACACCTCCAGCAAGGCAGCCTGGAGAGGCCCAAAACCCGCAGGCAAAAAGAGGAGATCCCCAAAGTCCAGGGTCAGCAGCAGGTATTCCACTTCTAAAAAGTCCACCTCTGATGCTTCGTCTGCCTCTCCTCTCCGCTGTCACTCCAAAGGAAGTCCCGCTCCCTTCCTCAGTGACTTCTGCGAGATGAAAACTGTATAGGCCCGACCGGCAGACGACACGAGATCAAACACAAACCAGTGGGGGAGAATATCTACAGAAACCTTGGTTTTTTTACCAGTTCTTGATGTGTGTTTTGAGTTTGATCTAACCTAGCTTGCTTAGAGGTCAAGTTTTTGTCGTGCGAGTACGTCAATGTTTTGATTTCCTGAGGAAGGTCTCGGTGCTTGTGACTGACTAAACTAGCTTTATTATGATAGATCTATTCCGATACATCCTCTGCCTCCGTTGTGTGAAATAAGCTTCAGTAATGCCACGGAAAGACTTCATATCTCAGAGTCACAGAGATGATATTTCACCCTGATCCAGCCATGTTTTCTCTCACTGAATCCTCCTCATCTCTCAGTCTGTTCATCCAGTAATGACCACATGCTGCTCTTTTTCTATCCCATCATTTACACCTCAAGGTCAGCAGGCAGGGCTGCAGCAGGCGCTGAAAAACCTGAAGGGTTCACATTCCAGCTGCTAGGCCAGTCCGTAACGCTAGCTTACTTGCCTCTTTTGAAAGCCAGGATGCTATGATTATTTTGCAAGACACCAAGCGCAGAACACAAGGTCAGCTGAAGATGGTGTGCAGGTTTCAGTTTAGCGTCTGCAGTAAGCAGAGTTAAAGTAGCACCCTTAGCAGTGATGTTAAAACAAAGACGAATCAATGGGAAGAATGGAAGCAAGGACCGCAACCCAAACAGATAATGAAGATGAGCTGAGCGAGAAGCAGCGAGACAACAGGGGAAGACCTCACTGAGGATCAGGGGCAACAGATCCCCAAAGAAAGCCACCTTCCCCTGGAAGCAGTGATTGAGCGTTTTGCACATTTTGAAAACTGTAGCAGTTGTAAAACTGGTAGAAGCGACCGTGACTTTGAATAGGTGGTGAGGGAATCGTTTGCTGAAGGCAGATGTGGTTGTTCTGCTACTGAAGGAGGGGTCAGGTCAGAAACCAAACCTCAGCGAATTCAAGACAGTGTGAGGACTTGACTTTACAGAGGGGAAGGAACCAGAATTGGATGGGCGGGGCTGTGATGGAGGGGTGTGTGGGGCAAGCAGACATTAAAGATATGTGACAGGAAGAGGAGTCTTTGCGGTGTCCTGCTAGTGAACGTCAGACAAATCATTTCCAATCATTGATCTGAATGAAGCTCTCAATTTACTGGTCGATCTACGTCCCTACCCTCACCTATGGCCACGAGCTGTGGGCAGTGACCGAAAGAACGAGATCGCGGATACAAGCGGCAGAAATGAGCTTCCTCCGAAGGGCGGCTGGCCTCTCCCTCAGAGATAGGGTGAGAAGTTCGGCCATCCGGGAGGGGCTCAGAGTAAAGCCGCTGCTGCTCCACATCGAAAGGAGCCAGCTGAGGTGGTTCGGGCATCTGACAAGGATGCCTCCTGGGCGCCTCCTGGGTGAGGTGTTCCAGGCATGTCCCACCAGGAGGAGGCCCCGGGGCAGACCCAGGACACGCTGGAGAGATTATATCTCTCGGCTGGCCTGGGAACGCCTTGGTGTTCCCCCGGATAAGCTGGAGGAGGTGGCTGGGGAGAGGGAGGTCTGGGCCTCTTTGCTTAGGCTGCTGCCCCCGCGACCCGGCCTCGGATAAAGCGGAGGAAGATGGATGGATGGATTATCTGAATATAAAACGGGGTATAAGGACAGTTTCAGTAAAAACTTTTGAACTAATGTCAAGTTCTCTAAAAGTTTGCATTTCAACGTCTAAAAATTCAACTTAAAATTTGAACTTTCTCGTTAGCTTCTATCCATAGACGGTATATAAAAGAGACACACATCAGTAAGAAGTCCTGTTTTCACCGCTGTCAATCTTGGCATTTTAAAACCAGATGTGCCAACTCAGTAGCCAATGAACACCCCCTACATAATCCTCCTTTCTGACTCTAATAACGACCATAATTTACAAAATTATTAAAACAGCCTTCATGTTTATTTAACTAAACCTGAAATGATGATTTAATGATCTGAAAGTTTTCTGAGATCACACGGCTGCTGTCCCATAGTCTCCTATCAAAGACGAGTCACGTGAGTCTCCCCCTGCTGGCTGTTAGAAGAATGCAGGTCTTTATGTTGGCTTCACCTATCACACCTGAGCATTCGGTCCATCCTATATACTGCCTGTGGTTCTACTGGTCATGTGACCCATTAACCACCTGTCATTTTAATTACCACTGACACTAAAGGAAGTGGGGTTGAATATCAGCCACTTTTATCAATGACCGGCGGCGAGACGTGGTCGGGTAACGAGTTAAACTTTTCTTAACTTTGAAGCGAGAGCAGGATTTGTCATTTTCAATTAATTAAGCTGCACATTATTTTCCCAGTTGATAATTTGTTCGAACCTTTTTGTTTGCTGTTGCTTTCAACCTTGATAAACAGCTGAATTATTCTGTTTTAGCTCCAGTTGCGCTTGAATTACAAAACCGGGCTTTTATTTGCTTTAAAAAACTCTCTAACACTTCTTTCTTACCACAAACACAACCGTGACCTTCCTGTCCGCAAGACGAACTTGAGACTTGTCTTGGTTCCCTCAAATATTCTTAACAGGCAAGTTTGATAAGAAAAGGAGGCATGAGAAGCCGATATTCAGGATGTCCGTGTGACAGAAAGAGCAGAACTGGGACGATTTACAGTGCACACATTCAGGAGTTATCTGTAGAAAATACAGATAAAGTAGATTTTTTGTGAGTTCCTGGTTGCACAAAGACTAAAAAGTAAACCTTACAATTTTTTTATGGACTCCTGCAGCGTTTCATTATTAAAGTGCTGTGACGGCTTTGTACAATTCCAAACTACTTAACCACGACGTTTGTTGGCAAATTAAACCTCCAGTTTAATCACAGTTAATCACAGTTTTTACACAGAAAGAGGCTTCTGAGCTGATCCAGGCATCTTGAATAAATAAAAATGCAGCGTACGCTAGCACGCCTTTCGCAGCTGATTCTGAATCTGCCACAAATTCCCATCCGCTATGTCGCCGTGCACCAGCGCAGTGCAAAGAGAGAAATCGTCGAGTAAATCAGCAGCTCGGTGTAAAACACGTCGCCTCCTCCTGAGCGCGTCTGTGCAAACGGGAGGTTAAAGTTGGCCGATGAACCCTCAAGCACGGCCCTTTCGCCGCGAAGCTCCACTCGCTCTTATCTGGTCCTGCAGGCGCCCCTGACCTGCTGAGCGTAACAGCCTCGACCCATCCTTGGCTGCGATCCTCTTTAAGTAAATACTGACAACGAAAATAAAAACGCATCCAGCTGGTGTCTCTCAGGCAGGCAGCGGGTCACCGTCAATCATCCTCATGTGTCAGCGCTGGTTTTGATTAATGATTTTTCCACGAGATATCCGTCATTAACTCAAAGCAGCTCCTCCACACGAGCCCTGATGTCTTTATAGACTTTGCAGGCCAGCGTCTTTAACAAGGCCTCATATTAGCAGTAACAGCCGTTCACATGCGGCCAACATGGCTGACCTCCAGTTGACATGCGATGCCATCTGGGCGCTCGTGGACGAAGAGGCCGTGAGGATTAGTATTCAGCTCCGGTGCCGTCTTGTACCGGTCTGATTATTAACTCCCTTTTTCTTTGCACCTCATTTCCCTTATTGCTTTTTAAAAATTCATGATTTTATAACCACACAGCCTGAAAGCAAATGGTCAAATAATGTACTGTAATTTTTCTATTACGCAGGCCGGAGCGAACGCGCGGCTGAGATAATGTCATCGAACGTGCTGTTAATATTATGCACAAACACGTTCTCTTATCGCATGCGGCTAAATTAACCGTAGAGCCTCGCTTGTAATGGAAACGCTGGGATAACAGCGCGGCTCGTCCGTGTCAGCAGATGTAAAATACATAGAAATGTCAGCCTCTACTGTACATGCAACCATGCGGCCAAATGAAGCCTCGTGTAAACGAGTTAATGTAAAGAGAAGGGAGGCGGTGAAGAGTGAAGAATACACAACTGGGGGAGGCGGGAGCGAGTTTACTCACTGAAGCTAGGAGCTGGAATTAGAAACCACCTCACAGGAATGTTAATGTTTTACCTTCCTGTTGATGGACAAAGATCTCTGTGGCTGCCTCGCTCCTTTTGGCTTCTGCTCTACTTTAAATTAAATGAAAATGTGTTTCAAATCTGCAGAAATCTACAAAAAAAGGCGGCGAACGTAGGAGCTAAATTTGAACTTTGTTGTCTGTAAACTGAAGTCGCGATCGCTCTTTCTGTCACGACTCGACAGACGCTTCTTTTCCCTCAAGATCGGTGACCTGGAGCGAAGTCTGCCTTATGACAAATGAACAGAACCAGAGGTTCAGCTCTGCTTCTTACCAAAAAAATCTCTCACTGCTGCTGCTTTCACTCATTCTTTAGGAAAATGTCAGGAAACTCCTGCAGTAGCAGCTCCATACCTGCTGACATCAGTGGCTCCAGCTTGTTTGTCTTTTTTTGCTGCAGCCAGGTATTTAGCAGCAGTAGCAGCACGAGGCTTTTATTGGTGGACGTGCACGATACTATATTTGGTATCAGGATGAAAAAGGGCTAACCTCAGCAAGGCCTCGGCCACCACGGACAAAGTGTGGCCAGCCGTTTATCCCCCCTACACGCAGCCGATGATGACGCCCGTTCACGTGCTCATAAAGCTGACTTTACATCCTGTTACTGCTTCCCCAGCAGAAGCGATTATGTACAGATATGATTCAGTAACAGTAACAAAGAAGAACTGAAGCATGTAACTATGGTTTATCTCAAGCTTATTCACCACTGGTCCAAAAGAAGGTCACACATTGATACTTCATTGGCCACCGTTAGCTCTGGCACACGTTCACTGTGGCATCATTGCAGTAAGCTTATGCAATGTCACATTTATTTCTGGGCTGCTGACTTTTTTTGTTACTTTTTTGTTACTTTTTTTGTTACTTTTTTGTTACTTTTTTGTTACTTTTTTTGTCAGACCGCTGCGTAAAGCCTTCCCAGGCACATCCCAAAGATTCTCAGTGGGGTTCAGGTTTGGACTCTGTGGGGTCCGATCCATGTGTGGAAATGATGTCTCATTTTCCCTGAACCACTCTTTTTCACAATCTGAGGCTGACGAATCATCTTGGATAAGCCCATGCCATCAGGGAACGCAAACCTGGTCATGTGGTGCAGGATACCTCACATATTACTGAGTCAGACCCCTAATCCAATGGTGGGCTCCCACCCACAATGCCCTGCCCCCAAGTAGTGTTTTTTTGGGGTTTTTTTTGGCCAGACACTGTGCAATTTACACGACTTCAAAGCCACATTATAAGTTCGAGAGTATTTGGCAAATATGGAATTTTTGCACATTAAAGAAAATAAAACAGACCTAACCAGCTTAGCAGCTCTCTGTAGCTGCGATTACGCCTTTTAAAAAGTGAATCGATGCTTAAATCACAGTTAAATCTATTAAAGTCTATATTTTATTATATTGGCTTACATGTTAATGTGATGAGTGTTAATAGTATTCAGACAGATGGAACCGATTCCCCATAAGCTGCAGTTGTAAAATAAGGCTTATTCTCTTGAAAATTAAAAAGAACAAGACAGTTGAAAGAGCAGTTTGAAGATGAAGTGTCCATTTCTGCACTTTTAGGTAGTCTGAAGGATCTGCTGTGTGGAGGTAAAGTTATGAAGGTGAACGGGAGTAAAGTTTTCCTCCCCACGCTGCTTCTGTTTTTGCTGTAGGTGGGTAAACTTCACACGATGCCCGCGTCTCCATCAGGGGTGATGTTGCTCCGGGCAGACGAATGCTTTTAGATTCAGAGCGTCAGGAAGCGATGCAACATATTTGATCTCTTCGTGACTAGATTTCCTCTTTTGCTTCACTGTTTTGGTTTTCTTGTGGTAACGGCTGCTGCGTAGCATTCTTCAGTTTGACGGAGAAGCTGCTGTGCTGCGTAGAGGAGGCGGTACGCTTTTAAAAATCCCCTCCGGAGCCTGGGCGGTGCGTCTGTCTCTGCTCGTCCTTTTGTTCCCGAGAGCGCCTCAGACATACCTGTGGCCCCCCCCCTCCCCGGGGCTCCAGGCAGCACCTTGTCACCACAAACAGTTTTCTTTTATTGCTGAACTTAAGCTGTTGTCGAATTGGATTCTTCCCCCTTTGCACGCCCTGTTCCAACAAGGTTACAGACAATACCAGCCTTTTATTGGCCTAAACTGATTTTTCCATTTGCTGGTGTTTTCTTCCGTTACACTGCATTTGATCTCCCAGGGCAACCGTAGTTAGGTGTTTAAAGAAGTCATAAATTAACAGAGAAAGCAGATTTATCTCAAGCGTCTTCTTGCTGCCAGATTATGCACAACAAACGTTGAGATAATTCTAGAAAACACCAGAAGTCCTTTAAGTTTGCTGCTACTCAAGTACGCACCGAGTACCCATCCATCAGGTAAACAAGAGTCGCGACGGCGTTCTTGGCACATGCATCAAATCTCTCTTCACACACCCGGTGCGGTAAACCGTCTCCATCGTCAATCTTCCTGAACGTAACTTGTTTGTCTTTCGGCCGGCCGAACATTTGGACGGACGGACCGTTTCGGGCCGTGTGTGGCTCATAGAGGTGTAATGGGAGGGAAAATCTGTAGCCCACTCATGTGCAGAGCCGTTCATTAGCGGTGGCAGCAGAGGGGGCCGGGGGACGGTTGTTTTTCCACTTGGTTTATTTATTTGGCACACAGAGGAGCTGCAGAGGCTGCTGCTGAAGGCGAGGTGTTTAAAGCGAGAGCAGGTCAGAAACGTAAATGTTTTCTCAGGAACACCCCGGAGCCCCGGCTAATACAGAGCTGTGGTCAGAGGAAAACTCGCTTCTGCTACACCTTATCTTTAATTCCTACGTCACGCTCCTTTCCTCGTCTCCTTTTCTTTTTCCACTGTTCTACTCTCTTCATTACGTTTCCTTTCATCCTTTTTTCTTCTTCCAGTCGTTCCTATCCTTATCCATCCCTCCGTTATCGCCCTCATGATTTCTTCTCCTCTTTCCTCATCTCCCCTTCGCATCTTCTTCATTTTTCATTTCCTCATTCCCACTCATTTCTTCCTCTGCTTCCTCCTTCCATTCCCATTCTTCTCTCTGCTTTCCTTTTCCTCCATCTTTTCTCAATCTGTTATAACCTGTTATTCCATCGGCCTCATTCCCATGTTTCCTTATCCTTTCCTTCCTTTCCCTTCTTGTCCTTATTCTCCCTCATGCCTTTCTCCCTTCCTTCCCTTTCTTATCTCCTTTCCATCCTTTTCTTTTAGATTTCTCTCCCTCATTCCTCATTTGATCTTGCCCTTCTTTTGTTTCCTCTATTTTGCACTTCTCATCTTTCCTTTTTTCTTGTCCCCACTTCCTCTTTCCTTGCCTTTTATATCTTTCTTCCTCGTCTTCTTTCCTCATCCCTGGTTACCTCTCCTTTTCTCCTCTCAGTGTTTCCTACTCTTATGTCTCCCCTTGCTGTTTATTCTCCTCTCTTTGCTTCTCTGCTCATCCTGTCTTCTTCCTCCCTGTCCTTCTTGTCTGATGCATTTGTTTCCTTGTGTCATAATCTCACTCCTCCTTTCCTTGTCACCCCTCGTCATTTGTCGTCTTCTTGTCTCCTTTTCATCCTCCTTCCACTCCCGTTTCCTCGCTGCCTGTCCCTGTCGTCTCATGTCCTTGTCCTCTCTCCTCTTCCTCCTGTCACTGCGTCACACACAGAAGAGGAAGAAGAGCTGAATAAGGGCAGATTTTCTGTCCCTCGTCTCTGACAGCAGCAGCTCTGTGATCATTTCTGCCCGTCTGCAGCCCAGCGACAGCTTCGCACTCTTCTCTCTCGTCTACCCACAAGCACGAGGGCTGTCACGCCGATGCACCAAAAACCTGACGTCCCCGGCGGCCAATCACATCGAAGCGGAAAGTAGCGGTAGCGCAGGAGGGGGACAGGGAGGGGGAAGGGGCGGTGGAGGAGATCATAAATCATGGATGATTTAACAGAAACTTGAAATACATTTGTCTGTTTGTAAAATTTGATTTGTGTCTTTTTTTCTTTTCCCCTTCCCTTTCACCGCTTCTCGTTTCCATTCTAATTTTTTCTTCCTTTGCTCCCGAATCTTCCCCCTCTGCTTGCTTTTTTGGGGCAGTGCTGAGCTTTTGTCACCGCCACAGCAGAAACGCCGCTCATTGATCTGGGCGATCACCGTCACCACATCACCATCAGTTTCGCTGACGTTTTTCCCCTCGCTGCTTTTTCGCACATCATTTTGGTCCGTGAGCCAGTCTCCTTTCTTCCTCCTCTCTCTCCTTGCTTTGCCTTTTTTCATTCTCTGTCTGCTTCTCAGGTCTCTCAGGCCTCAGCTGGACTAATAACGTGAGGAGTGAGTACTCGGATCGTTCCGGTTTTGGACTCCTAAATCCTAGCTCAGACCTTGAAGGTGTGACATGTTGTCATTAGTGTAATTTGTCCGACTCTCTCGGCTGCTGTAGAGGTCGTTTTCACATTAAGGAGCCAAATTAAAAGGGTGAAATTTATTCTGCACATTTGGAGGTTTTTCCATCGGCTCCAGACCTGCATCGTGAAGCAGTGTGAGGATTTCACCTCTAACATGTATGTCGCAAATCCATCTTTTACCATAACTAACAGCTAAACACAATACCTGTGTCCCAGCTTCGCACCGGCTCAGCGAACTTAAAAAATAACTTTTACGCTCAGTAAAAAAACGCTGTTTTGGGGGATTTTTGAACAAGAATATACAAACAAAGCTTAAAAAGACAGGGCAAAAAAAAAAGACAACTAAAACCTAAAATTTGTGACTATGCTGAAATTTATACAATAAGCAGTAACACAGCAACAGAACCATAAAAATGTCAGAGCTTTAAGTAAGGGGGCGTTAGATTTGGGCGCCTAGCCGGAGCTTGGAACGTCCACGATGAGTGATGTAACAGTCACAATGGTGTGGTGTCTCTTTAAGACAACCCAAGTCGAGGGTTAATGTTGTCATCAGTATGCGCCACTGCTCTCTCTGTGATTGTGTGGACATGTGCTTGCACGCTAGTGCATGAGGAGGGACGGGTTTTATATTTTACCTCTCCACACACCTTTTTTTTTGCAACGTATGGGTTGTACGAACACTGTGCGCTGTTTGTTAAGCTGCAGCCGTTCAACCGGGCTTATATGGTTGACGAAGAGAACGTGTATTAAAGACTACACTGTGGAATTCCCAAAGCCAGCCTGAGTGTGTATTCTTTCGACTATCCTGCTAAGTGTTTTGCCGCCTCCTCTCAAAGGAGCAGTTTGAGAGCACTAAACACAACCCGACGTTACAGTGACCAACAGTTAGCTACAAAGTGATGCACAACAAACAAACTTTTACTACTTTTTTAAACTTTTACTATTTAACTAGTCATGCACACTGACAGTTTTATCCTCTCTAGCCACGCCCCATTTTGTAAGTCACGCCCACTGACTTTAGCCACTCCCACTCATTCACTCCCATTTGTAAAATAAACAATGCGAAACATTTGCAAACCCAGTCGAAAAATAAAATGATGAAAATGACGATCATTACCAAAATAAACTCTCGTCTTCGCAGGTGTGTGAAAGTGTGAAACTGGGACACAGCGAATCGTGTTACCTTTACCTTTTGTCTGCAACACGTATGTTGTCAGAGTTTAACCCGTTCCCAAATCAGTGTGTTATAAAAGTTTTAATGAATGTGACAAGTCGAGTTGGGATTAAAGCGCAGAAATGCAGCGAGCTGAGACGAAAGGTTTCATGTGAACCGAATCTGAAGTGACAAGATAAATAATCCTGCGCGCACCCGGCGCTCGACGCGGTGTGTGACATCCTGCTGGAGGGAAATCTGACACTGAGTGTGTATTTATACCACCGGCACACAGTAAATTACAAGCAGACGTTTTAGTATATAGTTAATACATTTATGGAATGTATTAGTAGTGTCAGAAATAGCATTAAAAGCTAGCACGCAGTTAAAGTATAACCTAAACCACTTCAGATATATTGTATGTATAGTAACAATCATTTAGTTTAAATTTGGGAGAGAACATGTAAAAAAGAAAAAAAGTCTCATCTATGTTTTATATAATCAAGCTTTTTTTGTATTTTTATACTTGAAGAGGATTCATACGCACGTTTAACACATTTATTCTGTAAATTTTTATTTTTCTGCGTTAAAGATTTCTTTATTTTTTCTGCTAACCATGAAACAAACCATTAACACATTGTATCGTAGAGACCAGGAGAGGCGCCAGATGCTCGCGGCGGGCAGGAACATGTATAGAAAGCACATGAAACAATCACCTCTCTGATAGGATGGCCTCATTTTGTAGCTGTTTTCCTCTACTATAACCAATAGTGTGCGTACACTACACCGACGATACAATTCAAACTGTTTATCGATGGTTTCTTGATGAATGTGTGATTGTTCAAACCATTTGTGGGTGTTCAAATCATGTATATAAACCCAGATAATATATAACAAAATGGATTTTATGTGAAACTTTTATAGAAGGAATTAAAAAAAAAAGAGGAAAAAACTCTCCAAAATGGCATGCATACTGTATACATTCCTGGAAATCTGCACGCTGGGTCAACAGAGGTCTCATTTTCTTGTCAAAAATTCTGTGTATACTTGTGAGTGTATGATAGAGTAAAACAACAATTGTACAGTTACATAGATTTTTGTATTATGTTCCAAATGGCAAAGTAAAGCCCCCAGAGAAAAAAAAAGAAAAGAAAAAACACGACTATTATACCTTCAGAGAAATGAACGATATTGTATATCAACTAAATGATGAGTGGTGCTTGCTGTGTGGGGTAAGTGTTGTTTGTGAATCGTGAAGAAGAATGATAAACTACTACAAAGTCAGTATAACTAAAGACCAACTAAACAGTGCAAAAAACACTGCGCAACTTTGTGTGTGGAAGCTAAAAGTTGCTGCTTCGTGTGAGAAAAACCAACCGAATGAAAAAAGGTTGCTGCTTTTGTACATCCTGTTGTGTTTTTGTGACAATAAAGGTGACCCTCTTATAAACGACGAGTGTCGGCGCCTCATTTATTTGACTCGGGCAGCTCATCCTTAATGAATGATAAATGTATCACCGTGTAACGAGGAGAGGAACCGCTTTAATCTTGTTGATTCTGGAGCCTTCCCTCTGGACAAATAAAGGTCTCGGATTAGTTTGAACACTAACCAAATATGCGCTCGGTTAAACCTGAGCTGCGGTGCGATGAGGTCGGATGAACTTTCATTTAGATTAGATGAAAGTTTAATGAATTATGGAGGGAAGCCGAGCGTAAGGAAGAAGATTAACAAAGAGAAGGTGTAAGCCTCTAAACATGCTGGTATTTATGTAGCTAGAGTCATCTGAAGGTGCTTTACTAGTTCGTACACAGTACAAAAGAATTAGAAAAACCATAAAAAGTTTATTTATTTCACAATTCAATTAAAAAAGGCAGATTTCACATTTACTCAAGCCCCTTTTTTTTGCTTTACTTTGAATGATGGTGGTTTATAGGTCATGAAAATCTGAAATCCAGGCATCAAGTTATTAGAATCTATCAAAAAAGGATATGTAATGCAGAAATGTCCAACTTATGAAGAGCTAGAGGTGGGAATCACCATACATCCCACGATACGATATTATTGCAATTTTTTAAAAATATTTTGCGATATTCAGATTCTGTACATAAAGGTAAACTTTATCAATATTCATTTTATCTAATATCAAAGTCTCACACTCAGTCTTTCTCTCATTTCAGTTTGATTGTTGACAAACTGAACGGTTTGTATTACAGTCTAGTCCAACTTAACTGAATCAACCATCTGGTACAATTATAGCTATTCTGAACTATGCAGTTTATGAAAACTATGCAGCCCCTTCAGCAACTGAAGAATTTGAAAGTAAATTAAAACAAAATATAATTTTACATTAAATAAAAAAGTTTTAAACTTAATTAAATGTGTCTTAAATTAAAATAAATTAAAATTAAATTAAAACTCATGTTTATTGCTGCCATAAAAAAAAGTTAAACACATTTGGACAGTGAAGGAATGTCAGGATTCTGATCAGAAGTCAGAGCATGTTCCAGTCCACAAAACCTTTTTTTGTAACAAAATATCGTACAAATCGATACATTATTAGCAAACAAAATATCACGATACTACACAGTATCGATTTTCCCCCCCACCCCTATGAAGAGCATGTCTGTATTTTAGGGTTGGCTGTTTCTAATCTTCCAGGTCCAGTCTGACAACAGTCAGCAAACCATTTTCTAGTTATTCGACAATATGTGGAGGCGCTAAGTCCTGCCAGACAAGTATCAGCAAACGGAAGCACAAAGTGCTCTAAAATATCTTCCTAGACACAGTGTTGACTTTGGACTTGATAAAACACAGTGGACCAACCCACACCAGCAGATGGCAGATATCCCAAAGTCTCACAGGATTCAGTCTTCCTCCAAACTTTAGAACTAAATAAAATGAAAACTTTACCTTGATCTGAAGAAGACTGTTTTCCCCACTTATGCTATTATTCAGAGGTGGTTTGATATCAGTAAGGGGACAGTGTGGTGGCTCCTGATGCTCTAACACAAGCCTCAGTCTGCTGCTTGTGAAGCTCTGCTGAGATCTTGACTCAACTTTTCCTTAGAGTCCTTCCACTTTTCCCTTTGGTAATCCCCAACTTTCCATTAATAAGCTTCAGTACTGTCTTAAAGCACTGTGTGGCAGGCAAGACATGGACTCAAAATGCACGACTCAGGAGACAGAATGTGAAAAAAGGCAGTTCTGATGCTGAAGACTTTCCAAAATACAAAAATAGGGCAGGGCTGGAGCCAGGAATATAAAACTAGGAGTCTAGGGAACGCGACAGAACAAAGGAGCACACGGCATTGAGCAAGGATGTGACAAAGGACAAGAGGAGATTTGGAGAATAAATACACACCGGGTAAAGAGGGGAGTGGAAACAGCAGGCAGCATAGCTGGAACAAATCAGAGATAACAAGACAGGGAAGTCAAACTAGATAGAAATCACAAGAGACCATCAAAATAAAACTGGAAATAACCGAGACCAAGACACAGACTCAAACATCTGAGATTGACAGAGACATAACAGACACGGAGACGAGACTAAACGAACAGAATAGGATCACAAAAGGGAACTACCAAACCATATTTAGCTTGGAGCAAACAAGGCACTACAGACACACAACCCAACTCGAACATAACTTAAGAGGACTACAAGGCAAAATACAGACACCCCTGGAAGATATAATAAATCAAGGGAAACAGGAACATTAACACTGATGCAACAAAACGAGAGAAACTTAGACACAAATGTCTTCAAAACAAACGGTATCACAAATCCACGGAGAAATTCAAGACCCAGGGGCCGAGACAAATACAGCAAGCCTTTTCAGCTTTGCCCTTCTGTGGCTTATTCACGTCATCTGGACATAGGGATGGGTACCGAAAACCGGTTCTTGTTGAGAACCGGTTCCCACTGTTTCAATTCCTTGGAATTGTTTGCCATTTTTGCAAACGATTCCCTTATCGATTCCAGTCGCCCCGAATGACGTCACCACGTTGCGGAGCGTCATTTACCTGGCAGGAAACACGGCGCCTAAGCGGCTCAAACGCTCAAAAGTTTGATTATACTTTACGAGAACAGATGACAACAGGGCAACTTGCAATACTTGCAAAGTAGATATTTCATTTAAGGGAGGAAACACTATGAATATGCAAAAGCATTTGCTCACAAAACACACGATGACCTTAAATGAATGTCGTGTTTTTAATTCCGCTCCGGACTCGTGAATCTCAACCCAGCAGCAGCGGTAACGTTTGCACGTCCTCTCCCGTTAATGCGGCAGGTAAATAATCAACTAACAGTGCATATTATGTTAGCGCGATCTGCCTTATTACAAAACCTGCCATTACTGTGCGTTTAGGTGACCATGATGAGACAGAGTCTGGCTCAGATGCTGGCAGTTGTCGCTGCAGTCTACCGGTAGCGTCTCCTTTCAGGCCAGGATAGACGAATGTCACCGAGCAGTGACTCAGTTTGTGGTCAAAGGTTTGCACCCATTTGTCACAGCAGATGCCTCAGATTTTCAGTAAGTGAATGTGTTTAATTGTAGGCAGGGACATTACTGGATATTCTTGTGTAATTGCTACAGAAGAATATTTATTTTATTATTTTACATTTACAATATTTTTTCCCTTGGGACCCTGTGACGCCCCATTGAAGAGCCGTAGGCTGTGGATCTCTTAAGATCTCACTGTTGGGTTTGTAAGGCCATGTTACTCCTAAATTTCTATCTTGTTCAAAGAGAAGATATAAAACAAAGTTCTAAGCTAATCGACCTTAGTGTTCTCCTTTTTAAAAAGAATCGATTAAGAATCGAATCGTTAAACAGAATCGAAAATGGAATCGGAATCGTGAAAATCTTATCAATACCCATCCCTATCTGGACAACTGTCAAGTCTGCAGACTTCCCCATGACGAAAAAAGTTCTTTTTTCTACTTTATTATCTACTATCAACGTTGCCTTTGCCCTACATATTACACCACTTATAAAGACTGAAATTACAGTCACACCTAATCAACTGAAAACAAACAAACATTCAAAATGAAACAGAAATAAAATCGAATCAAAAATGCAAAACTTGTCAACAATTTGCGCAGTTACAGTGTTGTCCAGGTCCTGTTTGCTGCCAGAACAGCCTGGCCCTGTCGAGTCATGGACTCCATCAGACCCCTGAAGGTGCGCTGCGGCATCTGCACCAACATGTTAGCAACAGATCCCGTAAGTTGAAAGGTGGGGCCTCCATGTTGGACTTGTTTATCTAGTTCTGTCTCTACCTCACTTCTGGACTCAGCTTCTATTTTTATTATTATTTATTTACCGTCATTTATTTCCTGCAACTACTAATGGTGAACACAAAGAGTCCTTTTTCAGGGTCACAGTGAAAATAAAAAAGGAAACACAGCTGTATAAAGTGTTGGCTAAATCATAGACTGCTTTAACTTGGTAGTTTTCTCATCTGGATTTGAAAAGCCAACGTTTCATATCGTTTATACATCTGGATCCTTTCATACGCATTCAGGCTTTTACTGTGAAGTTTCTGTTAGAGAAGAAAAAACTGAAAAAGATGGCCAAAGATCAGAAATAACAAGATGAGTTTATATGCAAATTATATAAAGTTTTTTTCTCAGAGGCCACACTGAACTTTCACACCTTGCATCAATGACACAGTCACATTTTTAGTTTTAGTTTTTTGCATGCTGTGACTTAGAGTCCGCCTTTATCTTAACTTGGCACTGTTTCCTTCAGCATACCGAACAGGCTACACTTCAAAGTCAAGCTCTTGTCAGGCGTTCCCTATCATCTGCAATTTATTCATATAGAACAGGAACATAGTTTCATACCAGCAGCCCTTCCCTCTTACTCCGATCCTTGACTTCCTGATTCCTGCTCTGAACTAACCCCAGCCTAATATTCTCTTTTACCCACTTCTGTAAAAGTGCCGTCTGTTTCAAGAAGAAAGAACCAAAAGCATCGTTGAGGCATCGAAAGACAGATAACAGTGAGTATGGATGAGCCTCGAAATTAATCTAAGTCATCATGACCCTAAATATAACCTGTGAGAATATGTCGTTTTGTTTTAAATGGTTCTCCTAAGGCTGGGTAACGACACGGGGGTCAGGGTTTGGGATAGAGGTTAATTTATACCATGTACAAATGTTTACTACGTACGATACAATACACTAGAAGACATGCATATGCACAGAAAGTGCTGTGGGAACGTATTGTTATGTGCAGTGTTATGTTACCACATGAATTTAATGTCAAACATTTCAATAGCAACTTAAAAGGTTGTCAAGCATTTGGGAAAAACAGAAGATGCAAAGATAACTGATTTGAAATGTGACAAGGCTGAAGGACCTGTTTTTTTCGGGAAAGTTGTTTTTGTTCGATCACCCGTCATCTGACTGATTAAATTTATGTGGTTGAATAAAATCTAGTCACTTCAGAAAGTATTCAAATCTTCCCTCTTCCCCCCTCATTTATTAGACTGTAGATTTCATAAAACAATGAATGAGATTGTTTGAGACAGTCGTGGCTGAGTCATCCAAACTCCCCTGACGATTGCCCCTTTTCCAAGAGCTCGACCAAACTCTAATAGGTTTTTAGAGTTTACCAGGTACTTTTTTGTACCTACTTTCCCAGGGTTCCAAGTGAGATGAGTTGGGTCAAAAATGTGAAGTCAGCAGATGTCCTTTATCCTGTCTTCCTTCTCTCACCCCAACCGGTCGCAGCAGATGGCCCCGCCCCTCCCTGAGCCTGGTTCTGCCGGAGGTTTCTTCCTGTTAAAAGGGAGTTTTTCCTTCCCACTGTCGCCAAAGTGCTGCTCATAGAGGGTCGTGTGATTGTTGGGTTTTTCTCTGTATCTATGAAGCGCCTTGAGGCGACTTTTGTTGTGATTTGGCGCTATATAAATAAAATTGAATAGATGGAAAGTCACCGATTGGCCAGGGAGTGACGTCACTGGCTAAGTCATGAAAGCAACCCGTTCGCGAAGAATCAAACCCTATTTTTGAAACGAGAGAAGTGGGCACGCACAAACCAACACGGTGGTCCAACACTGAGGAGCAGGTATACCATCACCTCCATGTCCTTCATTTTTGTGTTGTGTTTGTGCGGCAGGCAAATGACATCACAGCTCTTTCAGGCTGCCACGCTATAACAACCCCACCCAGACTGAGGTGTGACTCGGTTGTATTGGAAAACAACCAAAACCAAGCAGAGTAAAGTCGAGCCAAGAGGTGCTAGTGGAAAAAGGCACGACATGATCATTTTCTCATGACGACATCTCCAGCTAACAGGTGGGCTATTGGCTAACTTTTACAATGTTGTAAGTGTTTCCACAGCACAAAATACTGGATTTTAAGGCAGTGCAATATAAAAAAAGGTGTTTGGGGTTCATTAAAAAGAGTTTAAAAAGATGTGAATCATCTGGACAGGTTTCACGTCCTGTTATTTTTCTTTGCAGGGAGGAAAATACTAACATCAGCCACTTCAAGGACTAGAACTTGATTTATTTATCTTCTTCTAAACAGCAGTTGACTTTTTTTTAGCTTGAGGTGGATTTTTGTGCAGCGCAAACATAAAAATGGAAATGTTTTGGGCCACATTTGGATTCACGGCTTCAACTGACCTGGATGAAAATGCCAAAGCACGTTTGGAGAGATTTAGGAGGCTGTACGACCAACTCGAAGATGGCCTTGGGCGAGATTCTAAGTGCTTTGTACAGGCAGCTGCTGGAGATGATGCAAATCTGGAGGGTTCTCGGAACGAGGTGGTCCAAGCGCCGTTTGTTTGGTTTGGAGGCACTTTTAGTGGAACCTTTGGAGGCATCATTGGTGCAACTTGTGCCACTTTGGGAGCGGTTTGCGCAATGATTTGCTCCAAACTTTGTGGAGATGTTGATACAGTGAGTGCAACTGTTGGCTTTGTGAGCAGCGTATTTGGGGGAGTAGTTGGAGGAGCGTTTTCCGGTGCAGTTAGTGGGTCGGTGAATGCGGCAGCTTTAGTAAAAGATAGAGAAGATTATGGCTTTTTTGGCGAAGTGTTATGTTTCACCGTTGGCTGGGCAATCGGTCACGGAATCGGCCGCTGTTTTGGTCGGCAAGTAGGTGCAGCAGGTGGTGCTATAGGTGGAGGATTTGGGGCTTTGTATGCAACGAGAGCCACAGTTCGTTTAAGCAGAAGTTTAATCAAATATAATTATAAGAAAAATCCAAAAGAAGAAATGATGAGGAACGCTAGGGGAGATTTAGACAAAAGCTTCCAAACACTGGTAAAAGAGTTGAAAACAATCGAAAAGACTTTCAACAACATGTTCTCCAGCGATGCTGTGAAAGACGTCGCTGATTAGAGTGCAAAGATTCTGACTGCTGTGACAGGGATGGAGAAGTGCGTGACAAACGGTCGGTGGACGGCAAACAGTCAGAGTTCCTCTTCTGTTTTAAAGAAGCACCAATCCCAGAAGAGCTGCAGAGGATGAGCGAGGGAGTGGAGAAACTCTGAGGCTGTCGGTGAAACAGCAGCTCTGAACATTTAGTGTTTATATTTAGTTCCTAAATTCTCTTTTTGATTCATTAATTTTTACAAAATGCTACAATAATGAAACTCAACCCTTTTCTTGTTAAACATGTCAGTGGGATTTGGGGATGCTTTAACAACTGCTGTCAGATTTCTGTGTAATGTTGTTTAACGGCTGTTGTTCTTTCTACTTTGTGCTCTTTATGATGCTTGTTACCCCCACAGAGAGGGGGAATCCCTGCCCTCTCAGATACTGTCCAAAGATGAAGGCAAGTTTATTTATATAGCACAATTCAACAACAAGGTGATTCAAAGTGCTTTACAGAGACATTAAAAAACAAAAACAATAAAAAGCATGATTTAAAATTGATTTAAAAAAACAGTAGATAAAATCAGTAGTTAAAATATAAGTTTTGAAATTTAAGCTTAAAAGTGTGGATTTGGTGTTTTTATTCAAATGCAGCTGAGAACAGGTGAGTCTTCAACCTGGATTTAAATAAACTGAGTGTTTCAGCTGATCTGAGGCTTTCTGGGAGTTTGTTCCAGATATAAGGAGCATAAAAGCTGAATGCAGCTTCTCCGTGTCTGGTTCTGACTCTGGGAACTGATAAAAAAACGGATCCAGATGACCTGAGGGATCTGGAAGGTTCATACTGGGTCAGGAGGTCACTGCTATAAAGATTTAATTTATAGCTTTATACAAATAAAGCTATAAATTAAATCTATAATGAGATTTTTACACTTTTTAAATGTAAAATGATTTCTGGTTAACTTTTGCTCATTACGCCTTTGCTTCTTTTTACAAAGAGGCGTGTCTGATGTTTCCTTATTTGTCTCGTTGTAATCATGTGGCACAGTTTCACAGCAACAGGCCCTCCTCCTCTGAACACTCCCCAACCTCAAACATTACTTTCACTATTTCTGTGCGAGTGCAGTTCATTTTGTGAAGAAAGCACCAAATGTAATGGAAATGTCTCTCTGTCAAGCTGACCTTACTTAATGAAAAGCTACATAGTTTGTTAATAGAGCTCCAAAGATTTACCACATGTTGATCTACAGCAGAAGATTTCACACACTGCTCTGAATTTGTTTGGTTAATCAGATAAGTAACTCGTCTCTGTTGTTTGAATTGTTTGTAAAGGGATAAAATAAAAATATTCATGAATACCTGGTGGTGTGCACCTCAAGCTCGGTGTCAACAGTGGGATCGACTGGCTGATTGGATATGGGGTCTGTGGTGAGCAGCGACTGATCATCCTAGATAAATCCATCTCCTCTACTTCACAAACCACAAACATAAACGTAAAACCTAAACAGGGAGGAAACTAGAAACATAAAGTAACTGAACTTGACACAACTAAATGGGAAATCAGAGAAGACCAGGACAAGCCCGACATGGAGACACGACTGTGAAAACAGAAAGATCACAGAACATGAGAACTAAATATGACCAAAAACCAAGCACAGTTACTTTGTTACTGTACTTAAGTAGAATTTTCAGGTATCGGTACTTGAGTTGTTTTTTTCTGACAACTTTTTGATTTACTCCCTACATTTTAAATCAAATATCTCCTTTCTACTCCTCACATTTTCAGAACAGGCTTGTTACTTTTTGTTTAAGGTATTTGAGGCTCGTTATTAGTTAGTTATTCAAGTCACTACGAACCTTCGAACAGTAAAACATCAAAGGGAAAGGCAAAGTGTATTAATCACCAGGTAAAAAGAGATAAAAGAGGCAAAACTGTACACAGTGGTCCTTCGCTTTAACGCCATTGGCTGATTTTTTTTCGGTGCAGTCTTGCATGCTTTTTGTTTTTACAGCACATCGTGTTCTCCGTCCTGATTGGCTGTAGACCATTGTCAATCAATCTTGTGCTGTGTCTCCTGTCCAGTACAGAATGTGTTCAGTAAATCTTTGATTGCTAGCAGTGTGACTCTGAAGTGCTGTGCTGTATGTTTGTTTTCCCCCCAACAAACACAACAATGTCGAGGAAACGTTTTGCACTGTAGGCAGCTGCAGTAGCACCCAGGAGGCAGAGGATGATGCTAACCATCGCACAAGAAATTGGACTTCTGGACATGCTAAAGGAAGGTAGAAGTTACCGTATTTTCCAGACTATACGGCTCATTAAGCAAAACAAAACAGTCAGATAAGTCAAACTTTACTCAACTCATTCTTCGTGCTTCCTCCCCTTCAGTACCATCGATTCATTAATGTTGAATTCTTCTTCCCATGTTCGGGACCTGAAAACAGGGTTTGATCTTTGGTTTCATTCTATAATACCGGACTTATTTTTCTACGAAGGTTTGACTGAGGGTGTGTAAACAAGAGAGAAAAGTGTGAAAATGTTCCTGCCTGTCTGAGAAAAGTGTATAAAGTGTGCAGTGAGGGGTTTTACAGCCTTAAAAGGGTTAATAATAATAATAATAATAGTAAAAAAATGAAGTTGGCTACTTCGCGGATTTTACCGAGCGGGAGCGTAACTCCCGCGATAAACGAGGGACGGCTGTACCACAGTCAGGGGTTAAAGTGGGCCGGGGGGGGGGGCTTATTTATCAATATTTAAGGACTGCAGGGGTCCATAAGTTGCGGTACTTTGGCATGAAGGGAGTGATATTTTTTAAATGTCAGGCTATTTGAAATGCAACCTTTTTATCAGCTTGAGAAACATCAGCAAACACACAACCTGTTTGTGTGCAGTCTGTCACACAGTGTGTTGTAAAGGTGCAGCTGCTGTATTTTACAGGAAGACAAAAGAAACAGTGAACTTCACTCAGAGATGGAGAAAGATAAGAAAGGCACGACGGACCAGGAAGAAGAGCGCTTCGATTTAAAGATAAGGACTGCTCAGTGGGGATTGATAAACTGGAAATATAAAGCTTATGTAAGCCCTCACGGTTTTAGATCAGATACTGGGTCTGTAAATGTGACCGTATGTTTTCTCATATTGTGAAACCTGCTGCAAAACCAACTGTGTTTTATAAAGGTTCAATGAAAATACTCAGGAAAATACTGCAGGTTAATGCAGGATGAACAGGTTAGTTTGCTGTACTGTGATGGACTTAAAGTTTCACCCACTGTAACCTCTTCTATACTCAAGTGACCCGCTACAACGGAAACAACAGAAAACAGAGTTTTCTCAGCTCATGTTCTACTTAACTGATTAAACCCAAGAAGATTTATAAGAAATAAAAAAAAAGGTTTATTTTATTGTTACAGTACTGGATCTGCAACTCAGTGTTTTGTGTATTTTAGTGTAGCCTGGGAAATGGTTAGCCACACAGGACACAATTACTGGGGTTCTTAATGTGCAGTTTTATTGTCAATGACGACTGGATAAACCAAAAAAATGTCCTTTGACCTTTACTTTTGTCAAACAGCGGCCATATGGACTGGTACTGAACATCGACAGCACAAGAGGTAACGTGGCAAAGTAACAGAATAACCGATTAAACAAAGATGCGCCAATACAACACGAGGAATAAAAGAAATGAAATGAAATACAAAACACAAAAATACGGCAGTGGCCTCTGTCTGTGCAGAACAAAATACAAAGAGCTCAATCACACAAGGCTCCTTTAAAAAAAATGTGGAAGTGTTACATTTTTATAAACACTGACATTCCACAGAAATCTCAGCTCACTTGCAATACTGGAGCACACAGACCATCTCTTGCATGGAGAAAATGGCCGCACCACGCTGCACATACAGGTGCTTTGCATCATAATTTAAGAAATACATCATCTTGTTAAAATACTGACGTTTTGCCAATATGTTTCAATGAGTTATGTGCATATTTAACAATTCCTTACCAACAATTTAACTCCATTTCTTGTTAAGTTTTTTTTGGAAAACTGCAGTTAACCCTTAAGCATTGCCCCCCCCCCCGTGACCACAATATGCAACTACACAAACCTATAAAATTAACAGCTTCAAGTGCACACAACATGCAGATAACCAAAGAAATAGCACAAGCAATAACATTAAATTACCCAATAACATTCTTGTCTTACCATACATGGAAACAAAAAACAACATTTAAGACCTCTTTTTGAACCTTAAATGGATATTTGGTTAACTGAAATGAAAATTATTATTATTAATTTACCACTCGGCTACATTAGTTTTATTCTTTGATTATTGTATGTTCTGTAAAAGTCTGTTGTGTCGTTATCATTGTTTTTAGGTTCCCTTCGGCTGTGACGTCGTTAGGCTCATTTGTGTCTGCTGCTCCCTCCTGTGTTTCCACTCCCCCTGATTACTAGGGCTGGCTATCGTCACTGATTTCTAGAATCGATTCGATTTCGATTCACGAGGTCTCGAATCGATTCGATCTGATTCAATTCGATTTGAATCGGGTCAATTTTGCCTCAGACAGTCAGAAATATTGTAATTCTGATCACATATCAGTACATTTCCATATTTTTATTTTTATAAAAAGAAAGCTGACACTTGCGAGACTTTATCAAAGGTGTGAGCATCACAGCAGATGCCTTTGTGTCAAAGTAACAGGATAAAACAGAAAAACATGAAGGCGACTTTCCTGGCCTGAGATTTTATAGCAGATGGACTCAAAATATTCTGCAGTAGATCAAAAATGAAAGAAAATCAACACATGAACATTACCTGATGCTGCTGAAGTGAAGCAGAGAAAAGTTACAGAGGTTTTATTAGAGACACAGCCTTTTGCAATTTTGCATAATTTTAAAAAGTTTAAATTTGTTCAGTAACCTATTGAACAGCAGAAATGAGGCTTTCTTTTCAGAAGTAAGTAAAAGGAAAAAACAGCGGCCGACAGCGCTGCAAACAACGGTAGACTTGTGCGTAACAAGCAAGCGAATAATGTAGAAAACAGACTTTTAGACGGGAAACTGTTGTTGAAGTACAGAGAGAGAGCAAGCTCTGCATGAAGTGTGATTTTATTGTGGTGGAAGCAAAACAGAAAAAGTCAGAGTGAATTCATGATCGTTTGTTCCACGGGCTGCACAACAGTCAGGTGCAGTGGTAAGGTGGACTAATGGGCATAATAATGCCCTTTCACAAGCTTGTCCACACACTCAAAAACCAAATCACAACATAGAAAAATTCAACTCCATTTAAAGCAAATTAGAATTAAACTGAATTAATTTGAAGTGAACTGAAACCAAAATACAACAGCTTACCTCTTAAACTGACAGTAACAAGAGAAAAGCAATGCAGGACTCTCATAGAGCAAAAGTTAAACTCAAAGCGGCAGCTTTATTCGCTGGGGAAAACTCGAACATGAATACAAGGAAACAAAACTAGAAACACACAGACCGAAACTTAGACTGAGGACACACAAGCTTAACGCAGTAACTGGGAAGAATTCATAAACATAAACTCACAAAAATACAAACTAGACACAGAAAATGACAACTAGAAACAAAACACTGGAAAATGAGAACTAAAACACTAAGAAACTAAAAAACATGAAAGCAGTTACACAGGGAGACGTAGACACGCCAAGATAACTACTAAGAGGGGAAAGGACTACAATCACCAAGAGCTAAAGAAAACCAAAACTATGAACAAGAATAATCGAATAATTAAATGACAGAGTCTGAAACACAAGTACAGACACATGACCCACACCAAGAAGTGACTGTCCAAGGGTCAGCCTGTCAGTCCCTGAGAGCTCGATAAAATGTCTGTTGATAGGTGGTCACACGTGTCCGATGAAAAAAAACAAAAAAAAACTTGTGAATTTCTTTCCATTGGCATGATAAGATGTTTTTTTTTCATGCAGATCAGATGTTGGATGTGATGCAATAACAAAATGAGTAAATGAACACACTCTATAGAGTGCCAATTGAGGGACTGTTGCGAAATCAGTTTTACCCCGGTTCTTTTTATTCCTCGAGCATCCAGAGACGGCACCGGACTCAGTAGTCATTTTCACAAAACTTTAACATCTTTACTCATCTTTACTCATCATCTTCATTTATCCTCATTTAAGCATGCATCTTCTAGAAGGGAAGACTTGCCAGGCCGGTGTCCCTCTGCAAAATCTTCACCCCTTTGTTAGTTACTGCCAGCTTTATAGAGGCGTCCCCATCATAAAACCCCCCTACGGTGTGCTGCAAACTCTGTGTCTGTGTCTATGTGAGTGCTCGTGAGTGAGTGTGCGTGACAGTTAATACACTGTGGGTATAGATGACTCCCTAGAGGTCATAAAACCTATCTCCCTTCCAGACCACAGTTATCCAGTTACAAATGTTGAGACCTTTCACAGTTCAACTGGGGGAGGGGTCTCCTACAATCTACTCCTAAGTTCATGACACAGTCAGGCCTTTATTACATTGAGGGCAGTGTCAGTGTCTCTACAATAATTCTACATTCTATGTTAACACATTTCTAAACTCTAAAATAAGCTAAACATTTCTACAGGACCAACGCGTGACTGAGGTCCATCCACATCAAACTCTTTCTGTCATGTCTGGTGACTCCATGTTTATGTTTTGTGTTTATCAATTTTTAGTGTTTTCTAGTTTTTGGGGTTTTTTTTTTTTCCTTTCCAGTGTTTAGGTGTTCTCTGTGCACCCCTTGTGTTCATGCTATTTTACTTTGACGGTCCCTTGTCTCATGTCTGTGTCTCTAGCCTCCCTTTAGTCTTGTCTTTTTTTTTTTTTTTTTTTTTTTTTTTTTTTTTTTTTTTTTTTTTTTGCCTGTCCCGTTTGGCTCTTTTGCCATCAGAATTATTGTCTAAAGGCGAAGAAAGATGCCCAACGGTTTTTCTTTACCAAATTGACCATCCCAGCTTTGCCGTAATGGTCCATTTGATTCACCTTTTATTCTTTATTTTATTTTCACTTGCTGAATACGGGACAGATTTGACTGGGGGAAAGAAAAGGGAGAAAGAAAGAGGGAAAGAAAGACAGTTGAGAAGAGGGACGGGGGAGAAGGGCAAAAAACAAAAACCAACAGAATAAGCAGAAGAAAAAAAATAAATAAATAAAAAAATAAATACATATATCGATCACCTGGATCACCTGTTGAGAAAGAAAAAAGAAAACAAGCAGAAGAAAACGAGAGTAATACAATAAACCACATCACAATGATATATGGGAATATGACAGTAACTACTAAATATTAAACATTATTGTGCAGCACGTAAGATCGACAGCACAGTGTGCATTGAGGTAGGAGCCAAAAAGGGTGTAGTTTGTGTGTGTGACAAACTACACCCTTTAGTCTTGTCAAGTGTGATCAGTCCCAGCTGTGCTCTCCTCCTGTGTCCATTCCCTCGTTATGCCTCAGTGTATTTTAGCCCTGTGTTTCTCTCTGTCAGTGCTGCATCGTCTCCTTATGCTGTGTGGGTTTCTCCTGTTGGGCTCCCTGAGATCGCCATCCCTAATTTCCCAGTGTTTTGTTTTTAGGTCCCAGTTTCTAGGTTTTTGTTTGGTTTTTTAAATGTTTTTTGTGTAAGTTGCAGTAAAGCAGCCTCCTTCAGTTCATCCCCATGTTTGAATTCTACACTTGGGTCCTTTCTCCTGCGTGCCACAGCAGAGAAAGGACGGCAATGACTACATTACATTCCTCCATGTAAATTCCAATTAGTAAGTTGTGGAGCAGGAAGTGAGCAAAAAATGTCCGTTTACATTCCTGATCAATCCCTGCCGCAATTTTTACATTTTCCAACAGCTTTGTTTGTTTTTTCATGACAGAGTTCTAGGTTGACATTAAAGTGTATATTAACCCTCTGAGGTCTAACTGCTAATAACGACTGTGAAAATAAAACCAAAAAATCCCCCAAACGACATATTTGGTTTTATTAGGATTAATGTTTGTTTCATTGCTGATGAAGAAGAAAACCTCAGAAGTTGAACTCGAGCCATGACAAAGTCAGTGTGGCAGCTTATTAACTAAGATACAAAGCAAAACGTTCTTGCAAATTAGGAATAAAATCTGATGTTTTAGTGCTGTTCACAAGTCATTATTTGCAAGTCTCTAACGGCTGAAATTGATGTTCTAACGTCCAATAAACACCAAATAGTCACTAAAAACACCCAAAACAACTTGTGTTATGTTATATGGTTTGTGCTCTATTGATGCTCCACAATTACAGCACACTCACTTAAGAGGACTGCTTCAATAAACATGAATAAAAACAAGTAAAGTGAAAACTTGCTCAGTTGAAGTCGATAAATTTGAACTTTATTGTTTGTTACAACTGGATGCAAGACTCGAGTCCTAAACCTCGACTCTGAGTCTTTATTGTACAAGTCAAGTCTGAAGTCTTTGGTTTTTGAAGTGTAAACGGTTTTCAATGCATACTAGAATTCTTATTTCTATTGTACACTGACTGAGATACTTCAGAGAACAATAAAAAAATAAATAAATGATATATCCTGATATCGTCAGGTTAGAATAATCAACAATGATGACTTAGACCTCCAAAAGTCACACTGAGTTTGCGATGTTTACCTGTACGCAGTGTTTCAATGAACCAGCAACTGTTTTCACCTCGGTGATGCCTTTGGTGCTTCGTTTTTAGATGATTCTCACACAGTAATATCTGAGTAATCAGAAAGCTAAAGGGCGGGACTGTTACTGTTCCAGTTCAATATGGTGATAAGGCCACAAACAGGGACTGCCATCATTCAGCCTCTATAGAGCTGTAGCTGTAGTAAAAAGAGAACAATGGCACATAATAAATTTGGAGCCATGTTTAAACATTTTAAAAAATTAAAAGTGTGAAGAATCATAACTTAATTTTACAGCATTTATTTCAAATCAGAAATTAAAACTCCACTGAAATAAGATCATTTAAGTCGTCTCTATTTGCTGCAGCCCAGTCGTCAAAAGGGGAAAAAAAACATTACTTGGTTATCTCTTCTCCCTTTAAGCCGACTTCCTTCTGATTTGCTGATCCTCCAAAATAAATATTGTTTTGCAGGTGGGCGGGGCTTCAGTGGCAGCGGCGACTGTGAGGGATAGAGTAGACAAAAAATGAACCTTTTTAATACAAACATCCTACAATGTAACAATATACATATATGATAGAACATAATGAACGACACAGGAAATCATTCCTGCCTGTGGCCATCTCTCTGTAACTCCTCCATCTAACACGCTTTTCAAAATAATTTTGGAAAATTTTGGAAAAGTTCAAAAACCTGAGGTGAAAAAATGCACATGAACTGAGATAAAAACCAATAAATAAAACAACTATTTCTGACTCTTATCTTTGAAAATCATTGTAAACACATTTGAAGCTCAAGCATTCACCTGCTCATCAAGTCTAACCTTGGTAGCATCTGGTAACATTTACATTGAATGCATTTATTGATCCTTTTGTATGTCGACGCTTTTACTCAGCTGATCCTTAAATTCTGGGTCTTGTGCGTTTGCATTTCTGCAGAAGATCAGAGATCAGTGAATCAGCCAAAGACCTGTATTCATTTATAAAATGTGTCTGCGCACTAGTTTTGCCTCTTTAATGAACTGAAGCTGGGATCAGAGTGTCAGTGGACACTAATCAGTGTTAAAGAGCTCTTTGTTTACCTTCAGGGACATGAGCTGGAGGCTTAAGATGATCCGCGACTCAATCAGCTCCACAAAGAGCAGAAAGTGAATTATTATGCAAAGCAGACTTCAGCTTGACCTTCATCCTCTGCCTCTGCTGTCAGCGGACCCCGTCGGCTCCACTGGACTGATTTTAGACACTCAGTTCCTGAAAAACACACCTTTATAAACATCTTTATTAACATTATATTCTTTTACACTTTTATTTTTTTAATGCTTAAATGTCACTTACAATCAACTGTTCTCCCCTTTTTACTTTGCATGCTGAAACACGCCCCATTTTTCCCCTAGAGGCATCTGGGACTGTTTTAGTAACTCTTCCATTTCCTGCTTCCTCATCTGAACAAACCTCACACTCTGCATACGTTACTTTATCTGATTCCATGTGAACGACGCATTTCTAGGCATCGCTGAGCCGACAGCAGTCAGAGCTTCATTGAAATAAGTGGGGCAGCCGACAGACAGTGAGTACAGATGAACTTACAGAAGCACTGACTTGAAACTGCGGCTTCCTTGTCAGCGGCACGTCAAATTTAATCCCTCATTCATAACACGTTCATGCTTTGTACACTTCTTTTCCACACAAATGTGTCACTTCAGCTCGTCGACTCAATTTAACACAAAACTATCAAGTTAACTTGTTCAGTGATCCAACAGCAGCTTTGTGTGCAATTATATATGTCAAAAGCCAAGCTGAGAAAAAAAAATATTCTGAAGATTTATTGCCACTTGCGTAACTTAATTTCTCGCATACACTAACACAAAAAAGCCCTCACATGAGTAAAAGTGCCTGCGCTTTGGAGAGCGTCGGTCAAAGGAAACACGTTTTAAACCATATAGTCCACAGTTATTGGTTGCTTTGTGAGATTAGTGTAATGTTTAGGAACTGTGGATCCGAGGGACAGCCTCTGCACTCCTGTCTGTGGTACAGTGTCATACCTTTTTAGATTGATTAAAAATTAAAAAGAAGAAAAAACATTATAACAATGATCTGGAAAGGAAGTTTGTGAACAGACGTTAACAACATGTTGGCCAAAAGAGGAAACTTAAACAAAAAAGCCGCTCATCGTGCAGCGAGCATGTGTAGTTGCACATACTGCTGAAAGTGCTTTAATGCATGCATTCTTGAATTTTTCAGCCGTTTAAGATTTTTTCAGTATCAAAGTGAAGCCATTGATAAACCAGTCCATCTACCTGTGCAGAGCTGAAATAACAGAGTTAAACTGGCAAACTTCACTTTCAAAAAGTCAACAAGAGAGATCTATGGAGCACAGATCAAGTCTCATTCATTAAAAATACGCTATTCAAGTATTTTACTCTGAACATCATCTCTACTATTCATAGATGAATAATCATGTCTTCAATATTATTGTTAATGTATATTAGATATATTAATTTTTATATTAAAATAAATATATAAAAAGTTAGATTCCAGTTTGTTCTATTCACACACTAGTGTTAGTTATGGGGTTCCACAGGGTTCTGTGTCGGGACCAGTTGTATTTATAATATTCTTGCTTCCCTTATGCTAGGCCCTATTAGAAGGCACAGCATACAAAGCAGTCCATATATACAGGACTGTGCAATAGTTTTAGGCAGGTGAGGAAAACATGCTGTAAACAAAGGGTGCTTTCAAAAATGGAAGTGTTAATCATTTATTTTCATCGATCAACAAAATGCAGTGAATGGATAAAAGAGAAATGTAAAATAAACTCGATGATGTTAAGATGTTAAGATGTTGTCTGTGGGGGCCAAACCATCACTTCCAGTACTCCTTGTTCTTCTTTACACTGACGATAGTTCTTAATGGCTTTGGCTGTGTTTGGGGTCGTTGTCCTGCTGCAGAATACATTTGGGGCCAATAAACAATCATTTATATTTCTGAAAGCTCTTTGTTTACAGCATTTCTTCACACCTGCCTAAACATGGACTTTCTACCAAGAAAAAGTTTGTCTTTAGTTTTATTTCTACTATCAATTACCAGTGTTATGACATCAGCGTTTCATCCACATCTGCTGGGTGTTTATGTTTAAAAATTGCTTATAGATTTGGTTCTAGACAGTGCTGAACAATGACGTGTACAGTTTTCTTCTTTTAATTTAAATCTACTTTTGCTAACAATTTTTAGAAATTGGCTCAGCTGTGGCAAACAGCTAACAGTGGCATCAGAATTCAAAATCCCCTATGACGAGTTCCCCAGTCTAGGCCAAAAAGTTTAGATTCCCTAAAAGATCAAGTTGAAGCATTTTTTCTGCACAGAACTTTTTAGTTGATGGTAGTTTATCTCATAAGTTTCAGATCTTTTTGTTTCTGACTTGCAGGAAGAAAAAAAATATTAACCTCGGCCTTTTCAAAGACAAGCCTCGATTCACGCATCTTCAACAACTGAACTCTCGACTCTGATCACCAAGATTTCTTCAGGTGTTTTTTGGGGGACGGCAGCAGAAACGTAAAAATGTGGAGCGCATTCAAATTCAACACTTCGGCTGACATCAGTAAAAATCTCAGAACAAGTCTGGAGACTTTTTTGAGGCTCTATGGCCAACGCAAAGATGATCTTCAGCAAGCTTCTGAGCATTTCATGCATGCAGCGGCTCTAGTTGATAAAAAGCATGAGGATTTTGATGACAAGATGGCCCAGGCTCTGTTAGGTGTGTTTGGAGGGGCTATTGGTACAGTTTTTGGGGGTGTTACTGGTGGTGTATGGGCTGCTTTGGGAGCAGTTAGTGCAGCAACTTATGCCAAGTTTTGTGGCAACGTTAATGCAGCAAGTGCAACTGTGGGCTTTGTAGGCGGCGTCTTTGGGGGAGTGGTGGGAGGAGCATTTTCGGGGTTTATTGGTGGATCAGTTGGTGTTGCAGCTCTAGCAGCGGGTATAGACGCTCATGGGATCGTGAGTGATTCATTATGGTTTACTGTTGGCTTCGTCACTGGTGGTGCAACTGGTAGCACATTTGGCGGGTCAGTTGGTGCAGCAGGTGGTGCTGTTGGTGGGGGTTTTGGTGCTTTGCATGCTACAAAAGCTGCAGTTTATCTTGTCAGAAAAGTCATTGATTTTCCTTCTAAAACAAAAGTTCGAAAAGGAAACGGAAAGCTAACAAAAGAAGTAGTCACCATGCAGAAAACTGGAGCAGATTTCATTAAAAGCATCAAACCGCTGGTGGCAGAGCTAAAAACGGTGCAAGAGATTTGTGACCAAATGGGCTCCTGTGATGCTGTGAAAGGCGTCGCTAATCAGACTGCAAAGACTCTGGCTGCAGTGAACGCAATGGAGAAAACGATGAACGACAGTCAGACGGAGGCGGACGAGTCAGAGTTTCTCCGCTGTGTTAAAGAAGCATCGAGCCAATGCAAGATAATCCCCGTGGAGCTGCAGATGATGAGAGAGGAAGTGGAGAAACTTCTGGTTTCACTGTAGAAACACTGTTGCTGTTGGTGAAACAGGAGCTCTGAAATGTTCTGTTGTCTTGATGGTTTCATCTGTTTTACGTGGCTGTTCATTTGTTATTTGTTTAGTTTCTGTTGTTAACTGCTCATTTTGTAGTTCTTATACGCTCTTCATACAGAATCAGCTGTGTTAATATATGTTGGTTGTCTCATCTTTATACAAAATACTGTTTTACTTCATTTACAGAGAACAGATGAGACATTATACCTAAATTCAGAATCTGCATGTTACACTGGCAAAAAAAAAACTCTAACAAAAAGCTTGAAGTGGAATGACGAATGACAAAGTTAAAAGAAATTAATAATAATTACAAAAATAAATGATCTGGATCTAAAGCAGTTATACAGTAAAGTGAATATTTAACATATTTAACATACAATTAAATAAAAAAGATTCATATATAATAAAATAGATGAAGTAAAATGAAGGTTTTGGGGACCAAAGCTGTTCTAAAGCCTCTAAGCTTGGAGTCTCAAACCCGCGGCCCACATCACCCTACTGTGTTGTTGAGTGTAATGTTAAAATAACTTCTTTAAAAAGCAAAAAAATAAATAAATAATAATAATAATAATATGAAGGCAACGGGAGCAGAGAGTACAAACATGTGTTGTTACGAACAAAATGTCAGCAGCAGTGCTGCCACGTGTCCGGCCACATGGAGAGCACCAATGTGTTTATTTGGTAGTTCAATGAAAGGTTTCAGTTAAAGTAAGAAAATACATTTGCAGTTTTATTTTGTTATAAACAAAGATGTTAAGATTTTGCAGCGCCCTGCAGCGAAATCTTAATCTCCTGACAGTCGTGTTGAAAGAGAAGTTTTTTGTTTTTACATTATAGCAGAAGTCAAACAGGATCTATAATACATGGAACTCAGAGCTTGTTTGTTTTCCTTGGCTGGGTAAACCTGTTTGTTTATAGAACATGTCAGGATTTGTTAAGTTAGTTTAAGTGTATCAAGCTGTGTTTCAACTGGATTAAAAATGTCACTGGGGAGCTGCACTGATTTTATTTTTCTGTCTGTTTGGCTGTAATGGTTGTAAATGTCCTCAATATGGAACTGATTCAGCTTTATAAACTGAGCCACTGTGACAATACTACCACTGAAACATTTTATAGCCACATTATTTCCCTATAAACTTGAACCACTTTAGAATCACCAACTGGCTGAACACTTGTGTTTGGACATAAAAGTTCCTCGCTCATGTTCTAACCAAAAACCTTTTTTGTGGACTTGAACCTTTTAGCTGTTGCTGTGAGGTGACAGCTAACCACTGCATCATATGCCCCAGCGTGTGGGAACATTAAGAACTCACTAAGCAAATAAAGCATATAATACAAGACATAGTGAGGAATAACCTCCTAAATGTAATTTACAATATTTTACAGAATTTTCAATTCATTTTTTAATACAGTGCCAATTCACAACAACAGTTATCTGAAGTAGATTGTATTGGAGATTATGTATCAGAATTTCAGGAGCAGGACCACACCTCTAAACGCACTCCTTCCGGTTGTCATCTATATAGGTCCCCCCAGTTCTGCAAGCTGTTCATTCTCGTTTACGTGCCCCACCCTCCTTGATCTCAATTCTTTAACTTCTTCACTTCTATTCAGTACACAGGGATCTGCCAGGAGCCGTCGCCAGTCCCCTTCGAGGCCTTCCCCGAACCGCAGCTCAATTTATGTCAAAGCATCACCTTTACCTACTAAAATGCTGTCAAACCTAATAATAGGCTGTGGGTTCAAATTCTGACCAGAGCATGTAACCAGTAAAGGTTTGTAAGTAGAGGTCTCCAGGCTAGGCCCCTGCCTAAAACCTACCTATGAGTGAGAGATATAGAACTGAAGCCATGCGGGGATGGGCGTCCAGGTACGCACCGGCTCACTCCTGGTGGCTGCTTGTCGGGGCCTGGAACCTGGGGCTCGCTTGGGCTCCTTCGGGGGTGGGGTGCCCTCGACCTCTCGGCCTGGGGCTCGGTCACTCTGGCACAGCTGGCTGCTGGCGGAGCTCACGGGCACGTCACTGCAACCCCCCCTGGCTTCTGCAACCTCATCTGGGACTCTCCTCAGCTCTTTCTGGGACAGTGGCGCAGCTGCCCCTCTGTTGGTCTTCCTTGGTCTCTTGTGTTCTGAGGGCCTCTGGATGGCTCCAGTCTTGATCTCCTCCATACCTGCTTCATGCCCTGGAGGATGGGGCTGTGGCCCCCCCCCACACCCTCTAGCAGATCATTACATGAAGGAACCTTTTAAAAACAAACGCGTCCATGCTCACAGGTGTACACACAGGTGCTCACACACACAAACTACACCCTTTTTGGCTCCTACCTCAAAGCTCACTGTGTGCTGTCGATCTTACGTGCTGCACAATAATGTTTAATATTTAGTATTTACTGTTATATTCACATAGATCATCGCGATGATGTTGTTTGTTATATTGCTATATCTTTTTTTTGCTTGTTTTCTCTTTTTTTCTTTCTCAACAGGTGATCCAGGTGATTGATAGATGTATTTTTTCTCTGTTTGTTTTGTTGGTTTTTGTTTTTTGCCCTTTATCACCGTTCCGCTTCCCCACTGTTTTTCTTTCCCTCTTTCTTTCTCCCTTTTCTTTTCCCCAGTCATGTCTGTCCCGTGTGTAGCAAGTGAAAATAAAATAAACAATAAAAGCAAAGGTGAATCAAATAGACCAATACAGCAAGGCCGGGATGGTCCATTCGGTAAAGTAAATCCATTGGGCATCTTTCTTCGCCTTTCTGATGGCAAAAGAACCAAACGGGACAGGGAAAAAAAAAAGAAAAAAAAGAAGAACTGAACCCATGCCAGCTTGGACGTCACCTGGATTAACAATGTCCACATCAGGTGTGGAGAAACTGGGGCACTCGGATGAGAAGTGGGCTACCGGAATAGGAAGACTTAAGTGGACATGGAATGAGAATAGTTAGTTAATAGTTCCAACATCTGGAAGAAGCAACTGCTCTCACAATTAGAGATTGACACGGTACAACACAAATGCTATGACAAGTTGGAGCCAGGACATCAGGTCAGACTACCAAGACTAGGTAGAGTATACTAGAAGATGTAAATGCAGCATCACAGAAAATCCTTATGATCACTGAAGCCGACCAGCTCATCGATTTCACAACAACAGTTATCTTTGGCTACAAAACGAACAGACACAAGGAGCAACAACTGTGAAATCTGCACAACCTCAGATTTCTTAGATCCATCAACACAGGCTGGGAACCACATCTCACATGGACACAAAATAACCATCACAGCACTTCTGAAAGAATTAGTTTACTGTACAGTTGTCATGGTTCTGGATCAGTTGACCCAGCATTTTGAGTTTATTGTTTTTGTGATTTATTTGTGTTGTAATGTTTCAGTTTTCTATGGTACTGATCCAAAATTCCCCAGAAACATTCTTGAGTTATTCAGCTTCAAGCTATAAACGAATATTGGAAATGTGCAGGTTGCCCATCCAGCACGTTCCAAAAATGCCGTAGTAGATTGAGATCTGACGATTGTAAATGCCTTTGAGCACAATGAACTCATAGTCATGAAACCAGTTTCAGATGAAGTGAGCTTTGTGATAACTCATGTTATCCTGCTGGAAGTAGTCACCAGTATATGTGTACGCTGAGTTGTTAGGTAAGAGTGGACAAAGCCACGTGAGAAACTGAGATTGCTGTGGCTGAACTCAGTTGTGCTCAGTGCATCTGCTACAGGCAAGATTTTACAATTAGGCAACGAAAGTGTGAAGTGAGCTTAGTAAAAATGCCAACATGTTGTCACTATTTAATCAACATTCTTCAAATGAACAAATATGTTGGGTACACTGTATTTTTGTGTAAATATTTAATTTTGTGTACAAAATGTGTGTATTGTTGCAAAATGTCAAAGAATATTAACTAAACTGTAAATATGTAACGAATATAATATGTTAGTTTGTAACTGTTAACGCTAAAGTGCTTGTACAGTAGTTAAAGAAGAGTGTCAGTATTTTTTAAAATAAAAGGAAGGTTGGAGACTGGCCTATAATTACTTAACACAGCTGGGTGATCGGATGGCTTTTTAATAATAATAATAATCATGGATTGGATTTCTAAAGCGCTTTACAATGCCACTATTCATTCACTCTCACATTCACACACTGGTGGAGGCAGCTACAGTTGTAGCCACAGCTGCCCTGGGGCAGACTGACAGAAGCGAGGCTGCCATATCACGCCATCTCTGGCCATCACCAGTAGGCGGTAGGTGAAGAGTCTTGCCCAAGGACACAACGACCAGGACAGAGAGCCGGGGGATCGAACCGGCGACCTTCTGGTTACAGATACGCTTCCCAACCCCCCTGAGCCACGGTCAGGGGGGTTACATTTTTAAGTAATGGTTTAATTACTGCCACCTTGCCATTAATAGTGAAACTTTGTTTGTATTTTAGATCAAAGCAATAACTAATGGAAGGATTTCCTTAAGCACTCTGTGGTCTAATAAACACAGATGGGTTAGAGCAGGGGTCCCCAATCCCAGTCCGCGAGGGCCGGTGTCCCTGCAGGTTTTAGATCTCACCCTGGGTCAACACACCTGAATCACATCATTAGTTAATTACCAGGCCTCTGGAAAACTTCAAGACATGTTGAGAAGGTCATTTATCCATTTAAATCAGCTGCGATGGATCAAGGACACATCTAAAACCTGCAGGGACACCGGCCCTCTGGACTGGGATTGGGGACCCCCGGTTTAGAGGAAGGAGCTGTTGAAGTTAACTTAAGGAGTTGCTGTACATAATAATATATAACATACAGCAACATCTGTGACAGATGTGAATAACCTTTTTCTCTAACCATTTTATTTTAATCATTGGTTGTGCTGAAAAGAAACCTGATGAATATTAAGATAACCCAGCTTTACAGAGTCCTATAATGTAGAGCAACAGGCACTTTGAAGCTCTTTAAAGGCTTAATGAAGCCCTTCAAAATGAGTAAGATGCTATTTCCTCAACCTATGAATCATGTGTTTAAGGTGTGTTTATACCAGGCAGCCAAGCACAGCAGCCACAGTATCCAGGGTCAAACCGATTGAAGAGATGACACTTGTCAACCCAATCACAACAAAGTGTGTAACTTGATGGGATGTTACACTTTGCCTCTCCGTTGGGTGAAATGGACACACATTGATATATTTTTATATTATATATATTTAAATTTAAGACCTCATTAGTGACCAAGGAAGGTATGAAGTCTCTAATTCAGGCTCCCAGTGTTAGTAATGACTCTAAACATCTTTAAACATGATGATTTTCACGTTTGCTTGAAATAAAATATCTCCCTCTGCTGGTACAGCAGCTTAGGACAACTTGCAACTCCAGCATGTGAGCATGGAGTAGAGTCGAGGTAGTTGTGCTGTACTGTACAAGCTCGTGGCGTTGAAGATGGAGAAATATATCCTTAAACTTGGAGCACTTTTAGAAAAACATCTACTGTAATGAAATGTATCGAGTGTATGAAATGTAAGCATACAAAAGTTTGAGTTTTAGGATGGACTCAAATAAAAAAACTAAACAGAATAAAACAGACAAAAACCCCAGAACAGTATAAAATGTTTTATTTGTTGAAATGCAGAAGCAAAGTAGAAGCTTGCTGTTTTTGTACTTACACAGTAATAAAAATAAATTAAATATATTATAAATCTTTCCCATAATTTTTGAGACCTACTGCAGACACGGAAAGAGTGATGGGACGCTGCGATTAAAACTCAGTTTAAACTAAAACTAATAAAAAAATATCAAAATGATCCACGAGTCAGTTTTTTGCCTTTGAAGATGAATTTTCTGGTGAGGCAGTAATGAAGCGCTCGTGTTACCTCTCAGCTGAGTGGCTCGTTCTTCCATGTAATTGTCTTGATTACCTCAAATGGCATCCAGTGTCATTAGCGCTGAGCACAGCTAATAATTCGCCCTCTTTAACATTTAATCACTCAAATCACAGAACATTTCTACAGTCAGTTTGAAGTTTATCCAGAGAGGCGCTCTAATGCAGCAGAAATGTGCGTGTGTGTGTGTGTGTGTGTGTGTGTGTGTGTGTGTGTGTGTGTGCATTAGCTTATGTTTTTGTCTCTTTAGGGATCTTCTTGCATGCATTTCCACCCCTGCATTCGTCCACATGCTTGAGAGTGATAAGACTGTCACCATAGCGAGTCAAATGCGTTGTGCTTGTAAAGCCACGATGACGAGCCCAGTCCGCGTTGTTGTGTTTCAGAGGGAGATGTCTGAGGATACCTGCAGCTGTTGCCCTGGTTTCCACTTGGCGCTGCGTCGGCCGGCGTCCCCCCGTCTGTACGGCTGATTTCTCAGATCTGACGAAAGAGAACAAACGCGAATAATCCACGTGAGACAAGAGGCTTCAGAACAGCCCGCTGACATATGTCAAATTAAAGGCCTGTTGGGTTTTATTTACTGAGCCATAAAATACATATTTCTACTCATCAAATTGGCCATAAAAAAACAACAACACAAAAACAAACAAACGGGAAAATGCGAAGACGTCTGGTATGAAAGAGTCGCTGCCAAGCCATCCTGGCTCTTATAAAATCTTAATTAGAATCTGTGTCAGACATGGATAGAGTGTGGGACAATGAGCCCCTCAGCATAAGCTTTTAAAAGACCCACAGACGGCACCAGCGTGTTCTTTTGCATTTCACTTTTTGTCTCTCAGTTGATTTTCATGACTTTGTGGTGTTTTGCACATCTTTGTGGGAGTGTGAGGCTGCTTTGTGGTAATTGTTGTGTTTCGCTGCTTTAAAAACAAAAAAACACCTTTAAACCTTTTTGTGTGTCTTTCTCACCTTCGTCTCTTCACAGGTGTGACGTGGTGTACGATCAATCTTAAAAAGAATCTATTATGCTGATTTCCAACTTCGTGTTTTTGTTCTTGGATGTTACAGGAGTAACTTTACAGCATTCACAGCTCATAATAATCAATGTAGAGAATTATATGAATGTACTGTGATCAGCTCATCTAAGGATATACTGCAGCCCCTCCATCATTCATTTAAGCTTTCTCTTTTCTGATTGGCTACACAGAATGTTTTTGTGGGTACTGCATAGAAAAAACTGTAATTGTGAATGAAGTGTTCAGAGCAGGCTGTGCTTGTGATGACCAGTGTTGGGAAGGTTACTTTTAAATGTATTCCATTACAGATTACAGAATACATGCCCCAAAATGTATTCTGTAACGTATTCCGTTACGTTACTCAATGAGAGTAACGTAACGGAATACTTTGGATTACTTAATATATTATCATGCTGTTTACAACTACATGAATGTACTATTGCTGTGATTTATTACTGTTACTGAAGGTCCGCGGCTCCGAACCGTAGTAAAGGGACCTCTGGCTAATACGGTGGGTTCTGTGTCGGCTCGTAGCTGAAAACTAGCTTTACTTTGTTGTCTGGGTCAACTTTGCTAGCAGAGACAGAGAGAGGCGTTGAAAGGCTGCTCCAACGGAACTTATTGTTTCGGAGGAAAACACGAACACGGTGTACAGTCGAGTCTTAATAGCTTACTTACAGCTGGGCTCGTCAGGCGCTCTTCTTGGCTGCAGTGGTTATTATTATATTTACATGCTTCCAGCTCCCGTTTCTGCTCGATGACAGCTCGTACTTTTCCTTTTTCTCCCTCCCTCGCTCACAGACACATAACGTGTATGGCAGTCCATTCTCCCTGCAGCACGGACTACACTGCCTATGATGCTACATTCTTTAGAGCTATACCTGTAGCATTCTGCCTGTTAGCTTAGCACAACAACAACAGGCGCTCTCTCACCCAGGAAACACAAAGAGAGAGAGCGGCACCCTGTAACCATGGCAACCGTAACGCTGCCACCTGGAACAACAGAACGTAGCTGTCAAACAAAACCCAAACAGTCCTGACCCGCCACAATATGAAACAGGGAAGTACCGCCGTGTAAGCCATTTATTTCAACAAAGTAACTGTATTCTAAATACCACCTTTTTAAACGGTAACTGTAACGGAATACAGCTACTCATATTTTGTATTTTAAATACGTAACGGCGGTACATGTATTCTGTTACTGTCCAACACTGGTGATGACTGATACATACACTGACCAACATGAACCTTCCAACACTTTTTAAACGACTAATAGAAGTATACGTTTGGACAGCATAGCGTAGTACAGAGACGACGCACGTCCTGCACCACAGATTGAAATAAAAAGGGAAGAGCTTTGACAGTTTTTGGGTGAGTAAATTAGTTTATAAATCACTGTTATCAGTCTAAGAATTAGCGTATATCTCCATTACCGTTGTTTGTGCAATTTAAATTCAGCCTCTAAGACATTAAATGATGTTATTTAACAAGCCTGTGAAATTCTTGAGATTAAGTCTTTTGTGCTGTGGGCCTGCATCAGCTTATTAACTACAACTCAACAAACTCCACACAGCTGGACATTGTGTGGCTCTGAAACCAGAAAACAGTGCTAAATGTCCTTTCCTTCAGTGCCCTTTAATATATTGAATATATCTTTATTATCCAACAGTACTTTTATGACTGGAAACAAGGAAAACATAATAGATCTCCTTTAACCTTTCAATCCAAGACGAGCTATCTGCAGCATATTCTTGTGTTTTAGTTTGAGCTGCTCTCCTTCTCTTTGAAAGCCATTTAAAGTGTGTCAGAAAACCTCTGGAGAGAACTCAGTCACGAGGCATAAATCCAATAAACAGCACCCAAAATATTCCTTCAAGGGCAGACTGTCTGGGATACAGTTACATTGGGAAGGCAGAGCAGTTTTAGTGCAATATAATGTGTTTCTAATATTTTTGTGTTTATTATTGTTATTCACTGTTTGTCTCATGACTGGAGCAGAAATAGAAGCTGGGCTCAAAGGATTATAAGTGCCCTCTACACTCTGTATCCACCACCTCTTCCTGGTTATAAACACAATGACAGTGTCATGATCAGCAGGAGCGGATTTGAAAACATCACCTCTTCACTGAAGACAGAGTCGCAGAAGAGACGAGAGGAGCGTTTGGCAGAGCGAGCCGTGAAGGGCACGGATTTAAGAGCTGAAGACAGAAGAGGGGAAAAAACAACAGGGACAGGAAGAGAGGAGGGACAAACAAGGGCACAGGAGAGGGACGTAAGCCTTAGTGAAAGTTTGTTGAACTAAAGAAATTTAAAAAAAGAGCACTGCTGGAGAGGAAATAGGATAAAATGTTAATGAGATTAACAGCTGCCTAGATAAGAAAGTAAAAACACTGAGGACGATTAGTGTGAAAAAAGCGTGTGACAGCAGAAGATACAGAAAAATAAAAATTTATGGACTAGACCAGCGGTCCCCAACCCCCGGGCCTCGGACCGGTACCGGTCTGTGAGTCGTTTGGTACCGGGCCGCGAGAGTTTAGGCTCAGGTGTGAAATGTGTGGTTTTCAGTGTTTTTAACGGTTTTCAGCGTTATTTTGTTATCGTTTTTATCGTTTACTCGGTTTTCCTTGGTCTTTTCACGTGTGTTATGAATAAATTTTCTTTTTTTCGGTACAGGTACTAGTTTTATTTTGTTGTATTTATCCGCGACACCTTTAAGGCCGGTCCATGAAAATATTGTCGGGCATAAACCAGTCCGTGGCGCAAAAAAGGTTGGAGACCGCTGGACTAGACCATCCATCAAAACTAGAGCTGGAAATCAGGAGATAGTTAGCTTAGCTTAGCATAAGAACTGGAGTCAGCGCTCAGTGACGAGTTCTTGCTGTTGGGAAAAATCTGTACTCCCCAATCGGTTGGGGACTGGTTGTTGGAACACAACATAAACAAGTGCAGAGAAACAGTTTGTGGCTTATGTTGATTTAGCTGCTGCCTTTAAAGTTTGTAGACAAAACAAACAAAAAACAAAACAAATTAAAAAATCGAGTTCTAATTCATGAAAAAAGTTTCAGTTTAGTTGTTAGCTAGTTAATTAGCAAGCATTAGTGTGTAAGTGTTGCTATGTTAGCAGCTAAACTTCACTTGATACAATGTTTGAACTTTAATTACGTAGCTGTCACTGTGTAGCTTTAGCACCACACCAACCTGTAACTGCATAGCTGCATCTTTCTGTTGCCATGGCAGCGTGAGCTCTGTGTAATTAACCCCTCCTGATAATTGCTGATAACGGTTCACAGCACAGACACAAAAAACAGACAGGTTGTTGTGTACCTGTGATAATGTCCTCGATGGCTCCGTCTTTCCCCTCCCTCACCAGAGGAGACATCTGCCTCTTCTTCAGCTCCGCTATCAGGTCCATCTGGGGCGGTCGGGGCATCGTGGGACCCTGAAACAACAAATCTGATTTAGTTGAATGCAACTTTTTACAACATGCTTTGAGAGTTTTAGTTCTTTTTATGTCCAATAGTCTGGTCGTTTTTATGCATGAAAGTTATAATCTCAAGGAATGTCCTTAAAGTGTGGAAGTCTAACAGGTGAAGAAGTAGAATACAGAGAACTGATAAAATGTTTCAATTCGAAAATTAAAAGTAACTAAAACAAAAAAAATGACCATTTTAAGAAAGAAAAATATTGTCTTATTTTGAATTGGATGGCAGCGCGGACCATGTTTACCACTTTCTTTAATAACAGTTCATATATGACTGAGGAGAGCTGTTTGGACATCAAACAGGGCAGTCCAGCTCCAGGCTTGTTCCAGATCTAATACCTTGTATACTTTATGGTAGTTTATCTGTCTTTGGACTAGTTGTGGGTACTTGACATGGCTGACCGGAGCATCGCACAAGTTTTTGTTGATACTTTGACCTTTTAATGCCGTGGGTCTTTGTACACATTTCTCTAAAAGCAAAGAAGTTTTCTTCTAAACTGAGATCATTAATGTCTCTGGAGGAAAAGGGCTTCCAGAAAAGAGTATTTCTCTCTGACCTTCACTGAGAAGAAGTACTTTTTGAAGGGTGGTGTTTCCCTTGCTGAATATCACTTTAAAAAAAATCAAAAAAGAAAAGAAAGGGCCGACAGATAAAGTCTGAGGTCTACTGTCAGCTTTTAAAGTGTTGTTGCAAAATGACACAGTCTAATTATTCAGGAGAAAATCATCTTTATGTGCTTGGAAAGTTTGTAGACACACTTTTCCTGCACTGACTGTTTATCGTTCCCACCTTGTTCCCCATGACTTCAGGTTTAGGAGGAGTTAAAGGAGCCTCGTGTTGCTTGTTTCTCTGCTCGATGTCCAGCTCTGCTTGCTGGCAAACACAAAAACAATGTTTCAGATGTCAGATTATAAACAGTCACTGATGGCTGCAGGTGTAATGTAAAAGCTCTCGGTGCGTATCAGCGAAGCAGCTGTCTGTTATCTGACCTTGTACGCTTTGATGAATCTGACAAAAATAGGGAAGAACATCGAGGGCGGCGTTGTTTTTGGGTTTTCTCCGAAGTACTCCACAGCTGAGTCATAAGCATCCTGCAAAAGAAGGTAAAAATATCAGGTCATGATCAGCCATGAACTGACAAGTACTTCCTGTTCCTAACATCGACAGAGACGAATCTGGATAATTTCCTATTCTGATTTTGATAATTAAACCCAACCTGTGCGGTCTTTCCATCGGCTATGAGACCGTTGAGCAGCTCCACGTTGGTGTTGAGAAAACGCTGCAGCACTAGATTGTCTTTTTCTACGGAGAACTCCCTCTTCGTCCTCTCCATGCCTCTCTGCAGAGCCTGAAGGTCCTGCAGGATACTGTCCACAGAAACTAAAAGAGACAAAGACTTCAAGGTGAAGTTAGAGCTTCAAATTAACATTCTTATCATTGCTTATCAAACAGCAACTAGATTATGATGTACTTTAGAAGACTGAAGGGTTATGCAAGGTGTTGCATGAATAAAGTGATTCTACTGCTGTCATAACACCTTGTGAGCATTTGCCATTTTATCATCAGTGTATTTACAATCTGTTGTATTAGTTTAAACGACCAATAACTCTGGCTTTGTGTAGGTTTTATCCGCTTGGTCATCTCAGACATACCAGTCAGCTCCATAGAAACTTCTGGTTGTTCTCCAATTGTTGGTGAGTAGTTGCAGCAGTTTCATGTCAGTTACAAGGTGAAAACATGGTGCTACACTGAAAACGCCCCATGACTGCTTTGGTTTCTAGCAGGTTGCCTCGATCAAGTGTAGTTTACAAGGGAGATTCAGGCTGAATGGTAAATGGCCTGTATTTATATAGTGCTTTACTAGTCCCTAAGGACCCCAAAGCGCTTTACACATCCAGTCATCCACCCATTCACACACTGGTGATGGCAGCTACATTGTAGCCACAGCTACCCTGGGGCGCCACCCGGACCATAGGCGACGGGTGAAGTGTCTTGCCCAAGGACACAACGACCGAGACTGTCCAAGCCGGGGCTCGAACCGGCAACCTTCCGGTTACGGGGCGAACTCCCAACTCTTGAGCCACGATCACTACATCAACATGTACACGGATATTTTTCTGTGAATTTTGTCCTGAGGGTCACTAAAAATAAAGCTTTTCATTTACAGAAACTCTGCATTTAAACGTGGAAAAGAGAAACAGCGATTTTGTCTCGTAAGATCAAAGTTATGCGCCTTCACCTCCCTTTTGACTTCACCCCGTCTTTTTATTGGCCAGCATTTCTTCACACTTAGAGTTATATCACCACCTGTTTCTTTGGCATACACTTGACAGACTTTGAGATCTTTTTGGGGGGATTTTCATGTTCATGGAGATATTTAACAATTTTTTTAAAAACCATTTTTAAAAAATGACCTCAGGTCTACACTCGCAGCATCCTGGACACACGATTAAAAAAAAAAAGGGGGGCCAGGAAGTCAGAAGTTAAAAAGGCAACACAGGTCAAAACATCCGATTATTACAGGGCTACAAACCACAAATACAGTTAATAAAAACAAGATTTGAGGCCAAATGTTGATCAGATCAAATGCTAGTTTTTCTTTTTATTTGCCCCCTTTTTCTTTTATAGCAGCAACTCTTGAGCTACTGACAGGAATTATACTGTACTGTGCTTTACTTCTTTCTTTATTTGCAGCTTTGTTTCATAGTTTAGAGTTTGATCTATAATTACTTAATTTGGGAGGGAAGTACTGGGTCCTCTTGGATCTTGGACCTTTGTAAACTGTGACAGGAGTTCAGCCATCATTAATTACTGTACACATGTGAGGATGTGCTTACCAAGTGCCGCCTTATCCAGGAAGTGCAGCTCGGTGTGGAAGGATTGCAGCTCTGGGTATCTCTCCTGGATGATGTTGACGATGAAGTGCATCAGCGTCTGTTTTCGGTCTGTAGATTTGGTGTCCAACAGCTTGGGAGAGCCAGCAAAGAATGAAAAGTCTGACATTAGATTGATAAAAACAACAGGTTGCACTAAATATTATTGGATTATCTACAGAAATAGCAACCGAAGCAAAAAGCCATCTGTAACTGCAGGAAAAAACTACATGAATTTTCTCACCAAGTCTAAGCTTTGCAGACGGAAGCCATATGCTGCTCCTCGCTTGCTGCTGTTCATGTAGTTTCCAAATGCCAAGATGATCTTTACATCAGAAACAGACAGAAAAGTATGTTGTCAGATGTGACACAAAGTGACAGCATGTGTGATGTGCAGCCCACACACACTCAAAAATAAACCTGCAGTGAAAAACAAAACTTGAAATCTGTCATAGAGGTAAAACACAAAACCTCTCCCTTTCCAGAAACAACTCATTGTTGTTTTTATGCCACTTTAAATTTAGGAAAAAAAAACAACAACCAAAGCTGAAGGAAAAAGCGAGACAAATTCCTCGGGGTTAAAGACACAGCATGTTTGGTCTCATATTACAGCAGCTGTGCTCTTGTAAGCTTTGGAGGCTACTTTCCCAGAACTGCTGAACTGGACCTGAAATTATTTCCATCAAAGCCTGAAAACACTCTGGCACAGAATAATGTGAATGGGTGATGCTCATAGCAGAAAGCAGCGTATAAGTACCAGTCTGTGAGACAACTTACAAGACTCTGCTTTTCTAGTGTTCCAGGTTTCTACCATTAACCCTTTAAGACCTACCATAGAACCAAGTCCGCCAGAGCTTATATTATATTTTTACATGCTGTGGAGCCATTTTTGGGAGCATTTCAAGTTGATATACATCAATACAACCATTATAGCCCAGATTTTAATAATATGTCTGCATTAAGTGCATAGTAATTACATAAATTGCAAAAAAGTGCAATAAACTACAAAAAAATTGAAAATCGTTTTTGTTTTTTTAACATATATTTCTAGTTAGAGAAATTTAAGAGGCTTATCCCTCAAAACTGTAAATACAAAAAAGTTGCACAAAATAGTTTCCCACCACAGGAAATTTATTTTGAGTGTCTTCATAGTTTTATTTTTGAAATACACCAATTTTTATATACTGCAGGAAAAACGAAAATAAATATTATAATGCAAATTTGCAAAAAAACAGCATATGCATCAAAATAAACTATTTCCAGCAGTGCAATATGAGTCCTAAGCATCCCAGAAACAACACAGAAAGTCATAAAGTCAAATATAACTTTTAAAAACACCAGTATAGGCTCATGAGGCCCTGATGGTAAAAAACTACATTTCCGCAAAATGACGTCACTTCCGGTTTCGGGCAGGTCATGGCGGACATGTGATAGTTTGTGCTGATGGACGTAGGAAGTGTTACAAACAGCTGATCGGATCAGCAAAGCGTGTTTCTGGAATATTATGTTTTTGTTGCTGCAAGTGCTTTTTATGCAGTTTTTGCAAAGCTATATGTGGAAGGAAACTGTGACCGAGGACAAGCTGATGGCATAAGATGTAAGTACAACTCCTCCGGTTTCATATGCAAAAAAAATTATTGCGCTAGCTCACGCGGTTGCAGAGCTACCGGGATTTAAAAATAGTTACGCAAAACGGAGCGTGCCCGCTCTGACTGGCTTTAAAGGGTCAACTAATATCAGTGTCTGTGTATTGCATGTATACAGTACACTGATACAGCTCACTAACCCAGTGCTGTTCAAACCCAGGCCTCGAGGGCCGGTGTCCTGCAGGTTTTCGATGTGTCCTTGATCCATTATAGCTGATTTAAATGGCTAAATAACCTCCTCAACATGTCTTGAAGTTCTCCAGAGGTCTGGTAATCATTTGATTCAGGTGTGTTGACCCAGTGTACTCGAGGCTTGGCCAACTCCAAGCCTGCACCTACCTAAACTAGTGTTACTTGACATCTTACCACTGTTACTTCATCTAAATATGGTCACCTCAGGGAACAAAAAAACACCACAAAATGCTAACGTTGAGGCTCCATTACAAACGGATGGTCCATCGTTTATTTACAGCTTATGTGAGATCTTGGCTGAATGTGTTTCTGTTGTTTTGCTGAGCGCCCCCCAGCAACCAGTATTTTAAAATGAAATTAGAAGAACAATAAACACATTAAAAATGTTATATGTCAGGATTTGACAGTAATTTTAATGCTAATTAGGAGGTCGTTGCTGAGGATTCACAGGAAGTCACAGAGAAGCAGTCCTAACCAGTAAAGGTTATTATTCAGTCATGAACTGGAGCTCTTTGACACTTCAAATAAAAGTAAGAATCACCTCGAGAATTTTCTTCAGCTTAGTGGAAGACTTGATGGACATCGAGGCCGCGATGATGGCATTCAGTTGCTGTAAGAAATAATGCAAAGATCAGTGCGTGCACATTACAGTATACACTAACATTTTTATTTTAAAGGACTAGTTGCAATTCTCGCAGAGTCAGAGGACAAGAATGATTCCACTGTAAATATAAAGCCAGAGTGCCGATAAGGAGAAATTTCCCCGTGTTAACCCTCAGTACCTGAATAAATGCCTTATATTCCTAGAAGTGGGCTGAATAAAACTCTAACAGAATAACTGCCTTTTCCTCGGCATGACTGTGAAATCCGCTGTTGTAAACTTTGCTTAATTCTCTTTCCTCAAATACAGTTCAACCGTGGACTCACAGGCTGTATCAGCTGGACGCTCTCAGGGAAATTGCCCATGAAGGTGAGAGTGCTGATGCGCTGGGAAAGCCGCGGGATCTTGCTAAAGCGCACCATGAAGCGGTCCTCCTCGCTGAGCTCGTCCAGGGGCCTGCCCTCGCACTCGTAGTTGTGGATCAGCTTCATTTCATACTCCGTGGGGATGAAACGCTCCAACAGCTCGAGGAAGTCCAGGCTCAGAGCTTTCAGGTTGTACCTGCGGGGACGGTGCACGTTCTGAATATAAAGTGTCTTTGCAATATATTCAGATTTTCTTTTTATTGCCGTATTATTCAGCTGATGCACAAACAGGGTTTAACACATACGTCTCTATGACACAGCAGATATCAGAGGCAGCCATTCCTTCTTTACGCAGGGTGATGGCCAGGTTTTTGGCCCTGTTGGGCTCCATTAGAGACACTTTACTGGGACTCTTGTGGGCCATTTTCTTCTTTAGGGTTCCCAGATCTACAGGGGTCGACTGGGCTTTGGTCTTAAACTGCTCCTCAAAGGCAGCCATGTTTAGCTCCTAATAACAGGGTTCAAATACAGAAACAGAGACCATTAAGATTTTTTTAATACTTAGATTAAACTTTCACTTTTGTTTACTGTAAGTCACCTAGCAGCCTATTACAGACTAAATTACTTCCTGATAAAGCATGTGACTGCTGAAAAAATTCCTGGAAAATTTGTTCTAAAGATTATTTTTAATTTAGTTTTGTTCTTTTTAAAATACTCACAAAGGTTTGCAAATGGAGAAAAGCATGGAAGAATATCCATGGATTTAAGTGATGCAGAATAAATGCAAGTTCCCATGATAATACATTACTGCTATTCCAATGTAACATAAAAACACAGTACTGTCTTAATAGGATTGATTGCACTAATATAGAAGAAAAGAAATGCATAGATTGCATGTTGTTGTTTTCTGCTAAACAATTTGCACCACAATTGGATTAAAACCCAACCTGCAACCTCCACGTCTGAAAATGAAGCCAGTGCAGAAATACCAAAACAACTGTAGTTCCACTTATGGCCACTGGAGGCTGACTCCAAACCAGTGCTCGTCCCCATAACTCTCACGTAAAAAATGTCCAACACGTTGCAAAGTGTGTTGACAGCCTGGCACAAAACACTGTTTGGGTTTCCACCTTCAACTGTTCAGGAGGTGAGGGTTTATTTGTTTGTTTGTTTATTTGTTTGCTTGTTTTTTTAATAATTCATCAGTGTTTGCGATGCCTTTTTGTTGGATCTTTAATAAAATTATCTGACAAAATGACTTTCCAAGAACTTTGTCTTCCACTTTAGTGACTTTTTGAGCATAATTATTCTGTTACTTACCAATTAGCTAATTGTCTGTGTGCTGCTTTTCCTAACCAGCTAGCTAGACTTAGCTGAAAACTTAGCACAGTAGCCTCTCACTCCAAATTAAGCCTCCAAAATGCAGCAACCAAAACCAGCAGGTGTGATCATGTTGGCTGCGTGCATCTTATAAATACTGTCCATGAAGGAACCCAGGTCCAGATGTTTTGGGACAGCAGAGGAAACATGAACAAACCTCTAAGATGCGCTCGTCGTCCACCTCACTGAAGATTGTTCCTGCGACCTGGTTGGATTTGAGGGCCTGCCAGTTGAACAGCGGCATGCGGTATTTGGTTTGAATGGCCTTCTTCTTTTTACAGTCTGTAAGAGAAATGTCCGTATTGTAACAGAGAGATCGTCCTAAATATTGCGTCTGTTTGTTACTTTCACAAGAAAAGACACTGAACTCTTTACTAAAAGTTCCCAAAGTGGATCTGGAAAACTTTGGTTTCTCCAACATGTCTCCTCTCTGTGGTATTTCTCGATTTTCTATAAAGTTTAACAATTTTTAAATCTCTACAATCAGTTCGATAAAAGCTGGAAACTTTTGCTTGTTGTAATCATTCTTCATTTTCAAGTTTGATGCATAAAAAGAAAAAAATCGTCTCTTCTTTAAGATATAAAGGACAAGAAGATAAAACATGAACCAAAATTGCTAAACCTTTGATTGTTTTTAAAGACTTACTAAGACCTTCATTTTGCTCTGATTCTGGACTCACTTGAGGTCCCTGCTGACGCCTCCGTCCTACCGCCTCCAGAAGGCGGGAGAGCTGATGGTGGTGGAGGAGGTGGAGGCGGAGCCGTGGTTGAGGACGGAGCTGGAAGTGGAGGAGGAGGAGGGGGAGGAGCTTGTACCGACTGTGGAGGAACGGCCTGAAGGTTGTTTCCTGTATCGACCTGATCTGCAGCTGTCAGGAAATAGTTACACATCAACTTGCAGTTACAGTGTAGCTGTAATTAAGGAATAAATCTGATTACATGAATCAATATCCCATAATGATGCCTGTCAGGGAAATACAAAGAGCTTCTAATTATCCGCACACCAAGGTCTGAAGTATCATCTCGGGCTGGCGATGCAGTTTTCGGACTCAATGGCGATTTCAGATCTTTTGATCTCTTATCTTGAGTTATAAAAACAGAAATTGGAGGAAGGTCTTGTCTATGTGCAGGTAAGTTACCATGAAAATGTACCACCATCACCTTTGTAATGGTGTAAACCCAGAGTTCACCCTGACATTACCTGGAGAGGTGCAGCACAGCTGGTCACTAAAAAAGGGGAACTTCTGAATCCAGCTCATAAAACTCAAACTTGAATTGTTCACGCTGTGAGTGCACGTGTGGTTACCGAGGATTTAGGAAGGTGTGATAAAACATTGCCGACCTTTCTGCTTCTTGTTCTGCTGCACCACCTGGACAGCTAGGTGTCCAGAGGCAGAGCGCCCCATTTGGACGAGACCCTGGTCCACCAGAGCCTGAACTTTGACCTCGAGCTCCTTCAGGGCCTGGGTGTCTTGTTCTCTCTCCTGCTTGAGCTCCCGTTCTTGCTCTCGCTGCTGCAGCAGAATCACCTGCGAGCGAGACTCCCGCAGACTCTCCTGTGACACAGAAGCAGATGTGTCGTTAATCAGGCTGGACCTGTTCTGTCAGCTTAAAATAATAAATATGCGATCTGGGGTGATCGTCTTGGCAAAAGGACATGCGTGCTCACAGCACTTTGGCTCATTAATATGCAGATTTATGCAGCTGCAACACTAAACTCTAATCAGATCATCTTCACCAGGTGGGGTACCTGCGGTGAGAGTGCTTTTTCTTGACTAACGTTCACAAGAACAATCAGTCTCTCCCTAATTAAGCCAATTAGTTCCTCTATTTTCAAAGCTGTATTCACTGCCAACACGTTTGTCTCTGCATGCTACATGTCTGGTACTAATTTGAAGTCATCAGCCTGAAGTGAGAAAGAGAATTCAGCATCTCAGGAATCATTTCTTTCCTCGTTAGCATTCAAATTTATGCAGAAAGGTGCTTAAAAATCAAATCACATCTCTTCCATGTGGTGGACATGTGGTGTGGGTGTGAGGTTTCAGTATACTGTAGTTATCATAGTGGGTCACAGCTTTGGGACAGCAAAACAGGGAAAATTAAATTTGAGCCTAATGGAAAAGAACGAACGGCTACAGGTTACTGAGATACTGGCAGAGCTGAGCGATTGATGTTTTCCTCTCTGTAAAACTCAAAAAACAAACAAAAAGACAAAAATCGCAGGCCGAGCTTTTGCCCTTCCTCGTGTTGGAACCACAAACAAAAATATCAAGCAGCAAAAAACTATAAAGCAGAACTGAGTGTTTTTAAGTCTTTATCAGTAAATGGATTTGAACTGAGCCCTGATCTAAAAAACAGGTTCAAGCAACTCTGAGTTTACCTTTAAACTCTGAGTTATCAGAAAAGCTGATCAGTTATTTCAGACTATTATTAAATTTAGCAAAACTGCACTTTTTATTTGACTTTATCTTTCGCACAAATTAAAAACAAAGGAGTTCAAATATTTTCTTTTTTTTAATGTTTGGAGACAGTAAAAACCATAAATGTACTGTACTCTTAAAAAAGTGATTACTTGTGAACTATTTCTCTTCTGGTGTTTAAGAGAAGACACAAATGAAAGCACAGAAACATGAAATGGATTATTATGTCTCTATTTAAGGCCTTTTTTTCTGTTACTAAGCCACATTCACCCATTTACCTTATTCTAGGAACCTTTATCTGTCAGGTGACACGATGTGGATTCATGTTTGATATGTTGGCTCTGTTTCTGCTACCATCTGACTGCTTGGCTTGTCTGTGTTTCTGTATGGAAACATGTAAGCATGAACTTGCTGTTCTCTACCTTCAGGAGCTCCACTTCTTTGGTGGTCTGAATGAGCTTCTTCTCAAGCTCGGAGGCTTTCTCCATCGCCTCGGTCTCGGTCTCCTGAAGTCTGCTGGTGAGCTGTGACACCAGAGTGGTCATGGGTCATGGGTAAATGTATTTTTACACAGAGAGCAGCAAACATAGAAGAAAACTAACACTAAAGTGGACTTATAAGGTATTACATTTTCTCTCATGCATGTACTGCTTGTGTAATTTTGAATTCCTACATGATTAATATCACAGTAAAGTTTTCATTTACCAGACAAAGTCATGAAACTTCACCCAAACATTTTTCTGTATAGATAATCTAAATAACAACCGCATGTTGCTGCTGGAGAGTTTAACACATAGTATGATTTTTTTCTTCGGTAGCTTAATTTAAAAAAAAAAAAAAAGTATTTTACTAGAGAAGGAAGCTAACGTGAATAAGCTAGGCTAAGGTAGTTAGCTTTAGAGCCATGAGTCTATCAGCTTCCTGTTAACTGCATCATTCAACAGTGTTACAATGTGGCAGCCATGAAATTATTTAATTTCTTAAACACAAAAATGGAGGAAATGTCTCAATTAGACTTAGACTTGGATTAACTAATAAGCTAGCTGCATTTAATAAAAGAAACAATTACAGTTTTGCTTTAAAGCAGGGGTCTCGAACTCCAGGCCTTGAGGGCCGGTGTCCTGCAGGTTTTAGATCTCACCCTGGGTTACCAGGCCTCTGGAGAACTTCAAGACATGTGGAGGAGGTAACTTAGCCATTTAAATCTGCTGTGTTGGATCAAGGACACATCTAAAACCTGCAGGACAGCGGCCCTCGAGGCCTGGAGTTCGAGACCCCTGCTTTAAAGCAATAAAGTAGGAAAATATTCAGGTTTATTTCAGCTTGATGTATTTCCTGTCATTCTGTAGTGTTTTTTGAAAGGTGAATAAATATCAGCTCTGACAACGACACTGCATGTAGGAGGTCCATGTGACCATTGCACCTGTGAGCGTGCTCATCCACACTCACAAGTTTATTTGAAAACCTGTCCTGGCCAGACTGATAGAAAGCATGCTGATATGATACAGACGGTCTTTGAGGTTAGTTTGTATTCAATGCATTTAGATCCAGACCTGTGCGTTGTGTTCCTGCAGTTCCTCCATGTGTTCTAGCAATGCGTTCTTGGTCTCAGCGTCCTCCAGCAAAGCGCCAACATCGAACACGTTGTCCAGGTAGGCCTGAATCTGCACCAGCAGCCTGTCGCTCTCTGTGAACTTCAATTTCTACAAAGAGAAAACACCAGAGTAAAAAATAATCAACACAGTTTAACTGAAAGCTGTGACTCTGAGTCTAAGAGAAGTTTAACCTCTTAAGCCCCAACGCCCCCTGATACGGGGGCAAAAGGCAGGAGATCAGGTAGGCCTGGGGCTTAAGAGGTTAAAGCTGTTAATTTGGCAAAGTTTACACTTGCCTCCAGGTATTCATCCAGGCCGTGCTGCGTGAACTCGTACTGCAGGTGGACTCTGAAGTTCATGTTTTCCACTGAGTGGACCACAATGTTGATGAACTGCATACAGGCAACCTGGTGGCAAAAAGAATTAATTTATGCAACAGGAAGCAGCGTCACCTACTCAGACCAGTGTCCCACACCATCATCAGGACCATCAGCAGGACAGAGTTGGGATTAGGATTTTGAGGATTGCAGCGACCAAAATGGCTTCAAAAAAGACTTGACAAACCAATGGGTGACATCACAGTGGCTACAGGTTTAAAAGTTTACACGCACGACGTAAAGAAAGTCTGCTTACAGAGTGCTCTGGAATGCACACAAAGTTTGCAGACTATTAAGGATCAAACCTCTACCAATCTAAAACTAATTATAAAACTCTAAGCATATATAAGTAGTAGGGCTGCCACGATTAGTCGACTAGTCACGATTACGTCGACTATCAAAATCGTCGACGACTGATTTAATAGTCGACGCGTCGTTTGAAGCTTTGTAAGATCCCAAAAGACGCAGGAATAAGTAGTAGGATTTAAGAGTGTAATAACGGACTGAAACAGAAGATGGCAGCACTGCATGTACAAGGATGCCAGCTGCCGTTAAACCCAGAAGAAGAAGAAGCTGTGTCCCAGAATTCATAGCGCAGCTCAGCTCAGTTTCCAACAATGGCGGCAGCTAGTTAGTTTTAATATTACTCTTATTATTCTTTCTGGGTCTCAAAATAAGCGTTTAACATATTTTCAGGCGAGAATGTAGCTGTGTAAACCTCAAATATCTGCTCAGTTTATCAAGACACCACATATTTTCAAAAGCGCTCCGACGTTTTCGGAGACGTCTGTTACCCACTAGCTCGATAGCTAGCCGGGGGCTAGGCTAACTAGAGCCGTGAGAACACCGGACTCCGGCAAATCGTTTTCAAACCCACCGCCGTCTTTCGCTACTCAGGTTAAATATATATAAGTCACTTAGATAACTTTAAAATGTTATTGTTTGGCTTTTTTTTAGTATTTTATTTGTTCCTGAGTAAATCTGTTTGGCTGAGATTAAAGTTATAGTTTTTACACAGCTGAATAAACGTCAAGCAGACAGCTGATTATCAGAAGTGTGAGATACTCGAGAATTTACTCCGGTGTCCTGTTATATTTTAGATAGCGAGGAGTTTATTAAACTTCACCGAAACAATCTGCAAATTTCATTAAAATTTAATAAACTATCATCTTGTCTTTATTTTTAGTTAGCACTTACCTTAAACCAGACCTTCCCAAAGTGTGGGGCCCGCCCCCTAGGGGGGGGGCGCAGAATGAAAAGGGGGGGGGGGGTGGACAAAACACTTGGACACTGCTAGCATGGGGCGCCCACAGAAACGCAAAGCAGGAGATGAAGCATCACTGAATATGTTTCCAAACCAACTTCATTCTAAGCCAAAGACTAGAAAATATGGTGAAGCATATCTGCCCTTTGGTTTCACCTGCACAAGTGCCGAGGTAGGTCTCCCCTGCAAAATTGGTTTTCCCTTCGTCAGGAGCAATCGCTGGGCTGTTTAAATCACTGGCAAACAGTATCCCACAATTGTTTATGTTTTTAAACCCATTTTGCACAGAGAGGCATTTTTTGAAAAATGTATTGATAGCAATGTTGAATATTATTACACAGGAAAAAAACAACTACACGTAAAATAATCACACTGTGAGGCCTCTGCCTTTGTAAATGGAGCGACAGTAACTGCGTGTGTAAGCGTGTAAAACCTGCAGATAGTCAGATTAACAGTATTTTCTCTCTATCTGCCATTCTGCAATTCATCTCATGTAAAAAAATAACGTGCGCACAGCGTGACGTGAAAAAGGCACATACCTTGCCGTAAACGCAAAAAAGGAGTTTAAAAAATCTGAGTTTTCAGTGATTCGAAACGCCGTTTACGTGTGGACAAAACAGCTGCGTTTTCAAAAATACCCGTGTAGGTGTGGACGTAAAAGAGTTCGTAGTTTATTTTCTTACTACCTGTAATTTATTACAGATTACTTGTATTTGCTTAATTGTTTACTAAATGTATGAGGTGTGAAATAAACCGCAATGGAGCAAAATATGGGTGTGTGTGGTTGGAGGATGTGTTAGTGTGTGTGCGTGCACGCGCGAGAAGGGGGGCGCAAACATTTTTCTTGTAAAACAAGGGGGGCCCAGCAAAAAAAGCTTGGGAACCACTGCCTTAAACACTTAAAGCTGTAAGCTAATGACAGTTATATAAGAGCAGATGCTGCTGGTGCAATAAGCTGTACGTTTTACGTTCAGTGGATGATGATCTGATTAGTCGACTAATTGCAAAAATAATCGGTGACTAGTCGTTTGTGGCAGCCCTAATAAGTAGATATTTCTAAGCATAAATGACAATCAACAATACAAAACCTGACAGTCAGTAGCGCTAATGAAAGCGAGGAGGCCAAACTGCTGACAGGAGCAGCTGCTGCACAATATTAGACACGAGCTTCAGAACAGACGTGTGAACGAGCACCGCTGACATCAAATGTTTCACACAGGCTCGGTAATGTTCACTTTGGTGGAAGGCATATTTTGTGACCTCAGACCATCTGCTTCTCAGTGAAGTTGTTGGTAATTGTCCAGAGTTTCCCACTTTGAGTTTGTTAAGTTTAAAGAGGCCAATTAAAAGTTGTGCAGATTTCAAGCCGACTGAAACGCAGCCCCAGACAGCTGGCAGCCGCTCCTGCAGCTGACTGAGGAAACGCTGAAAACCGTTAAAACTAAACTCGCTAATTGTTCTTTTTTTCCCCAATAAACAACTGCAGCAATAATCACTTCTCAGGGGTGAGATTGTGTTGCGTTTCTTTTTGTTACTACAAACTCATTAACTTTAGTTATTAGATTGTTATCTTGGAAGCTGCAGTTTGCATTTTTCTTTTTTGTTTCCTGATCGATTCGTTGATTAGTCGAGGAGTTTTTTTTCCTCCCGTCTCCTAAAGTAACCTTAAATAAACGCCTCTCCTGCAAATTTACGACATCATTAAATTAAATTCTGAATGACAAACTTTTAGCAATACACAAGCCTTCTTCGCAGCACTCTGCATATTATATATAATTGCACACAATCTGTCTAATTAAAAGAAAAGCTGTCATTTTACAAAAGGCTCAGGCTGAAAGCTTTCAATTATAAAAACTAATTACCCCTATTCTTTGTTATCTTAGCTTGTTTTTGTAAATTCTCACACAAAGGAGGTTTTTTTTCAGACTTTTTGTGTGCGAGAGCAAATTGTGCACATAAATAATCAATTTTTTTTTTTTTTAGAAAAACACCACCAGTCAACTCCAACTGAAGCCCCATCTCAGGTCTACATTTAATCAATCAACAAATGATTTACAATAATCTGCTGCAGCTGTACAGACCCGAGGAGAGATTGTTAAATCACAGATGTTGCAAACACAAACATTTTTCAAGGGAATTTCACATCCCTGGTGATTACGCATCTACTGCAGAGTAAAAGCAGGTTTAATTTAGGGCCTTTTTTCACGATTTGCACACCAAATTCAAAGAAAATGTTAATTTTAAAATGACGCTGACAGAGCATCAACCTGGAGGGATGTAGTAATGTCAGTTTAGAGCTGGCCTTATTCAACCTGAGGATAACATCGACACTCATTAAGAGGCCGGAGACTGACCAGTTAGATCACACAATAAACGTCATTCCTGCTAACAGGAATCGTCTACCTCTGTCAGTTGCTTAAGGGGACTCAACATCTGGCAGCTCCACATGTTGGATTTGGCAGTTTTTATGCCAGATGCTCTTTCTGACACCGCCGCAAAGGGATCCGTGTCTCCTGCTGGGAATAAACCTGGGATCTTTTGCTTGACGTATTTTTATAGATCCGCTGAATCTCGTTGCATGAAAACGTTATAAGGGCAGCTTATAGAGCAGCTTCAGAATAACAAACGTATTACTTTGAAGCCTTGCACAGTCTCGCTCTCACATTATAGATTTACCTGATATTTAAATCCTGTCGTCTTCCAGTTTAATCACACTCTTTTTCTGGTTCTATGTCATGTTTTTATTTCCCGTTCTTTTGTTATCCGTGCACTTTTCTCTTTTATGTTGATGTTTTCTACTCTACAAATAAATGTTCATGTGTTGTCATTACATTGTGAACCTGAAAAGTGTTTTGCATGCATGTATTTGAATGCAATTGCTGCTTTACCATGAAGTCGATGTTGCTCTCTTCATTGTGGAAATACTCAATGAGCTTCTCGAATCGGTTTTTCTCCCCACAAACCTGAAAACAGTAATAATAATAATGAAGATCAGATCAAACAGCAGCTGAGTATTCAACCCTCTTATTCTTTTTATTGTGCCCATTGCAGGTTTATAAATCTAGGTGACGTCCGTGGAGGTTTGGAGCTTGCTGCCTTCCCCGTGTGTGCACACATGGGGGCAGTGTGCTCACACAGAAACACTGTTGCAGCCGTAACGATGCATCAGGATTTCAGTAAACATGCGGTCTAACTAAACAGCGCAGCGTTGAGAGAGAGGAGGCTCTGTCGGCTGTTTGTGGAGAATTTCAGCTCATTTCAGGGACAATCAGAAATAATGGTTGTAATAAAAGCAGCACAGGATGATTGCAGCTCGCTCTGCAGGTGTAAACAATCCCCGGTGTTTGTGTGCTGCATGATTTCCTGGCAGAGAAAACGTGGCTTCTTTATGACTGTGTTTTCCTAACTGCTGGCATGTCAGCAGGTTCCCTGTCTCATCCGTTGCTGTGTGGTAATCTACCTGCCCCTTTCTTGCCCACTCATGTCCACTGAATAATGCAGCAGGCCAATCGAACAGCCAGCACAACCCTAAACAAAGCCCATGTTCTGCTGCTGAGGGACACATGAGCCAGCTCCTGGCCCCGCGCCCGGCCGCCTCTATCGCTCTCCCCATCTTCTTCCAGCTCTCGCCCACACACACATGCCGACACTGCTGCGGCACCGACGACAAGCGCAGCTCACGGCGACACTCGAGTCACAGCTCTGATAATCGATGCCACATTAATCAAACGGGTAAAAGCTGATGCAGCCAGAGGGTTTACAAACGGACGGTGTTTAATTCATCACTTCATTTTTTTTAAACATGTATATAGAAGTCTTTAAAGAAACACCAAAACATGAAAGAATGGCATTGACCTGAACACACAGAGCTGCTTTAGAGATGACAGGGGTCTTATTTTCTGTCTTAACAACTTAACGACTGGCCAACCAACCAATTCCCAGGGATATTGCGTGGTAGGTGAGATTTCAGAGCATCTAAAGATCTCCGAATGGCATCCATTCATTCATCCATGCATTCACAGGAGGACAGACCCATGTCTCCTCTTCAGGCTGTGCCCTGCAGGCCCCACGGGCTGAGGCCTTGCCAGTAGGCACTCTCCCTCGCCTGCTCCTGGCTCCAGGGTGGTGCCCCGGTTACTCTATGCCAGGCAGGGTAAACTGGATCCTGCATTTTTTGTTTTTCGTATCATCATCCGAATGACTCTTCATGTGCCCCTTCACCCAGGACTAATTTGCCTCGGGAGACGTAACCAAGTGCAAAAAGCCTCTGTGATCACTGGGATACACAACCCCCCCCCCCCCCCCCCCCCTCCCCTGATACAATGAAGTGGCCTTTCGCAGAGGTGTGTTTGAAGAATGAAGTGAACTAAGACAGCTTTTTTAAAGCAGAAGATCAATCAAACTCAGTATAAGAGAAATAGGGATTATTTTAAACTGTGATGATGCAAAGCTACTGTAATCAGATCCTTTAATAAAAAATACAGGACGAGAAATAGAGAAAAGATCCTCTTTAAATTGAAATAAAATTGTTCTGTGTTTTGTACTCCTGCAGGGTAAATCCATTATTTAAAATGAGCTCAAATGTGAGATGTGCTTAAATTTTAATATTTAAATTAACATAACAGTGACCAAAGAAGCAATTTAATAGAGGGGTCAGTTCAGCTCACTGGAAGCAACTGAAAGAAATACTGAATGGGTGTCTGCTTGTTGCAGAGCAGCTTTTAACTTCCTGAATGTTTTCTCCTGGTTCAGGTTTAAGCTTCTGTCTCCACAGCCACAGGAAGCAACAGGTGCTGCTTTCTCAATCAAAGACAGAAGAAGGTCAAGGAGAGGTGAGAGGCCACTCAGCAAGTGTTTCACATATTTATGCGTCTTCGGTCAGTGTTGTTTGGCAGAGGAACAGCTGGACGGAGCAGCTGACGGCGGGCAGCTCGACCTGGGGTTCCCCCATAACCTGCTGGTATGTGAGTGCTGTGCCATGGATCTATGTTAAGCTTCTGATCCCTTAAGTGTGAATGTGAGATGAGTCGTCACTGCTGAACACAGAAAGAAGGTCTAAAACCATGGTTGGCTTTGCACGATCTCCTTGTTCCTGTGTGGGGTTTCTCTGGGATTCTAATCAGTCCAAAGACCTGCTTTTAGGATAATCTGTGATGACCTGTGATGGATAAGCAGTCCATCCAGGATGTATCCTAATAACAAGGTAAGCCCTAGACCTCTGAAATGAATATGTGGTTCAGAAAATTGGAAAACAAAGCAGATTTTTGCAGCTCAAACTGCACAAATTATTTACTAAATGACCTAAACTTTAAATTTCAGACAGATCAGCGGATTAACTGATATTTTCCATTATATTTTAAGTTATATGTTCATATTATTTTGGTAAGAACTCATAAAAACTACATATAATGAATGTGAATAAAAAAATAGTCATTTTAAAATCCCTAAATATCCATATGGGTCTTAAAAATCCTAAACTTTTCGTGCTCTAAATTAGACACTTGTGGAGAAATCCCCTTTACAGCGAGCACCCAGCTTAAATCTAACATGCATGTTTTAGTATGGAGGGCCAAAACTTCAAAAATTAAATAACAAAACACATCATTACTACTAGAAGCTGTCTCAGCTTATTTCTGGTCATCTTCTCGTTCACCAGTGTTGATTAAATCAATCAGAAGCTCAAATTAATTCAGTTATTTAATGTTCACACAGAGAGCAGGAATCTCTTAAAGTGGCAGCTACCTCAAAAATACATGTGATGACTGTCAGCCACTGCAATGACTCTACTGACCTCTTTGAAGTTGTCAAAGGCGGCGAGGATGATGTCATGACCTCCTCTCACCAAACACACGGCCGCCAGCAGCTCCAGCACCAGAGCTTTAGTCCTGAAAAGACGATTAACGTTTATGCACTGTGCAATGCCCAGCAACTACTTTAAGATAAGATAAGATAAGATAATATACCTTTATTAGTCCCACGAAATTTCATTTCCCACTCGTGGGACGGACTTTAAATGTCCGTCCTGAACACTAACACCTCGTAGATAATCACATCCATAGTTCTTGTACATTTTTCAGCTTATAGTTTAGTATACAGTGGCTTGCAAAAGTATTCAGCCCCCTTGAACTTTTCCACATTTTGTCACATTACAGCCACAAACATGAATCAATTTTATTGGAATTCCACATGAAAGACCAACACAAAGTGGTGAACACGTGAGAAGTGCAACGGAAATCATACATGATTCCAAACATTTTTTACAAATAAATAACTGCAAAGTGGGGTGTGCATAATTATTCAGCCCCCTGAGTCAATACTTTGTAGAACCACCTTTTGCTGCAATTCCAGCTGCCAGTCTTTTAGGGTCTGTCTCAACCAGCTTTGCACATCTATTTCATTTCATGTTCAGGCTGTGCGTGGTGTTTACCTCGGGTTTCTGTCGTTCAGGCTGAGCGTGATCTCGTTCACGCAGGAGGGATGCTTCATCACTTGGTTAAACCCCGACTAAGTAAAAAAACACAAAAATCTGCCAACAGTTCGCCAAATAAGATTAAAGAATGAAATGAAACCAGATTAAGTGGCTCTTGTGTGGACCAGAAAACAATATAACTGCTGAAATGAAATAATACTTTAAAATTGAACTGAACTCTGACCTTACATATGGCATTTGTTTCTTAATATGAATTTAAAACAGCAAAGGACAAGTGTATAATAAATGAAAATCAACATTTTGTTTGCTACCTTTAGAGAATGACTGATGGGAAATAAAAGTTAAACTCCAAGGATCAATTAATAAATAACAATAATACATAGTGTGTAAGTGGTTTTAGGTACCTGGTAATTCATGATGGCACGCAGACACATGATGCAGAGATGAACATCATCTTTCTGGCTCACAACACGCGAGTTCCTCAAGGCTTTTCTGTTTTAGAGAGGCAAATCAGCCAGTTTTAACTGAGGCTTAACTGAAGAGCCGCTTTAATAAGACCTACAATAGCACTGAAAATAAAGCCAATAATTATTACCCATTTACCCACTTTGTTAGAAGAATGTGCCAACTAATCCTTAATGAATTAATTTAGAAATAAATAAATAAATAAAGTCCATCGTCAGAAACTGCACACTCTGTTTTAAGAAGCTCAAAAACTTCTGCAGTAAATACTTCAAATAATACTCATGCCAGCCATCATTCACCAGATGAAAACAAAACCACTGAGAGCATGCTCTCATATTTGTATTTTGCGTCACTTAGCGACATGTCTCACAGTCACACCTAAGCACACCCCGTCTGAACAAAAGGACCCCAAACACCTACGTAAGGAGGCGTTCTCGCTATGAGAGGAATGCAGCCACTTCCCATCAGAAAGATAAGAAGGACACGTCTGCAGCTGCTGAAGGTGAAGGCTAGGAGGAGATCATGATTTGAGTTTAATAGCATGTGACCCTGCTCATTCCAAAAATGACCTGTTAGAGTGACCAATCGCTCTCACTTATGCATTAAAACAGTGCATCACAGCACACACTCCAAAGGACACTTTACGTGTAAATTAGCCACATCGGCAGCTTTTTAAAGTGGTACTAATTGAGTCTCCAGGGTTGAGAATGAGCTCCTACGATTACATCAGCTGAATGGAAATAGGTCCCTGCAGCCAGCTTTAAGAAATCCTTAACAAGTTTTGCAGTGAGATGTGGATCATGGGCGTGCTGTCGATATACCCTCGGCCATGTGTCTATTGGATAAACACTTAAGTCAGTTTAAAACTTCTCACTTTTCAGAGTATCAATAACATCAGTAAGTCATTTTAATGTAATAACAATGAAATAAATTAAAGTAGCCCATAAATGTATCACTGTGATTTGGTGTTTGTCACACTGTACCTGACTGTGAAGGCCTTGCCGCCCTTCAAGGCGCTGTGTGTGGGTGAGTTGCTGGCACTTCTTTTCAGATCTTCCCCTGGTTTGTCAGTAGTTTTGCCTTTGTCTGTGGGCAGCATGCCGTTGTCCACAGTCTCCACCTCATACCTGTGAGTATCACCATTAAAAGTAATGTTAATTAAGTTTTGTGACCTTCTTGGACTAGTGAGTGACTGTGTGGCTGAGACAGTTCAGCAGTGACTGCTCTGAGATATCTTTTAAGCTGATACCTACGTGACAGCGCTGTGGGCGACAGACAGATAATCCACAAGAACGTCCAAACCCTGGTTCTCTTCATTTAAGAACTCCTGAGCCCAGCTACAGCAGGACAACACAAAACAAATGTAACTCAGAGGCAGAGCATGGCAGGAACAGTTCGTAAAGAAGTGTTTTAAAAACAAAATTACAACAAAAGTTGTAATTTTGCTAATACACACTATATTTCATTAAATGTGTTACAGGTGGTTGAAGAATTCACATTTTCATTTCATGCTTCGGTGTAATTTGTGTGATATAATCAGCTTCTTATCTCTATCAATGGTACAATCATATTGTACAAACATGGGAGAGACTCACCCGATGTGATTGGTCCTCAGGGAAATCTCCAGCTCTTGCAGGACCTGTGTGGATTCCTGGACACGTCTCCTAAACTGATAAAGCATATACAAGGTGAGAATGAGGTCAAAAAATACTTAAAGAGATCTTATTATACTCATTATAATATATGAAGTAATTGATCATTATGTGCCTCTCTGCTCTTCATCCATTTAAAGTAATCCACCTAAAGCAGCGGTCTCCAACCTTTTTTGCGCCACGGACCGGTTTATGCCCGACAATATTTTCATGGACCGGCCTTTAAGGTGTCGTGGATAAATACAACAAAATAAAACTAGTACCGGTACCGAAAAAAAGAAAATTTATTCATAACACACGTGAAAAGACCAAGGAAAACTGAGTAAACGATAAAAACGATAAATATAACGCTGAAAACCGATAAAAACCCTGAAAACTATACATTTCACACCTGAGCCTCAACTCTCGCGGCCCAGTACCAAACGACTCACGGACCAGTACTGGTCCGAGGCCCAGGGGTTGGGGACCGCTGACCTAAAGAACCTGCTTCTTTAGGTTCGAGAAACTGATAATTCAAAACAAACAAACAAAAAAACAACATTACTAAAGTTAAAGTTGGTTCTGCGAGCTATGGAGCTATCTGGTGGTCTTATAGTTGCATGGAGAGCTGAATGCACAAAGCTCAGGACTGGATTTAGTTTGCACTCAGTTTGTTGGATGAAACAGCTGAAATACCAATATTTGAAATACTTTTAGATTACAGGTGATGAAAAAAGACTGCATATTGCCAGAACTCTTAGCTGGAGGTGTGTCACTGCATAGCTACTGACTAACCAGAGCAGTTTGGAGGTTTTCTTTTATTATTTTTAAAGAATTAAATAGAAACATTTCAGTTTTTCCAAACATATAGCCAAGCCTCTATAGTCTATGAACCCTGGCTTATCCAGGTTTTGGCTTTACATAACATGATAAAGGAATGCTGGATATATTTGCAGTCAGGAACAGGGGTGTCCTAAATATTTTTAATAACTACAGAACAGTAATCACAGCACACAAAGTAACTCTGCCTGCACAGACAGGGCCAACTTCAACCCACAAATATTTCTTACAGTAAAATATTTGTGGTGCTGTTCTATTTCCTGCCTCAAAAAGCTCAAGAATTTTATCAAAAGCTCTAAAATCAATGAGGCTTTTTCAAAAAGTTCATGTTTACTTTTCGAAAACAAACAGAAGCTTGAAATTAAAATGTTTGATTTGAGTTTGCTCCGATGTACCTTTCGACTGACTCCTCCATGATCCACAAAGCTTTTCAGCTTCTCCAAGTAAGCAGATGGTGGATTCTTCACTTGAAAGCGCTCCTAAAGATGGAGGAAAGAAACATTCAGACCTCTAATTATGTTTGATTGCAGCGCTGCAGCGCTGGGGAAGGCAGGGCAGAGCTCAGCCGGGGTCTCACAGGAACAGGCTGATTACACCGCCTCAGTTATGCAAATGGTTGAAATGATTCGACTGCCGTGCAGCGGCTACGTTCTCACACACACACTTTTCACTGTTCACGGCCTTTAGTTAAACCAAAAAGCTGACACTTTCTGAAATGTGCCAAACTGTTTACTTGAGAAGCTGTATGACAGCGACGGGTTTCTCTATTGCTCTCGCATCAACACACAGGTTGTTATGGACTCTCTTGTAGTTGCTATGGTGGTGTACAATATTGATGAGCTTCCTTGTGTTAGTGTACACGTAAGTCTGTGTTGGTTTCTTAAGTTTGGCATTCAGCCATCTTACAACAAGTTCAATTCGATTAATTAATTAAAACCGTCCTTTAACGTTTCTTCTTTTATCTACCTTTAATGGCTTCTCATGTTTGTTTACACTCCAAGCCAATTAACATGTACTTTACTACAAAGCATAATCTCTTGCTTAGCCAGGTAACTTTACATTTACCTCATTGTCAGTGTTTACATTGCTGTGGTAATTTGTGCTGTATCACTGCCTGCTGAGCATAAACCCCAGTGTGCAGGTAGAGTAGTAGGAGGGTCTGTAGGATTTTAAAATATTTGTCTTTCACTGTTATGACTATAAAATAATAAGAAATGCGTGTTTTTAGGAACATCTTTATTTCTCCTTTTTTCTGTTGTCTCCAAAACATTTGTATTTTCTTAAGCCTTATAGACTTCTCCTTGCAGGCCTTTTTTGTTCTTTGCAGCTCACCCCACTGCAACAGAAAAACTCAGTTACAGTTTATTATAATATAAAATAAGTAAATAAGTCCTGAACAGAATATTGAAAGTCACTGCCTCTGTCAGTGCGCCCCAGGGCAGCTGTGGCTACAACGTAGCTTGCCATTGCCAGTGTGTGAATGTGTGTGTGAATGGGTGAATGACTGAATGTAGTGTAAAGCGCTTTGGGGTCTTTAGGGACTGAGTAAAGCGCTATACAAATGCAGGCCATTTACCTGGTCACAGATCAGGTCCCACTTCTTCTCACTGTCATACTGGCTGAGGATCTTGACCTTGTCTGGAGGAAGATTCATTGTGTTCTGGAAGCAGAAACACATGAAATAAATGTTAAAAAGTCACATCTGTCGATTGGAACCAATAACCTGCAGAGCTTTTTCACATTGAAATAGTGAGTGAAATAAATAAATAAATGAAATGAAATGAAATGAAATTGTTCACTTTTTATGTAGCGGTAAGTCAAAGAAAGTCAGAGATACAAATGCTGTTGATGGTTCACTTACGTACGGGCACTTATGTTGAATGTGACATGTGAAACAAACACAAATGGAGGGTGTAACATGATATCCACAGGGGAACGGTGAAATGAAAATAAAACATAGGAAAATCAAAATAACTGGGATTTACCCCATTGCAGACGAGACAGTACACATAGACATTTATATGCATACACTACGATCATTAGAGTCAAATGGACCTGAGTGTAATTAAACTGTAAATTTTCAACATTTACAGTTTAATTACACTCAGGTCCATTTGAAATCACTCATTTTGGTAGTCAAATGCTAATTTGTATTTTGAACAAAGGTGTGTCCTAAAGGTGTGTCGGAGCTGCTGCACTGCTGAAATCTACAATAAGACTGCAAAGTAAATAACTTCAGCATTCTTAGTGTACAACTACAAGTACAAACTAGGTAAATGTTGCTCAACACAAGCAAGTTACAGTTCATATACTTAGCCTATTATGATACAACAGCAATTACCACAAAAAATGAATAAATAAAAAATAAAATAGTGAGGTGCATGTTCTATTGAGGACAAAAGGACAATTTGACATTTTTTAAGAAATTCTATTTAAGATTTATATTTATCATTGTACTAATGGCTCACATACATGCAAGGTGTGGTCAGACTGCTCTTCTGGTTGGATGTTGGAGTAACTGAGGCGTTTCTTGTGTGAGAATGTGGAGACTTTAAATGCACCCGTTTATCACAGGCTTTTGTAAGTGTGTACTACGCTTCACCGCCGCTAGCTGGAGTCACTAAACTGAACTTCTCCACTGTGTGTGGGCTTTTTAATGACATATTTAAAAGAAGAACAGCACTATTGTGTAGTACAAACCATCCAAATTCTAGCATTTTAGCAGTGTGTTACACAACACTAAACAGCAGATATCTGCATTGCTCTTCTATCTTGTTGTTTACACAGTCAATTACCCTCATCTTCTAGTCTGTAATTTATTTTTTTATTTTTTTATTTTTTATCTACAATGGCTCTAATACCCATATATATATATATATATATATATATATATATATATAAAATTGTACCATGCTACCTTGTAGCTCCTTCTTAAAGAGGCTTGTGAAAGAAGCAGCTGTGCATTATTTTTCATTTTTAAACAGCATCAGACCATGCTGCCACAGTAACCTATATTCTCATTGATCTCTCTGTGCTCTGAATTATTTACAGATACATTCTGTGTTGAAAAACGGTCATGTGAATGTGTGAATATGGAGATCTTCCAGGAACCAACATGGTCACAGGCACGGGGTCCTCTCAAGCCCCCTTGACGACATCTTCAATAATTAAAGACTCTGCTGCAGGCCGTTATAAGTCTGGCAGTGAGTTACTCTGAGAGTCACAGGTCTTTGTAATTATCAGCTGTATGCTGTCATGTTACACTGCAGTTTAATCACATATAGCCTCCGTCTCAAAGCGGGATTTTAGTTCACATTGTGTTTTGAAGAGTGTGTGCTGATCCTCCCCTCTGATAAAGTGCAAGTCAGGATGCTGCTGGTTCTATACTCCTGATGTCAGCTGTTTGACAGATGAGTCAGATACTGTCAACCAGACACTTGCTTTTGTTTATGATAACTGATATCAGATTATAAAAGTTGCTGAGAAGTAAAGATAAAAGATTGTCACCACATTCTTCCCATTTTCACAACTGGGTGGTGTCCCAAACAACAAACACAGACACGCGAGCGGCACCGACTATAACCCACAGAGTTGTGAAACTAGGCTAGTCGACAGGAGAATCCCGCTCAAGCATGACACACAGCCTCTCGTACCTTATCTGGTATCCTGAGCAACTCGGGCATCACAACCTCAGCGCGGTGTCAGTGACACTGACTCAGTCTGCTCAGGAATGTCCCTGTCATGTCACCAACAAACAAATTCACACCACTGTCTGAATTTTAACTTTTCAAAAATGTAAGTCAGGCTTTTTATTCATCCAGAAGTAGAGGCCGAATCCCACTAAATGCTAAAAGATGCGGAGAGCTGCTGTCAGGCATGTCAATCTGGAAAATGGGTCAGTAGATCAATGCTGGACGTGCATCTGATAAATCAAGCCTGATGAATGAAGCTGGTGGGTCAATACGTGCTGGTTATGTGTGGCCGGATGGAAACTGAAAGAGAAAAACAGCACTGGCATTTTCCAGTGTTGGGTTTAAAATACAACATCAGCAGGACACGACACGGCTTTGGCTCCAATATAGTAACATAACACAGACCTGCGTGTGACCCACAAAAACCTTGTAAGTTATCAGACTTTAAATCATATTATGTGTGTGTGTGTGTGTGTGTGTGTGTGCGGGGGGAGGGGGGGTTGCTGCCCTTTTGTCATCTCTCTACTGAATAATCTACCACATCTGATGAACCAGTCGAAAATGCCTGACACGGTTCAAACTTATAGTCAGTCTGAGACAAAATCCCAGCCCTGTTCTGAAGGAAGTCCAGTTTATATGATTATTATCCTGAACTGCATGCAGCACTTGTTTTCTAAAGCAATATGCAAGGGGTTTAATGTGTTTTATTCTCCACCATCATGCAATACAATCACCAGATGTTTTGCACGAGGGCTGCAAACTACGTGGATGAAATTTCACACCAACTAGGAAGCATAAAAACTGCAGTTCACTGACAGGTGTGTCATCACAGCTCACTGTGCTTTTCTAGATTCTGTGGATTGTTGTGGTTAATTAATCTGACCAGTAAAACTAGTACGATTCTATCCATCTCTTAAGTCTGATGTGATCAGCCATCTGGTCTAAACTCTTCTTCGATTCCAAAACTCAAACATGACTGAGAGCTAAAAATGGCCCAAATACTTTCATCTTCAGTGAATTGTGAGCATGGCTGCTTTCTCAGGTGTCACACTGAAGTTCAACAACATGGCAGTGATGAAAAAAAGGATTTAGAGGTTAAACTGACATAGAAGTTAGGGGGAAGTTGGCTTGTTAGTTTCCATCTAAGGATGAAATCCCACGTTATGACTGAGAGATTTATAAAAACTGAAACGTGCAGCTGTATTGCTTCATAGATGAAGACAGAAAGCTAAACAGCAGCCATGTTTATGGGGTTATTGAAGATGGGCTAACTAGCATATAAGCTAGCCCATAGCTTATATGCTAGCTTATATGCTAGCATATAAGCTAACTAGGTGGCTGCCTACAGACCTATGGTTAGGATAATATAGGAAAGCAAAGATGGAGGATGAATTTTAGACTTTTATCTCTCAACATAAATCAGTGTGAGGGTGTAAAAGAGATGAATGCAATCATATGTCAGAGAAAAGATGCTGAAAATGAAGCAAACTTCAGTCCAGAGGAGACCTGAGACAATCAGTCAACACGCTGCTGTGTGGTTTGGATTACTCGCTATGAAAAAGTCTCATGCCCACTCTTTTCTGAAGCATTTACATATTTGGTATCCGGCAAACTATGAGCCCAAGAGTTGAAAAAGACAACAGTTAATGAAAGCAGCTTGGAGCACAGCTTGGAAGAGCTAGCTTAGACCTTCATTCGATCCTCTCATCTAAACACTAAGCACTAGCAGAGGCTACTACAGATGTGCACCTACAAATACGTACATGTACAAAACACACGAGCGAGGTTGTTTTGTATTGATTTTGTTGCAGTAAAATAATAATATTCCTACAAAATGCTAACATCTATATTCATACAGCTGCTTTTCCATAACAGCTGGTTCAGCTATGAAATGCTTTTAAGTCTTTAAAGCCATTTGCCCCCAACTAATAACATAAACTGACAACAGGCAGCCTGCAGTGCTAAACGTGGAAGCAGGGAGAGGCTATAAAAATACCTTACATAAATGAGCCATTATAACCTGTATGAAAATCTTCTGATAGTCTAGGAAGATTATGAGAGGCATATAATGATGATATAAACAGACATGGTGTGTAACTGTAGACTTTTTCTTCTGCAGGAGGACACAGGCAGTCTTGCTGATGGTAGATTCAAATGCCAGAGATAAAAAATTCCCCTTTCAACAAACAGCAACACAGACAGGATGAACTTGTTTTACATGTAACATAAACCCCAAAATAAATGATAACAATTACTTTATTTTTAGGTTTCCTGTATATTTCATTTTGATAATTTTTTTAGAGCTTTTGTAACTTGTTACCTCTTTTTAGTCCCTTAGATTAACAAAACAATTATTATTTTGGCAATTTGTGACATTGTTGACAGCAGGAGGTGCTGTTAAAGTTCAGTTATCTGATGAAATTAACTCTGCTATGGCTTACATATCTTTTATTTTTATTTTTTTGCTTCTTGTATTTTATTTCTTGCTTTTTCTTTTTTTTTTCTTTTAAATCGGTTCAATTTTCTTTAAACATTTCTAAAAAAATAATTTAAATTTAAATGAATTAATGTATTTACTGTGTCACTCCTGGCACTCTTGGAGCCTTTTTCTTTGTTAATTCTTGTCATTAACTCTCTGTTGTGACAATGCCAATTGTGTGCTTGTTGCTGTATACGTTCACTTTTTCTCTTAGTAGGACGAAACTATTTGTTTCCATCTTTACATGCGATTTACATGCGAGTTATAATACCAAGAATATTACTAGACGTGTGCTCCAATTTAGCCAGAAACAATGAAGCTGGCATGCTGCACAGCTTGTTTGCCAAAAGACTTTAAGGTTGTCAGCAAGCCCCATTTATGTCTAAATGCTCTCTAAATTAAGATAATCTTTTTCTTCCCACCGAGTATGTTCGCATGCACAAAGAAATATTCTGTGCTAGCATCTGATCACATAATCACTTCCCCTGTGTGTCGTTAAAGGCGCGATCTTCTCTAACATCATCAGGTCAGCAGGGAGTTGTGCATGTGACAGTAACATAAAACACAATCTGTGAGGTGCTGCAGTCATCAGGCTTCACATGTTAATGAGTTTAATTTTCATCTCGAGCTTGCTCTTGGCTGTGTGCCCTCTGCGGCTCATTTTTATTTTTTAAGACCTGCTAAGTGTGAAGGCATGTGGCAATCTCCATGGCAACCTGCACCATAACTGCCTCAGTGCTTTGTAGGCTCACGAATCCCCCCGGCTATTTTTTAAAATTAAGTGGCGTTACACAATAAAATCAGTGACCTTTACACCTGCTACTACACCACCAGAGAAGCGGCGAGACTCAGAGGCTCAAAGTAGCAGCAGAGATGAGGACAGGGTATCATTTCTACAAGCAGAGTAAAGCTAAATGATGCATGATGCTGGCTTCCTGAATCCCTGATGGTTCTGATTGTCCCAAAAGGATGGATCAGTGAAATTATTATGTTCACAGAAAATGAATAATTACTTATGATTCAGTGCTTTTCCTATCTTTTCCTACTGGATGTATATGCTTTCATCTTATGCTAAAGGCGATCATCACTGCTCACTAATCTACCTTTAAGTTACCCCCCAAATAACTAATTAGAAAAGTAGAATTGGGAAAAATACCCCAAATGATTTTCCTAAGTTCAAGACGACATATTCAGATGATTTGTATTTTTTGACCTACAACTTCCTGACATTCTGTTTTCATTCTGTTATCAACTACCTGCTGCAATATTGTCACTTTATGATTTGTTCACAGTTCCTAAATGTCAAGATGTTTGAGAAAAACTACAACATAGATTGATGCAATACGAAAATGATTGTGAGGGTGCTGGGAATTCCCCAATTTGGCACAAGTTTTATTATAAGGAGGGCCTGAATGGAGTTCCCCAATTATCCACTGTTAGTGGGGTAAACCATCAGAGACTTGAGGGTGGGAGTGGGCTGAATCTTCGCTTTGATTTGATTTAGTTAGTTTGTATATTATTTAGCTGGGGTGTGTTTGTAGTCAGATGTATGTGAGGTGTGTTAAAATAACTGCAGTATTTCACTGTATATGTTTATTTGCAGCTGGACTGCGTTGGGGGAAATCTTTTAAATTATATTTGCTGTGGTATGACCGGCGCCTATTTAAGGAGGGTTTTTTGGGTGCTGGGTTGTTCATCTCTAGATGTGTAGCTAGTGAGAGAGTTAAACCTCTGTACTTGTAAAATAAATAATAATCAGAGCTCTGGAAATTCACATTACCTTGCGACTGCTACAATTATGTTGTTGAATTTTAAGGATGTAACTACGGTTTATGGATAAATGCAGACTTTAAAATATTTTTCACGCATCTCAGTGTAGTAGCGCACATCCCTTTAAATTATATTTCTTTTCCATGTCTTTATTAACCTGTTCTCTCTTCCTCATGCCTCCTTTGTCATGATTGTTTTGATGAAAAGTCTGTTCTCCATCATTCGTGTAGATTTGATTTATTAGCCATTCGTTTATAAGGGAGTTACCAGTAGTCATGTTTCATTAGTTTAGGTTTATAAACCTGCCTAGTGCTTTTTTTACAACAACTGTTTTAAATTAATAAAAACTCAGCAACAATGTGGCCTCTTATATGCTGTGTTTATCTGAGTCATGAATTTAGTGATTGTAACATATTTGGGGGCTTGTCCGGGATATAGATTCAATTCCTGTTGCATCCAAAGCAGACAAAATGATTAAAATAATTGTTTAGTTGATTGCTAGGATATAATAATCACACAATAACAGGATGATGGGAAAACTAGGCTAGTGTGACATCATTCTATCAGAATATACAAAGATGAAGGTAGAATTCGAGATGGTAGGATTTCCACAAATACAGGCTCTTGTTTATTTTTATTCTGTTATTATTACATTATTGCTGTACTGAGTTGATGCATGATAATGTTCTGCAAAGTGTGTGAAATATCTTTAAAATGTCTCATGGAAATACAGCCAGTGTCTTCTATATTTTGTTTCTCATGGGATATTGGGTATAGATATCAGTGGCGTTACAGAGGAGACAGATGATGAAGAAACAGAAACAACAACAAAACCCCACCAATAATTAAAGAAAAGAAGCTGGTTATTCTATAACGCTGCTCATTTAAGAAACAATAGGTTGATACTGGCAAAATGTGATTATGAGTTGTCGAGTTCACAACGCTACTGAATCCACCGTGATAATCGTCGTGATTCTGGGATTTCACACAGATTGCCAGACACAGCATCTTTGTATTTTGGTCGGAGATAATGACTCTAAAAAAGTTTTCAGATTCATTGGAGTTACAAAAAAGTTGTTGTTTTTTTAATAGCTTTACTCGAGCTTTAATTATAATGATGAGGAAAAAAGAAAATGAACTAGAGGGAGGGTCTGAATTCACACTTTTATGGAGGGGCAAAAATACAGCACATGGATGTGATGAAAGGTGAAATGAGCAATGCATCACAATAACTATTTTATCTTAACTATATTGTTTTGATAAGGGTGTGCCCTGAGTTAAAATGTGATTAATTGCACAGAACTGAAACTTACTGCAAAAATTGAATAAGTGGAGTTAATGCCCCTAAATGCTTAAAAGAAACCAACACTTATAACTTATAATCCTGTAGAAAAGTACAGACTATCTAAAAAAGAAACTGAATGTTCTTTTCTCTGCTTCTTCCTGACTTTGTGCATCAGTTTGTAAGTACAGTACACAAATCCGCAGATGTACATTTACAAATCCACCCACCTGCCGCATTCCCTGTTGGGAAATATGCAAAGTGTTATGTAAAACACTGAAGGGAAAAGTACTAACTGTAAATTTGGACGTGACTGAAGCTTTTGTGCAGTCACTTTGTCACTCTGTGCTCTATGTTCTCTGCAGGTTTCTGCAGCTTTAGCATTGATTCTTTTATCGCGGATTCACATCAAAGCATCAAAATGTGAGTAAAGTATCGATAAACGCTGCCTCACAAACAAACCTGCTGGCTCATTTTACAAACAAATACATGCAAATGTGCACGTGCTGAACACACAGAGCATTATCCACCTCCCATCTCCAAGCCCTCTGACTCTCCGCTCGTCCTTCTGAACCACTGCGGAAGGAAACCAGCAGCGCTTTGCACACCAACAGGCAGAAACTGGTTTGTATGCAGACAGAGTATCTTCAACACTGAGCACAGGAGATTCAATTTATTATGCACACTCAGCAGAAGACATAAGGGTGGGAGAGATAATCTATATTTGGTAGGATAGAGAGGTGATGTAGCAAAAAGACAGAGAGATTGGGGGAAGAAGCTGTTGCAGGATTTAGGCTGTTATTATTATGGACACACCTGAACATTCATACAAAGTGCTGCAGCTCTGCGATCAGTGACGCCTGCAGCAGTTGGCACAAGACGCTTGCTGCTGGCACATTAATTCATTGCTGAATCTTGCACACAAATCCTTCCACTGCAACACTGGCCGAGTTTACTCTGATACTGTAAACACATTCAAATGAAAGCAAAGACTGCAAAGACTGCAAAGACTGCAGTTTAGGCTTAGAAAAAGATATTGAAATAATGAAAAAAAGGTTTGAACATGACTTATTTGATAACTGGAGTGTTATTATTATATTCTGCATGTAAAGTGACAAAAAGACTCACAGATTAAAGGTGGGGACCCCATAATATTTTTTTTGTGAAACATCTTAAAAAATAAACAGAATTATTATCATTTTGTGCCGAAAACTATCTGAAAATAGAGGTTAGTATGCAAACTGGCAAAACTCGGTAGTTTGCAGCATTGTGGTGAAGTTTATGGTAATACGCCATGTTGGACTGGTAAAGGGTAAACTGTGTTATTCAGGTCAGTGTTAAGTTACATCAAGGGTACTGGACAACACTTTAAATTTAAACTGAAGATGCTGATTAGACTCATGAAAGCTTCTGAATGAACAGGTTCAATCCAGATAATCTCAGAGCAGCAGAGCAGGTCAGCTGATCACTGCCTATAAACAAATCTACTGGAGCTCACAAGGAAATGATTAGATGACTTTCTTTTCTCCACGTTACAATACTACATCAGATTTTAGGGTTTTCCTGCTTGCCAGACTACCCTGGCTTCACCCATTAGTTTGTGAACTCACATTTTGAAGCTTAGGATTCAGGATTTTGGTCAAAACTTCTGAAAGCATTGCTTGAACAGTGCTTACGGCTCTGAGTTGTTAAACCCTGACATCACTTCAGAATTGAAGGTAAATTAATTGGACTCTCTCAGGGCTCATGTGATTCTGCTAAATGAATTTCATCCCGACTGTCCACTAAATATCAAAGAAATCAGCTGAAGTGGTTTGGAGATGTCCCACTGAAGGAAAATAAAACATTATCTCCTCAGCAGAGGAAATTACAACTCTGTCTCTCACAGGCAGCATTTTCTGCTCACACACACACACACTGACTGAAGTGCTTCACTTGGAAGGGAGCAGCATTTATCAGGGCGTTAACTGATTGCCTTTCACCTTTAGGAGCCGGTTTTGCTAAGCATGCTCACTGACAGCACGTCTGGGGCCTGTTAGCTGTGTTTCACACTATCACCTCTTCAGTGTGCAGCCCATCATTGTGATAGGAGTCAGGAAAGAGGAATGCGGTTAATCATAGAAGAAGCTGTCTGACCACATATCGATCATAGCTGCCGTCTCTCTTTCACTTTAGCTGTCACTGTGTAGACACGAGTTCAGTCACTGTTGCTGCACATGTAACAGCTCAGTCACGGCTGGAGTTGCACTCAAGCAATGCTTTGAAGACTTAATGATTCTGTCATCCACCCCGCTGGGTGGTGTGGAAAACAGGCGGGCTTTTCAATGAAAACACAGTACGCCGCTGAAGTTGGAGAAACACCACGACAACAGGCTCCTACCTTCTGGTTTCTGTCTTCCTACTAAAGTTTTGCTTCAGGAATTTGCACATGAGCAGCACTGAGGTCGGGGCACAAGCGTGACCTCCCCTGGAGCAAATGTTATCAGCAGAGGTGCTTTAATCGCTTTTACATCTTTGTGTTCAACATCTGGTCTTGGGTAAAAGAACTGTTCCAACATCTGTGCAGATGTTGAGGACGACTCCCAGTCCTAACCTGTAACCGCTTTCTTATTATCTGAACTAGCCGGGGGTTTATAATGCACGTTAAGTTCACCATGCAACAAATGAGGCACAATTTAAGTGTGGATAAACAAAAAATGGGTGTTGTCCGAAGAAAGGCTGTAGCGTATATGGAGAGGACACTGCGTGACCATCTTTTTTGCAAATCAAAAGTTAAGAAACAAAGGCACGTGTTTGCATGTTGGTATTTCATGCTTCGGCTGACTGTATCTATGTTGTGCATGGAAAAAAATCGAGGCGATAATGCTGCTGTTTCAGATGGATTTATCTGTTTTGCTCATTTCAGTTTACTTTTTGTTTCTAGAGTCTAGATTTAATGATTTAAGCAGATATGTGGGCAGGTGACGAGCTTAGTCTCAGACTGTTGTCTGGTAGGTAAAGTAATGAGGAAAGTAATGACCTGTTTTCAAAGGAAGTTACTTTTATGAGCCCAACACCAAAAACAAACGTTGTTGTCGGCGAGTTCTGTGATACCGAATAAATCACAAGAAAATCATTTAAGATATCCCAAAACACCTGAGTATCTAAAGAAGGACTAAAAAACACACAATGACAGAATATATTTATGGCCTCTGTAATGATCTACATCCATTTAATATCACAGTGTCGTTAGATTTCAGTGACGTAGCTTCTGAATTATTATCTATCTGATTTTCTGTCCCTTACAGCTACGCTCCTCTCATTTGAGCTTCTTTTTCAGAGTTTAAAGTTTACTTGGTAAATGGTAAATGGCCTGTATTTGTAAAGCGCCTTACTAGTCCCTAAGGACCCCAAAGCGCTTTACATATCCAGTCATCCACCCATTCACAAACACATTCACACACTGGTGATGGCAGCTACATTGTAGCCACAGCCACCCTGGGGCGCATTGACAGAGGCGAGGCTGCCGGACACTGGCGCCACCGGGCCCTCTGACCACCACCAGTAGGCAACGGGTGAAGTGTCTTGCCCAAGGACACAACGAACGAGACTGTCCAAGCCAGGGCTCGAACCGGCAACCTTCCGATTACAAGGCGAACTCCCAACTCTTGAGCCACGATCGCCCACTTCTGTTTACTAATTCTCTTGATTTGATAAGCGCCCCCTACAGGAATAAATAGGTAATGACTCTGAGAAGACTAATGAGGACCAACTTAAGGCACCTGTATTTCACTAAATATAAAATCAAGCAACAAAGGTGATGCAGCATATGACCTAATCTACATTGTCTCTTTCCTAATATTCAGGGGTATTTTTGGCAACTTAATCTTCTCTCATTGGTTAAACTTTGATACATGAGTGATTTATAAGTACTAGTATAAGTACTGAGATAGAGCAGTAAAGTATAGAGGCACCTTTTACTAAGCTGTAAACAGACCTGACTTCCTCGTATCCTTCTTTCTCTAACAGGGAGCAGTGAGCCTAAAGCTGCGCTAAGCCTGAGCATAAAGGAGCTCTTATGTATCTTTCCACAGCAGCTTTGTGTACCTGGCACAACGATAAGCTTGTCCCGAGGACGTGCACATTTTCAACATATTCCACATTCTTTGTTTCTTTCTATTGTGGCACTCTTGCAGCACGAAGTCATGCATTCACGACTCACCAGGACAGCGTTGAAGCGTTCCTCCAGCTCTTCTTCAGGTGGCATCGGGAGTTTCGCCCCGGCTGTTTGTCTCTGGGGCCCCGTGGACCCCGGGCCCGATGGCTTGCCATCCTTTCCCTGAGAAACCTCAAGGCTTCCTGCTGCATTCCCCATGACTGGCAATCCAATAGATCCAAAAAACACACATATGCACCAAACTCAAAAAGCAGTCACTGCCAGAGTCTCAAAAAGGATCAAATGTGGGTCTGTCTGCTCATCCAAAGTTAGGTTCGGTGTAGCTTGTGGCCTTCCATTATCTCCACAACTTTCTGTGTTGGTTTACATTTATTACTTGTCAGCTTTCAGTTTTCTGACAAACAGAAGAATGAAATCCACCCCAGCCTCTGAATGACAGCTCAGACCTGGCTCAGGTCCTAGTGTATTATGAAACCCTAGAAAGAGGGAAGGGGATATCCTGACAGGGACGGACGGACTGACAGCTGAGCGAGTGACAGAGGAAAGGGGGAGGAGGGAGACTTCAGAGCCCGAGGCAACTGCTGAACAGCAGGCTGAAATAACAACAGGGAAAAAATCAACAGAAGAAGATAAACAGCAAAATATAGGCAGCACTTTGGTGTGGAGGAAACTCAGGAGGAAACTACTCCCAAAGCTGCTGCAGGTAAGCACACTCAGCTGGAGCTCCAGGTGATCTGTGGAGGTTCTTCATCTGCTGCTGGATGCTGGCAGTCGGTGGACCTCTGAACTCCATATCCAGAGTAAAAGAAAAGAGGGGAAAAAACAGGGAAGAGCAGAGAACCGGCAGGCAGCCACTCTGTCTATCCGACAGGAGAGAAACTGAAGGCAGCAGTGGCATTAGTTCTAATAGCACAGAGCACTCTGGGTCCTAATGCCTCCCTATTCAGGCTGCACCTGACCATGGGAGCTTTCAGAGCAGGTGTGTCAGACGCATTTTAGTTCATAGGCCACATGACACTCAGTCAAGTTCAAGTGGGCCGAACCAGTAAAAGCCAAACAATATACAAAAAATATCTTTAGTTCATAAATGCAAAGAAGTACATTCTGAAAATCACATTTTTTACTTTTAAACAGCTACTAATCTCTAAGAAAAAATGAGATTGCTGCAGTGAAAACATTAAACTCAACCAGAGCAACAGAATAGCTTAAACAAAGAATAATTAATAAATTAAAGGAGCATCTGAAGAAAAAATGAAAGAAGTTACAGTATCATATGATTGTTGGGTTTTTCTCTGTATGTATGATTGTAGGGTCTACCTTACAATATAAACTGCCTCGAGGCGACTGCTGTTGTGATTTGGTGCTGTATAAATAAAATTGAATTGAATTTACAATCTAAATAACATGCAGCTCTCTGACGACTCTGCAATAGTCGGCCTCATCACTGATGGGGACGACAGGAAGTACAGAGAACTGACACAAGGCTTTGTGGACTGGTGCCAGCAGAAGTGCCTCCAGATCAACACTAATAAAACCAAGGAGCTGGTGGTAGACTTCCACAGGCACAAACATCCTCCTCTGCAACCACTGAACATCCAAGGTATGGACGTCGAGGCTGTGGACAGCTACAGGTACCTTGGTGTTCATCTGAACAATAAACTGGACTGGACTCATAACTCAGACGCCCTCTACAGGAAAGGGCAGAGCAGGCTGTACCTGCTGCGGAGACTCAGGTCTTTTGGAGTGAAGGGCCCACTCCTGAAGACCTTCTATGACTCTGAGGTGGCCTCAGCCATCTTTTATGGTGTGGTCTGCTGGGATGGCAACCACTCTGCCGGGGACAGGAAGAGACTGAACAGGCTGATCCGCAGGGCCAGCTCTGTTCTAGGATGTCCTCTGGACCCAGTGGAGGTGGTGAGTGACAGGAGAACGGTGGCTAAGCTGTCGTCCCTGTTGGACAACATCTCCCACCCCATGCATGAGACTCTGACAGCACTGAGCAGCTCCTTCAGTGGGAGACTGCGGCACCCACGGTGTGGGACGGAGAGATTTCAAAGGTCTTTCCTCCCCACTGCTGTCAGACTCCACAACAAAGACTTTTACAGCTGATCAAACACACACAAACCCACATGTGCAATAAGACTAAGTGCAATACTCGTTCTCTGACAAAGTTGTATTTTTAGTCAGTTGTATATAGCATTTGTATTCTATTTTTATCCTATTGTATATATTATTTTATTTTATTCTATTCTGTACAGTTGTGTACAGTATCTTATTCTTATTGTATTCCAGTGTTCTCTCATTTTTGCTACATAACTTTGCACTGTCCAATTTCTGCTGTGACAAAACAAATTTTCGATGCCTCTTCGTGTGATATATTACTCGATGTGGTTTCTTGATTTCTTTAGACCAAGCACTGAAGGTCAAGATGAGCAGGTATGCTCATCAGTTGCATACCTGCTGAAGTTCAGGGTCTGGCTGGGCTGGGGTCAGCAAACATTCAGCGTCAGCATCACTAGCTAGCTTAGCGTTAGCATGGTGTCTGTGCAGATGCTTGCAAAGAGCCAAAGTGATGTTAGCTGAATGATGCAGCTGTTTTGCTCCTGGATGCAGTGTACCATTTACCACAAGTGCTCTCGTCCTTTTGTGCAAAAGAATAAAAGATATGTTCACATCCAGGCTGTAGACTGCATCGCTATTCTCCTCCTCAGACACATGAAATGAAACGTGCAACTGTAACTGGTAAGCGGGATCGACAGACAAGCAGACTATCAAACATATTGCGAGAGCAGTAAACGGATAGAAAAACACAATGAAACTCTATCAGTTATGGATTGGCCTCCTCAGAGCCTCAATATTATTGAAGTATTCTTATGACTAGGGATGGGTACCGGTATCCGGTGCCATGATGGCACCGGTTCTGATATAAACGGTAGTAACCAGACCGAAAAGCAGCGCACATTTCGGTGCTTTATTTCGGTGCTTTTTTTTCCTGAGATGTGATACACTTTGAATTCTAGCCAATCATTTTACGTTTCCGGGGATAGTAGGTGGGTCCAGGTACGTACGTTCTTTTAGAGCAGAGCTACAGGTTAAAAATGCCCAAGGCGAAGCGGTCAAAAGTCTGGCTGTACTTCACAGCAAAAGATGCAAACTCAGCAGCTGCAACAAGTGCTTTAAGGTGATACTGTGGAAAGGAGGTAACACCTGAAATCCGATGAAACACCTGGCGACGCATAGCGTTTTTTTTAAAAGCTGAAAAATGCGCCGTATTTGATAGCTTGCTGCGAGACCTCACACCGAGCACATCTACTGCAGGTGTGGTGCCTGTTATCGGACGAAGAGTTAGCAACATCCCCCAAAAACCCGAAGAGGAGAGTCCTGGCCCCTAGCCCTGCCAGTGCAGCAGAAATGATGAGGATGATGATGCAGCAGCAGCCGTTCTTCTCTGCGTGAGTAGCTTAATGTTGTTCGTGTATAATTTACATTGAGTAGGCTAACCACGTTATTACATTAATGCATGTAAGGTGAACTAGCAAACACCATCATAGCTACATGCGGCTGTCTTCTTGTTTGATGGCAGATACTCCCTTCACCCTGGCCAAAAAGGCTAAAATGACCAAATAAAAAGTGGGAAACAGTTAAACATGAGAGGTTTTTGGACAAAGTTTTTGTTTTTTCCATTGTTTAAGCTGCTTCCAGCCAAGAGTGATACCATATATGCCCTATAGCTGCAGAAAAGGCTAACATTGTTATCTTTTTACAAAAAAAACAGCTGAACATGAGAGGTTTTTGGACCAATTTTGTGTTCTCCATTCTTTAAGCACCGGTTTGAGCACCGTTTAAGCACCGGCACCGTTTCAAAAGTACCGGTTTGGCACCGGTATCAGATAAAACCTAAACGATACCCATCCCTACTTATGACAGATAACTAGTATAAGGTCCAAAGCAATATCAGGGCCAGTGCAGGGAAAACATCATCAGACCAAAGACTCAGAATAAAGCATAAACTTTAAGAGTAGCCAAATCAAGAATCTGGCATATTCTTAAATAAGATGAAGGCACTGGCCTCCTCAGCAACACCAAAGGCTGGACTACAGAAGACAACCAAAGAGTATGATGACATGGTTAAGAAAAACAATAATATAACATGTAACCACGTCCAGAAGACTTGATGGAGGCAAGCATATCATTATCTACAATGAACAGGAGGGAGCTGCTTTACTACAGCATTTGGTGACATTGATGGGTTCAAGACTGCAAGCAATCATTGTCTTCATCAGAAATGGGCAGTAACGCGTTACTGTAACGTTTTTTAAAGTAACGAGTAAAGTAAGGGATTACATTGCAAACACGGTAATTAGATTACCCGTACTTTCCTGTAGGAACGCTGCGTTACTGCGTTACTAAACCGTGATTTTTTTGTGAGAATGTCTCATGACAGTGACGTAAGCGCGTGCGACGTTCGTGACAACAGCTGTGTGCAGATCAACAATGGATCATATATCGAGTGCAGAGAGAGTATGAGCATGCAGCGTTTAAAGCGTGGAAGTACTGACCTTACTTTGAGTTTGATTCCATAAAAAGTGACAAAAACATTAGTGTCCGTTGTGCGTGGGAAGAAAACTTCTTTTTACAGCGAAAAAACCCTAAACAAGCACCGAGTTCGCAACAACGTAATGGGAAATTCACAGAGAAACTCGCGGATCCTTCCACTGACCGCTGCGGCACACCTGCACCAAGGTAAACCTCCGCCAACACGTTCTCACTCCCAAAGCGTCACATTTTAGGCTAGGTGACAAATCGTCAACATATTACGTTTTCGGCTACCCACCACGTTCCTAAATGACGACCTCGGAAAAATGAGGAAATATGAGAACCGTATGGACTCAATCTACACATGTTCGCTCTTTTTCTTCAAATCGCTTAGAAACACGCTATTTAACATCATTAAAGTCATGGTTAAGGTCAGGAAAAAGGTTATGGTTAGGGCTAGGGATAAGGTTAGGTTTAGGGCTGGAATACAGGGCTGGAACGTCTATTACCGCGGGAGCGTCATTGCACTGGATTTCGGCCATAACCCGCCACGTACCATAAGAACGCCGAAGGTCTCCTTTCGCGTTCCTCAGGAACGCCGCGGGACGTGACAAAACGTCGGCATGTTACGCCTCGGGAGTGAGAACTGCCTCCGCCTACCTCATTCCTGCTTTACAGGTGAAAATAGAGCAACAGGACCGCTAGTCTTTGACTTTATTTATTTTCTGCTGTGTTTTACTTGCATCTATTTGAAAGACTGAGTGTAAACACAAAAAATATTTTATTTTATGTGCTGGAATGTGCAGAAAATAGTTTTAAATGTTAAACTAATTTCTTCAAGTCAGAGAATGGTGCATATAATTTAATTTTTACTTGATGCATACAATTGACCAACACTGGTCTTCATCCAAGTATTACAAACAATTCTGCATCTTAAATGTGCATAAAAATGAATCTAATTCTTGAAGAGTTCATGTGAATGTTTTGCATAAAAAACAACAACAACAAAAAAATAACCCTGAAATTAAAGCTCAAAGTCTGCACTTTGATCAGATTTTGATTAACTACAAAAAAAAAATATTTGTCTGTCAATTTTATGACACTAAATCCGTTCATGTCTCGTGTCTTGCATTGTTCGAACAAAGGAGAAATCCAAAATAGAAATAATGAGAAAATGCCTCTTTAGAGGTCACACTATTCCTAAACACCACATTTTTAAACATCTGTACTGACAGAGCTTCACCACCACCGCATCCTGAGGAGCAACAATAAAATAGCTTTTATTATTATTTTTAACTTTAATGGAAAACTCCAAAACAATACATCAGCCTTAAAATCATAAACACTGACGTGATGTGTCATTTAAAGCCACAGACGTTGGAGGACTGGTACTTATATAAGTCAAAATAAAGCAGTTAATGACTCTTTCTAAATTAACAAATAATCCATCAATCAGTAGTACAAATGGAAAGGGAGTTTACAGACAAAACATTAAACACTCATTAAAACAAACAAACAAAAAAACATTGTTGAATTCAAAATAAAAACAGCATTTTTTTTACAGAATGAGTTATTAAACAGATTAAAAATTCGAATTAAGATGTGTTGGATATGTTGCTCCACTGCATCACAGAGCAGTTTTAGAACAACTGAGAGTCATAAATGCTTGTTTATTTATTGTGTATTTGCAAATACAAGCCCAGAACAACTTTGGGGTTTTTCTTCCACCAAAATTTTAGAGCCTTTTGTCACCACAAACACACCAAACAAGTGTTCCTTCAAAATCTGTGCATTTATTACTCATACCTGCTACAGACAGAAGTACTAAATGCTTAGTTTCTAGGGTTTTATTAAACCAAGAACATCACAATGGGGCTCAGTACTGCAGATTTATTAAAACAGATGGTCAGTGTGGAGAGATCTGACTTACTCTTGTCTCACTGTGTTAAATAAAAAAGGGGACTTAGATTATATTAAATATGTTTAACTTTCCTCAGCTCTGTACCTGTATGCTGTACAGTGTCCTGTCATCTAAGACTTTGTATCAGGCTGACATCTGGTGGGCAAAACTGTATTACAGTTTTCAAAGAGTGGGCTAAAGATGCCACGCAGCAGTGAAATGGACCCAATCAGAGCAGTTAGTCAAAGTCAAAAGAGCGGCTTTATTTTTTTATATCACCTTTATTTAGACAGGTAAATCTCATTGAAACACAAGGTCTCGTTTTCAAGAGCAGCCTGAATGTGTTAAAACACACTATAGTCATTACATTTCATAAAAGCAACTAACTGGAAAAATACAACTTAAAATAAAAGACTGTAGAAATAAAACCTTACAAACAGGAACAGCCATGCAATGATGTTTTGTCTATTATCCTTACAATTTATTAAAAAACCCTTATAGTATAGTATATATATAGTATAAGGAGCATTGTAGGAAAATGCCTTTTCCCAAGTTCTGAGTTTATAGTTAGTTAATAAGGTGGGATAGCCACCTTTTTCTAAGGGTAGTATGAAAGCTGTTTTCTGAACATCAGGAACAGTATTAGTTTGAGTGGAAATATTACAAATATGTGACACTGGTTGGGCTATAAGACCTGCAGCGAGGTGTAAGAGATAGGGAGAATGCTATCAGACCTGCAGATTTTTTTAGGATGGGGAGGAAGTTTAGAGGAGGAAAAATAGAGAAGAAGAAGATGGAGAGAGGAAAAAACACTGAGAATCTGCTGAAGAAAAAAAAAGACACACCAGAGAATCCACAACATGTGCCCAAAAACAGTAAATAATAAATAATAATAAATAAGTAATGTTACTGAACAGCACAAAGTACTAATAATACAAGCAACAGCCACAGTGCAGAGCCCACAGGGGCTGTGACGTTGAGCCCACAGGCTCTGCCGTGGTCCACACCAGAGATTGGACACCCAAGGGCACCCCACCCCCAGCAGGGGCCCTGGGCAGGCAGCCACAAGTGAGCCAGAGCCACCTGGCACTGGACAGCGAGAACCACCAATGCCACTGGCAGGGAGTGTGGTCGGGGGAAATAGACAAGGGGGAGTCAAAAACCTGTCCTGACACGTAGACATATACAACAGACACACAAAGACACAATAGAGAGATGTTATAGATCTTGTAATGGTATATTCTCGCCCCAACCGGTCGCAGCAGATGGCCCCGCCCCTTCCTGAGCCTGGTTCTGCTGGAGGTTTCTTCCTGTTAAAAGGGAGTTTTTCCTTCCCACTGTCGCCAAAGTGCTGCTCATAGGGGGTCATATGATTGTTGGGTTTTTCTCTGTATCTATGAAGCGCCTTGAGGCGACTTTTGTTGTGATTTGGCGCTATTTAAATAAAATTGAATTGAATTGAATATTTATGGTGTCTTTCCGTTTGGGTTACTTCATAGTGGAAAACTGTTGTTTGCAAGAGAACATTCATATGTTAGTGTGTGCAGAAATACCATTTTTTTTGTATTACTATGATTAAAATTAGAGCAAATATGTTGTTTGTTTATCATCTAAAAAATAAACAAAGTTTCAAGTACAAACAAGAAGTTAAGTCTAAGTAGGAAGTGAGAAAAGGGCCCACAGACCGAGCATGACCTCGAGATTTTAATCTGTCCATTTTGTGTGTGCAGGAAGCTCGGGGTATTTTGGAGGGTTTGTTTGATAATTGTGCTTAATAACAGCTCAGCACAAAAGAGGCTGAATAAACAGAATCAGTCAGTAGAATTCTGATTAGCTCAGCAACTTTGGTTTGGTTTTGTCCTCTGAGCTCAATAAAACTTGGAAAACTCAATCGACTTTTTGCTACTTACATCAAAACAAATAAGCTCTTATTTTTGTTATTATACTTTAAAATAATAAAAAGTATGACACAGGAACTAAAGGTGTGAAAAAATGTTGGCTTCTCAGTCGGTTTTGAATTGTATATTTCAGCCATTTTCATACTTACAGAACATGCTAACGTGGAAATCACTAACCTGGCCTTCCAGGCTGTAAAGCTGAATTTAAGGATAATTTTTGTTTTAATTCTACTACCATTGAAAGCCAGTTAGAAGTAACCCTTGAAGCTCTTCATATTTCAGGCCTTCTTTAAGAAAATTAATGACTGGGTGTGTATCAGAAGGCCTGGAAACTATTTTAATGGGCATCACACCACATATTTATTGACATATACTGTGTCAAAATTCATCATTAAGAGTAAAGAGGAGGACGTCAGATATCACGTTTATAAGGGAAGAGAGTTAAAGTTAGACAGGTCGGACAGATGGATGGTCTCGTTTGGTTCAGAATTCCAAAGTTTTCAAATATGAGCAAATTAATTTGATAATGCAGACAAACACCTGGATTTTCTTGTGTCAAACTGTCTTGTTGTGGCTTTTTATTCATGATTACTGAGTTAGCCGTCCAATTAAAGTAGCAAACATCTCTATTAATTAATATGAGAATAATACTACATAAATAAGAAACAGCATGTGCCAATTTGTCCAAAAACATATTTGCAAACACTCGTACGCTCCTCTCACCACGGGCTGCAGCTCAGACGTGTTTACAGAAAGATGCCTCAGCGGATGGGTGCTAAAACCACCAAAGCTTTCTCCGAAAAACATGCAAGTACCGGAGATTATAAAGAGCAACGCATACTGGCACAAACAGACCGACGTATGAATGCACTGAAAAGGCAAACCCATCTGACTGCAGCACAATGTGGAGTCTAATAAAGAGCTGGAAATGAGAAATAGGCTAACCCTTGTCTGCAGTTTCTGTGACTAAAACGGAGCCTCAGCAAGCTTTGATGATAGCCACGGTAGCGTGTGTGTGTTTGCATGTGCGTGTAAATGCATTACTCATGTTGTGGGCACATAAACTAGTTTGGGTTTTTTTTTCAGTCCACTTCTGTGCACCTGTCACTCTTCTGGGAACAGAAACAAGGTCCCCAGAAGGTATATCATTCATTTACAGTATGGAAACTGGGACGGAGGTTACAATGTAGCAAGCGGTGGTTCAAATCTCCACAACCATGAATGTGAGTCATTACAGCACTCTGAAATCCAACTCTCTGTGTGTGTTTGTGAACTGGAAATGTATGAAATTAATCTTTAATTACACATACTGAGCATCTCAAAGATCGATCCTTCAGAGAGATAACAGATGCAAAAATAGCCTGAAGGAACAATTTAACTGTAACATTACAAATGTACTTGATATGTCTTAAAAATATAAGAAAAATACTGATATATGACCAAAAACTGGATGCTCTTTTCTTCTTCTGCACAATGAGGGAATAAAATAGGAAATTACAACTTTTGTTTTAGGACCACTGAAGGTCTTACACAGAAAAATGAGAAAAATCTGACAAATTACAGGAAACAAACAAACTAATTAAGGAGGAAACACAGTGTTTCTGTTTTATGTTAGGCTGGAAATTCATCCAAAATAAAACAACAAGCTGAAAACTTGTTTTCATTACACAGACTAACTTGGACTGGATTGATTTTAAACAATCAATACTGGCCTAGAATTAGTTCATCTGTATTTTTCCCGATAGATGATATGATACATGATATATGTAACATTTGGCTCGCTGTCCCTACATTAGGGACAAAGACACAAGATACACTATATCAGTTATTACTACTAAATTACTGAGAGGCTCTGTGGGAGATCTGATGCTATGGTGAAAAGTTTGCTCCGCACTGCATATGAAGCAGATGCCCACAGGCAGTTGACACTGCTCGCGGTTTACAGGTTGACATTTGAAAATGTTGTAAACAAACCTTCAGCAATGAATCTGTTTCCTAAACAAAAACAAGAGTCATCAATGTCCAAGTTTTGTTTGGTGAAAGGCCAAAACCTCTCTGGTGGATGCAAAACCCTATAGACACTTTTCAATTTGACATGTTAAATAACGGTGTAGATGGCAGGCACGGGTGCTCACTTGCACAACACAAGTGGTGAACCAAGCAAAAGACAACGGGGACCACAGGACATCAGAGTGTTTGAGCAGAAATAAGAACAGTGGTGAAAACATGTCAGGCTCATGCACACGCTCCTCATACAGATGTGGCACTACACAAAAATGTAAACATTGCTTTATTCCAAATAGATTTTTTTGAAGTATTTAGCCTCCAAATAAAAGTCCTAATCCTACTATAACAACATCATCCATGTTTTTGTGTGAGATTACAGAAACACATTGATAACCTGATTCATAAGCATGCATCTGATCGGCCCCCACATCTGGAAAATGTGCGTGCGTTATGTACAAATTTGCACTGAAATAAAAAATGCATTTTTAGAAAATAAAATTCACCTCTCAGCTCGCTCACCCATAGTTCAGGCTTTTGTTTAACTGCGTGAAAACGATCAGCACGAACGCATTCTGCGGTTCAGTCGCTTGAAAAAAAAAAAAAAACTAACTGAAAAACAGAAGATATTTTATGACCTTCTGTTTCTTCTTTCTCATGTGTTGCAAATGAGCGTGTGGTTAGACGTTTCAAAACTGAAGTGACTCCAGCCGTCTGTTGAAGGGTGATAAACACGTTGACCACGCTGCTTTTTTCTTGCGCTGTGACCACTGGGACTAATGATGACATGGGATTCTTGTCAAACCGCAGAAAACCGAGGACCGAAGGCAATTTTTCAACTTTCCGTTTTGGTCACCGCTAAGAGTGTTGTTTGATCAGATACGAATTATCTAAGCCATGAAACTGACTTCAGGAAAGTTTCACATTGGTAGCTGATACAAATCGACTTCTGTCACACAGCACTTTAGACTGACTTTAGTGGGATTATGGTGCAACAAATTATGAGAGGATTAATATGCTCCTGTTTTATTGAAATGTCACCTACGTGTTGTGTGTAGATGGAAATTCTTGTAATAGAAAATCTAAGAGGGCCGAATGTAAGCATGATAACATGTTTTGCATGTCGTTAAAATACAATCTAAGCTTATTCAACTTATATTACTCAGTCATTTCTGAATCTCAATGATTACCTCTAATGTGAAGACGTCTTCAGGTCTAACAGCTGATGGGGGGTTAGGTATTTATTGCATGGGATCTTAAATGTGCGTCATACAGCATCAAACAGTATAATGCAAGTCTTGGGTTTTGCTTCCAAGCAGCTGGTAATTTTGTAAGTTTTCAAAATGTGGTCTTGAGAAACATTGAATACTTTTTCACTCATTTTCAGTCCAGATGTTTTTGTTTGATTGTTAAAACTGACCTATTAATCATGCAAACTTAAAAAAAGAATGTCGAAAAGTGTTTTAATTCAATTTGAGCAATTGCTTTGACGACAGTGGGAAGGAAAAACTCCTTTTTAACAGGAAGGAACCTCTAGAAGAAGCCTCATCTGCTGTGACCGGTTCTTGTCACACGACAGCACAAAGACATGCTGTGTCTTTAATAATAATTAAGAATTACATGCAGAGAGGTGTATAAACACATAGTGAGTGAAGAGGGTGACTGAAAAAGACTTAAAAGTAGAGATAGTGTCTGTCTCCTGAATCCAAACTGGAAGCTGGTTCCACAGAAGAGGGGCCTGAAAACTGAAGGCTCTGCCTCCCATTCTACTTTTAAATACTCTAGGAACAACAAGTAGGCCTGCAGAGCGAGAGTGAAGGTGTTCAGTGTATGAGGTCTTGAGCCTGATAATTCAAGACCTTGTTTGTGAGGAGCAGGATTTTGAATCCGAGCAAGTATCTGCTTAGATACTAAATTTCAAGATCAAGTACAACTAGAAAAATTTGCATTCCCTGTGAAAATGCAGTGTGAATGCCTTGTACTGGAATATGGTGAAAACAGTCGAAAAGCAGCATTATCTGAAAAGAGCTGTAGAAGCAGAAGTCTTTGCTGAAAATGGCTGTATTTGAAAGGGTACACTATGCAGTGTCAATAAAGCAGAGTACATGCAAGTAGGGAAGATGTGCAGTAAATGTTACAGGTAGGATTCGGACCTATGCCACTAGATCTCACAGCAGCTGCTCTTCCCATTGAGCTAAACTAGCTCTGGTCTCAAATATGATATGATGAGAGAAAAAATGTTCACTGTGCAGAAGAAGCTAAATGTTGCTGAAAAGAGCTTAAAATGCTGAAGGTTCAGCAAAAAAAAGATAAGGAACCTGAAAATTGTGCTCAAAAGAGTAGAAGAGGCTGAAAATTGTGCTAAAAAGAAGTGGAAAAAGCTGAAATTTGTACTGAAAAGAGGTGAATCGGCAAAATTATTTTTGCTGAAAAAAGGTCAAGAAGCAGAACTTTGCGCTGAAAACAGGTGAATCAGCAGAATTTCTGCTGAAAAGAGGTAAATAAGCTGAAGTTTATGCTGAAAACAGCTGAAGAAGCTGGAATTTGTTTTGAAAAGTAGCGAAAAACTGAAAAATTCTGCTAAAAAAAAGGTGAAAAAGCTGAAATTTGTGTTGTAAAAGGGTTTAAACAGTTGAAGTTTTAACTGAAGAAAATGTTGCCATAAGCAGGATTCGATCCCTGCCCTCCTACTCTGAGAACGGCTGCTTATCTCACTGAGCTAAAACATGGCTCAGCCCAGCAAGCAAAACTGGTGATCACACTGATAATGTGGTCCTGTTCAGCAAAATGGGCCAAAAAAAATGACATAAAAAGCTCAATATCTGAAAAAGTATAAAAGTTATGAGCACCAAAAGTCATAGCAGGCATTAGCAGAAAGAGCTGAACAGTTTAGATTTTGAACAGTGAAAATCGGCTGAAAACTGAGGAAATAGTTAAGTGGCAACTTGAAGAATAATAAAGGATAAAGAATAAAGAGAAACAGGATCTCAGTAGTGTGGATGCCCACACAATAATCTCAGTTTTATCCTCCTCAACAATTAAACTTACTTCTGCATTCTTTCATCTCGTCATCCAAAGCTGTGTGAAATTTCAGACCTGTGTGGCTGTTCTTGCGTCAGACTGTGACTTTCCTCTTTGGGATGTTCCTGTTTTTGTTATCACCAGAGCTGAGCAGCTTCACAAGTTGCAGCTTTAACATGTTTGGGGAGCAGCGAAAACCACCAAACCTCTCTCTGAAAAACATGCTGGTACCGCAGGTTATAAAGAAAAACGTGTGTTGGCACATATAGATGAGAGGAATGCATGAAAAAGGTAAACCCGTCTGACTGCAGCGTGATGTGGAGAGACGAGAATGAGAGACAGTTTCAAATATGCCTGCAGTTTCTGTGACTAAAACAGAGCCTCAGCAAGCTTTGATGATAGCCACTGTAACATGTGTGTGTGTACTTATATTACTTGTGCTGTGGATACAGAATCTGGTTTATTCAGATCAACGCTGTAAACTTGAATCTCTTTGGTAGACAAAAAAAATCCCCATCGAAGGCTGACTTTGAGGTTAACGTTACTCAACCAGTGGCTATGCTTAAGTCTGTGAAGGCCTTGATAGAAATCAAGATAAAGCTGTTTGGAATTACAGAAACTTGACCCTGTGTGTGCCTGCAGGATCGACTCAACAAAGAGACCCCCCCTCACCCCCCCCACCCCCAAAAATAAACAAACAAAACACAATGACATGGTGATGTCAGTCACCAGAACAGGATCGTTTCGGCATATGAACGTTCTTCTGCAGACGCGAACTTCATAATGTTTTTCTCCTCTTTCGGTCAGTGGAGATGTTACTTCTTGTTACAATTATAACCCTGTTTTTTACAGTTAGTTACCCTCAAAGTTACGTGTTGGTGACATCAGCCCATTTACTATGAGAGAGAAAGCAACAGCAAGGAGGAAACCACCTGCAAGAAAAAATTTTTTCTCATTGTATATTTAGCAATACTCTCCTTTCCTTCAACTGTGAAATGGTCGTGTTTGCATGACTGAAGATCTCTTTTGGTCTAAAACAGCGGTCCCCAACCTTTTTTGCGCCACGGACCGGTTTATGCCAATATTTTCATGGACCGGCCTTTAAGGTGTCGTGGATAAATACAACAAAATAAAACCAGTACCGGTACCGAAAAAAAGAAGATTTATTCATAACACACGTGAAAATACGGAGCCCCGCAGGAAATATAAATAAAAATTAAGACGGACTTTTGCGAGATATCGCAAAAGTTTTGCAACATCTCGCAAAACTAACTCGGGATCTCGCAAAAGTTTTGCGAGATCTCGCAAAACTAACTCGGGATCTCGCAAAAGTTTTGCGAGATCTCGCAAAACAAACTCGGGATCTCGCAAAAGTTTGGCGAGATCTCGCAAAACAAACTCGGGATCTCGCAAAACTTTTGTGAGATCTCGCAAACGTTTTAGCCGCATTCTTCGGACGCTGGCTCGAAGCCGACCGGGAGGTCGAGGCACGATGTGCCGGGAAAGCGGTGTTCCCCCCGGCTGTAGTAGGTCTCGACCTCCCGTTAGCTTCAAGCTAACGAGATCCCGAGTTTGTTTTGCGAGATCCCGAGTTTGTTTTGCGAGATCTCGCAAAAGTCCGTCTTAATTTTTTTTTTCTCCCATGTCCCCTGCGGGGCTCCGTATGAAAAGACCCAGGAAACCGAGTTAACAATAAAAACGATAACAAAATAACGCTGAAAACCGATAAAAACCCTGAAAACTATACATTTCACACCTGAGCCTCAACTCTCGCGGCCCGGTACCAAACGACTCACGGACCGGTACCGGTCCGAGGCCCGGGGGTTGGGGACCGCTGGTGTAAAACATACTGTTGCGAACGTGGTTTAGAATATTTTGCTTTAATCTAACACATTAGTCGTCACTTCAGTCAAGGGTGTGTCTGAGTGTGCTTGTGATTGACTTCTCATCATCCAGTGAGCTAGCAGAAAACTAAGTGACTACAAAGTCTTGTGAAAAATGTTAAGACCAAGGTTTGCAAAATAGATTTTTCAATCAGGACTCAGCATGAGTGACAGCAACAATGTGGTTAGAGAAGTCAGAAAAGCCTTTCTTCCCAGAGGCTTCGACAAGAAGAGGTTTGAGAGGCGAGGCTGGGATGATTTGGACATGTGCAGGGAAGAGATAGTGGGTATGCTGGGAAATGAATGGAATATGGAGCAGCCAGGCAAGAGGAAAAGTGGAAGGAAAAGTGAACCACTGCCAGATATTTTGCTCCAGTCTAATCACCGCTTACAACAGGCATAGATCGCAAATTCAAAACGTTATTTATTCCAATAGATTGATGACGGTTACTTCAAACCCCAGAGGCTGTCTGCTCCCAGTCCACCTAAAACAAAAAGAAAATACTAGAACAAATCCTTGAAGCACAGGTACAAGAGGAGTAATAGCAACAATTTTACGTTCCAGTTTATTAATTCAGTTTTGATTTGTTTGACTGACTCTTCGTCTTAAAATGGAAAAATAGAACCCAGTTCTATTTGTTGTCGTCTATCGTCACAGCTGGCCCATTTGCAGAGTTTCCAGTCTGATTTCTATCTGATCTTTATCTGTGCTCAGTTCAGAGAAAAATGACAGTAGCTGATTTTAACATTCATGTAGAGACTGAAAAAACTCAACACCAGGTTTTTATTTATGATTTAGACTCAGCTGGCGTGTAAATGAGCCCACTCGCAGCTTTAGTCACACTGTGGATTTTGTCCTGACATGTGACGTGGATAATAACGTTGAAAACCATTTCTTAATAACATTTCATTTTAGCTCAAAGAACTGTAGTACGCTATATGTATTTCTGAAAGTGCTGTATCATTTTCAGTGCCAACACATGCAGGAACCTAAATCCTACTCCCACTACGAGATTGCAGAGCAGTACGTACAACTTTAGATATTGTGGCTCCTCTGAAAAAAAAAAAAAAAATCAGAAGTGCCTGACTCCGGGCTATAACTCACAAATGCACGTCTTAAAGCTGGAGTAGAAATGATACTGCACTAGTTTAAGAGATGTTTTTTGGCACAGAAAAATAGTTTGTTGCTCTACAAAAAAGCCTCCGTAAAGCGACTATTTGTCAGTGGTGAAAGAAAACAGACCTCAGTCTATTTGAAGAGTTTCAGTCAGGTTTCACAATCCATCGTAGCGCAGAGACGGCACTACTGAAGGTTACAACTAATCTTATAGTCTCGTGTCTGATTGTTCTGCTAAACCTCGGCGCAGCTTCCGACACTGCCGATCACAACAATGTCATACAGAGCTTGACTGTTGCAAGCTGCTATTAAAGGAAACGTGCTGCAGTGGTTTGAATCATCTGTGCAAGCACCAACTCTGTTTACGTTATTAGAAAATACTCCATAGATATTCATTGCTTTGCAGATGATGAGTTATTTCTGTCCATGAAGTCACATGACACAGGCACGTCTCAGAGACAAAGACCTGAATGACTAAATAATGACAACTGAGAATATTATATTTGGTCCTAAAAGTCATATAAACGTTCCAGCCAATCAGATAGCCATCCTGGATAGTATTACCTTGGCCTCCAGTAACACTGTGAAGAATCTTGGTGTCGTTTTTGATGAAGACATGTCCTCCAATGCAGATATTAAACAAATATGTAGCACTGCTTTACTTCATCCGTGCACTGTCTCTAAAATTGGAAGCATTCTGTTGCACGGTGATACTCAAAAACGAGTTCATGCATTCATTACTTCTAACTTAACTATGGCAATTCATGATTATTTTCACTCCCCATGTGTATGTATACCACTTCGGCGTGTTTGTCTTCTCTGGCTCTTCATCAGTCGCTGCCTATGCTCTCTTTTTCATGTCTCTTCCCTTTCCCTGGCTCCCAACCAGTCCTCGCAGACGAGCCGTACTAATGATCAGTCTGTAGAGCCGGATAATGAGAGGGGGGGTTGGTTCATTTCTGTGACTAGTTCAACTGACAAGTAATTTTATGACTGGAAACTCAACACTCCTCTAAGCTCTGAGGATTTATTGTGTCACCAAAGAGTGAAACAAGACTAAAGGTCAGCCAAATCCAGTCAGCTCTGAATTCTGCAGGAAGAGAAAAGCTGATAGAACCAGTGAGATCTTTTGCATTCCTTCTCATAAATGAGCTTTCTTAAGTTTTTATAAATTTCTCTTTTCTTTGCTCCCCAAAAACATGCAATTCTATATTTCTTATTGGCAAAACTGTCCTAATTCTATTGAATATATTCAATAAGACCTGCAAATATTCTGGTTTGAAAGCCAAAGTAAAAGGAAGGTCTGTGTAATTAAACCCAATCTAAAAGGTAAATATTCTCAAAAAGTTATTTTAAAATAGCTGACACTTATAAAACCCATAGAAATCTGTTGTGTCAACCCCTTAAATCAAAAGCAACATGAAATTTTAATGAAAGAAAATATACAGTTAATGCCCAAAATGTAACATTTTAGACAACAGCTTCATTAATTTTGGACTATCTTGTGAGAACCAGTGAAACCAGAAGTGTAGAGAGTGTGAGTTAAATTAGAAACTCTGTTTATGCTGGGTAATGTAGTTCTCCTAAAAGTTAACCAACTTCTCTTCAACTAGTTCCTCCGCCTCGGAGTCTGTTAATGCAGATTATTTAATCCTGCTAGTTACATGCTTTTGTTGGGTAAATCAAACACACTAAAATAATTCAAGAGACAAAATGTGTTCAAAGGTTTCACTGGCTGTTTCAACCCCTTTCTGAAATTAAAGTTTGTTTGTTTTTTTATATATAGATCAGCAATAGCTCTTAAAATATACCGAAAGGCGTTGATTCAAACAAAAAGCAAGTCTTAAGGCAAATATCTACAAAATTAAAATAAAACTTTATTGTAATTTATACAAAAAAAACAAACAAAATAAATCAAGAATAACTGGGCTACAGAGTCACAGTAAGAATGAAGAACATCACATGATAGGATATTTACATACAAACATTTGACAGTCTTGTCAGTCACCCCGTTGTATATTGCGGTGAATAACAGCACATATAACTAAGCTGTGGTCTATCTTCAAATAAGCTGCATTTTTGCACAGTAACCTTTTTTCAAACATTGTCTTCATGCTATGAATGCTTTGGCGATGCTGGCCCTCCTAATGCTTACGGCTGGATCCTGATCTTCACTGATGACACATCAGGTCTGTAAGATCGTAGCTTTGAAGTCTCTTCAGGCTTTCACTGCCACTTTGTGTTGTCAGCTGTGTGTTCATACATAATGTGTGTCGTCATCAGGATAGGGATTTGGGTTGGTGGGTGGAGCTGTAGCTTAACGTTTACTGGTAATTATGTGACAATGCATTGAGGTCATGTTACGGGGCAACACAAACGTAATGCAGAGTAGTGTAATGAATGAAATAATTAATTTTCCAATGAGTAATAAATAACGTTCGGCGTTACTCAACAAAATGGAAAAAAAGTCATGTGGAATATGTTACTTTTTTTTAAGGAACAGCGCCATCACTGGTCATATCTGGGATAGGTGGTTGGATGTGACGAGGTGTTACATGAAAGATCTCCTTTTTACCTATATTTTGGTGCAGGGTTAATCTTCTAGAATTACATGAAGTTTGTTAGGTTTGAAATGACACTGAAAAAGCAAAAAATAAAATAAAAATAAAATATATATATATATGTATATATATAAGCTTGACTTACCAACAAGTTACCAACAACTGAATATAAGATGTTCCATTTCTAATAATGTTTATTCAACTTTTCGGTTCTTCATAACAGCTGTACGAAATATAAAAAATACAATATAATACAATATATGCAAAGCAGTTCATTGTCCACTCAGAGTTTATTTGGTTCCCGAAAACTTGAAGGCAACGGGACCATCGGGAGATGTTGGAGAGCATGCCGAAAGCACGGTGAGAGCAGGTGAGGAGGCGGAGATTGATGTGGAGTTCACCGTCTGTGGCACGACCAGATTGCGATATGGGCAGCCTGAATCGTAGATAAGCCTCAACACGTCCTGACGGAAACGCACGCCTACCAGGGCGTAGAGGATAGGGTTGAGGCAACAGCGGGTGTACGCCAGCGTGCAGGTGACGTACTCCAACATCAGACCACAGAACGGGCCAAACATTTTGCGACACAGCACCGCAGTGTACGGCAGCTGGAATACCAGAAAAACCAGCACCAGTGCAACCATCAGCTTCAGGGTACGCTGCCGTTGCCATTGCTTCCCTCGCCGATGTGCGTGCCCTTCCCACAGCACTCGAGCAATCGAAGTGTAGCTCGCCACCATAATGGCGAGGGACAGGCAGAAGATGGTGATGATCACGCCACTGGGAACCAGTCTTATTTGACCACTTACTTGCATGACACAGTACGCTTCAGTTTTGTTGCTTGAATTCCCAAAGAAGCGGTTTGAAACCCCCGAGAAGCGGATTTCGGGGATGCTTAGAGCCACTGCAACAAGCCATACCCCCACAGCAGTGAGCTTCCCAGCTGTTAGGATTTGGCTGCGCAGCCTGAGCATTTCCTGCGCTCGTGCTACTACCATGTAGCGGTCGACACTGATGCATGCCAGTAGCAGCAGCCCGCTGTATGTGTTGATGGCGTAGGTTGCACGCATGATCTTGCAGAGATGATAGGAGAAAATCCAACCCTTGTGAGTGTCAATGGCCTGCAATGGGAGTGTGAGGAGCAGGAGGAGGTCAGCCAGCGCCAGGTGGAACAGGAAGACATCGGTCATGGAACGAAGCCGAAAGCGGCGGTAGAGAGCAAAGGTGGCGATCACCAGGGAGTTTCCTGCAACGCCAAGCAGGAAGATGGCGGTGAAAGCGCAAGCTTGGAAGGTTTTGATGACGTCAGCCTGGTGGTCGTCAGCTTCACACCAGTCTTCATTGTCAAGATAATCTTCGGAATACGAGTCATTACTTATATTGAAGAAGTAATCTTCAGCAAAGTCAGCCATTGCTGTTGGAGAAAATAAAACTTGTAAGTCAAAGGATTATTAAAATAATGAAAAGCAGCAAAAATACATACGTTTGCAATCAGTGTTTGCAGTACTGCTTTTTTAAATGTACTTTAAATACTATTGGTGATCCTCAGCATTTCCCCTACACTGTGTGTGGGCACTTTAACTTTCACATATAACTGTATCATTTAAGCCTAAAGTATTCCAGTATCACATGCAGTCCCTAGGGAAAAAATAATTGACCACCTCTGCTCTTGGAGCAACAAGAGGCTGACATTTTTTGCCTTTCAGTAAATCAACGTGAAAACTAGCAAACAGATTGGTTTAACTGGGCTCAGACACACTCTGTGGCCACCACCAGGTCAGGATTATATTTGGTTTGTGATTGTAAGACTGACACTTATTATGACAGATTAATAAGGACATGTTTGGGTCATAAATTCAAAGTAGGTACTTGTGATGAATTTATTTATTTCCTGGCTTTTTAGGGGACATGGTCAGCAGACATGTATACTATTGATTGGGTCTTTCCAAAAGGCCCTTCAGTACATTAGCTTACATTAGTCAACATATGACCGTAAATTTCGGTCATATGTTGATTCCTGTAGTCGCTGCTGTTCTTAATAATAATAATAATAATGGATTGGATTTATATAGCACTTTTCAAGGCACCCAAAGCGCTTTACAATGCCACTATTCATTCGCTCTCACACACTGGTGGAAGCAAGCTACGGTTGTAGCCTGGGGCAGACTGACAGAAGCGAGGCTGCCATATCGCGCCATCGGCCCCTCTGGCCAACACCAGTAGGCGGTAGGGTAAAGTGTCTTGCCCAAGGACACAACGACCAGGACAGAGAGCCCAGGGATCGAACCGGCGACCTTCCGGTTACAGATACACTTCCCAACCCTCTGAGCCACGGTTGCCCCGTTCTTATAGGCTATATGCATTCAATTTCTAAATGTTTGTTCATCAAGTGAGTTATTCTGCTTACTCTTGTCAGTAATTATGTACGCAAACTACAGCCAGAAAGCTGGTTACTAAACAGCTGCTCTGACTTGTGGTTTTTGTCTCCTCCCTCTATTATTTGTAGCTGCACCACTGCAACATTTATTAACATTTATCTAAGCAGGAAGTGAAACTCATGCAAAGAAGATTTCTAATCTTCTTTGCATGAGTGTGCTGGGCTAAGACGGAGTTTCAGGAGAAAACCCGCCCAAGCATGTCCTCTTATGGATCCAGGACCCTCTTGTGAAGCAGCTAACGACAATGTGCTGCTTGAAAAGGGGAGAAATCCCCCCCATTATGAGTTGTGTTTCCTTTCATGTAGTAGGGGGCACATCTCAACTATTCACTGATAACACCCCAACAGCTGTCATTTCAGGCCATGATATTAAGCTTTAATAAAGAGGAAGCAAGCATGGAGTTGAGTGCAACGGCAACATATAACTAAAGATTGGAACTGAAATTTCCCTGAACAGACTTTGCCTTCTGCATTTTATTTACAACATAAAGTTAAAGCAGTCAGTTGTGGGCAAATAGACTGCATATGAAAAACTTCCTGCTGTTTTGACATGTCTGTAATGAATGTCTTGAGTCATTCTGTACTTCTCCAAAATGCCACAGAAAGACCAGCTTGCGTGAGTACTTATTATTGTTCAAAAAGCTGCAGTGCTCCTTTTACATGAAGCCGGGGCTGATTTTGAGCAGTGTTTTGCCCTGCACGTCACGATATCAGGAAATACCAACCCCTTTACAATCAGGTTGAAAGTGAGAGATCTGCTGCAAAGCTCTTCAGTCTGACTAGGCGGCTGTGATATTTTAGTCATTTCTTAGCATGTTGCGTGACACTGGCATCAGGTCGTTGGTACAGGGGAAATCGTGGGTAGCTTAAGGTTTACAGATCAGTCAGTGTCGCGTGCTAACAGCCTTTATAGACAGTTTTCACAATCACCTTTTTATCATTTCATCTTCAGCGATGTGCCTGTTTGAACAGGCTGCTCACAATGTTAAGTTTATTACAGCAATCCTTTTTCTTCTCTTAACTTGTCGGTTTGATGGTGGGGACACACATTAAGGTAAGAGGAAAAGGAAAACGTATAGACGGGCTGGTGTCAGAGGGTTTGGTGCCAGTGTGATTTTCTGCTCTTAGAGTGTGAGTTAGGTGAGGGCTGCAGTTAAATGTGGAATCAGTCAGGATGGGAGTAAAGTTTTCAATACTCGAAATAATGTAAGTCATGTGCAATACTTAACAGAAAATCTCCCTCCGAATGGAGATGTCTGACAAACAGAACACTATAATTTGTTAGCAATATTAGCTCTCTCTAGTTCATACAGGTTCAGGGTTGAAAGAAAAATCCTGCATTAATAACCTTGTCATGTGTAATTTAATAAAATAAGAAAAACTCAGAGCCCCTTTCTGGACACTAATTTGTTCTAGTAGATGTGTTTTTTTCCACATTTAACTACTTAAAAATGTAATCTAGTAATACTCGTAAATTAAAGCGTTTAACAGCACTGACCGCTAAAAGTAGTTTGCAAGCTGCTTACTTTAAATATCGCTCTCTAACGATGGACAAAGGAGCGGACTTGGATATGTTCCTGGTCCATGCTAATTTATATTCTACGTATGTGTTTATATAAGACAGCATTTTATAAATATTATATATACAAAACATTACTGTGCATTTCAATGCCTGGGTTAACACTCATAACAGCACTTTGCGTGATTGTTCGTCTTCTCTGACTTTGACACGTCAGCCTTCAATCTGCCTTTGAGCTAATTTTTTTCTCAGTAGTGGGCTTACTCTGTAAATGCATAAAAGACTAATTATATATATCACAACATTTATGGTTTAAAATTTTGATTCAATTTAAAAGACTAAAATCCGAAGAACTTGGACATCCAAAAGACTGTTTTGTAAACATTGGGATGTGGTTTTCTTGGCACATTAGAGGCGTTAAATTCATCCCTTTATTTCAGATTTTAGTCATGGAAGCACCAGATATATTTTACTTTTTGCTTCTTTTTCAATTTGCTACTGATTTTCTTTATGTTGACGAGGCGATGGTGACTTCACGTCTAAATAAAAAGAATTATGGGCAACGTTCCTAAACTTTAATGTTAAATTAAAAAGTAAAACAAAAAATTGTTTTTTTTTTGTTTTTGGTTTTAAGGCTTATCAAATGCTTGTTTATACATTTTTAAAAACAATGCAATGTTCAACACGGATATACTTTTATCTGCAAAGGATGTGCAGCATTTGTGCCGCTGCTACAGCTATCTGTCTACAAATGGTTTGTCATGAAATATTTAGAGAAGAATAATTATTTTTTGGGTGGATTTTAAACAAACTGAAACATTTTTCTTGCTGTTGCACTTTGCATTTTAAAAAACGAGGCATTTATTTTGCTCGTTGATTTTTCCCTGATTCAGTTTGAACTCTAAATATGTTTTGCACTAAAATGATTATTTTTTTAATCTTTATTAACAACAACAGAATACTGTGCCTTACGTCACAATATCAGGAAACTTTTACCTCCTCTTACAATCAACCTGAAAGTGAGAACAACCCCACCAAACTCAAACATGCTTAAATTGAGTAGGCAGGCGTTTTATATTTCACACATTTTCATGTCTGCCTGCAGCTTTCAAGAGCCAGTTTCATATTTTTATCATCAGTGTAGCAAATAAGAATACTATATTTTTAACTGAAGCATACGTCTTTCTAATAGCATTGTGACGGAGTAAATCTCCAGCTTATGCTTTACAATTTACAGTCACTTCTATGGTTAGGAAGAAATAATTCTGACATTTTGGTAGTCATATCTTTGGTATAGTTTTCACAAATCAAGTGATTATGAGTCATATGTGGCTGCAGATTTGTTATGAACCACAACCACACTCCCAGACATTTCAACTTGGTGGATTTTTCCACAGTAAACTGATTAAAATCACTAAATTTGCCACTAAAAATTTGGTTCTTTGTAAAGTTACTGTTACATATATGCATCTGCACATCAAAACATGTGAAAGCATTGTCTCTTAGCTTACATTTTGCATTATTTTATAGTTACGTGTCTTAGAGCCCTTACCTGTACTATTAGAGGTGTTGAACATGTCCTTGGTGCTCCTCCTGTGGCAGTTGGAGAGATCAGTGAAACTCTCATGTTTAAAAACACGCCTTTGGGGTAAACCTTAACCAATGAAACACACTCTGTGTTTTGCTGACCTCGCCGTACCCCAGCTGTTTGTTTCCTCAGGAGGATGTGAACTGACTGAGATGATTCACATAGATCTTTATGATACCTTGGCTTTATTAAAACAGTGCAATCAAGATAAATCATTAGAATGGGTTTTTGCCTATCAGTGCTTTTGTTCTCTCATAACGTTCAAAGTCTAGTTGACTCCCTAGCATGCTGCGGCTTCTGTCAGTTCTCTTTTATTCACTTATATATGCAGCTTATTTCAATAAATGCTCATTCAGCTCTAAATTAAAATAAAATATATAAAAGTTAAATGAAGCTTCTGTTTTGAAAATCTGTGTGATCATGTTGAATCATCCTGATAGTAGGTTAGTAGAGAAAAAAAAAAGTGAACTGGCCTTTTTAGATACAGGTTATTTCCCAAAATTTGTCTTTGTTCTTGTTATAGATTGAATATTACAATGCATTTTGCTGTAGGTTCAACTGGCAGGTCAAACGTAACAAACCACATGGGCGTGACTGCATACTGGTGCCAGGACCAGTTCATAACCTCTGCCTGCTTCGTTTCGAGAGTTTATGATCGTTTGAGGACCCTGGCCACACAAGTCTCTCAACTTGTGAACTCAGTCAAGCATTTTTTCTCAAACCAAACTCAGAGTCATCCCTCGTGAGACCAAAGGTTTTCTGTGTAACCACCATAGAACCGTTATTATTGACACCTTAAGACATGAGATCAACTGCCAGTCAGCTAAAAAAGTGATGAGCCAGAAGACTCCGTGCATGTTGGATGATGTTATGTACGTTGTACATCGACTGAGAGACCAGCATATATATATATATAGGTTATACCAAGAGCATTGGTTGTCGATGAGGTGGTAAAGGAAGACGACCAAAAACAAAACTGGGGGTTTTAGAAATTTCATCAGACATAAATACTGATTACTGTAAAAGTTTTGTCTTCTTACCAAAACCAAAACATTAACAAAGGTATAGAGTTTACCGTGAAAGCAAAAATGTTTTATTTCTGGTTTGCGTCCCACTTTTCACTGCTGCTTGACGAGTAGTTTGCAAGCGTTTATAGACAAGTTAGCGTCTTCCATTGAAACTACTGATGACCGCAGCAACCTGTAGGTGACTAAAGCAATTGTAAGGAGGTTCTCAGGACAGCACTGTATACCTCTTTGTTTGACATTAGCAACCTCCTGCAACCACTCATAACTATTCAGGGAATACTCTTTCCCCCCTCAGTACTGGTGGTTGCAGGAGGGTTTTAGGCCTAAAAACGTACGCGGCACTGCTACCTGCTCTGGAAATGCCACTGCTTTATCCCCGAGTACAAAGTGATTGGACCTGATGAATGCTGCATAGCCAAGTTGCAGCTAGCTGATCTAGCATTGTCGTTGCCCACCGAAATAAATAATCAGCAATTATTCCAAGCAAAAGTTATAATCAATATTCACTGGGAACTAGTCTACTTTTCTTCAAAGATCACTGTAATTTCCAAATGACTGATTATAGTTTCGAAAAGCTCACAACAACTATCTCATTCTCATTGGATAATGACCTGCGATTAACAACCCATTAGCCAAATACGCCACATAAATTTACCTCACTTTAAAGGTTAAATTTTTGCTTCTTTATTATATACCATTTAATATAAACTATCATGGATCACATCAGCTGGTAAAATAATATGAGAAGCTGTCCAATAAGCATTTGCAATTGTTTATAATTTTGCTACTAATAATATTAGCAAAAACGAAAGTTTTAGCCAGCTAGCTAGAATTTAGCTTATGCTACATGACTCTTCAGCATGTTCTAGTGTTAAATCTTATGTAGCCATTTCGATACATAATAGCAGAGTATGTTTAAAGTATATTGTATACAAACGACTTTTCAATTCTCTGGCTTTGACTCATCAGTCTTTAGTCTGCATGTTTTTCAAAAGTTGTTTAAGACAAAATATATTTCTCTGCACCTCTCCCTAAAACAAAATTTACATTTTAAATTTATATTAAATGTAAAGACAATCAACATGCCCAAAATACAAATTTGCAATTACGTTTTGTTTTTTGAAAGTTGTTACTTCAAGTGGTTTCAGAACCACCAGAAGTTTCATATTCAAACTTTGTGTTGAAGTTTCATGTTCAACCTAATATTTCAGAGTTTAGTCACGAAAGCACTAACAACAAGTGATTTTTATTAAGTTGTTTTAGGTCATAGATTTGCAACTAGATCATATTATTGTGCACAGTAATGGAGTCTTCTCTGGGTTATTTATTGAATAAAACTTTTAACGACAACCCTTTGAAGCACGTGGAGTCTAATTTTCAGCCCTCGTAGTTTCCCTGAGTGAAGGTGTGATACTTAGAAAGTGATAGGCCTTATTGTGGTCCTTGACATAGCTAGTCTGATTATCTAATATAGAAGCATATTCAGACATTTTGCAAAAGTAAACATGTCTCATAAATAGACATTTGTGTAGATGCATAGAAATGTTGCAACTGCAACCCAACAGTTCAAAGTTAAATAAAGGGGATGCAACAAAGGTAACACAGAGTGGCGCAGACTATGAAAGCAATCACTGGCTTCTGTTTGTTTGTTAAAACCTGGGGGAAACAGACAAACACTGTATATTGTTCCAGTGAGCAACACGATGTGCAAATATTTCACCGCTAACCATTGGTCCCACAGAACCACAGTCTTTGACCCACTTTTAATTTGTTGTGATTTGGTCATGCCATCTACACAGCTTAACTCCTACCCTTTAGTTCAGTATCGATGCATTTGATGCTTTAGGTTAGCAAGACGTTCAGTGGAAATTTTGTAGGCCAAATGGAGAAGTTTGCATTGTGCTGCACTGTACCAGTGCAAATGAAGAAATGCCAAAGCTCATGCTGCTGTGAAATGTAAATCTTCTGAATTATGTGTAAGTAAAGTAGGATAAATAAATGAAGTCAATATTGACATTACAAAATAACCCCTAATGTGCGCTTGCATCCATTATTCCAAATGACGTCAGGCTGCAACATCATTAACTCCATTCTGGACTCGAGCTGCTCTAGAATCCAATTAAGCAGTATTACCAGTTTAATTACGTTTCCCACCATTCGAGAAATGGGTCAGATCAACTGACTGATTTAAATGTGCAGGAACGCATATTTATGATGGGTATGCAAATCGAAAACTAGTTGTCTGATCGCTGCGGAGGCGTTAACAGCGATTAGACCACAGCGTTTGCTTTGCAGGCCATGAGAAAGTTGTACAATAGGTTTCTCTGCACTGTTTCTGCTGATGGGAACTTGTTGGCATGTTGACAGCTGAGCTCGCACATTGTCAATCCTTAATCCTCAGTGTGGTTTAGTTAACTTCTGATTGCAAACCTTCATGCTCGTTTGTACGTGTGGTTGGTGCAAACGATGTGAAAGTGGTGACCTACTACTCAACCTGTGAACAACCTCTCAACAGTCATTGGCTCGTTTTTCTTCACTTCCAACTTTTGATTTTGCATATCTGAAGAACTTTATATCTTTTTCACCAATGATATCCGACCAGTAATTGTAAAAAATATTTTCAATTTAACTTGTCTTTAAAGACAGGTCTAGTCAAGTGCTTGGCGATGTGACAATAAAGGTCAATAAATGACTACGATCTACCAAAAATCGAAAGAAAAACATTTTTGTATCAGTCTCACTTTGAAAAAGTGAACATTTAATTGTCTGTTACTGTGTTATAATAAGATCTACACCATGTCAGTGTGTAACATATGCAAATTTTCATTGGTTTATATTTTTTGAAGACCATTAACAAGTTTGGGATCCCAACAACTGCCTGTAGCTAAGCAGCTAAGTGTCAACTGAGTCTCATAATTTACTATGCATTTAAAAAAATATTAACAATAAGCTTCCAATAACAAAATAACATTAAGTGCAGTGTTGACTTTGGATAATTTAGACATTAATGGATTATTAGAATACAATTATGGCAAAATTCAGTGTTTGTATATATATATATATATATAAAACAATTTCCTCCAAAAACAGCAGATTTCCAGGTATCACCGTTGGTCTTTTATGTCTAGCTTTTCAAAGCTTCAAAAAATTATATTTTCATGTTATTATTACATTATTATTTATTTTAATGAATAACTAATGAATTGTTCCTGACATCTGACCTCATCAGCAATCACTAATATTTATTATAAACTTTCTTTTTTTAAAGGCCAACATCATCCCTTTTATAAAAGTAACAGTCACTGTCATGCTGCTAAACTGCCTTAAAAAATTCTGCAGGTAAATGTGTGTAAGACATATTTGTAGTTTATTAAAATTGGCATGCTTAAAGAAAATAAATTTCTAAATGAGTCAATCCTGGTTTTATCATGTGTGAAATATTTCAGTGATACGAACATATTTTACAAGAATAAAACCTCCATAAGCTGACTGACCTTGTGATTCCTCACAGTGATATAAGTACAGATAAATCTCTCTGGAGGATTCAACAAATGTAAAGGTGGAGAAACAGGAACAGAAACAGGCATCTTCAGAGTGGATTTCAAGTTATAAAACGATGTTAAAGTCTCAGTTTTTTTTTTTATCACATCTGTTATTTTCTACACTGATAGATTGATTGGTCCACAAAAGGCGCAGTATACGATGTTCCTAAAGAAACTGTAAAAACGTAACCTTTAACATATTTTATTAGAAAAAGACTCTTTTAAACCTTTTTTCTTTCTTTGCATTTTTTCTTTGTATTTTTAAGGCTGTGATGTTTTATTATAAATCACTCTGTGTTTGTGTTTTTTTACTTCATGCAGGGAAAAAAAAACTACAAAAACGTAGAAACACGAGGCAATAATTTTAATTTAAGCACATTCTGATGATGTCACTAAAAACTGAGCACTATGTAGCTTTACCTATCATACAGCCATGTTATTAAATTGAATTAGCTTCTACAGGTGCCCCTAATGAAGAATTACAGTGTTTAAGCACACATACAGCTACAGTTTTCTCTATGACAGCAGTTCAAATGTTCCATTTTTAATGTGACAACTACTGATAGAAACACTGTGACAAATGCTGACACGGCATGTTTAGCGCTGCATAATTAGCCCATATTATATTTATATTATTCTGCAGTTTTATCCGCCAAAAAGCAGAAGTTTAATTCCCCAGACTCTTTTAGGTTTGCATGCCTTTTATTAAACTTTGATTGTATTTTTAAACACACTCTTGCTGAAACACAGATATCAGTTATTAGAAAATTAACATTTTTGTGCCGCAGCTGAAAAACAGCCGTGCAGTGAGGCTGAACTGTCTTCGGTCTGAAGCGTAATTCTGAAACTAAGAAAAGGATCAGTAGGTGAGAAGAGCGATAAAGCGTTGGTCTTAGGTTCTGACTTAGTCCTGCAGGTTTGTCTGGGTATCATAATTGTTGTTTTATGTCTAACTTCGTTAGACATAAAATGTTTTTTTTTACTTTTCATGTTGTCTGTAATTCAGATTACTCTTTGCATTTCTTTTTGTGAGTAATGTTATTTATCATTTAATCTGGAGATTATTTATTTTGATCATTTGATAAAGTCCAATGTTTTATCCTCGGATATCTTCCTCTGTCCAACTGAATCATCATTTCAGTAAACTGTACATAATGAAATGGCACGTAAAGCAACGATGCCTTTTAACTTGTACACAGCACAGAAACTACTCTTAATTCTGTTCACACTCTTTAAAGGATACACAATAGATCATTTCTCACCTCTGACCTCAATACATCACGTGGGGACTTTATAGTCTGTGCTACTTAAAATTGCACACATGTTTACAGCAAACCTGAAAAATGTTTTCCATTTATTTCTTGCACTACATTATTTTCTATGCACAGGTGTTTATATAGCTGCCGCAACAGACGCACACACACACACGTGTTATATGTACTGCACTGTTAAATGTCATGTTGTTCATGTTTATATGGCACATATAAGGTGTGAATGTATCAAATGTTCTGCAAGTTGAAACTAGCAATACTATTACAGTTAACTAAAACAAAACTAAGGTGTGAAAAGACATTAGTTCCCTTAAACAACAAAGCAAAAACAAAGCAAACATTTGACATTAAGAAAGAAACTATCTTTTACAATAAAATGAAAATGTGCCAGAAATTTCTTATTTACTCAAATTTGTTGTTCCAGCAGACCAGAGAAAGAATTTGTGAATTTGTTTACTGAAACTGAAGTCTACATGACAAAATCTGCTGCCTGTGTTTTAATATTTATTATAAAATTCCTAAATTTTCCCCACATAGAAGGTCTTGAATAATCAGACCCCATCTTCTGTTAATGACCTTATACTGTATCACCCCATTAAAGCACTTTGCTCTCAGATTGTAGGCTTACTTGTTCTTCTTTTTTGATAAAGCATACAGTTAGGGCTGGATCAGGTGACCCTTAGTTACACTGCTGTGGGACTCCCATGATGCATTGTGTTCCTCTTCTTCGCTCACCTTTTGTCACTCACTATGTGTTTAAACACCTCTCTGCATTTAAATATTGGCTATTATTCATCTCTGCCTCTCTTCCACAGCATTTCTTTGTCCTGTCTTCCTAACCTCGACTCCAACCAGTCACAGCAGATGCCCGCCCCTCCCTGAGCCTGGTTCTGCTGGAGGTTTCTTCCTATTATGGCACTATATAAATAAAACTGAACTTGAAAGAAATTGAAATATTTCACTGATAGGGCCATTTTATAGAAATGCTTCTACAGGTGCCGCTAATGTAGAGCTACGGAGTGTTTCAGCACACGTAAAGCCAATTTTACATTTGAACACTACAGTATTCTCTGTGATAGCAGTTCAGTGAGGTAAGTAGTACATCAGGACAGCCAGGGCTCAGAATCATGATGATGCTTAGTGCTGCTGCGGACGAAGCAGTCGTTCGCTCATTTTAAAAGAAAGGAGGCTCATCCGCTGAGGAGAAGGGTGCAAAACCACAAAACATGAGATATGCAAACTGGCAGCTATTGAGCTGCTTCTACTTTTATCTAAATGTAACGATAAAGTCTTTGATCTCTAACTAGAAAAACTGCTTCCTTTTTCCACTGCATGTGAATGAGTCCAGCATCAAAAGGGCTTTAAAATTCTGCCCAATGAAAATGTACTGTGGCTTTATTATGGAAATAATAAAACAAAACACAAACGCCAGACACCCTGTGAAGAGAATAGGTGGATAGTACAACACACTGATTTTGTGCTGTTTTTTGGTAAATGTGTGTTTGTTCTGCACGCTGTTTCCAATGCTCACTGTCTATTTGTGTCCTCTGAGTACCTCCTACAGTGTAGTAGTCTGCAGTGGTTTATTTGATGTGTGGGAAGGTTACAGATAGTTTTTTCTAAACCCTCACATGTGTTTTATGAGTCGATCTTTGTCACCTACAGATGTTCTCCATCAGTGTTTTTAAGACGTTCAGTCATCCGTGAAAGACTTTCAACTGCATGAAACTGCGTGACAGGTGCTGTATAAAGCCTGTAACACAATAATAAAGAATACTTTCACAGAAAAATTGTGTTTGTGGTGATTCTTTTAAATTATGTATATACGTATAAAGGGAAACTTTAGTACTCAGTTCTAGCTTCATATGTCCTTTAAGGACTCTACTATAGCAGGTTTTGCAGGATTCGCAATTTAGAAGAGTTCATCCTCTGTCTGAAACAACCTTTTTTAGCTCCTCCCCCTTTAAGATCATGTTTGATTTGCTACACGTCACAAGTAGAAGATCTGAACACCAGATTGATGGGGTGTCTTGGCTCACAGACAGAGTAGTGTGCCTGGGATAACCCTTTTAATGATGTCATACAGAGCCAAGAATCAAAGTGTAATAAAGTGTTTGAAGCAGTCTGACAGGTGTGTATGATTAATATGAGCATTCACCATTACAGGGGTTTTTTTTTTTCATTCATACAGAAATTGTGGCTGCTCCACAAGAAGGTGTGACTTTCAACTAAGGGGAAATCATCCAAAAATACACAACTGTGCATTGAATTCTTAGAAATAACAGGAAACACACTCTCTGCCTTGACAATGTGTCTTAACTATGGTACTTTTGCACAACGTCACACCTCCGCCCCCAAGATCTATTTTAAGACAGAAAATCTTTCATGTTCCCCATATAATTATTTTAAGCAGATACGTTTCTTTGATTAGTGGCTTTCACGCGTAACCCTTCCTGTAGTGTAGAACTACTATTACTAACAAATGAAAATAATAAAATTCAATGTGCAATAACAACAGGCCATTATTAGTGGGTGATGTACATTAAATATAGATATGCCTTTATAATGTAGTGTTAGCGTTAAAGGAACTTGAATTACATAAAAACTATGTATTAAAAAAAGTGACCACTCATCATATTTCATACTTAGTTCAATCATTTCCTTAATCAATAAAGCTCAAATGCACAATTGGGTTTTTCGTGAGTTGAAACATTCATCAAAATGATTTTTGAGAATAAAATAATCAACATGTTTTGTTTTTGTTTACTCAGACATCCTTTATTTGTGTCAGTTTATCCTTCAGTCAAATAATGTAAAGCAGAGTTCTTGTTGTTGTTGTTTTACTCAGGTTGATAAATCAACCACCAAAGACTGACTTTGAAAGATTTCACGCATGTGAAAAGTGACGTGTGGGGAAAAATAGCTTCGAAACACCTGAACGTCTCACTTGTATTTAAGTGGTTTCTTTAAGAAAGGGGGGAAAACAGCTTCACCACATATCAGATTGTCATCTAGTAGAGGGACAGCCGGTGACGCGGCGTGGTGTCAGTGAAGACAGCACGTCTAGATGAACATGATTAACTCTGTTACAAGGTTAACATGTTAGTTCTGCATATCTTTGTATAACCGATCAGAGTTTTTCTTGGCTCATTAGGGGCCTTTAACATTTTACTATAAGCACAAATGATCTGCATGATAAACTCACATTTAAGAAAATGAGAAAATCTTATTTCTGTTTATTCCTCTTTGGGAAGGATCAAATGCTCTTTAAAGTTATTTTAGTATGCATACAAAACCACGCGTAATAGATATTAGTATCCAGTTACAGTGTGGTAATTTAGCAGGCCCCTGTGATGTATAAATTAGATCAATCAAGCTCTCTTTCCTGTAACTGTTAATCTGAAATCAATCTGACTTTGTTCATTTAACTTGCACTTGTTTGCATTAAGATCCTGGCTTCCTGTGACCTTTAACCTTCACTCTTGTTCGTGCTTCCTCAGTCGTTGTCACCTGGCTGGAAGTCTGCCTTTGCAGCACTTATACACCTGAATAGCAACCTCACTTTTCCTCTTGCTGTCATACTGTGTACCTCAAAACTAGGTTTCTGAAGTACAAAAGCACTGCTTTAGAAACCTGATTGTAACCAGGATGCAGATGTCCATTTAAAACCCTTTGACTGTCCCTTAATGTCTGTCAACAAGCAGCAAACCCCCGAATGCCAGTTTAGTTTCCTGTCTCCGACAAGCCAGCTGAAAAAAACTGACATCCTGCACATTTAATACCACAAAACACAGGAAGTTGTTGTTTTCATACCTCTGTGTGTATCTGTAGTGGGTAAAAGCTTGTCTGTGTGAAATGTAAACTTACTTTCAGGTCGCCTATTTTTCCCAACATCTGGTTAAGTTATCATGACAATATGAGCAATTCAGGTCAATTCAACTCAGTTTTACTTACATCGCACCAAATCACAACAACAGTTGCCTCAAGACATTTTGCATTGTAAAGTGAAGGTAAACTCTATAACAATACGGAGAAAACAACAACATGTCGTGTTAGTAAATAGGACCAGACAGGCACACAGTTTATGGGTTTCCTGTCTAACATTCATGCTGCACATTCTTCCTGATTCCTGAAGGAAGAAATCCCTTATGAGTGTTTTTTACTAGTCGTACATGAAGGATCATGACGAATCAGGAAATTGGGCTGCCCATTAACTTGCACTGGGAAAGTCCCAGCACAATTACAAACTTTGTGACTGCAGCAGGCCTATCATATGTCTATAGGACAGAGTGCATCCAATTACTTAATGCAAAACCACAAAAATATGAATATACAGTCTGCCACCTGACAACAGAAAAAAAAATATAATTATTTAGTATGACTACTAACTTGGGGTTGTATGGTAAAGACGTACAGGAAGACACACTGACTGTTAATGACACTCCAGCTCAAACGTCATTACTGAAATGAGTTGTGTTTATTTCTGGGGTGTTCCCCAGGGCTCCATCCTTGGCTCCTTGTTGTTCACCACTCACATGTCCACCCATAAATAAAGCATTCATTATCATTAAAAAACATCAGAAATAAGTCAGTTCTTTTCTGGTCATAACCAGAGATGGACAGTTACTGTAATCTGATTACTTTTTTAAAGTAACGAGTAAAGTAAGGGATTACTATCGGAAAAACGGTAATTAGATTACCGTTACTTTCCTGTAGGAACGCTGCGTTACTGCGTTACTAAAACCATGACTAAAACCGTGACTAAAACCGGTGTGGTGGTCCCCTTCTTAAAAATGGGGACCACCACCCAGGTTTGCCAGAATCTCTTCGAGGCAGTCCGAAAGTCTTTTTCCATGACCTCTCCAAACTCCTCCCACACCTGAGTTTTTGCTTTGGCCACTGCCTCAGCCGGATCCCGCTTGGCCTGTCGGTACCTGTCAGCTGCCTCCGAAGTCCCACAGGCTAACCAAGCCCGATAGGACTCCTTCTTCAGCCTGATGGCTCCCTTCACCTCTGATGTCCACCATTTGGATAGGGGGTTACCACCATGACAGGCACCAACCACCTTGTGGCCGCAGCTCATTGCAGCAGCTTCGGCAAAGAACATGCTGAACATGGTCCGTTCGGTCTCAATGTCCCCAGTCTCCCTTGGAATACTGTTGAAGTTCTGCCGGAGGTGTATGTTGAAGATCTCGCGGACAGGGGCCTCTGAAAGGCATTCCCAGCACGCCCTCACTACAGGTTTAGGCGCGCCGGGTCTGTCCAGTGTCCTCCCCCGCCACCTGATCCAATACACCACCAGGTGGTGATCAGTTGACAGCTCAGCCCCTCTCTTTACCCGACTGTCCAGAACATATGGTCACAGGTCTGGTGATACGATTACAAAATCGATCATCGACCTGTGGCTTAGGGCGTCCTGGTGCCACGTGCACTTATGGACACTCTTATGATCGAACAACTCCAGTTTCAACTCCAGACTGAAACAGAGTCCAGCCTCTCTCCAGGAGGCTGGTTCCACAGCCCAAGCCATGTGTAGAGGTGAGCCCGACTATATCTAGCCGGTATCTCTCAACCTCACGCACTAACTCAAGCTCCTTCCCCACCGGAGAGGTGACATTCCATGTCCCAATTGCCAGTCTTGGTAGCCGGGGATCAGTCCACCAGGGCCTCCACTCCTGGCCACTGCCCAGCACACAATGCACCCAACGGCGCCTCCTGTGGGTGGTGGGCCTGCGGGAGGATGGGCCCATGTCCCCTTTTCGGGCTATGCCCGGTCGGGCCCCATGGACTAAGGCCCGGCCACCAGACGATCGCCCCCAGGCACCCTCCCCGGGCCTGGCTCCAGGGTAGGGTAAACTGTTCCCTCGATGTTTTCCTCATAAGGGTCTTCTGAGAAGTGTCTTATCCTTTCACTTAGAAGCTGGTTTTGTGCTCTCTGCAGAATCAACTTCACTTTATGTGCCCTGACCGTGGATCCATGGCGCAAACTCTTGGGAATAAGTCTGCTCTGTCTGCGTCTTAGGTTAAAGTGGAGGTGGTTTCCATAATCTGCTAGTTTTCTTGATTCCCTTTTATGTCACAGCAGTTCAAGAATGTTCCTCCCAAAGTGCATGGCAATATGTCTGTGTAGGTTCTCATTCATCCAGGTCATAGTAATCTAAGGAGTTTGGAAAGAAAGCAACTGGACTTCTTTAAATTCCTGGGAATCTCTGCCATTTGGTCTTAAAACTGAAGACACTCCAAAAAATGAGGGTTAAAACAATTTCAAGAAACTTAAGGAAGTTCAGTCACTTTTCTTCCCCAACTCCTTAGTTCACGCTCATTGATGTTTACTGAACACATCATAGAAAATCCAACTCTCTGACTCAAATGCAACAACCTGCTTGTTTAACAGTTAAACAAGCAGTTTACTGCATTTGATGGTGCATTAATTAGAAAGCTTCTGTGATGCAGAGCAGCTGTAACTGTGAAGTGAATCTTCTGAAAAGTCTACCAATTAAAATCTTTTACAACATACACATTTTTCATGCTGGGTTATGTTGACTGGCTCGAGCAGAATGAGTGCAGAGTCCTCAACATTTTTTCTGGTGCGCCGCCCTTTAGAAGCTAAACAAAGATTACTTTCCAAACTTTTGACCCATTATTAATACAAAATTATCACCCAAGTTAATATTTTAGCAGCAGCCACCACAGGTTTGCCCTGTCTATCACATTGCAGCTGCTGTGGCTTCCACCCACAATTTGAAAACCAATGAACTAAACATGTTGATCAGTGAATTTCACTTTATAAGCTAATCTGCGCTTCCCTTTCTACTCATTTCTCAACATTCAGTGTCTAAAATTAGCTACTAAAATATATGCGGGTGTTTTACTCGGACACTCGCAAGGCTGAAATGGTTGCAGTTAAAGCTTTTTCTGACTATGTAACAATTGGACTAACTTGTGGTTTATTTTCTTCAGTAACCTCTTTCTCTAACTTTGGTAGGTTCGTCTTTGATCTGATCATGCTATAATATCAAGTTATTGTCAGATCAGCATCTTTATCTGCTCGTTTTCCAACACTAGGCATGTTTAACAAGGATCTCTCAATGACACCATGGCACAAATGCACTCAGACGCATCTGCAGCAAGCTGAGATAAGGAGGGCTGGGTTTCCTTTTTCCTCTGAGCTCCAGGAGGGAAATTATAGCCTCTAAAGACACGTTGGGTCACAGACCTGCCTCGACTGCTGTCCACAATGATCGTCTACCTGCTCTTGCCTGCTTTTGTCCTCGGTATGTGTTTGCCTTCACTTGAGAGTTTTTCTTTAGATTTTGTGGACATTTCCTGCTTTTTGGATTTGCTTTAATATTTCCATGAATTGTTTTCCCCGTGTGTGGGGGCGTAATGAAGGAAACAGCAGAGGAAAATGAAAGTCAGAGTGAGAGCATTGCTTTTAAAAGTGGCCCGACTGGCATACCTGATCGTAAGGAACATCTTTGAACTTGTTGTTTGCAGGTACGGTGACATCACAATCAGCCAACAGCACAGCGGGAAAGCTCGATGAAGTTGGGAGGAACCAAACATTCAACAGTAAGTTCATTTCTTACTTCAAATACTTTGTACAACAATGTCAAACATGGAAGTGGAGGTCAGAAATAGACCATCAAAGGCTCCATTTTGGTCTGGTGAATGGCTTACTCTTGTTTTTCCATTAGAAAAATGCAACTGTTGCCTATAAATTGTAACATAAATCTGATGACAGTAGACTGTAACCTTTGAGGGGTTTTATAAACAGATCGCTCATAAAATGCAGCAAGTAAGAAAACGTGCTGTCTGGCAAATTCGTTACCTTATCAATATCTTTACACCCTTTTTGATGTTTGTAAACACTGATGATGTGTTTTGAGGACAGAGCTCACCTGACTGCAGAAAGTGACTGATCTCCAGTAGTGTATCTGAAAAGATGGCATCTATACAAACTAAATGCACACAAATGTTATATATTCATAATCATTTAAATGCCAATAGGATTAAAAGAAACCTGTCCAACACAGCACATGTAATGATTGGATCCTGTGTTGGACGGGTTTGGGTGCTTGAGCGATCACAAAAAGTGTGTTATACTAGCTAGCCAAAGAGCCTGCTCAGAACAGGGTTACAAAGCTCCAGCCCTGGGCCAGGTTTATGGGCTCAAACCAAACACTTGGTGGCCTTAGACCATGGGACAAAGCCAACCCAGCCTAACAGAGAGACATGGGCCCACGATGCAGGAGGGGGCGATAGAGGTTTGGTGCACTGTACTTTGGATTGTCTAAATAATTGCAGAGCGTTTTGTTCCAGCCTTTTCAGTGGGAGAAATGTTTCACCACTCATCCAAGTGACTTCTTCAGTTACTGACAGGAGTGCTTTGATACGCTGATTTTGATAAATGACATGCAACTGCCTTCATAATGGACAGAATAAACAAGTGATTAAGTCAGCCAGGAAGCCAGGAAATTGTCTGCTTGAGACACAGATCAAGGCAGTTGGAAACTATTTTTTCATAGACTTGGAAACATCTAGAAGTTGTTTCGCAGCAGAGGAAATTACCCCCTTCTGAACATAAGGAAGAATGCAGATTTAAAGGAATTTTTTATTGTTTTAAGTCCACCAATTACATATCTGTTTCTAAACAGGACTTTTCGATGCATAAATCAAATTTAAATGCAAAACGTTTTCCACTTTGGATAAACAACCATTATGAATTCAAGGTGCAATAATACCTAGAGTGAAACAAAATGTTTTGCCTGCAGGTACACTGAAACCAAAGAACGTGACATCCACATTTTACGAAGAGAAGAAGGCGGTTGAGGACAAACTGCAAAGTAACCAAGGTTCTGTTATCGGAGAAGATAAAGGTAAGTTAATGATTATCAGCACGTCTTATTTACGTGCTGTGCATATAGTACAGATTAAACATGAAAAAAAGGTCCGAGCGTCAGCTTCTGTTTTATACGTGTGTGTCCTTTTAGTTCATATGTGTCAGAAAAATCTTTGATTACTTTGCAGAGAGTTTCCAGGATGAGGAAAATAAAATTACTGGGGAAAACTGTGATCGGGAGTTACTGCAACTCTTCAGTTCCAGCTACTGTGGTGAAATTTTTCACCAGAACATGTCGGATATCGGCAGAGATAACTGGTGTGTCCAGGAACGTTTCATCAGGTAACTGAATAAATATATCCACAAATCTCCAAGTTTAACACACTGAATAATGCTTGTTATGCATTTAAAAACTCAATATTCTGAAGGACAAAACAGCATGATTAGAATTAATACTGAGAAATATGTAATCATCTTTTCTGGACTTCTTTGCATTAATATTCAGTATTAAAGAAACATGACGTGACCTTTTAATCTTTATTCTTCAGAAAATCTTCAAAAAGCACAAAGATTCAGGGTAGTAGTGCTTTTTCACTAAAGTCTATGTCATAGACATGAAACTGGCGAAGTTTTGCTCCTGAAACTATAAAATATTCCATAATTCTGGTCTATAGAGTGTTGAATAACAGGCTAATAACATACTAGAATTTCACTCACAAAAGTTATAAACGTTTTGGACAGCCTCACATATGTCCAAATATTATATTTTAAAGAGTCAATTCAATTAAAAAATCTTCAAAAGGCACCAACAACATAAACTGGATGGAAATTTCACATATTTGAATGTGAGAGTTTCTGGGGATCGACTCACTTTTGGTGCCAGCCCCATGTGGCCACTCGAGGAACTGCAGTGGGATGCTGCCACAGATGGGCTGTATAGGGCTCCCTTTAATATTTATGGAATGTAATTATGGGAATAAGAAAACACATCAATACCTTGTCAATTTTAATTTAAAAAAAAAGTCCATACTTACGTACAGAGCTTTAAAAGTAAATGGTAATGGACTGGTTGTTTTAAAGCGCTTTGCTACTCTGAGCACAAAACTTGCCTCTTTTACCCAAGCACCTTTTTCTATGCTCTTTCTGTCTAAGGCCATATCCGCACTAAATAGTTTTTGTTTGAAAACGCATCTTTTTCTCTCCGTTTTGACCTTCCGTCCACACTGCGATGGCGTTTTTGGTCAAGGAAAACTGAGATTTAAAATGCTCTCCAAAGTGGGTAAATTTAAAAACACAGTTTTCGAGTCGCAGTGTGGACAGCGAAAATGGAGCCTTTCGAAAACGATGAAGCATTTTAGTCATGTGATGCAGTCACGTGACCAATTCAACTAAGATGGTGGACAGCAGTTGTTTTGTTTGCTCTCAGTTTTGACAGCCCTATTAAAGATTAATATCAGTCTGTACATGCTCCAGATAGCTTTTCTTCAAATTCTTTAATTCTCACTTGGTTTCGGTACTTTGTACTCTTGTGTTACTCGCAGCAAAAACTCCACCTCATTGTCAGTCCATTTAAAAATTTTGGTGCTTTTCCTCGACATTTTGCCGCGACGTTTCAAAGAGCCGTAAAGTAAATAAACGGCAGACAGAAATGATGCAGGTCGAATCGTCTTTTTTCAGTCGTTTCAACTGAACTCTTTGGAAATTGTCAGAGTGCAAAGTCAGTGTTAACAGTTTACACGCCAAATGTACCTTAGTATCAAAGTACTCCTGCCAGTGACATCAACAGTTGGCCTCAGCAGGCTGTCCACAACTGTCCACATGCAGGAAGGAAAGCATGCAGAGAGTGTTTACCTCAAGCCCCATTTCTTCTGAAGTGGTCCATAGTTCCTGCTAGCTAAGCTCTCGCTTATTGTCTTCATCTCTCACTTTACTCTGCAGCTTGTTCTTTCATTCAGTTTCCAGTGGCAAAACATTTTTCCTTTCAACTTTATTCATACAGCGCCAAATCACAACAACAATTGGCGCTGTATATTCTAAGGTAGACCCTACAATAATACATGACACCAAACGAATAATTAAACAATATTTTTGTGATAAACTTTGATCAACTGATGTCATTTTCAGTTGACTCCACATACCGGATGAATGTCTGCAGTACCCTTTTTGACCTCTAACCAGAGGGGCGCTGTTTCATTTGTTAAATAGAACAAAATGAAACATGCCATGCTAGTAGCAGTAGTAGTTTTTTAAGAAGTTAAAAATTCATATACATATATATACACACACACACACACACACACACACACACACATATATATATATATATATATATATATATATATATATATATATATAGGCCTGGGAGCTTGAGGGTCCTGCGCAGTATCTTAGCTGTTCCCAGGACTGCGCTCTTCTGGACAGAGATCTCCGATGTTGTTCCCGGGATCTGCTGGAGCCACTCGCCTAGCTTGGGAGTCACTGCAAAAAGTTTTTTTGGCTTTGAATATCCAACCTTGGAATTTTCAGATCATCTGAAGGTTTACTCAAATGAAAGCATGTGTTTTAGAGAATGACTGTTCAATGAGGTGCTTAACAACTCCTGACATGTGACTTTTGTGAGCGTCATCTGGGTGTAAATTTTGATCTTAAAAGTCACTGGCTACTACAGTTTTTAAATATATGTACCAGACTGGATGTGGGATATGGAAATACTCAAATATAGTAGTGTTTGCTTTGGTTTCTGTACTGTAAAACAGTGATCATATCATCTAAATTACAAAGTAAGTAGGAAAGAAGTCAAAAAGCCCATTAGGTCGATAACAAGTCACAAAGGGAAATATTCACCATCCAAACAGGCTTAAAGAGAACAAGTGCCTCTCCTGCCGAAGGGTTAATATGAGCAGTGGTCTCTTCCTTCAGCCCACTCTCTCCTCTGTTTAATTTCAAACAGGAAGCAGTTTAACCACAACAGTTTTTCTCAAGGTTGATTTGCTGCTCAGTTTCAGTGCCTGGGGGTCCAGCTCAACAGTTTCATCTCATAATCTTAAAATCTATGTTTTTATAATTTCTTATGAAATATGCCGCCACCCCGCACAAAAGCGTATCAAATTAAAAGTTATTGGTGTATGTTTGGGATAAAAACTAAGAGATTAAATGTTTTGGGAGGTTTTTGGATGATGAAAGAAAATCATCAGCTTTAACCTCCTAAGACCCGGACTCCTCCACGGCATGCATTTTTAATTTCTCTTTGATATTTGGGCATATTGGGGCCCGATGAATGTAAAAACAAAGAATTACCAGATATTTTTTTTAACCTTATTTTTGTTTTTAGGAAAAATAAGAGCCACGTATGAGGATATTCGTTTAAAATTTCGATAGAACAGTAGCAGTATAATGTCCTCGTAAGTGGATATCAGGCCCTTGTAGAGCAAAATTGAGTATTTTGGTCTAAATAACCCAACATGTGATGTCCACATATGTGGACGCCAGGTCCTAGGAGGTTAAAGGAACTAAACCAATTTAAAACTTTTGCGAACCACCAGAACTAGACAAACACAGCATAGAGGGAGATCGCAACAAGGGACAGAAGGAAACTAAGGACGTAAATACACACAAAGAAATCAGGGAGATGGAACAAACCAGGAAACACAGATGAACTAAATCGACCCACACCCAGACTGAGGCTGCCAAAGCAAACCAGGAAATAACAGAACAAGGCAGAAAAAACCCAAATGCTGAAACAGAGATTGGACACAAACGAACAGAAAGAGAAACAAACACAGAGATTAAACAGACTTCATACAGGGAACCCTAGGGAGAACACCGGGAGATGAGATCAGGACAAACTGGACACAAAAGGGGACTGACTAAATAAAATGGGAAACTAAGAACTAGAAATATAGATATAAAACTAAGGTAGTAGGAAAACTAAACTAGAGACTAACTAATACAGAGCTTGAAGAGAAATTATTTCATAACTCCAAGAGGATGAATCATGAGCCCATAACATAAATCCAAACACTGGACTTAAACCCCGGGATCCTAAAAAGCTCTTGTTGGACCCAGAACTAATAAATCTTGAAGTTATGGAAACGCAAAAACACAGGAGGCTTCAGAACCGACTGAGGGTGTAACGTCATTAGTGATGAAAAATTAGAAAAGTATTATTCAATGTACCATGTTACACCACATGTTAGTACTAAGCAGAAATCTCACACCCTTTGAGGTCTGCTGTGGTGTATGGTTATAAATCTGGGGAGGTGCACTTCAGGTCAAAGCATGGATTTAACCCAGTATCATTAATTAAGGATTGCTATCAAGAAGTGGAGGATAATGCAGATTATGCTTTACCTGGTGACCTTTGCCCTTGAGGTAAAACACTTAGCTCAAGGCTTTACAAGACTTCACTAACTAATCCGTGATGTAAGAGTGGCTACACCCATATTTTATCTGTTTTGTTTTTGTTTTTATATCTGACTCTGTTGAGGTTTCTACTTTTTTACATACTTTAGCTGCATCCAAGTCAAATTGTGACTGCAGGATCAATAACACACTTTCAAACATTGCAAGTTTCATACTTTGATGAAAAAACAAATACAAGTACATTAACACATTTGAGCAAATTTTCTTCATTATCAGAGGAGTTGTTTCACCCCCACCATTAACTTTTCTCCATCTATTGCAGAGCTTACAGTGACCTAACACACTGCATGGAATATCTGGCTAAAATGATGGACTGTTTCTTCCCAAACCCTGATATTCAAGACTTCTTTATCGACATCCATTTGAAATTCTTCCAGAACTGCACCAATGAGAACGATCCGATGACTGAAGATGCCCCTCAGAAGGTGGTGATTGGCCTCACTCTCCTTTCTGTGAGCTTCATCCCCATCATGGTTTATCTGGTTGCTCGGAGTTAGACGTGCACTTGTTGTACACAAGAATTTACTCCAGAGGCTGATGTGTGTATTTTTTTTAACAAGATTTAAGTCATACGTTTAAATGTGGTTAAAAATGTGCTTTGTTAAGTCATCTTGTGTTTTTACGAGTATTGTAACACTTTCACTTTGCGTGGTAGACATCAGCAGCTATGCATAAGCGCTTGAAAGACAATTTGGCTGAGATGTTATGAACATGATGTTTAAAAAACAATGACACAGCACTGAGCTTGCTATTTTGTTTCATTTTTGTCTAACTGAGAAATATGCAATGTATTTAATTGCATAGTTTGACTGTGTAATCTATATAGAGGGAAAATGTATATGCAATTAAACTATATTACCTAAAATAACATCTTTTTTGTGTCTATATATAACATATGAGTCTGTGTTTTTTTCAGTGTAACTGGAAGAAAAATTTTTCCCCCAAAATGTCACCCTAAGCAGCCCGTTCTCACTCCCGAGGCGTAACATGCCGACGTTTTGTCACGTCCCGCGGCGTTCCTGAGGAACGCGAAAGGAGACCTTCGGCGTTCTTATGGTACGCGGTGGGTTATGGCGGAAATCCAGTGCAATGATGCTCCCTCGGTAACAGACGTTCCAGCCCTGTATTCCAGCCCTAAACCTAACCTTATCCCTAGCCCTAACCATAACCTTTTTCCTGAGCTTATCCAGGACTTTAATGATGTTAAATAGCGTGTTTCTAAGCGATTTGAAGAAAAAGAGCGAACATGTGTAGATTGAGTCCATACGGTTCTCATATTTCCTCATTTTTCCGAGGTCGTCATTTAGGAACGTGGTGGGTAGCCGAAAACGTAATATGTTGACGATTTGTCACCTAGCGTAAAATGTTACGGTTTGGGAGTGAGAACGTGTTGCCCTAAGAATAATAATAAACAAAAAAGTATTTACATGATACTCATGTAGTTCTGCAAGAAGTTTTGTCATTTATCACAGACCAAAAAGTTTATTTATGGACACTTTTTAAAACCACTAAGGCCTCCAACTTCCTCCACTAACCACTCCTCAAAGCACCTGACCATATCGTTCCACCAAATTGCGCTGGTCAACATATGTCACCCCCTGCACCATCACAAGGTGGTGATTCATCGAGGCATCCTCAGGAACTGGAAGGACCCACATACCAGACTCAACAACGTGTTTTAAGTTGAACTGTATTGATCTTTATTGTGGCAAAGTGTTTTTAAGAAACTGGGAGCAGGCAGGCTGAGTGTGGATCACAGATGTTTAGGAAGTTCAGGTGCTGATGTGGAGTGGAGTTGTTCCCAAACTGCAGGTAAATCTATGTTTGATCTTTGATTGTGAAGTCTTCAGACAGGTTGCTAACTGGGGCGACCTACAGCCCCTTTTCCTTTTGAACCTACTCGGATCGACTTGGATCAACACGACTCAACTCAGATCGACTGGTTTTCCATTAAAACCCATTGTGCGTGTTTGCCATCATAGCAATTGGTCTGGGTGTGATGTAATTAATATGCAACATGAGTGCTACAACAATGGTGGACAGTGAGGCAAGAATATACCTGCTGCTTGGTCTGTGGCTTTTCGTCAGTCTTGGGGACCACAGTGGGGTTTTGTAACCATTTGCCCCGTTGTTGGGTTTCAAAAATGGTGGAATGAGACACTTTCATGACTCGTCAACTGACTCGACCAGCAAATCGGTGGCATGCCGTGTGAAAACTTCACATTTTACTACCTGCTTGGATCGATTGGCACGGGACAAGCAGGTACTAAAACGTACCTGGTACCAGGTACTATGACCTAATGGAAAACCCTGAAAACCATGGTGAACCGTGATGAGTCCAAGTAGGTACTAATGGAAAAGAGGCTTAAGAGTCTTACTTGTAGCCTGATGATTCAATATATCAATGGGTGAGGAAGGGCTGACCCAGAGAGAGACAGAGAAGAAGAGAGAGAGAAGGGAAAAGGGGAGAAGAAATCAAAAACCCAGACTCACTCGGTTCATAACACCTAGGATGAGTTGCTGGGGCATTTAGTTTTTCTTGTTTATAGAACCCTATAAAAGGTTAAAGATGTGGTTTAGGTGCCCTAGGAATCATAAAGACACAATAACAACCTTTCTTTAGCACATTTTTTAAAAATTTAATCCAGGTCATCTCAAAGGAAAACCACAGTTTCTTTCTGCACACCTACACCACCCAAAACCACACACCAAGCCAACCCTCCCTTTGCTGTTCACCTAAGAAAATCCTAACTAAGGTTTATGGTGAGTTCAGTGATACCATTGTGCCCAACAAAAGAAAGTTCAGTGGCCGAAAATTAACCAGTGGTCTGCCAGGGAACCGTTGCACCACCTGTCCTTACATTTGTAGCCTGATGACTTTGTATTTATTGTTCTAGAACCTTATAAAAGGTTAAAGCAGCTGTTTAGGTGCCCTTCTTAATGAGTGGACACTTTGTACATTCAATTACATTCTTCTGCTACTATGAAATACTGATGTCTTTGTCTTACAACAACTTCTGTGGGGGGGGGGGGGGGACTCAAAAACTGATGGGTCTATGGACCAAGTCAATATGGCACTGCTAAAACTGTTAACTTTGAAGAACATAAAGGATATGTTCATAAAGGTGTGGCAGAACCCCCCCTATCTCAAACAGGAATATTAGATCAATCCAGAAACATTGAGAGCCGGAAAAAACCTAAAACACGGTCTACTTTATAAAGACAGAGGGACACATAAAAAGGAATAGATTAACTCAGACACTATAAGTAGCAGGTAAATAAGAGAAGAGGGAAGTGAACACACAGAAAACCACACGAGGATCTGACTTCCAAAATAAAAGAGGAAGTAAAAGTCAGCTTCAAAGTTTGAACAAAGGGATCTGAAGCAGAGATAAAATTCAAGAACCAAATTGTGACATTTATTGACTTCAAAATCAGACCAACTTCTCAGACAGCAACTGGCTTCCTTTTATACTCCACCTGCCTCTGGTTATATCTGGAATATTCTATTTTTGGGGGCGGCAAGACAAAATTTTTTTTTTACATAAATCGACATCAAAAAAAATCTGGAACAAAAAAATTACATATTTACATACATTACGTATTGTCGCTCTGTGCTCCATCACCCCCACACAAGCTGGATTTTAGGCCTTTGTTTCATGTTGGAGCTGAACTGAGGGATCTCAGTCTGCTTGACGAAAGAGACCGGTCGCATATGTTACACACTTGATAAGTTACTTTTACTTTTATACTATTTGATAAGTGTCCAAGTTCAACAATGTTAGATGTGCTTACAGTAGCTAACAGCAGCTAATAGAGGCTAACAGACGGTAATAGAGGCTAATTGCAGCTAACAGAGGTTAATAGCAGCTACATGTGTTTTTAATCACTTCACTTTATTATGATCTATGATAAAGCAGGCCATGCTTTGCAAGTCCCTAACCTATGAGTACACAGTAGTGTGAACAACCTGTAACCCGGGTTAAAAAGATGCATAAATAGTAAAAGATAAGTAAAGTCTGAGAATATAAATATCAAAGAGTTCATTTATTTAAATTTTCTTGTATATTAAAAAGGTAAAAGTTCATGTAAAATGATTAAAAACATGTTTGCATTGTTTAAAATAAGTTATCTTTGTTTTATTGTGAATTGCTTGTGAGAACTGTAATTTCCTACGGGGATATGGTCTGTGAAGGTAACACAGGGTGGAGAAGGAAAAAGAGAAAAAAGAGAGCGCGAGGAGAGTGGTGGTGCGTGAGTTACACGGAGCATCCGGAGAAGTTAGCTTGTTTTTATGTACTAGTAGTAAGTGTGTTTTGACTTTTCGGAAGGATAAGTCACAGTGTCGGTAAGTTAGTGACATGACAGGTAAAGTTTTGGCGTGAAGCTGCTGGACTGTGTGTTTTGTTTACTGCGGCAGTGCAGGCATTAAGTTAAAGTGAGGCTAACCCAGCCATTCGCTAATAAGGACTACTGTAGACTGCCGTTTCGCTAAAGTTGCGGAACGTAACAAGCTGCAGAGGATCGTTACCGAACTGGATAACGACGGACACACCCCAGATAGTCACTCTGAGTGCCCGCGTCACTCAGAGTACCTCTGGCAACGTGGGAAGCTAAAACAGGTAGCTTGTGGAGCACGTGGAGATCACGGACCTTCCTCATCTTTGTGCTACTGCATTCAGAGCGGAGTGTTTCTGAAGGAGCTGAAGACAACTTGTTGCCTGGATTAATCTGGTGGGAAGTGCACGTTTCACAAGGTACTGAGTTTATTTATTTATATTTTGCTCGTTGAGTGAAGAACTTCCGGTTGGGAGATAGTTTTGGATTTATACTGGAGCAACACAGGCCTGCAACGTAGGGTTTATCTCTGCCGGCTTTAGGTTTAGTTTGGGACTATGATTGTTTTATCACTGGTGGTTTACACTGTATATGTGGAGATTCTGTGTACAGTGGGTAAATTGCTGTGTGTGTTTTTTTTGGTTTGCCTGAATACTGAAATCTGCCATTTTATTATTTTGTTTTCATTGTTTGGTGAATTAAAGGAGGGTTGCAATGCTCTACTTTACATGGTGTATGACATGATTTACTGCACTGTAGACACTAGTGTTCATTTTTGCGTGTAGTGCTACTGTTAAGGAATAAGCTTAATTGATCCCAGAAACAAAAGAGAAGTTAATTTAAAAATATCGTATGAGAGTACACTAGAAAAAGAACCCAAAGCCCATTTATTTAATGGTATTGAGTAAATGAGGGCTACAAACCTTTAACCCTGACTAAAATGTTTATTCATTTTAACACTGAGAATGAAACTGTTTGCTGCACCCACCCAAAACCACACGCTAAAATCAGGAGTTGTCCACATAATTCTGACCACAAAGTTCACATAGTTATCTGAGACCTGCAAGCATGAAGAAAGCAAATACTGAAACGTTTTATTTGTTTTTGTCCTGAAAAATATTAAGCAATACATTGTTAAAATCTGATTTATAGTTATGTGACCTTATGGCAACTTAATCTAACTAAGAAATCAACAGTCAGGCGCAAACTTCACTGACTTGAAAAGGACTAATGAGCTCCATCAACCACTCAAAATCATTAACCTCATACTCAAAAGCTATGATCTGTTGGATCCAGCAGATGATGATAGGGATCGTAAACATACAGGAACAACCTCTCTTTACCAGCTTTTAATGAATTTCCAGGTCATCTCAGAGGAAAACCACAATTTCCTTCTGCACACCTACAGCACCCAAAACCACACACCAAGTCGGTCCTCCCTTTTCTGTTCACCCCAAAAAATCCTAATGAAAGTTTCTGGGGAGTTCAGTGATACCATTGTGCCCCACAAAAGAAAGTTCAGCTTAGTGTCAGGGGTGTCAAACATAAGTGGCCCAATAGATATGGGTTTGCAATGTGTTAATTACACAGCACTAAATGAGGTTTCTTTACTGTCTTACTGTTTTTAATCTTTTTTTTTTAGCTTTGGTTTCTATTTGGATTTTCTTACTATGCTTCTTGTGTTTTAGGCCCCTCTCTCAGTTCCACGCTGTGTTTCTTCTGTACACTGCCACTTGTTCTTCTTGCCTCTGTTTTTTGTTTGTTATTTCCTGTTTTGCTTTGAGGTTTAATTTTCATTTGAGTGTCACTTTCTGTTGTTGCCTCCTAGTTTTCACTTGCTCTCCTGCTACTTTCTTAGGTTCAGCTATGTGTCAACACAAGTATCTAATCAGCCAATCACATGGCAGCAACTCAATGCTTTTAGGCATGTAGTCATGCTCAAGGCAACCTGCCGATGTTCAAACTGATCATCGGGATGGGGAAGGAAGATGATTTAAGTGACTTCAAAAACTGCTGACCTACTAATATTTACGGCATTTACAGGGACTAGTCTGAAAAAGAGAAAATATCCAGTGAGCAGCAAAGTGGATCTCAGAGGTCAGAGGAGAATGGCCAGACTGCTTTGAGCCTAACGTAAGGTTTAAAGTAAACTTAAATAACCACTCAAGGTAAGGTATCTCAAAGTATCTCCGGAACCAGTTCAGTTTTATTTATATAGTGCCAAACTACAACAACAACTGTCTTAAGGGGGTTTATATTGTTAAGGTAAAGACCCTATAATAATGCAAAGAAAACAGAGAAAACCCCAACAACGATATGACCCCCTATGAGCACTTGCTTTGGCAACAGTGGAAAGGAAAAACTCCCTTTTAACAGGAAGATACCTCCAGCAGAATCAGGGCAGGAAGGGGCGGCCATCTGCCACAATTAGTTGAGTAGAGTGGATGACGACAGGACAAAGACATTCTGTGGAAGAGAGCCAGAGATTATTAACACATCAAACACATGAAACCTGGGTGCCACTCCTGCAGCTAAAAACAGGACACAGGAGGTACAATTAGCACAGGCTCACAATAATAATAATAGTAATAATAATAATAATGATGATGATGATTAGTGGTGCAATGGATCACTGTTGATCCGTGATCCGAACCGATCCCACTCCACGGTTTGGCACGCACGTGATCCAAAGATTCGAAAAAGAAAAAAAAGCGGTCCAAGTCGAGGAGCAGAGTTTGCGGCATTTAAGAAGCCCTTTGCTGCCCAATCCGACCGGGCTAAAGCTATTACAAAAGCTATTGGGGTCTATAGCTGCAGACATGAGGACGTATTCCATTGTGCAAAACAAGTGGTTTAAACATAGGATGAACATGGTTGAGCCACGCTGTGATATCCTGTTGCGCGTCCACTTCAGTGACAAGATCGTTCCAAGCATGTATGAGCTGGAAAAGTCTAAAGTTATGGCTGAACTGTCCCAGGATTCTTCTGTTGCCCTAACTACAGATGGGTGGATCTCCAGGGCAACATAAAGCTACGTGACCGTGACCGCGCATTATATCACAGCAGAGTGGTACATACAAAGCTCTGTACTGCCCTATATTGCACATTAATTTGTTTTATATGAGTTTTTATACGAGTCTTACGTTGAATGTTTTTTAATGGGCAGAAAATACGTAAATAAATAAATGGCGAGTTACATTTTTCTTGTCTTTTTTCTTTTTTTGCTGATCCGAAAATCGATCCGATTCATGACTTAAAACCGTGAGTTCTTTGATCCGTTGCACCACTAATAATAATAATAACAGATAATAGAAGACTGAATAATTGTTGCTTGCTCTGGTGACTCTTGAATTGTGCTCCAACATTTGGATGATAGGTCAGAATTTGGCATAAACAACATAAATGCATGGATCAAAAGCTACTGTTTAATGGTGTGGGGGATATCTTCTTGGCATGCATTTGAGCATTATTTAACAGTATAAAGTATTGTAGCTGATCATGTCCATTCCTTTATGGCCAGAGTGTACCATCCTCTGATGGTGGAATCCATCACGGTGATGTTCAAATTATCTTAATTTTGGCCTCCACACTGACCAATCCAACAGAGCACATTTTGGATGTGATGGAACAGAAAATTCCCATCATGGATGTGCAACCAACAACTGCAGCTGTGTGTTGCTATCAGAGATGGGCAGTAACCATTACAGTACCATTACAGATTACAGTAACGCGTTACAAGTAACGCGTTACTGTAATCCGATTACTTTTTCAAGTGACGAGTAAAGTAAGAGATTACTATTGCAAAAACGGTAATTAGATTACCGTTACTTTCCTGTAGGAACGCTGCGTTACTGCGTTACTAAAACCGTGATTTTTTTTGCGAGAATGTCTCATGACAGTGACGTAAGCGAGTGCGACGTTTGTGGCAACAGCTGTGTGCAGATCAACAATGGATCATATATTGAGTGTGGGAGAGAGTATGAGCGTGCAGCGTTTAAAGCGTGGAAGTACTGACCTTACTTTGAGTTTGATTCCATAAAAAGTGACAAAAACATTAGTGTCCGTTGTGCGTGGGAAGAAAACTTCTTTTTACAGCGAAAAAACCCCTAAACTTCCGAGCAAGCACCGAGTAGCTACCACGTAATGGGAAACTCACAGAGAAACTCGCGGATTCTTCCACTGACCGCTGCACACCTGCACCAGGGTAAACCTCCGCCTACCTACTCCTGCTTTTCAGGTGAAAATAGGGCAAAAGGACCGCTAGTCTTTGACTTTATTTATTTTCTGCTGTGTTTTACTTGCATCTATTTGAAAGCGTGAGTGTAAACACACACAAAAAATTATTTTATGTGCTGGAATGTGCAGAAAATAAGTTTAAATGTTAAACTAATTTCTTCCAGTCAGAGAATGTTGCATATAATTAAATTTTTGCTTGATGCATAAAGTTAAAAGAAAAACTAATAAAAACGAGTTTTAAAAAGAGACTTTTCCATTTGATTACATTTTGTATGATGATTATGTAGAAAAAGTAGAATTGGGCTGAAAGAGATCGCTTTATCACCTATTCAGGTTGTAAATCGTGTTTTTAAAGAGTAACTAAGTAACTAAGTAATTAATTACTTTTGAAAATAAGTAATCAGTAAAGTAACTGGATTACTTTTTGGGGAAGTAATCAGTAATTAGTTACTGATTACTTTTTTCAAGTAACTTGACCAACACTGGTTGCTATCATGACAATATGGTCCAAAATCTTTGAGGGATGTTTCCAACATGTAGTTGAATCAATGCTACAAAGATTTAAAGGCAAATGAGTGTATAGTCATGTCTTCAGTTTATCTTGGCTGTTTACATCGCCTCTTCAATCTCCCGTTTCTCTTGCTGTGCTTTAGATTTATCTATGAGTCTTTGACTTTCTGTAGCCACTGAAGTTCATCTTTTGTTAAATTATTCTGACACCCCATCCTGCATGTGGGACTTTTTTATTTATGTGAGCTAAGAGGCACCAGTCAGTCCACTCAGCGTTTCGAAGTTCTGGCGAGCCTCACTGATGGGGAGGAGAGCCAAACGTAAAAGAGCACTGGAAAATTGGTGTGAAAAGGGAAAAGTTGTTTGAAATATAGATATGGGTTTTTTGTTCTTTTTAAAAACATTTTAAGCTTTGTTTTGCTAACACTTTCCATTTTTCTGAGCCACTATACTGTGTTGTTTTGGCTAACAGACATTTAAGGTTTCTGCAGAAGCCTTGAGAGAGAGATTTGATGCCTGAGCTGATCGGATTGAGCTAAAAATTATTGAGAAACATAATTTATGAAATAAGAACATTTTTAATATCTCCCTTATCAAAAGAAAACAATAGAGGTATCATAAATCTAAATATCTTAGAAATAAATTATTCCTTTAGCTCCCACCTGTGTGTGTGTGTGTGTGTTAAAGTTAAATTGCTATGCAGAAGGGTGCACTGCCACCTTCTGGTTAAAATTCAGTAAAAGTTTTGATTCTTCTTTACCCAAAAAATGAATTTGAGTATCTGTTCTGTTTCATTTATCTACTCCAGTGACCCATATTTTAAAATGCACTAATGCTGTTTTGGTTTGTTATTTTTATACATTAAGAAAAATATTTTTTAGCCAATTCTCTTTGGCTACTTCTTACAAAAAATGTAAGTTATTTCATTCACATTAGGAAAAAAATTGGATTTAAAACTTAAAGTATGTTTGAGTGAACGATACATTGCATGTTAATATCGCTCTTATAGGTGAAGTTACGACTCTGTAAGATTTCCATCAATAACAAATAATAACGAACGCCATCATAGTCAGGCTTTTTATCTTTTGTTTCTAATTAATTCTAAATAAACATCTAATAATTAAAATATTTATTTTATTATATCAGAGACAGATAAATTAGGTGAAGGAAAAGGGCAGTATTCCCTCTAACGTTGCATTAAGGAACCCCAAAGTCACATCATATACATGCAGTGTCCAAATGTACCTGTTTTACCCTGAAACTGCCTGTGCGTGTATACCGTGTAAAGTCATGCTAAAGAAACTGTTTTATGATACATAACAGGAAAACCACACTCACTGTCTCTGTGGGTTAGGAAGTCTTTAAATTATTTTTCTTCTCTTGGGTTCTGCCTATATTTCAAGTCTAGACACGCAAAACGTGCGTCTGAGCGAGAGTGTGTGGGCTGATGACGAAAAACAAGTAGTGCATTCTTCTTTCTAATGAACCCTCAGCTCAGAAAAACAAAGCCCCCCACTGTGGTCCACATGACTCAAACTGAGCTTATCGCACTTTTCTGTTTGTGTATGGCTGCTGCAGCTCGTCTCTGATATTAGGACGGTCTGTCTGCAGGTTCAGCCTCCTGCAGACTCTGCGAGTTCAGCAAAGCAGATCATAAGTAACTTTTACATTGATAAATAGTAAAGAAACACATTTCCAGCTCTGTTTTTTTATTCTTAGATTCTGCTAGAGTGGCTTTTCATGATTATCACTTTAAAAGAATCCTTATTTATCTCATGCCGGACTTTCCAGAACAAATAAAGCTTCTGACAAAAAGTTTCATTTTTTACATTTTAATCAAGTATTTTGTCTTCAAGTGGTATTAAACAACATACATTTGCATCACATAAATATTGAAAGAACATTAAAAATTAGGTAAATTTTTCGTTTTTTCCATAGCTTGTTAAACATCAGAACTACATATCAGTTCACAGTAACAGTGCTAAAAACACACTCGTGGCTTACAAATTACACACTCACTGATTCTATGTCAAAATTCCACATTAACAGTAACCGAGCATTCAGCTTTCCAGCATTTATTAAATGTGAATTTATATATTGAATGTAAATGTAAATATGATAATCAAATGTACATATTCGTCTCCTTTTATCCATCTACCTTCAGTCTGAGGCTAACATTGTCATGATCCTGGGTCCTTTTGACCCAGCGTTTTGTGTTTTCTATTAGTGTGATTTTGGTTCTGTTCCTCCTGTTTAGTCTTATTCTGTTCTGCCCATCTATTCCTGTGTTAAGTCCGCGTTTCCTAGTCTGTGTCTTTGCGTGTGTGTGTTTCCTGTTTTATTGGTGAAGGTCTGTCACTCCCACCTGTGTGTAATCTCCCTGTGTTCTCTGAGTGTTTTTAAGTCGTGTCTTCTGTCTTAGTCGTTGCTGGTTCGTCTGCGTTGTTTCCCCTCGGTCTCCCCGTATGCATTTCCCCGGACTTCCCTGCATCTTCGTTTCTGGTTTGTTTTGTTAGTTTTACCCAGTTTAGGATTTCCTGTTTCACCTTCACCCACGCCATTGCTGTTTGTATTTTCTTTTGTTAAATAAACACTCATCTGCACCAGAGCTGCCGCATTTTGGGTCCTATCTCCAATTCCACACGTCTGCCACACCGGACGTGACAAACATGGCTGAAAATACATTTGAAAAACAGCAGTGAATTATAAAAAATAATCCACAAACCTTGTGTTTATTCAAGAACAAAGGATGGTTCTGGGTAGTTAAGCTTGTACTTCCTCTGTAATGTTAGCTGGCTGCACACTTCTATTGGTTAGTGGATGTAAACATTGGAAAGAATATAGTTCCTTTATGCAACTGCTCGCAGAAAGGCTTGTTTTGTTTCAGATAGTTATTTTAGACAAGACCCAATAACTTACTAAAACAGCTTGACACTACTGTATTGTAAAATTACTGAAACATGAGCATGAGGTGCATTTGCTGTTTGTGTAGTTATAAACACAGGCTGAACACAGATGTGTGACCATTCAGAAATGCCTTAAATGTGAGTTCTGTGGGGAAACAGAGGTGGGCTACTATAAAACCTTTAGTGATGAGCTTAGCTGGTCGTTTTGACTCTTATTGAACAGAACATTAAAAGTCAGTCAGATCCACAAAAGTCAAATTTTCACATTTAACAGATTATTTTCTCTCGTGTTTGGTTGCCACAGTACTGTCCAAAACTCTTGAGCCACCCTTCATTTCTTTATATTTTGATTCCAAGGCTTTTTTGTAATTTGAAGTGGTGTTGACCGATAGTTCTCCAGGCTTTTGTGTTTTTCTTCAGCTGCTTTTTCACTCATTTTCAGTCCAGTTTAGTATTTTCGCACAGACAAAGGGATACCCAAAGAGTTATTAGCTGAAAACCTGACGTATCTTGTCATGTTGTGCAGTGTGTTCTTAAAAAATTTGAAGAAACTGGACCAGCGAAGACAAACAATGAAGCATCAGACCTAAAATCTATCATCAGAAATGGTCCCAAGTTGAAGGGTGGCTGTTAAGAAGCCATTTACAAGGACAGGAAACAGGAAATGAAAGCTGAGGTGTCCCAAATTACATAAAAATTAGACAGAAAATCAGTGGTAACTTTTGGTTCTGCAGTAAGTAAAGAAGAGGATGTGGAACAAGGTAGAACAGTGTCTACAGCCAACTGTAAAACATTGTGGAGGTACAGTCATGGGCCTGGTTTGAAGCTGCTATAAGGCAGGTTGTATATATTCTGTATTTTCATTATTGTTTGCACATTTCACTAAGCTTTTGATATGTCCCCAGCAAAATATGAAGAAAATCTGACTATGAAATTCATAGTCAGATTTTCATAGTCATATATTGCTCACCATTGGAAGTTTAATATTGCATCACTTACTTTGTATTAGCATTAAGTGACAGTGACAGCACCAGAGTGATTTGAATCAAATAGACAGTCCTAAAACCTTTGTAGTTTATGGAACAGGCCAAAAAGAAAAATGCTCTGTCCCTATATTAGGATGCAGGATCTTTGGAGGATAAGTTAGTGTAAGGATGTTTTTTTTTTTTTTTTATTGTGTTCCATATTTACTTTTTACTTTCCATCCATTTTATAACAGCTGGGGCCAGGTCGCGGGGGGCAGAAGCCTAAGCAGAGAAGCCCAGACCTCCCTCTTCCTAGCTATCTCCTCCAGCTTGTCCAGGGGAACATCAAGGTGTTCCCAGGAAAGCCAAGAGATATAACTGTAACAGAATGTCCGGACTGGCTTTGTTCATTATTTGTTCCTTTTAGGCTGAGCAGCAGTAAAGAACGACTAACCCAAGAGAAATCTCAAGTAAGATTTGGTCTTTTAATGTGATTGGTTGACAACAAGAAAAATCTAGAATATCAATATAACATTTTAATTGGATCCATCTTCATTCGAGGAGTCACTCTTGCTTTGGTTTCCTCCTCCTGCACATTCGAAGGCACGTGAATCGTATGACTGCCACTACAAAGGCTGTCAGCATAAACAAGATGGCCAACAAAAAGCATATAACATCCACAGAATGATACACATACCAGGGCATCTTATAAGACTCGGTGCGTAAATGTGCAGCTCCTTTGTGCCTCATAACAAACTCAATCCAGTAAACTGCAGCATCCAGAGGATGCATTGGTCTGTCTCGGTGGAGAGCAGACAGACGCTTCATGTTGTTCCTGTAGGAGGGATTGTTAAGAACTTCTTGTAGGACTTTGAGGAAATTCTGCTGGGTGATTTTTGTTACATCCACCATTTTAGCAGCTCCTCGAACTTCCATTCGCAAAATGTTTTCAAACTGGTCAAACAGCAGGGGAATGCCAATAATTGGAACACCATGGTACATGGACTCATAGATCCCATTGGCGCCACCATGAGCCACAAAGGCTTTTATCTTTGGGTGACCCAGCAGGTCGTTTTGGGGCATCCAATTCACCAGAAGGGTATTGTTCCCCACATTGTTGGGGCGTTCACCAGCATGCCTCCATACGACCTTTTGAGGAAGCTGAGCAAAAGCAGCTGCGATTTCTGAAGTTATTTCTATTGGCAGACCATTCACCAGCGTCCCCAGAGACATCAGGATGAAGCCGTGTTCTCCTGAACTTTCAACAAACTCCTCCAACTCTGAAGGTAAGGCCTCAGCAGGCTTACACTGAAATCCTCCAATGTAGACAATGTTCGGCATGGTAGGCCTGGGGAATTCGAAGACAAAGTCCACTCTCATGAGCCACAGGTCTGCTCCTTGAAGAAGCTGATAGAAGTTCACATCTGGGCCTAAGTACTTTTCTACCATTCTATCATAGGGAGGACACACTATAAACTTGTCAATGCAGGTGTTGAGGAAGTAGTGGAATGTGTTTTTGACTCTTTCAAAAAAGGTCATCTTGTCAGATACGGCATTTCCAGAAGTTGGGACATATGACGTTGGAGATGGAGCTATAACAAAATGACCTTCCCCACTGGTGATCCATCTGACGTTAAAAACAACTGGAAGCTTTAGTTTATGGGCCACTATAACTCCAACAGGAAGTCCAGGGTCCAAAAGAACCAGGTCAAAATTAGAGTCGCCTATCTTCGACATTAGAGTCTTGTTCTCAAATATTTCTACACCTAACAGACTAGCTTGTTGGTGGATTTTTGATAATGCACCTATCATTTCCCAGTAAAACTTCATGAAGGCCATCGAAGATGCCCCTTGTTTTTTGATTTCCAGTATCTTGACCAGGAAAGTTACAAAGAAGTCCTGCTCCTCTATCCAGACAGCCTCTGGTAAGGTGACAGTGATGGAGCTGTAATGTGGTGCCTCTTCTTTGACATACCAGCTAGTGGCTGTGCGGACCACAGTGACTTCATGGCCTTTGGTGTGGAGGCTCTGGATCAGCAGGTTCATGTTCACCCAATGGCTGCCATCAACGGGGAACACCAGAATCTTTCCACCCTGGACAGGACTTGGAAGTAGTGACAAAGTCATCCCCAGAAGAAACAGAGAAACTCCTTGAATGCTCCCCATGGATCAAGTCTGAGGAAAACCACAGAACAATTAAAATTTAACTGTTAAGTTCACAGTCAATGTTGCAAGTATGATTGTACAAGTGATGCATAAATTACATCTTGAATTTCTTCCAACTGGCAAACTTACTTAAGTTGCAGGACCCACCAGATTACAGAATTATTGATTGAGTTGAAAGGGTTGTCTTTTTGAATGGTGCAAGTTAGATAGCTTTCTTATTTCTTAGCAGGTAGTTAAAATTACCTAAACCAGGCAGGTGTGCAAAAATAAAGGTAAAAAGTAAAAAGAGAAGAAAAACAAATACTAGTTCAAAACAAAAAAGATCCCAACAGGACTCTAACCACAATGTCCTGGCAGACAATACCATGTCTTTACATGGAGTTTGTAGGTCTTGGGGGAACAATTGTTTCTCAGCGTCTAATACTGTTGCAAAAGTTTTGAATATAATGGTAAGACATAGGCATGTATTGTGTCATGACCTGATATGAATGAATGCATCCATGTATGAAGTCAACTTAATTGTGTGCATACAGATACAGATTCGAAATTACCTATTAGGTCTCAGCATATTAAAATGAATTACACAAGATACATTAAAGCCTAGATTCTATTATTGCTTTCTATGCACAAATACATTTGAGGCTTACAAGAATTCTTAAAGCTATATACGCTATTGCATTTCTTTATTTAAAAATATAAAGTATCAATGGATTATTAAAAGCCTCCCTCCATTATTGCAAGTGAGGAAACATCAGAATGAAAGTCCTTCGTGTAAAGTAAAGGCTAAGACATGGAGCATCTTTTTGAGAGCAGATAACTCTGAGTGGGTGAAGAGGTGAGGGAGGAAGTTCACTATCACGACAGCCTGGCTGATGAAACCTGGAGGAACCACCCAGAACTTTTCTCTGGGGTCACGAGACTAAAAAAGCTATGTGAGGGGTTTGTGGGATCACCCGCAATACTAACAGTTTTGTAGAGGGAGGGAGAAGATTGAGGCCCCAGATAGCTTCCCTGCTCATTTTACTATATTCTGTGGTCTTCAAACCACACAGAGATGCAGCTGGTGAAGATGCTCTCAATCAGGCCTCGGTAGAAGGTGCACATGATGGGTACTAGGGCTGTCACTTGTCTAGATTGTTTTCACTGCACCACATACTAATTGAGATACCTCACTTCTGTAGTATGTCTCATCATTTTTGCTGTTGAAATCCACCATAGTTGTATCATCAAATCAAATCACTTTTATTGTCACGTCACATCACTGGTACAGCACATGTGAGCTTCACAAGCAACAGTGGTGTGCAAAACAAAGAAATGTAAGAAACAAGCCAATCATAAGAGCAGGAATGTGAGAATTATGAGAATAAATATATGTACAATTTCAAGATGTGCACAAAAATGTATGTATGTGTGCCAAACTTTGACAATATCCCTATAAAGTTGCATCACTGCATATTGTTTAGTTTGGACTTTGTTAATTTGACTGAACGCCAAAAATAAATATAAATAAACCATAAATAAACCTGCAAATCTAATAAAGAGTATGGTTGTGGGTCAGCAGAGTGAAGAGAAGACGACTCAGCACACATCCCTGCTTGATGTGCTGTTGTTGACCTGAACTGCTGGTGGCCTCTCAGTGAGGAAATCCAGCAGTTAAATAGAGGGGGAGGTGTTTCCAAGTGTCTATTAGAGACCCAATACTGTACTTGTGTCTTGGCAAAGACAAACACAATAAACTATTACTCAAGAAACACAAAAAAGGACCGAAGGCTCTGTATAAGCAGGACAGAGAAGAGCCATGGTGTCTAAATATGCCACTTTCTTGGTGTGTGTCAATGAGTCCATGGCTGTTTTTGCCCTGGGCCAAAATAAAATGTTGGCAAAGCTATAAGAGTAATGCATCTAACTAGTGCACTCAGTGACTTTCCACTACAGTTGGTGTTTTATGCACATTTTGAGTCATCTGGAAGATCTGCTAGTATCAGTGGAAAATCTTCCACAACACTTAATGTAGGATATATAGTGTGTCACTCCTTACAGAACATTGATAGCGTAATAATGCAATGACACAGTCACATCCAGCAACAACTCATTTAAAAAACTAAATGGAAACGATATTTGTAAAGTGAAATACGTCTCTTCAGAGATAACCCAATCAATGATCAATTGGTTTCTATGTAAATGTGTCTTCTTTTCTAAATGTCTTTTCCACAACTTGAAAAGATCTCATTTCACCTTGATCATTTCAGCCAACTTTCCTGAGGTTGTGAGCTGTCTGCCAAAGCTTTCTAAAGTTTTATTTGTTTTGTTTTTGTGTTTTTTTTCCGGTAGCATGTACTTCAGACAGCTCCAAAAAGCTTGACTTTGGCCAAACAGGGCCAAATCATAACATTATTTAGTCCAGAAAACAACATCCATGGACAATTGATGATTGCTGGTTTAGCGCCTGGAGGTCCCTGTCATCATAATGGTGGTCTATTTGTTATTAAATGACCATACTATACTTCAAAGGTTGTATTCAATGTACAAAGTACCTATAGTGTGCCACTGGTGAGCTCACACTGCGTGTATTCAAAAACACTGCATTTAAAATGACTTGGAACAGTTTAATAACATCACTGTCTGAGCGACCAACAACAACAAGAGAAGAATTTTTGCCAGATGTGAGAGACCAGTGGAGCTTTTTACTCTGTGTATGTGTTGAATCACTTTAAAACTCGAGCAGTTGATTAATATAAGTCTGTTTCTCTTTCTGTGCAGTGACTTTGTGTCTGCAACAATTGTGTAACATAAAGTCGCAGACATCATCGTGGAGGCAGATGCCCCCACAAGATCTTCTCTGGTTATTAAAATAATGGTTTGTCACATTCCCCTCGTGTGCATTAACTCTAAATATACAGTTCTATGTAATATAGCATTTTAATTCTTCTTTAAGCCACATTTCCTGTTGTTTTCTGCGGCTATCATTTGTAAATTAAACCATACTAAAAACCACTAAATGCCCAACCTGTGCTCTATTTATTGCTACATTTAACAGAGGGTAAGTAACACCCACACCTCTTTGAACTCCGACTGGATTGGATCATGACATCATACCTATAAAGATGCATCACTGCATATTGTTTAGTTTGGACTTTGTTACTTTGACTGAATCTGTCCAGGCACACATAATACTTGCAACGAACTCAGAGCTTTTTGGAGTAGTTTCTGCTACTGATCACTTTGCCATAATGAGATCACACACAGGCTGACATCACTGTGTAACATGAAGTGTTGCAACAAATCAAAGTTCGGGGGGTTTATGTATGTCCTGAGTAATGCCTGCAGTCGATAATCTCGTCATCTACATTTAGCAGGGATTTTCTAACAAGCTAAAAACACCAAAGAGGAAGAAACATGCCCTTGTATTCAGTTTCTTTTCTGAATGCCAGCTGCTGAAGAAAAAACAACTACGTCTTCCGAGTTTATTTCGGAAGTGCTGAGTAAGCATTTATAATCGTTTAACTGTCACTGTGAAGGATAGAAAGTGTTGTAACCTACCTTAAATGCCTGAGAATGTGGACAAAAGTACTTTGGATCCTCTCTGAGAGAAGGGAGCTCAGCTTCAGAGTGCAGGAGAAAAGAACCCAAATCCTAATTACTGTGTTGCATAAGGTGGGAGGAGTGTGTAACCAGTGGGTTTCATATGCATGTGTGCAGTTTAGGGTTGGGGGAGGAAAGGGAAGCAGTCTTCCTACAGAGCACATACTCTGTGGCACACACACAAAAACTGTGGAGTAACACAATATCTTCTTAAATGGAAAAATAAAGCCTTGACCTGTATGAGCTCAACCAGTGAGATATCCCTGTTCCTAGAAAGTAAGAACATTCCAATGACAAAAGAAAAAACCTGGAATTGCAAATTCTGGGAGTTTGCAAAAGCTCTCGGCATTCTCAGGAAATAACCTTGAGAGAACCAATGGGTTGTCACTGGAGCAACGCACACAGCAGCCCTCACAGCTTCCTGTGACCTTAGTGGAACAATACAAAAAATAACATTTTAAAAGAGGTGCAACATTTATACAGTTTTTAATATGATTGCATTTGTATAGTAATCAGTGTTAATCCCAACACCACAGTGCTGCTGATACACAAGGTAAAGACAGAATCAGACTCATCAGATTGAATGCCTGTTTAATCTATAAAAGTAGTATAAATATATATCCTTTAATATCTGGGAACATGTGAAGCTTTTTAGCTCTCGAAAAAAGTGTGGAAAATTACTAGAGGTCAAATAATTACCCCTCGAATGGAAATTCATAGTGATTAGACTACACCTGCAGGGTGCGCAGCCGCTACTGATTTTACCTACTTCATTCTCATAATTACTTACACACAGCCATGGCTAATGGATCAAACCAAAGACGATACCTATGCCATAAAATATGAGCATAAATGTGATTTATTTGTGTGCATGATATGGGAGACATAATCTTTCTTGATACTAGCAGCAGGGGCTGAAAGATTCACGTTGAATTTTGACTGCTATTAGATGTTGCTGTTGCCATTTTAGTTTCTTGGAGTCAGAAATAATCATGTAGTGGATTCATGTGTTGGCACACGTGTCAAAAGCCAGCCACTTTCCAGACTTTGAGTCTTAAAAAAATGTAAAAATACAAGTTATAGAAAACGTCTCCCATGATGCAGTTGTTATAAAGGTAGACCTTACCCCCAGAAAACAAAAAAGGTTTCATGTATCAAGCTGTAAACATCTTTCCTTCTGCTGTAAAGTCTGTGAGGACTGGCTTGCGTTTGGAGACAGCAGAGGAACTGCAGAACTGCTGTAAACACTTTCTTATTCATTTTTGAACCTTATAATCCTCCCACTCACCCACTCCTGTAAACCACTATTGCCCATTGATTAAAATACATCTAAAAGATATATCTAGTGTTCATTTCAATTTCAAATCAAAACCCACAAATGAGCAGTCAACACCACCGTTTAGGGTTTTTCCCTTATACCAACTTCAGTATTCAAAGCACAGATTCAGACCACCAGAGTTTCATATGAATCAAATGAAATAAAACAGCAAAATAATTTAGAGTTTGGTTTCTTTTTCTCTAATCAACACAAGTTACCAGGTTTTTTAGGGGCTAAATGTTGCTGTATGCTGTAAAACTAGATTTGAGGGAACTGTGGAATAAGGTTGAAATGAATCAAGGGAGTAAAAGTTCATTCAAACAATGAAAGGGTTTCTTCTTATGAGCTGTGACCATGTAGCTGGTAACATTCATACTTTTAGAGTCTGTGTGTGAAAAATGACAGAATGTGGTCTTAGAAACCGAGGACGTTTCCAGGATATTTTGGATGGGTAGCCATGAGCACAATGCTCAGCCTAAATGCAGAAATTATGACACAAAATTTAGCTTTAGCAAAATGTTTATTACATACCCACAGTAAATGTTCTTTAAGTAAAAGAACTCCTTGTGCTGCTGATAATTATTGATTTATTGATGTGTATCATGTCAGTGTTGCAGCTGGAGATGATTACAATTACTTATATACTGCTGTTTAGCTTTGTCTACAATGTTACACCATCATATATTAGTGGCTTTAAGTTTCAAAATCTGTTAAATAAAGTGTAACTGATGCTTTGAAATAAGTTCAGATTAGACTTTTTTTATGCAATTATATAAAAAATGAATTACTGTTTTGGTAAAACACCAATAAAAAGTACTCCATGTAAAACAGTAGGTTATACAATCAGTAATAAACTCAAATCATATTTAGCAGAAATGTAATGGTGCTGAATTAATAAAATAATAATACAGCAGTAATTGCTTATGAAAAGCTTCTTATGATGCTCTTGTTCAGCAGCCTGATTGATGTGATTGATGTTACCTGTCCAAGCCTGCAGAGATGTGTCTAACATTTTCTGCCTTTTTCTCCGTCCTAACCAATGACTGTAGTCCGAACTGTCTTTCAGAACAGGAACCACGAGAGGATTCAGCCTGAAGACTCACTCTGTGTTTAATTATAAAGCATTAGGCTTCCTGATGGTTTGGTCCTTTGTTTATAAGGTTCAAATACTGTGCTTAAAGCTTAGTCAGACAAATGAAGCCAACCTTTATCTCCTCCCACTATCAATAGGATAATTGTATATGTTTACTCCTGCATCACTGTGCAGCACAGCACATAACAGCAGACAATCTACGCAAGGATAACACAAAAACTGCATGACATGCTATTCACTTTTCTTGAGTTTATTGGAGAATTACTTACTGAACTCATTTTGGTAGCTAACTGCAAGGTGAAAGACAAAACATACAAACCACGTGTGTTTACATGTGGAAAACATAAATGTGTTCAATATGTAAATAAAGTTTTTTAATAATAAGAAATGTCTTATAATACATGTTAAAATCCCATGCAACACATGCAACAATGCAACCTCAAACTTCTTAATGTGTTTTAATTTCATAGACTACACATGCAGAAATCCCTGCCCCTCTCTCACAAAATATGGAAATATGTTTGTTTTGAATTAAAATTTCATGTTTAAATGACTAAGCAGGAAGCTCCCCATCTTTGATTTGGCACATTTCTGTTACAGTGGATGCTCTTTCTGGAGCAACCCCCCCAAAAAAACTTATAAGCATTGCAGCAACAACAGTATTCCAGGACTTTCAAGTTCAGTATTTTAATGTGATTGGTTGACAACAAGAAAAATCTAGAATATCAATATAACATTTTAATTGGATCCATCTTCATTCAAGGAGTCACTCTTGCTTTGGTTTCCTCCTCCTGCACATTCGAAGGCACGTGAATCGTATGACTGCCACTACAAAGGCTGTCAGCATAAACAAGATGACCAACAAAAAGCATATAACATCCACAGAATGATACACATACCAGGGCATCTTATAAGACTCGGTGCGTAAATGTGCAGCTCCTTTGTGCCTCATAACAAACTCAATCCAGTAAACTGCAGCATCCAGAGGATGCATTGGTCTGTCTCGGTGGAGAGCAGACAGACGCTTCATGTTGTTCCTGTAGGAGGGATTGTTAAGAACTTCTTGTAGGACTTTGAGGAAATTCTGCTGGGTGATTTTTGTTACATCCACCATTTTAGCAGCTCCTCGAACTTCCATTCGCAAAATGTTTTCAAACTGATCAAACAACAGGGGAATGCCAATAATTGGAACACCATGGTACATGGACTCATAGATCCCATTGGTGCCACCATGAGCCACAAAGGCTTTTATCTTTGGGTGACCCAGCAGGTCGTTTTGGGGCATCCATTTCACCAGAAGGGTATTGTTCCCCACATTGTTGGGGCGTTCACCAGCATGCCTCCATACGACCTTTTGAGGAAGCTGAGCAAAGGCAGCGGCGATTTCTGACGTTATTTCTATTGGCAGACCATTCACCAGCGTCCCCAGAGACATCAGGATGAAGCCGTGTTCTCCTGAACTTTCAACAAACTCCTCCAACTCTGAAGGTAAGGCCTCAGCAGGCTTACACTGAAATCCTCCAATGTAGACAATGTTCGGCATGGTAGGCCTGGGGAATTCGAAGACAAAGTCCACTCTCATGAGCCACAGGTCTGCTCCTTGAAGAAGCTGATAGAAGTTCACATCTGGGCCTAAGTACTTTTCTACTATTCTATCATAGGGAGGACACACTATAAACTTGTCAATGCAGGTGTTGAGGAAGTAGTGGAATGTGTTTTTGACTCTTTCAAAAAAGGTCATCTTGTCAGATATGGCATTTCCAGAAGTTGGGACATATGACGTTGGAGATGGAGCTATAACAAAATGGCCATCCCCACTGGTCATACATTTAACATTAAAAACAACTGGAAGCTTTAGTTTATGGGCCACTATAACTCCAACAGGAAGTCCAGGGTCCAAAAGAACCAGGTCAAAATTAGAGTCACGTATCTTCGACATTAGAGTCTTGTTCTCAAATATTTCTACACCTAACAGACTAGCTTGTTGGTAGATTTTTGATACAGAACCTAGCACTTCCCAGTAAAACTTCAAGACAGCCATGAAAGACATCCCCTGTTTTTGGATCTCCAGTATCTTGATCAGGAAAGTTACAAAGAAGTCCTGCTCCTCTATCCAGACAGCCTCTGGTAAGGTGACAGTGATGGAGCTGTAATGTGGTGCCTCTTCTTTGACATACCAGCTAGTGGCTGTGCGGACCACAGTGACTTCATGGCCTTTGGTGTGGAGGCTCTGGATCAGCAGGTTCATGTTCAACCAATGGCTGCCATCAACGGGGAACACCAGAATCTTTCCACCCTGGACAGGACTTACAGTTAAGGACAATGTCGCGCCCAGTAGAAACAGAGAAACTCCTGGAAAGCTCCCCATGGATCAAGTCTGAGGAAAACAAAAAAAAAATAATAATGATTATTTCAATGATGCCTAAATTAGAACTTGAATTCCTTCTAAGTCATTTTATGAGCTTGTCTTCACTCCTGGCTTTGCTACAGGACCCACTGGATTAGACCATTATCAAAAGGGGCTGTCACGCCCAACTTTTCTGTACAAAAAGAAAAAAAAAACCAAGCTCAACCCTCATCTTTACATGAATTTTCAAGGCACTGTGGGGAGAAATTATTCCTCAGCAGCCAAACTTTTCTTCAATATTCAACGGTACATTATGATGACAGAATATGAATTCAGGTATGAATATATTAATTAACTACTGGGCAATCATTAGGTCCATCCATCTTCTTCCACTTATCCAGGGCCGGGTCGTGGGAGCAACAGGCCAAGCAGAGAAGCCCAAACTTCCCTCTACACAGCCACCTCCTCCAGCTTGTCCGGTTGAACACCAAGGCGTTCCAAGGCCAGCTGAGAGATATAATCTCTCCAGGATGTCCTGGGTCTGACCCTGGGCCTCCTCCCACTGCAGAACACCTCACCCAGGAGACGCCCAGGAAACGTCCTCGTCAGATGCCCGAACCACCTCAACTGGCTCCTTTCGATGTGGAGGAGCAGCGACTCTACTCTGAGCTGTTCCCGGATGGCTGAACTTCTCGCCCTATCTCTAAGGGAGAGGCCAGCCACCCTTCAGAGGAAGCCCATTTCTGTCGCTTGTATCCCAAATCTCGTTCTTCCGGTCACTACCCACATTTCATATCTATAGGTGAGGGTAGGGACGTAGATCGACAGGTAAACTGAGAGCTTCGCTTTTACACGCACCTCTCTTACAACAGACCGGTACAGCGTCCGCATCACCGCAACCAATCTCCAGCTCTCTTCTCCCATCACTCATGAACAAGACCCCAAGATACTTTAACTCCTCCACTTGGGGCAAGAACTCCCGGGACGAGGTCAGGGACGAGTTCACTTTTTATTTTCATGTTTCTACTCTTCAGTTTTTACTTTTCAACTTTTGGGTGTATCATTGTTGGGTCTACCTTACAGTATAAAATGCCTTGAGGTGACTGTTGTTGGGATTTTGTGCTTCCAAAATAAATAGAATGCTATAAAAGTTATAAAAACAATGCATCTAACTACTGCACTCAGTTACTTTAAAACCATAGTTAGTGTGTTTCTATCCACTTGTGTTATGTACATTTTCACTCAGCTGGGAGATCTGCAAAATGTTAGTGTAGGATATCAGTGTGTGTTATCTAAAAGAACATATAATACTTGTTTCCAGTAATACCAGCAACAACTCGTCCAAAAGACGGCACGGAAAACACGTTTGAAAAGTCAAACATGTCTTTTAATCAGTTTCCAGATAGCGACAGGATGTCCTTCCCTTTCATTTCTGTTGATCACAGTTAGGGTCAAGTTGGGTCATCGCTTACTCAGATAATAAAACCAAGAATCAGTGGGTTTCTTTGTAAAGGGATGTCTTTTAACATTAGAGGTTCAATCACACCTCTTTGAACTCATTGGTTGATTGGATCTTGACAACCCTTGCAGTTGTCAAGATCCATCACTGCATATTGTGTAGCTTGGACAAAATCTATTTATAGACACGCAAAATACTTGCAAAGCCCTCAAAACCTTTTGGTGTGGTTCCCGCTGCAGGAGCTCTGTTAAGGATGACATTTTGCCATAATAAGACACATACACACACAGCTACACTGTCCAAACCAGTTAACATGAAATGTTGCAACAAATCACAGTCCAGTGGGGGGTATGTCCTGCCTGCAGTCTCTAATCTCATCATCTGTGTGTAGCAGGGACTTTCTAATAAGCTAAAATAACACCAAAGAAGACACACACCCTTGTATTCTGTTTCCTGTCTGCATGACAGTTGCTAAGTAAGCATTTTGACTCAATTTACTATTAATGCGAAGCATAGGGCGTATGAACCTACCTTCAATCCTCGAGCGTGTGGAGAAAAGTACTTTCAGACTAGTGTGGAAGAGGGGAGCTCAACTTCAGATTACATAAGAAAAGAACCCAAATCCTGATTATTGTGTTGCATAAGCTGGGAGGCGTGTGGATCTTAAATATATCCTTAATTTTAATTTGGACTCACAGTCACAACTCACAAATGAGCGGCAAACAGCCACAGCTCTTCCAAACATCCAAGTTTTATTTTGGATGCTTATATTATTTAACTTTGCAGACAGAAGCTAAATTATTTCACAAAAAATACCAGGGTCCCAATTCTTAGCCTCCCTGCTGCTAATAGGGAGTTGTGTAACCTTTTTACTGGATAACAGCCCACAATCATTTCAGCAATCCCGGCCTATTCTTCTTTCTTCAACCTCTCAAGCTCCTCCATATTTGAAGTTCTTATTGCATGGACTTTAGTCACCCCACAGTTTTTCAGTGGGACTCAGGTCAGGGCTTTGTGTAGGCCAGTCAAGAAAGTTCAACTTTCACATCCTTCCTTTACAAGATTCCTGCCACCTTTACAAGATTCCCGGTTCCCACTACTGAAGCATCGCCACAGCATAACACTTCCACAACCGTGTTTACCCTTTTTATTTGGCTTGTACACCTCTGCCTTCTTTCTCCAAGAATAAGCAGTTTTTTGTTTTTTTTGTTTTTGTTTTTTTTCTGCTTATTCTGTTGGTTTTTGGTTTTTGCCCTTCTCCCCCGTCCCTCTTCTCAACTATTTTTCTTTCCCTCTTTCTTTCTCCCTTTTCTTTCCCCCAGTCAAGTCTGTCCCATATTCAGCAAGTGAAAATAAAATAAATAATAAATAATAAAAGGTGAATCAAATGGACCATTACTGCAAAGCTGGGATGGTCAATTTGGTAAAGTAAATCCGTTGGGCATCTTTCTTCGCCTTTAGACAATAATTCTGATGGCAAAAGAGCCAAACGGGACAGGCAAAAAAAAGAAAAAAAGAATAAGCAGCAAAGGTCTCCAGTTTCAACTCTCTTCTCCAGGTTGTCCACATACTTCAGTCTGGCTTGAAGGTGTTTCTTCTACAGAAGCTGAGTTTTTCTTGGTCGGCAACCTGACAGTCTATTACTGTTCAGGGCTCTAGACATTGTCATCTTTGAGGCTACAGTGGGCTAAGTCATGCACCATTGTCTCTGAAGTTGTTTTGGGGACTTTAGACAAATTTCTCACTAATTTTCTTTCCAGAGTCTTTGAAATCTTGTACGTCCTCCCTCTGCCAGGTGTGTTCTGTAGTATGTGGCTCTGGATTTTGATACATCTTATTTCAGTTCTTGACACTTGGAAACACTGAGATAATTTTATATATCCATTTTCTGCTTTGTGGGTGTCAACGATTCTTTTTCTTGAGTCTAAACTGACGTCTTTTGTTTTTGGCATAAAGCTCAAACCGTTGGTGGGTTTTTTATTCTGTGAGAACATTTTTCGGTAACGCTCAGACTGAGTTTGAACATTACCAAGTCAAAGCGCATCATTGAACAGCAGTGGTTTTTGCCATGGTTCAATCTCCCGAGGCCTGATTATATTGATCATGGTAGTTTTTGTTTTTCTGAAATAATTCTGTTACTGTGTATAAATAAATAGAAATTATTTAAGTTTTTGAAAGAAAACTAGTATTTTTAGAAGTGCTGTGTGGAAAATATTTTATCAATTAACGAAGGTCTTCATTGGAAAGGTTGATAATCTGTAACCAGAAGGTTGCCGGTTCGATCCCCGTACTCTCTGTCCTGGTCGTTGTGTCCTTGGGCAAGACATTTCACCTACCGCCTACTGATGTTGGCCAGAGGGGCCGATGGCGCGATATGGCAGCCTCGCTTCTGTCAGTCTGCCCCAGGACAGCTGTGGCTACAACTGTAGCTGCCTCCACCAGTGTGTGAATGTGAGAGTGAATGAATAGTGGCATTGTAAAGCGCTTTGGGTGCCTTGAAAAGCGCTATATAAATGCAATCCATTATTATTATTATTATTATTATAATTTTGTCCTCATTTGTACTTTATATATGACAGTGAATGCTGAAGTTCTTATTAATAGCCTGTTATTGATTATTAACAGTCTAATGGAAAGAAAACACAGTTTACTGTAAGTGGCTGCAGTCAGAAAAGTTAGCAACTTGGCAGATTTGGTTGGATGATCTTATAACTGAGCAGCTCACAGCATTAATAAGGTCAAGGTAATCTGTGTCCATCCACTCTTGTCTGTTGCTGAAAGTGAAATGTAAGCCTGGCCCAACTTTTTAAGGTTTCTTTTAAGACTTTCACAGAATAGTGCCCAAGGTGCTCAGTCAGCCATGACAAGAGCCATTTTGATTCCCACGGGGTCAAATACAGCTGCTCTTTAACACCTGCAGTCCCTGCTGCAGACTGGGCTCACTCCATAAAATATTTACGTTTATCACTATGAAGAGCTGATCATTACACATCAATCACTTGCTGTCTTGAGGAGTTGTTGACTTCTTTGCAAAGTAAAGTTCGCGGGTTTAACAGTTGTTTCTACTCGATTTTTTCTCTAATGAGACTTAAAAATATTTTTTTTTATGTGCCAATCCAACATCCCATACCTCCACCTCAGACACACTTAAAACTATTCTCTACCTGTGTCCAGCAATGAGGTGTTTCCTGTTCTTATTTTAATTTACGCTTTTATGATTTTTTATTTTTTTTTTGTACTTCTGGTTAAAAACAACGTCACAAATAAACGCTGACATGGTTGAACAGATGTTCTACATCAGCTGGAATTTACTGAGATGGCGCTGACACGGTGGACAGATTCTGTAATCCCATTTCCTTCTTTTTTTATCACTGAAACTGTTTCTGCTTTAAGGAGGTCACGTGTTGATCTAAAGGGAAAAACCATGAGTGGATTCCGGGGATCGCGTCTTTGTGTGAATGTATGAAAAGGCTCTGGGAGGTTAAAGAGACGCGCTTCGCCACCGGTAAAATGCCTCGTTTGTGCGCTCTGCTCGCCCTGCTCTTTGCTGCAGGCTGCTCGCTGTGCGCCGCGGATGTCGGGACCTTCACTCCGTGCCTGCAGTTCTTTTACAGGTCTTGGCCCCCTAAGGGTCTGGCAGGGACGCCGATCTGCCAGCGTTTTATCAACAAGTATCGGTTCGCCACCCTGTACAGCCGACCGCGCCGCTCGCCCTGGTTTTCCGCCTACTTGTACACAGTACCTGCGGGAAAGAGACCCTCAGCATCCTGGAAGTTTGAGCCACAGGTGAGAGTTTGAATAATTCGTGTGTATTTATATTAAAAAGAACAACCGAAGTAACAGATAGCATGCACTATGGTGATTATAGAAGCTGGAATGGAAACAGGCCAAAGTAAAAAACAAAACACAAAAACTAAAGTAAACTAAAAGAAAGAAACCCAGTTTAAGCAGAACTTAGACTTTGTGCTGTGTCAGCTCTGCGTGCAAACAAGTCTCAGAACTGTTAACCGCTCCAAGTGTGTTGACATGCCAGCGAAAATCATGTGATTTTCGAGCATGTGCGGCAAGAGGAATTTGGTTTATGGGAGGAAGTTGACTGTTGACATAATTACTATAGCGCTGGCTGGTATACAATATTTTTGACACTGCATGTTTGAACGAGATAAAAGACGACTTGGTAAATCCTTCAATCCTTTAATTGTCCCACAAGGAGAAATTTGATAAAATTTACTGGAATACACACAAAATGTATGTTCCACTGTAAAATCCCAAAATATAAGAGTCACACAGGAGTTAAATGGGGAAGGCAAAATAAAATGACTGTGATGGTTTGGTAGAGTTGGAGTGAGCAGAAGTAGAAGAACAAATATTTAATTTGAATGCTGCTTTTCCCAACTTCCTCTTGTGAAGTTTGTTTTTGTTATGTTATGTGATGATCTTTGTACGCTTATCTAATCCTATTTTCACTTGTAGTAAAGTCAAGGCCAAAAGTCAAACTTTTACTGACAAATAAATCAAATTAATGCAAACAGTCAGCATTTGCAGTATTGACCTTTCTCCTTGTTCCTTCAGTGGGCTGGTTTCAGTCATTATGCAAACGCTACGTCCAGATGAACAGAATCAACTTGTGGAGCTTTAGCTTTCTGCTAATTTCTGCAGATTGGTCAGTTTAAGGATTTTTAACAGGACACTTTTCTGTGGCATGGCTGAGATCAGTGTCAAGGGTAAACCCTGATTGGTCCTGCCTTTATCAGTGCTGCAAACTGAGGACTGGCCATGTTAAAAACGTGAATAAAGAGAAATAAATGAATAAAAACTGAAGTGTTTAAGTGTTTGAAACTCAAATTTTGTGCTACTTCCAAAATTTTCATATATTGTTCAACGGTACAGTTAACAGGTTTTTTTTCTTTTTTTGTGCCGCATATTTCTTGTAGGACACTTTCTCGCTTTTATAATGCAGACTATGTCAAAAATATCCAACACTGGCTCAATATGTGAGACTGTAAGGAAGTGGGGGTGGTGGTTGTAACCCTTTGACTGTTTATATCAAGAAAACTTTCCACGACATCCTGTTAAAGGCCGTGTGAAATGAATAAATAAAAGTGTTAAGATTTCTCATCCCAACTAATAAAATGACGAAAAGCCTGAAAGTTCTTTGGACGATAAACATAAGCGCCACATGTGCAGCAGGAGATACCCCACTCCTCCACCCTAAACGGAAACCCCCCTGCTCCTCTGATTAGTCAAAGGCGGAAATGAAATTGAGACTCTATTTGCCTAATTTATGTCCCCACTTTTGATTTCAGTGTGATGATCTGCTTTGCATTTCGCACTTCTGAATGTACAGAAATGGGCTGCAGTTTATCCGGACAAACAGCAGGGGGCACTAGCAAGAGCACTTCTCAATGAGACGGAGCGATTGGAGCTAAATATGTAAAATAAGTTTTTACACCTGCTTCTAGAAAAAAACGATCTTACTTTAGTAAATACAGCAATGATAATAATATAAAGCAATGCTTCTGTAGTTTCTCTCATTAGGAAGCTGACATTGCGCAAAAACCCTTAGCATTCTGCATCTCCAAAAGTTGATTCTGTTCATCTGGATGTTGCGTTTTCAGTGGGAGGAACAATGGGCTGGACCTCCCAGCCCATTGTTTCTTCAGTGGGCTGGTTTCAGTCATTATGCACATGTACTTTTTATAAGATTGGGGAAACCTGCAGTCAGCTGAGACTGAAGAAGTCACTTGGATGAGTGACGAAACGTTTCTCCCACTGAAAACACTTCGTCCAGATGAACAGAATCAACTTGTGGAGCTTTAGCTTTCTGCTAATTTCTGCAGATTGGTCAGTTTAAGGATTTTTAACAGAACACTTGCTTGATGTCCTGTCTAGCCCAGAGTAAAAAAAGTGACACATAAGTGAAGGCCACACTGAAAACATGTTTATAGTCTTGGACTAAAGGCAGCATCGAGTGGCAATGCCAAAATAAACTTCATAACTTAGCATCTTTTATTTTGTGAATATTTGCTTATTTAGCATGAGGCTAGGACAAATCCCTCTCAACCGTAGGTGGACTGGTAATGACCGGGTGGTTAAGTTTAAAGCATAGTCCTGGTACTTCCGTTGAAGCATTGCTGATAATAGTACAAATGCAGCTTTAGGAGTATCGACAACATTTTAGCCGAACAGCTTAAAGTCATTTGTGAAATCAGTGAAGTGTAAAGTCTGTAATAAAACGCCGTTTCTTCCTGATAAACAGTTAGCCTACCCAGGGGGAGATGGCAACATGGAACAGTTCCCCCCAGGCCCTCTGGATCAGAACATCGTGGAGAGCCAGGCAGTGCAGCTGGACTACATCAACTCCACCTACTCCCGTGGACACTTGAACCCCAGCCTCCACCACATGAGCCACGACACCCGCTCTTCCACCTTCACCCTCACCAACGTGGTTCCCCAAAAGAAGGGTTCCAATGATGGGCCTTGGGAACTTCTGGAGAACAGTGTGAATCACACCTTAGCAACCTACTGTCTCGGAGATGCCTACGTCGTGACGGGCATCATCCCCTACCGCAATGACGAGCACTGGCTCAAGAATCACCGCGTGGCGGTGCCTGAGTATATGTGGTCTGCCTACTGCTGTCCAAAGTACAACCAAAGTCTTCCAAAAGAGCTAACCAACGCCTTTCCCACGTACGCGGGCATCGGACGCAACGACCCCAACAGCAGCGAGGAGATTGTGCCTGTTGATAAGACGGTTAAGAAACAATTCAGGGGATATGATGTGAGAAAAATGTCCCTGGAAACACTCGAGATGTACTTGAAGGACAGATTCAATACTGTTGTTAGTGTGTTTTATGAGCAGTGCACCGGATCAGACCGATCAGAAAATACATAAATGATACATAAATGTTGTTTATACACACATTTCTGTGAGGAGAATAACACAAAGTGCAAATATTAATGACCACTACTGAAATGATTCATACACAACGAGCTGTTCAAGTAGTTCAAGAGTTCAAGTATGCACAAAACACCTTAAACCACTAGGTGGTGTCCTTGTGCAATACATGTAGCTGCACATTTCGGCTGAAGTTGTATATATGTATCAAACTAATTCATATTCTGATTCTGATTCACTAATAACTAATAATGATCAGTGGTTTAAGAACTACTCGGGTACTAAACAACAATGCACATTCCTACCAAAGTAGAGTGCAGATGTTTTGTTAGCCAAATATACTTGAAGTATCAAAGAAAACGTTTCATAACCTGATCTATAACTTCTATATCTTTGCCCCAAAGGGAAAAAGTGGCAATGACTCCAACTCTTCCATGCAACATCTATATTACTACATATTCTTCTTTTATTTTTTACTATTGAGAAATTGGAATGTCCTAATTTTCCCTTTTGGGTGCATAACCTCTTAAGCCCCAAGGGGGTTTCTGAGCTTCCTGCTTGAAAATGTAATGCCCAAATTTAATTGATTATTTCTCTGCAATTACAAACTCTGTCCTTACAATCTTGGTATCAAAATAAAGCTAACACTTGGGAAATTTCATCAGAGGTGTAAATATTGAAGCAGATATTACTGTGTCAAAGTTACTGAGAGTGGAACACAGAAAAAGTAAGTAGATTTTATCCTCGCCTAATTTTTTTTTTTTTAATTTTTAGCATATAACCCTTTTAAAAATATGCCTCAGATCACATTTGGTTCCAGAAATCCAGTAACCAACATATAAACATCATCTGTGCAAAGATTTATGTTTCTAAAGTGAAACAGTGAAAAATTACAGTGCTGTCAATACATGAATATCCAGACGTTGTACAAAAATGTCCAATTTTGGCACACAATTCGACACCATGCCAGTTGATTTTTTTAGGTATTAAAGAGCAGAAATTAATAAATTTTATTAACAGGCCTAAACATGCTTTTTTTTAAATATATTTTTGAAGAATTAACCACACGTTTACATGGTAACAGCCCTTTTCTGCAGTGCGCATAGAGCGTTTGATTGGCCTCTGGCCCTTTAAACTCCGAGGGGCTGTAACTTTGGTTTCTTTTGGTCAATTTGCGTGATTGACACCTCTTTTTAATGTTTGAGCCAATAGATTCACAGTGATGATGCCACGTTCACCACTCCAACCAATCAGACGTTGTGATGCCAAAACCCACGTGGGCCCAAATTTACTGCATGTGGCGTCTGTTCAGTCACGTGTCTGTAGGTGGGTCTAAAATGGAGGTTGTTGACGGAAAACTGCTCTGATGCTGCTAGGTAGGCATGGCAACTACTGTTAATCACGTGGCTACCAGCTACCTGTGAAAATAACGGAGAAAATCGGGATGGTAAGCCAATTTCTGTCTTAGCGCATTTGCGCCGCTGTGTGTTTTTGTGGTCTTCTTTTGCGGCTCATTCAGTGAATTTTGGTCTGATCGTGGTGAAACTTGGTGTGTGGAGTCAGTGATAGGTCTGGAAGCTAACCAGCCCATCTTTAGCCGGTTACACTAAGTCTGAAGATTTTCTGGTTCGGTTTTGTTTGTTTAGGGACTTCTGCGCATTTACGTAACTGCTCGTTTAATCACGGCTTGTTTTCGGTGTGTTTGGTGGTTCTAGAAATGGTTTATATGACATTTTAGCTGAGATTCTGAGGTTTCTGTGGATACCACACATGTCTGGACTTATATTTCTCAACCCGCGTTATAGCCGATTAAACGTGATCTCCTCCTTTTTGCCCCCAGTACCAGAGGCGTGGGGCTTAAGTGGATAAAGTATATCCGATTTATCTAACAGCACATAGTATGTGTTAATATGAGCACCTGCAAATGACAGAAACTATAATAAATCGATATAGAAAAGATTTTCATTGCTGCAGTGTTCGTGTCCTAAATCAGCTTCCACTGTCTGAATCAAAATGTTGTAAAATTCCACAGATGATTAAAAATGTAAAGCTCGACTCTTAAAATTATATTCCAACACAGTACTCGAGTAACTGTAATGAATTACTTGCCAAACCTGCTGGTTTTGTTTCTACTTCATGCCCCAATCAAAGTAATGAGTAACACTCAGTCACCTGCTCCACAAGTTAAACCCAACTGGTTTGTCGTTGTGTGTATTTCATGTCAAATGATCACTGACGCTTGTGTTTTATCACATCAGACTAGTAAGAATTTATTGCATTTACAGGTAATACAGTAGCACAGGTGTACAGTTGGCTACACGGTGGTGTTTCAAGCAGGTTTAATCTGACAAACATGAATCAACAACTCAGTAAGATTGCTGCATGTGAGGAGTGAAAAGCTTGTCCCAGATCTCCACCTTCATGATGGCCCTGCCCAGGGGGGACATGGTACCCTTGATGTCCAGGCTCCCGCCCTCAAAGGTGAGGTCGGAGCCTTTGGCCTCCGCCCGCAAGAATCCCACCTGCTCTTTGTTGTAATACATCTCTTTGAACAGGCTCTCATTGCACTCTTTGCCCTTCTTGTAGATTCCCAAGGCGAACCAGTTCTTGTACATGTTATAGTCATATGGCACAGAGAACATTATAGCGAGTGTCTCATCGGCTCTGTTGAGCTCCTTCTTGAACAGGTCGTAGGTCAGCACGCCCACTGCCCCGGTGGCTTTGGCTTTGCCCTTGCCGAAGTTGCACACTTCAGTCTTTTGTGGACGTACAGTCGGTTGTGGGGGGCTGCGGCAGCTGCCACTGTCCAGGAAAATCCTTTAATTTTTAACACCAGCAAAAGTGAGGAAAAAATGAAAGCAGGAGGCAAAATTTGAAAAAGAATTTTCCTAACTGGATATTTGTCAAGCTGCACCTGAAGCATATTCTAACTTTAATCTGTACAGACAAAGTGAGCAAACGTGCATTTATTTTGGACATACTTAGGGTCAATCAGGCAGTAGTTGTTGGTGAGGTTGGTGATCTCTATGGTGACGTTCCTTCGGCTTTCGACAGCGGCAGCCAAAGCTTCTGCAGATTCACTCATGGTGTGGCTTGTAAAGGCTGTGACAGACAGAACAGAAGTGTAAACTGCAGATCTGTGAATGAGTTTAACCAATTGAAATAAAAATGCAAATCAAACAACTGAGCAGGAATGAAGCGTCTTACCTGTCGGGATCACTGGTACGTAGCTGACTCGTGCTCGGACAGATTTGAGACACTGAGTTCAGCAGTTACATGAGTCTCGTCGGGGAATGCGTTGCACCCAAAGGTGTCTCCACCCATAAGCATGCATCCAGCTCCCAGGTCACTTCCCATCGCATGTCTGCAGAGGCGTAAAGCAAAGGGTGTAGCTAACAACAACAGCACAGGATAACTGTAGTCTTTTTGTTCTCACACTGCTGTCAATTTGTGAAACTACGAACTGGTTTGTTGAGCTTTGTGGGATTTTTCTGCGCTACACCTTTTCTTTAAATAAACATGCTTGGTCTCGGCAGAGGGCTTAGACAGTTTGAAACACGTCTGTTGAAAGGTTGATGAATAACCTATTCGCCAAACCAACAAGAAAATTAACTTTAAACGTAAATTATAAGGTTATAATAGGTTATAATAGGTTATAATACGTTATAATAGACCCTGCACTCCTAATAGTACTGTGTAATCCCATTGGAAGAACAGGAAGAGTTATTCATCCTTGTCAAGATAAGAAAAGATGTGGCAATAGGTACTAAACATTAAACATAACTTATTAAAAAGATATATTAAATAACTCAATAAAATTACATGCAATGACAAAACAAAATACCACAGCAGGGTAATGTTGGTCTGTATTTGTGTGACTGTGCAGAGCAGATCACAGGAGCAGCATGTCAGAGATGAACACCTGATGATTTTACAGGGAAATAGTGTTTAGATTAGAGATTAGGATGCTCTAGAACAGCGGTCTCCAACCTTTTTTGCGCCACAGACCGGTTTATGCCCGACAATATTTTCACGGACCGGCCTTTAAGGTGTCACGGATAAATACAACAAAATAAAACTAGTACCGGTACCGAAAAAAAGAAAATTTATTCATAACGCACGTGAAAAGACCCAGGAAAACTGAGTTAACAATAAAAACGATAACAAAATAACGCTGAAAACCGATAAAACCCTGAAAACTATACATTTCACACCTGAGCCTCAACTCTCGCGGCCTGGTACCAAACGACTCACGGAGGCCCGGGGGTTGGGGACCGCTGCTCTAGAATAAAGCATGCATCCTTAATACTTTTGGGGAGGTTAGGACACTTATTCAATACTATATCATTTGAAAACTTTTATATTAGCTTCATAACGATGGCTCAGTGAAAACAACATCTTAAGGATGAGATAATAAGTTAGATAGTAAGATAAAAGTAAAGACTACAATTTGAGAAAGAACTAATGATGATCCCAACTCCCTTTTCCTCTCTTTTAAAACACTCATTATTTTTAAAATACTTATAGTATTTTTTGCAGTTTTATACTCTTTTGTTTCGTCGTACCATTAGTAAGCAGGAAGTGTTGTCAGCAGTGAACTTAAACCCTAACTTTAGAAGAAATTCCACAGTAAATAACTGGAAAATAGCGGGACAAGTCACAGGCTGGGATGATTAGCTACATTTTTATTCACTTTTGCATGCAAACATTTGAAGTCACGTCCAACAATTTATTTTTCGATTGAACAAAGAAACACAGAGGACAACAACTCCGTTGAATTGTTTTTTATTTGTTTAAAGCACCTCTAAATCACAAGGATGACAACTTGCACTTTGGTTTTCAGGAATATCAGCAAATACACTCGACACATTTGTTTGCGAACATTTTATTCTCACACCTAATACAACCGGACTCTTTAGCCCATCCTGTCATACAGCTCCAGTTTAACAATAGCTTTGCCCTCATCGGACATACATGCCCTCACATCCACCGTCTTGCCTCTGAACACCAGCCCTGAGCCTTTGGCCTCGTAGCGGACAAAGTCGCTGCAGTTCTTCTCGTTGTACATGTAGTTGAACAACTTACTGTCGACAGCTCTCGATTTATCAAGGACGCCCACGCCGAGCCAGTTCTTGTAGAAGTTGTAGTCGAACGGCACGGAGAACATGATGGCCACAATGCCATCGCAGCGGCGGTTGCGCATGTCAAACAGGTCGTAGGTCAGCACACCCGCAGCACCTGATGCTGTGTTGTCATCCTTGGTGAAAGAGCACACTTCTGTCTTAGTGGTGCGCACGGTGGGCTGCGGAGGGCTGTGGGCGAAGCCACTTTCCATGTGAACCCTGAAAGGAAGGAGGGCAAAGGTTTATTAATGCACCTCGATGTAAAAACAGTCAACTGTGCAATATCCTCCTGACTGTTGATGCCATCAGACATTTAACTCTGGCGCTGCTGGAGGTGGTGCAAGCTCATCAACTACAGACTCAACAGGACTAATGTTTAAATATCAAAGGACATGCAAATATCATTCTGGCCATTTTTTACACATCAGTAAAAAATATTGGTTACAATTAAAACGCAGATACGGAGCCCCGCAGGGGACATGGAAAAAAAAATTAAGACGGACTTTTGCGAGATCTCGCAAAACTTTTGCGAGATCTCGCAAAAGTCCTTTTGCAAAAGATCTTTTGCAAAAGTCGCAAAAGTCGCAAAACAAACTCAGGATCTTGCAAAACTTTTGCGAGATCCCGAGTTAGTTTTGCGTTTTTTTCAGGCGTGAATGTAGTTGTGTAAACGTCAGATACCTGCTCGTTTTACAAGACATCACATATTTGCAAAAGTGCTCCAACGTTTTCGGAGATCTGACACCCACTAGCTCGAAGCTAACGGGAAGTCGAGACCTACTACAGCCGGGAGGAACACCGCTTTCCCGGCACATCGTGCCTCGACCTCCCGGTCGGCTTCGAGTTGGCAGCCTCCGAAGAATGCGGCTAAAACTTTTGCGAGATCTCGCAAAAGTTTTTGCGAGATCTCGCAAAAGTCCGTCTTAATTTTTTTTCCTCCCATGTCCCCTGTGGGGCTCCGTACGCAGACACAAGAAACCACAAGGATACAAAGTAACAAATGATGGCGGCAGAAATAACTTGTGTTAAAGAGTGATAGACGGGTCTTTTTGTCTGACGTTTGATAATGTTGCATCACACGGGCATTGAAATTGAGGTTTTAAAAGATAAATGTCTTTTTTTGTTTAACTGCAAACAATAAATGCTCTCTTACATAAACAAAGAAATCAAATACTTTATGCTGGAGTAAAAGAGAAATAGTTTGGGCTCTGTTACTTTGGGTTGACGAGGCAGTAGGCGGTGGTGATGTTGGTGATTTCCATGGTGCAGTTGCGATTGGTGGTAAGAGTGGTGGAGTGGGCCTCTGCATTCTCAGCCATGGTGGCGACTGCTGGTAACGGCTACAAGAGAAACAGGTGTGAGCCGTGCAAAGTGCAGCAAAGCTCTGTCATGAAATGTTTTAGCTGTCCTGCTGAAATAAACACTGGAATATGATCTGAAGATGAAGGTAAACACGAAACATTATATATAGCCAAAAAGTCCCTATTAAATATCTGTATTCACTAATTTCACAAACTGACAAAAACACCTGCAGAAATGAGCACTTACTTCGCGTTAGGTGACACACACAGGATGGCAGAGAGTCCTCTGAAAACAGGTCGGACTTCGATTTGGAGATGAGTTTAAAGCCACGCCCTCTCTGTCACACCTAACACACGAGCTTCAGTTAAGTGGGCGTGCCTTTACTGTGCTTTTAATCAAACAGTATGCGATCACTTCACACATACCTGAGAGTCTGGTAACGAGTAAAGAGTTGCACCCAAAACCTCACGATCCTTAAACCACCCAAACCGGTCCATCTTTGCAGCTGACATGAAATTCTGCTTTTCTTTGTTTTTTTTCCACAGTCTGTCTCTTCACAGGAGATTTAACATTCTTGCAACAGTTTCATGATTCATGGACACGAATTAATTCAACACGCCCTTTTTTAAAGGTCTGGATGTTTAAATATTTGTCCTTGATGTTTGAATCTGCAGCCTGTCCCAACATGCAAAAACTGGAAGTGAGAAAGCAGAAAAGTTACCAGTCCATCAGCCCAGCAGTTCACATTCAGACACGTATTATGACTAAAAACACAAAGAGGGATTACAGATTGCTGTGACCCAACAAATAATTGCAGAATGACAATACAAAAGCAGAATTACTGCATAAACATGCAAAAGTACAAATAAGAAGTGCAAAACAATGAGAACCAAATAGAAATGGAGCACAAAGTGACCAATAAGAAATGGTAAAAAAAAGTTCCCCGCCCACCCTTGTGGGCAGTCTATCCTTCAAGCTCCTCTACCAGAGGCCTGGGAGCTTGAGGGTCCTGCACAGTATCTTAGCTGTCCCTAGGACTGCGCTCTTCTGGACAGAGATATCCTATGTTGTTCCTGGGATCTGTTGGAGTCACTTGCCTAGCTTGGGAGTCACTGCACCTAGTGCTCCAGTTACTACTGGGACCACCGTTACCTTCACCACATCTTCTCGAGCTCTTCTCTGAGCCCTTGGTATTTCTTGAGCTTCTTGTGTTCCTTCTTTATAGTGTTGCTGTCATTCAGAACCGCTACATTTATCACTACGGCCGTCTCCTTCTGTTAGTCTACCACCACTATGTCAGGTTGGTTAGCCATCACCATTTTGTCCATCTGTATCTGGAAGTCCCACAGGATCTTAGCTCGGGGCCAGCCACTTGGTTATGGTGTTCCATGTATGCCCCACCTGCTACAATCTTACAACCCACCCAGTCAGTTGGGGCCCTCTTCTTGATGTATTCATAGATGTTTGTCCTGGCTCCCCCTTGCCATAACATTTGTGTTGTACCTCGTCAATCTCCAGCTGTGAGAGCAATCCCTTCTTTTGAATGTTGGAACACTGAGCTACTAGTTGTTTCACCGTCAATGTGGATGTTGGGTATCAAAGATTCCATAGGTCCCTCATCCTATTCATGTAACTGCCAGGGTTACTTGCCCACCGAAGCCTTCTTGTTCTAGTAGCCCACTTCTCATCAGGCAACCTGACGCGGACCTTGTTGATCCAGGCGATGGATCGTTACGAATACTTATTTCGAACAAATACTTCAAAAAATATTTGTATTCGGGAACAAGGAAAAACTTTTAATCAAAAAGCTGAGTTTCCTTATGAGACCGCAGTACATCACCGAATGAGTGAGTGACATGTGAAAGAGGTGACTGACACGGGCTGGTCCACTCAGCAACAGAGAGGCTCGGCTGAACAAAAAAAGGCTGAGCTACTTGAAGTCCTACAGGATCTTAGCTCGGGGGCTAACTAGTGATGCCAACTGGTAGCATCACTATTTTTGTTGAATAGGTTTTTTTGTATTTTAACTGGGTTGCGGAGGCAGTTTATAACTTTAAGATCGAGAGATTACTCCATTACGCTGCATTATTGACGTCTGCAGTCGGGTGCTCTCATGTTCGCTCTGTTTACGTAGTAGATTTGGATGTCTCGAGGCCACTTTTACGTGGTCTTGGTCTTGTCTTGGTCTCAACGGACTTTGGTCTTGGTCTCGGATCCAAGTGAGTCACTCAGTAAATGAGTGAGACAGTAGACAAAAACACATAAATATGCCTGACACCCGTAAACGAAGCAGCACCTGGCTGCAGTTTAAAGACTTTTTTGTTTCGGTCTCGGTCTCGGTCTCGTCTCGACTTTGTCTTGGTCTTGACATGGTCTGTTTTGGTCTTGGTCTTGTCTTGGTTTCAATACCCTCTGGTCTTGTCTTGGTCTTGGTCTTGGTTTAGGCGGTTTAGGCGACTAGAAGTCTATTACGTTATGGTAATTTACACAAGGTCCACGTCAGGTGGCCAGCACTTCAAGTCCTTGAGACGAGGAACCAAAGCTAAGTAAAGTACATGTTCTCAGCAATAGGTCTGCAGTTTGTTGCAATCCATTTGGCATTGTGTCAATCAATATGTCCGAGGTAGACTTACTGAGTTCCCGATGCTCTGTGAGTGGTTTGTCGCAAGCTGGATGACGCCTTAGCCAAAGTGCTATTAGCATCCCTAGCTAACATATGCTTCGCATGAATGTGATATTTTAAGCTGGAGGTGCTTTGGTGAAAAGAAAATTTCTTCTTTATCTTCTTGATACATGCTCAATCATCCAGGTAGGTAAATCTCCAAAAGTTGATTCTGTCCATCTGGACGTAGCGTTCCTTCAGTGGGCTGGTTTCAGTCATTATGCAAATGTACTGTTTATACGATTGGGGAAACCTGCAGTCAGCTGACACTGAAGAAGTCACTTGGATGAGTGACGAAACGTTTCTCCCAGAAAATGCTACATCCAGATGAACAGAATCAACTTTGTGCAAATGTGCATAATACTTTCTGTCGGTCGACTTGTTATTATTTTAATACTCAAATTTCCCATCGAGAGGGCTAATGTGCATTTATCATTGGGTCATTCTGCACTCCAGATGCGTTAATAGTGTTACATTTTTGTATTGCGTTAATCGCGATCAGTGTTGGGACTAACGCGTTATTAAGTAACGCGTTACAGTAACTACGTTATTATTGTGGTAACGCGCACGGTAACTAGTTATTATGCCAAAACCAGGAACGCGTTACTCGTTACTGGGATTTAGATAGGCTCGTTATTCGTTACTTCGTGTGGTGGCTATCACGGAGCTTCCACAGATTCAATAACATTAGCAAGTGGTGGAAACCAGCAGGTGGATGAAGGAAAAGGGAGGCAAGAGGAGAGACCCGAAGCGGCCGCTGGTCCGAGAGTGTCAGGTGAACTGAACTTCAGGTAAGAAGTTATAACCTGCAGTCCATCTGGGTCAGATATGAACCAAGTTTAGGTGGAGTTTATTTTCGTTATGCTGACTTTTTCGTACTGCGTGCTAGCTAGCATGACGGAGTTTCTATACAGCTGGGTGGGTGAGCTGAAAAGGAACACAGTTTGTCCCAGACTTCAGCTACAATGAAAAAGACACAAAGTTGGAGTTATTCTGTGTTTACGCTGCACAGCTGCCTCTTCTTCTCTCATCCTCTCACCCTCCCTCTCCTGTTTCTACTTCAATCATGAAACTGATCAATGATCAGCTGATCGGCTTTTCTCTCTTGTTTATTTATCGCCCACTTTGCGCCAGAAAGAGGAAACCAGCGGATGTCACGGTAAACAACAGCAGCACTTTTAAGCTTGATCAGCTGTTGTTAGAATTTATTTAATATTAATTAAGTATCAGCTGATGTTTGCTGGAGCCACAGCTGTAAACCTGCTGGTCATGATATCGGTTTGAATATGTGGTGAGAGGGAAACATGAAGATGAAACCAGGAGATGACAGCTGGTAACTGTGCAGGGGCGGGTCTAGCAAAGTGTTGCCAGGGTTCCATGTAGGGCATTAAAAGGGAAAGGGGGGCACAAGGAAATACTTTTCTTATTCTCATTTAAAATGTCTCACTTTTAAAAAAATAATTATCTGAGTCTTACAACAAACGATTGATAGATTGATACATATATACCATCAGAACAGTGAACATCACTGTCACAACAGTGTTTGTTTTCATTCAAAGGCTTTATGATTTTTCCTATAATGGTGGGCCGGTCTCTAGTCAAAATGCCCGGGACGATTTTTTTTGTCCCAGTCCAGCCCTGTATGCAGCTCATCTGCAGTCTGGTGTTAACTACATCTTCATATTCAGAAGGCAGAATTTCCGAGTTCTGAGTACAATCGAAAACACCATGACTGCAGTTTTTGTGTTGGATGTAAAAAGCAGGCTAGGATAGAATCAGGCGTGGGATTTCTCTCGTGGAAATGTGCACATTATTTTTTCCTTTCTATTGGTAGGTGGCACAGTGCACTTGTGGCAAGTAAGCAAGCTAGAAGACTGGCAAAGTTATGGAAGCAAAACATTAACAAGAGAATTCTGAGTAAAACCAAAGTTACTTTCCCTAGTAACTAGTTACTCTGAAAGTAACGAGTAACTTGAAGTAACTGAGTTACTTTTGATAGAAGTAACTAGTAATGTAACTAAGTTACTAATTTAAAGTAACTTACCCAACACTGATCGCGATGATGGCTTAATCTGCATTAACGCATTAATTTTGACAGCACTATTTTTTTTCTGTATAACAAATGCTACAAGCATATTTCATATTGAGCATATTTTTAACTGTTACTTAAGCATCATGATGCAATTATTACTTTACTTTAGTAACCTTTCTACAGTATCTTGAAAGTATTTATAGCAGCACCTTTCATCAGGGCTGCATGAATGACTAAATGTGGCCAGTTTACCAATTGTATGCACGACCAGAGAGGTGCAAAATGATAAAAATGCCCAAAGTCATTAATGTCTCAAGCTACAGCACATGTTTGCATGTAGTTTGGATCAATGGCTTTTGTTTTGCTGCATTTTTCTTTTCAGTTATGTTGCATTTGGGCTTTTTTATGAATTTGTCATGTAGTTTCAAGTTTTGATAAGATGAAGCACACAAAGGGCCGCGGTGACTGAGACTCGTGAGATGTTGGATCCTGTTTGGTCAGTTTTCGTCTGCAGGGTGTTACCTTGACTACAGTAAAGACTTTGAGTGCTTCCTGCAGACACATTTGTATGACTAATTTAATGTATTGAGTCAGTCGGGGTTATACTGTGTTTTTTTAAGCAATGACTGGTAACCAAGAGTAACCAAGGGAATGAATATTAAATCCTGTATACTTTATCCTGACAGTGGTTGTAAAATGTAGGAAATTTTGTACAGTAATACACTATTATTTGTTATGACAGTTGTTTCACAGCAAATACAACTTACCAGCGTTGGGTGTAAAGTATTCCAAAGTAGTGCAATACTAAAATCACTTTCTCTATAATGTGGTAATGTAAAGCATTGTCACTAAATTCTTTAATACTTGTTACTAAATATCTAAATTGGTATGTCTTTTCTTAAGTTTTCTACCACAGACAGACAGTGGGGCGGTCACCACTGGTGGGACTACTGGATTTAAGACCTATCAACTATTTTAAACTAACACTGCAGCGCACCGAGACAAGTGTGACCTAATTAAAGGACAAACTAATAAAAACATTAAGACTAGAACTAAAATATCTGAAAGAAGCACAGATCTATTGAACTGTCAGTAAAACAAAGCACAAGCAGAGTTATGAGGTTCAGTTCAGTAACTTCAAATAGCGAAGGTGAGGCCTAGCAGGTCTGCTATCTATGTGGAAGCGAATACTAAACTAAACTAAAAAATGAGCCTGTTGGAGGTTTCAGGGGACACCTTGAGCCCCAGATGTTGCGTTCTTTGAATGACTGATAAGGTGTGACACATGAACATGTAGTGCTTTCACCAGAAAAAAGTTTCATAACTGGTTATTGTTCTATAATAGGAAATCTGTACTAATAGTCTTTTTTTAACGTTCCTAACGTTAATGTATTAGAAGAGTTGTTTTAATGCTGACTTGTATTGAGTTTCTCTGTGTGCAGTTGGAGGTCACATAGCTATGTATTTGATTATAACACACAGGAAGGCAGGTGGGACTGATAAATGATAATTGCGTTGCTGCCAGTCTTATGTGTGTATGTGTGTGTGTGTGTAGCACCATCCTGTGGTCACTGTGTGTATAAAGTCCTGAAGTAAGAAGTTTTTTTAAATGATAATTGATCATGTTTGCAGTGTCTTTCTGACAGTTTCACTTCTGTTCCTGACACTCATTCTATGAACTTTAATGACTTTATACTATATCCATTAATTCATCCGTGGGGGGGGGGGCACAACAGTGTACTCTCATTCCAGTTCAAAGCTAGATCATATGGGAGAGGTGGCAGAAGATCATCCGGTGTAAAATCGTTCCCACTGCACCACAATGCCAACCACAGGAGCTCTGATTCAAACCAGTGTTTCAATTTAAATTCAAATCGGTTACGTCAGGGGTCCCAGTCCAAATCCACGAGGGCCGGTGTCCCTGCAGGTTTTAAATATGTTTATATTGATCTATCACAACTGATTTAAATGGATAAATTACCTTCTCAACATGTCTTGGCGTTTTCCAGAGACCTGGTAATGAACTAATCATGTGATTCAGGTGTGTTGATCCAGGGTGAGATCTAAAACCTGCAGGTTTCTTGTTCCAGGTTTCTCACACCTGATTGCCACAGCTGAACAGTATTCAGATCTTTGTGTGTAACTTTGTATATAGCCCCAGTAAAAAGCGTCCGTAAAGTGTTTTACTTGTTAGTGGCAGCTAGATGAGGAGTTCTCTACTGTTTTTGTTTATGCACAGTTTTCTCCTGTTTTGTTGCCAGCCGGGGAGTTTGTCTGTATTTAGTATTTTTTGGTTTTAACCTACAAATATGTGTTTCTTTACTCTCTAAAGAGTCGGGTTATTTGTTGCTTATTTTGGTCTTGCAGACCCTGGCCTTAACTTCTTTCCTTTTTTCTTTTCTTGCCTATTTATGTTAAATAATGTAGTATAATTATAAATACTCCACCGTAAATTTGTAAAATAAATTCCTTTGACACATGGTTAGGTTTGTTCGGAGGCTCAGTCTATAGTTAGTACTGCCTATACTTTATGTTACACTCACTGTGTCTCCTAGGCTTTTTACATGCAAGGGGCTTGTAAGATAAGTGGGGGCTCGTCCAGGATATTCCCTGAATCATAGCTCTGTTTAATTTTGAGACCTCCTTTTTCTTAACTGCTTATCCACTTCAGGATAAGCAGTTCAGGATCACAAATCTTAGCATCTTCGTGCTTGCCATACTCGCTACCTTACTTCCTTCTACCTAGGCTCTTGCCAGCATGTTCTCTCACTAGTTCAAAATATGCCATCCCCCTCTCCTCCTCCTGTGTCTTCGACCAACTGTTGGTGCCAGCAGTTGTTGTTGCTAACTTGGGCCCTGATCGATCAGGTAATCCCATTCTTGATAATCCAGATGTTTAACTTGGTAAAGATTTTATGCCGATGCTCTTCTTGGTGCAGTGCTCTCCATTTATCAGACTTCAGACCAGCACTAGGAGTATGCTGGCTTATACCCCCCTCACCATCTGCAAAGAAGCAGTTTTAAATTACATCTTTAGGCACTTTGTTTCTAGCTGTCTGTTGGAAAAACACAGCATTAGTTCCAATTTCTTTGATTGAATCTATGAAAATGTTAAAGATAACAAAGTTTGACAGACAGAAAGTTGTGTTTTTGCATCAACAGGGAAATTCCTAAAGTTCAATAATATCCAGTGAATAATGTTAGAAAAACAGTAAAATAAAGTTTATTTCATTTAAAGAAGAAAATATCTGAAGAAAATCTGCAGATGAATCCATAAAAATTCAAAAGTATGTCTCAAGATGATACAGTACCAGGTTTGGGCAGACCTGCTTATTTCAGACTCGTGTAGAACAAAGATGAAGACTTTTGAATTACAAAATATATATAGTATAACACATGGATGTAGCCTGCCGCAAGTGTAAACGAAGCATTTTAGATTCCTGAATTTTAACAGGTTTCAGCTACTGGAAGAGCTGTGTTCAAATCATTCAAGGTATGATCTCATGAACCTGAGCAACACACCAACAATAGTGTCCCGGTCTGTCATCGGTATTTGTGTGACTACATAGTTTTGATTTCTTGACTTCTACAATGAAACCAGTGAATAAGTAGGTGTGAACCTGACTGGATACAGACACAATAACCATCACACAGCATTACACATTCCTCTGTTTCTAAGAACATCAGCATTTCATTTAAACACAGCAGATTTAAAGTTTCCACACAAAACAAGTCCTGCACATTGTCCCTTTACTAGCAGAAGCACAGGAGTGATTTCTAAAGTGTTTAACCCTCTCAAGGCAGGCGTTGCAGATTTGCAACAGTTAAAAACTAACAACCTGATTACCCCACATACATATTTTATGAGTTTTTTTTACTCAGAAGTACCACTGCAGGACTTGGTTGTGCATTAGCAACAAAAAGTCTAATTTGAGCCTGAGAGGGTTAACTTTGAGCTAAGGTAAACCTGACTGGAAGATGATAAAACCAGCAAAAACACTGGTAACACTGGTTCTTAAGATAAGAATGAACTTGTTGAATTTTAATACTAACATTAACTCAGTCTGAAGCCCATTGCTTACTCGTGTGTTTGTGAAACAGTAACATGTTTTCATATTTGGAGACTCAGAGTGTGTATTCACTCTATTGCATGAGACACATCAGTCAGCCACAACATTAAAACCACTGACAAGTGAAGCAAGTAACACTGCTTACTGGTGTTAGCTTGTGTACTTGTGTGGTGTTGTTATGCTAACTTAACCGCTTAATGTTTAATTTGTCTTTTAACCGTTTCATACATGAATTAAGACGACCTCAATCAGGATTTTTTACTTAAGTATTTTTAATCATCTTTATACAGAGCCCCGCAGGGGACATGGGAGAAAAAAAATTAAGACGGACTTTTGCAAGATCTCGCAAAACTAACTCGGGATCTCGCAAAACTAACTCGGGATCTCGCAAAACTAACTCGGGATCTCGCAAAACTAACTCGGGATCTCGCAAAAGCTTTGCGAGATCTCGCAAAACTAACTCGGGATCTCGCAAAACTTTTGCGAGATCTCGCAAAACTAACTCGGGATCTCGCAAAACTAACTCGGGATCTCGCAAAGCTTTTGCGAGAGGTCGCAAAACAAACTCGGGATCTCGCCAAAGTTGAATTCCAACAATGGCGGCAGCTACTTAGTTGTAATATTACTCTTTCTGGGTCACAAAATACACTTTTAAGATATTTTGAGGCGTGAATGTAGTTGTGTAAACGTCAGATACCTGCTCGGTTTACAAGACAAGACATATTTGCAAAAGTGCTCCGACGTTTTCGGAGATCTGACACCCACCATCTCGAAGCTAACGGGAGGTCGAGACCTACTACAGCCGGGAGGAACACCGCTCTCCCGGCACATCGTGCCTCGACCTCCCGGTCGGCTTCGAGCTGGCGGCCTCCGAAGAATGCGGCTAAAGCTTTTGCGAGATCCCGAGTTAGTTTTGCGAGATCTCGCAAAAGTCCGTCTTAATTTTTTTTTTCTCCCATGTCTCCTGCGGGGCTCCATATCTTTATGCATGAAAAGATGAATAAAAATACTTAAGAAAAATAACAATAGTAACAATAATTACAGTGAAACACGTCACACATCTATAGTAACATTAAATGACCAGTGGGTAGCAGGGTATGGAGTGACACATCAGTGTCCAATGTAGTGGTTTATATGCAAGTATACCATCAACACTGACACAAATACAAGAAAACAGCCTTTGAATAGCTGTAACTGTAGTGACCACTATGTGTGAAAGGGTTAATATTTGTTGCTTTTATTCTGTCGTATGGCCTTAAATCATGTTTTTCATGATGTGTTTAGTGTCTCTTGTGTTTAATGCTAACACCCATCAGGTCATAGGTGTATGGAAGCCCATTTCTGCCACAAAAAAACCAACAAAAAAAAGCATTCATAACTTGAAATTTCAAGTTATTTTCTCGAAATTTTGAGAAAAGTAGCTCGAAATTTTGAAATTTCGAGTTAACAACTCGAAATCTTACTGAAATGTTGCTCTGTAGCTGATTGTGTCTTATTTTAAGTGTAATGAGATAATTTTGATGAGAAATAAGACAAATATACTTGGTAAGATTTTGAGTTATTGCAGTCCAGGCGACCGTTCCAAGGTTAGCACTGGATTATGTTTAAGCCACATGGTAAACGGCTGAATTTTCAGAAAGATGTTTCGCAGCGATGCGGACGCTGTACCGGTCCATTGTGGTGAAGAGAGAGCTGAGTGTAAAAGCGAAGCTCTCAATTTACCGGTCGATCTACGTCCCTACCCTCATCTATGGTCACGAGCTGTGGGTAGTGCTACAAGCGGCGGAAATGGGCTTCCTCTGAAGGGTGGCTGGCCATTCGGGAGGGGCTCAGAGTAGAGCGTCTGCTCCTCCATATCAAAAGGAGCCAGTTGAGGTGGTTTGGGCATCTGACAAGGATGCCTCCAGGGCGCCTCCTGGGTGAGGTTTTCCGGGCATGTCCCACCGGGAGGAGGCCCCGGGGTCTGCAGAGATTATATCTCTTGGCTGGCCTGGGAACACCTTGGTGTTCCCCCGGAGAAGCTAGAGGAGGTGGCTGGGGAGAGGAAGGTCTGGACTTCTCTGCTTGGGCTGCTGCCCCTATGACCCAGCGGAAGAAAATGGATGGATGGATGGATGTTACCATTCAAATTACGTATCAAATGATCTCTTTCTGACTGAACATCTCTTGGTCGGAAAGCCGCAGTCAGTCCAAGGCTTCACAGGTCTTCTGACCTTTGATGTTGTACTAATACTGTGGCTTCCTCCCACATCTCAGACCGAAATAGAGCGCCGTAGGCTACAATTACCGCCAGTTTTTGTTCTGTCTTGGGATTTGTTCATACGAATAATAAACATATTATTGCTATACAACTACTAGAACAATAAAAACAGCACCACCACCAACAATTTGTACTGCAACCAGTGGAAACAAAACATGAGGTTTACATGCATAACCACAACCTGAAATATTCACCAGCAAACGCCTCTACATGTGGGCGGGCCTTAAAGGTCATTTCTGAGGAAACATGGCTCCAGCGGTGATGGACCCCAGGTGAGTCTTCTCTTCTATCCATTTGTTGTAATTGGTCACTCTGGTGTAAACACCGGGACGCAGCGCTTTGGCGCAGCCGTCGCCCCAGCTGATTATTCCAAACAGGAAGAGCCTGCTTCCGACTTCGCACACCAGAGGGCCTCCTGAGTCTCCCTGCGGGGGAAGAAAAGACAAGCTGACAAACGACCTCCGGAATCAAAGTCGAGACCAGACGTGTGCAAATACCTCGCAGGCATCCTGACTCCAGTCGGGACGAGCGGCACAAAACATGTTATCAGTAATCATGTCATCATAATAATCCTTCCCTCGGCACACACTGTCGGCGAGGAGGTTCACCTGAGCCTCTTTTAGGTATTGAGACCTGTACCACAAAGCTGCAGAGAAGAGGAGTGTTAAAGCCCTGAAGGGTGAACATAATTATAATTATGTGCTGCGGTTACAGAAATTAGGCGTTTTAAATGAGTCTCTGTTTCCTTCACTTGTTCTGCTACACTGATACCTGGTGACTTGTTGCTGGATTTGCTTCAGGCTTCACTTACAGGAGTAATATTTTAGTGTAGACACACTTGATATACGTTTGTTTCTGTCAGATGTAGGAACAATCAGAGGACTCTCCTCACCGTGACTTTCTTTCCCGTATCCGGCAATGTCACAGGTGAATCCTGGCTGCAGGCTCTGCTGAGGTGGCGGCAGGCAGACCGTCCTCACAGTGCTGCTCTCCTTAGCACATTTACCAAGTTTGGTCTTCAGCTTCACCAGAGCTGCAAGACAATTATCAACAATCACACCTTTGATTGAATTACAGCTTTAAGAACAAGGCCTCTGAAATTCTCTGAAAACTCTGAAAAATGACTAAATTTGTCAGGTAACTAGATCCTAGAATCCATCTAATGTGGGATGCTGGTTTAAGATTCTTCTTAGGGTCCGAGCGTTTCCATAGTAAGGTAAAAAAAAAAAGCCACAAGGGGTCACCAAAGTGCTCCACGTTTGATTTTGGCGGAGTTTTTACACCAGATGTTCTTCCTAACACAACCCCAATTGGAATTTATGTCTCAGGCAGGAATCAAACTGTTAACCACGACACCATTTGAGACACTTGATCACATGATTCCCTTTGAGCAGCACTTGCTGAGAGTATGGAGGAAGAACTCCCTTTTAATGGGAAACGATCTGAAGCAGTATCAACCTCGGTGTTAAGCAGCCAAGTATTATTTTAAAAAGACATTAACCCCTAAACCAAGTTTTTAAAAAAGGACGAGTGTCTCTTTGTTGAGATTTCGTTAACTGATGGAGGCAAACAGACTGAAATATGAACATTCTTGTCAAGTTTTCTGAGAAAAAAAACCCAGCACGTATTGCTATAAATATACATTTTTTCCATATTTTAAATTATAGTCAAATATAAGTGTTATTTCTAACTAAACTTCTATTTGGTGGATTGACTGTTTTGGCACCTGACAGTAAAACGCACAGAAAAAAGCACAGAACAACAGCTGGGGTGGAAGTGGGTTGCAAAGCAGGTTGCAGATGCATTGCAGCTGTGGGCAGTGAGGCTGGAGTAACGCTCTGCTTGATTAAAAGATGTTTTAATTTGTGTGTTCACACCAATATCGTTGTTGAAGTTCCCCTCGTTGTTATCAAACCCTTCGTGGATGAAGATTTTTTCCACCCTGAACTTTTGCTCCACGCTTGGGTTGCTCTCGTTCAGGGCGTTTTTCCCCAGGGTGACGGTGAAGCGCTCTGCTTTGGTGTTATTTCTGAAACACAAATTCCCAAAACAAGTCCAGTCACAGCTATTTCTCAGCACCTGCTGCATTTCCAGTAAATGGTCTCACTTCCTACCCGTCGGGAAAGCAGTGGGCGGCTGTGAGGACCCAGCAGGCGGAGATCAGACTGCCCCCGCAGCGGAAAACTTTCTCTCTGGATTTAGGGCGCCAAAATATGGCAGCGATCCACGGGTGGGATTCCACAGTGGCAACTGTTCCGCCAACGATCTTCAGCTGCTTTCTTCTGGTGCGCTGGCCACATGTCGTCATCTCTGCAACTGGAAAAAGGAAAAAAAGTTGAAAAGCGTCGCTGAGAGAAGCGAGGAACGGGATTCACGGGCGTTAGTGAGGACTCACCGTGCTCTGGCTGGGTGGGGACAGGTGGAGCCACAGGTGGAGCCGCAGGTGGAGCTATAAGACAGAAATTGTTTTTTTTTTTATGCTAAAGATTTGATTTTCAAAGAACATTTAACCCTTTAAACTCTGGGTTATTTTTTAAATTCTCATTGGAGATTTTTTATATACTCTAAGTCTCAAAGTCTCCAGAGCAGAGTGAGACTTAAAGAACTGCTGAGAAAATATATTTACGCCCTTCTAAACAAAATAAGAGATTATTTAACTTTTTTTTTTTTTTGCCAATTTTCCAAAATTCAGTTACATTTTCATCTGCATTTGGAAAAACCCCTATACTTTGAATCCATGGTGGATTTTGGACTTTTATTCTCCCTCCTGGTCCCCATAAATTTGGCTCCTTTTGCTCCAGTGACTGATGCACCATCAATGAAAAATGCTTCACTGACTTTAATAACAGTCCCATCAGAGAACACACTTACGTGGCTTGAAATTGCAAAGCGGCATATCGCAGTATTCCCACACCAGCTGCAGGTTTTTCCAAACATAACACCACGGACGACGTCTGTAGTGAAGATTTCTGAATAGAAAAAATAAAAAACAAACCATCCAAGTAAACAAACCTGACGAACATATGCAAATGTTGGAGTATAAATGATGGAATCTGGCCATGAAAGACCTGAAAACATTTTCTAAGCGTCTCTGCTAACACTCACAGGTTTGATATGAGCACTGTCTCTGATTGGTTAGTTGGCTAGTTGGTCACAAAACTGGTATCTGTAGCATGAACTGTAATGTTTGGTGTTTAGATTATTCGATTTCGATTGTTTTTCTTCCAACTATCCAACATTTTGCAAAAGGAATGTGAAACTTCAAAGATCCAAACTCAGACCTGCAGTAGTTGTGCTTCCCGGCGTTGATGTCCGAATGCAGGTGCTGCCTCCTGGTCTCCTCGTCCCACTGCAAACATGTTTGTCCGCTGACTGTTTTAGATGCTGTGCCTTTGTAGTACAGTCCCACTCCCTCATAGCAGTGACTCGCTTTTACTGAAGTAACAGTGTGACAGGTGAGGGCGATCAGAAAATCTGAAAACTATCAGTAACGTTTGGTTTGCTGTTGAGCTGCTTACCTGTTTCACAATGTGTGCCTTCAAAGCCATCGGTGCAGCGACAGAACAGGTGTGCACCAGAAATCAGCGCTGGGACCGAGGTGCCGCCGTTGAGACAAATCTCACCTGCAAAATAGGATGAAAGCTGACGACACTTTTGAGACCCAGCATATTTTGTGATTATGAAATGTGGCTGGAAAATAAGAGGTCATATAATACAGGGTATAGCAGTAAAACTGACTGGTTCAGTTCATTAAAAGAAAGAAGATCGTGGCTCAAGAGTTGGGAGTTCGCCTTGTAATCGGAAGGTTGCCGGTTTGAGCCCCGGCTCGGACAGTCTCGGTCGTTGTGTCCTTGGGCAAGACACTTCACCTACCGCCTACTGGTGTTGGCCAGAAGGCCCGATGGCGCGATATGGCAGCCTCGCTTCTGTCAGTCTGCCCCAGGATAGCTGTGGCTACAACTGTAGCTGCCTCCACCAGTGTGTGAATGTGTGTGTGAATGGGTGTGTAAAGCGCTTTGGGGTCCCTAGGCAGGACTAGTAAAAGCGCTCTACAAATACAGGCCATTTACCATTTACCAAGAAATGTCTAATCAGCCAATCACAGCAGTTTCACCGCCTACCTGACCACGTCCATCCCTTTATAACCACAATGTGCCCATCTTATAACGAATGCAGGGGGATAAGTTGCCATATCACAATCCTCAGATCGTGTAGATCACAGGTGTCGAACTCCAGGCCTCGAGGGCCGGTGTCCTGCAGGTTTTAGATGTGTCCTTGATCCATCACAGCTGATTTAAATGGCTAAATTACCTCCTCAATATGTCTTGAAGTTCTCCAGAGGCCTGCTAATAAGCTGATCACTTGATTCAGGTGTGTTGACCCAGGGTGAGATCTAAAACCTGCAGGACACCGGCCCTCGAGGCCTGGAGTTCAACACCCCTGGTGTAGATCAAATTTGGGATGTGGTGGAACAGGAAATTTGCACCATGATGATATCATGTCAACACGGACTAAATCTCTGAGGAATGTTTTTAGCGCTCTGTTGAATCTTTGTCAGCAAAAATGAAGGAAGTTCTGACAGCAAACGGGAGTCTGGACCCTGGGCTGGACCCTAACCTGACTCAGTAACATCCAGCTCACGCACTCTCTCTCTGATACGTGAGTAAGCGGTGAACCAGCCACAAGTGATCTGGAACAGCCTGTCTGGTTATTCCCAGGTGAGTACAGGTGAAGCTGTATGCTCCAAACCACAGGAACGACCTGGTGACTCACATTAGGTGACTCACCTTTCAGCACTCTATTTATGGGTCAAATGATCATTTTATTTCTGCTGCTGCGTCATTTTATTTATTTTAGTTTGTTTGTTTTTTTGATGGGGGGAGACTCAGTGATTGCTTTTGTTAATTATTTTAAAGCTACTGTTTCATTTGTTTTCAGTCCAGTCTTTGTAGCTGACCATGTTCAGATAAATGCTGTTGTTCGTTAAGCCACTGACCTACATTCTTATTCTTCCTGTCATACGGTCATGGATTGGCCTCCCACAGAGCCCAGAATGCAACATTACTGAACCAGTGTGGGATCATGAAACAGACGACAGCCAACAGCCATACAAATCTCCTACATTGAGCTTGGAGAGCCAATTCAGTTCAGGCTGTGCTGAGGAAAACAAGAAGTCACATCAAATATTGACTTTCAAGCTGTCAAAATATAAATAAATACAGGTGGCTTTAGACTTTTGCACAGTATTGTAGGTAATCATAGGAGCAGCACTTTGTGCTTCCACCTGCAATGAAGTGTGCTGTCTAAATACAGCTTTGCTTATTTGCTGCCAAAGTAAATTACACATTATGTGCGGTGAATAAAAGCGTCTCACCTGAACCCTGAGAGGACGAGGAAGAGGAGGAGTGGGAGGAAAAAGCTAACTCACGCCTTCTCCTGTCATCCAGCAGGCCCTGAAAACATTTTAAAAAGTTAAATAAAGCCTCGTGAAAGAAGACTAACATAAAATTTGAGTTAATAAAAAAATAAAAACAGATAAAAATAATTGTCCTCACAGCCTGAGCTGCTGACAGGAAGGCCAGCGCGCAGAGGAAAAAGCTTCTCATTGTTTTCATGCTGCTTCTCGGCTCGGTTTGAAGGCTTTGCATGAGCGTGCTTGCAGTGTTGAAGCCTCCTCGGGGTTTTTTCTGTTCTGTGGAGGGAGGAGTCCTGATTGGCTGACAGCTGGCTGGCTGACCCACCAGATTTAGAGTGAAGAAATAGCTGTTTACAGTACATGTGAATGAGTCATCACTGGTAATCCACACCATCAGTTTTCAGGGAGCATATCAGTATCTCTGGTATGTCAGCCAGTCTAGAGCTGCAGGTGTTTACATGCTGAAGGTAACTATAATTGGATTTAAATGAATCAGGATGTTTGATTAAATAAAACATGTTCATATTTGTCTGAATATCACATTTCTGCACTGTGTTTGCTTCCATACAGCATAGTCTGTTGGGAAACTCACACTACTGATGTACCAAGAAATGGTTTGGGGATTTTAGTGGGTGTGGTCTGACACAAATATGTATATATGTGTATACAGTGCTGTGCTAAAGTCTTGAGTCAACCCTCATTTCTTTACATTTTGCTTCCAAGGAACAAAAACTGGGAGAAAAAGGCTGATGTATGCTAAACTACACAAGAACGGGACTGAAACCCGTGGCAGCAGGTTATATGGAGTGATGAATCCAAATTTGACATTTCTTGGTTCACAAAACAAAAGTAAAATTTGTAAGGATGAGGTCAGAGGAGAAGTACGACAGTGTGAAACCTGTTCAACATGGTGTAGACTCTGTCATGGGTTGACTCAGCCAGTGGTGTTTTAGAGCTTGATGGGATAATTAACAAAAACCACCAACGTCCCAAGAAGAGCTTTAAATGTCCTTCAAGAAGCCTGGAGAACTATTCCTGAAGACTACGAATTTCTTTGGTGGTTCATCGGTCAAACAGGTCGTGTTTTATAGTTTATTTGTTGTTGTCTCTTTTCATTCTGGTTGCAGACCACAGACCTGCTGAATTTAGCAAGACCTGAAACTAGAAAATGTCCAAATTCGCCCCATGTTACAAAGTTAAAGACTTAAACCTGCATTACCTCTGACGCCCAGCAGGGGGCTATATCCGTTTTTACAAACAAAAAAAAAAAAAAGAAAGAAAAAAGTCAGATTTCACTGTGCTCTATTTCAATTTAAAATAAATGATAGCATCAAATTTTACTCGAGTACCATCAAGGCAAAGTGATTTACAAAAAAGTTTTGCAGCTTTGTACCAAACTGCAAAACTGGATCATACACAACTAAAGTGGCCTTGAGCTAGTTTGTCACTGAGTCATTTACAGCATTGACTTCAATGTCACAGCTTCCTTAAAGTATATAAGTTAAAATAACATATGTATTTGCGCAGAAGCTAATTTATAACAAATAAATATATACGCATTTTTGCTATTAAACGTAATAATTTGCTTTTAAACTTTAAGTTAAAATAACTCGATATATATAAACAGTACTGACATTAATTGTAAGTAAGTGATTGGCCTGTTTTTGCAGTGAAGTCACTGGATGTCGCTGTTGCTCCATAAACGCCAGAGCTCATTTATCCTGACTGGACCTGAAGGGGCTCTGTGCGCGCTAACGGTGCACGTTAACGAGCATCACTTTCCTGCCTTCAGGTGACGTGAAGATGCAGGTGACTGTGGCGTCACGATGACGTGTTTTCAGTGATCTCTTGAATGCTCCTCGTATGTAAACGAAAGCAAACTGAAGAAGAATGAGAAAAGCACGAAGGCAAATATGTACATTAGGATCCCGGAAGTCGCCTCGTTTGGATCCTGTTGGGCTGATGTTGCCTTCAGGGACTCGAGGTAATCGCTACAACTCTTATTGAGACAGAGGAGCTAATTAAAGATTCTATTGATTTAGGAAAATGCTGATTTTAATTACATATCGCAATAATAAACAATAATTTGATTGATACCGTATTAAATGTGTATTTTTTCCAGAATGGTTTAACATGTTTTATCCGTTAAATGTTGAATATCTTTTATTTTACTTTGTGATATTCGGTTGGTTTTCGGTTGGTTTTCTCTTTTTTATCATTTTATCTACATATATTTCTATTTCTATTTGTTAGCATATAAAACCCTTATTGTTTTATTGTTTATTTGGTATTATTAATGTGCCTTTAATTCGTTAATACTGAATTTATTCATTTGTTTGTTTACTTGTTTTGTGGCATTTTTTAGCTAACGTGCTTGTAATGCATTCGTAGATATTCGGATAATTTCCATGTTTCCCATTTCCAATTCTCTCAGTGTTTAACCACAAAACTTTTCATTATTATTTTATTCATTTTTTAAAATAACTTTTTAAATAAAGTATTTAATTCATTTGTTCAGTTTGCTATGAAACGGCTTATAAAAGAGTTTGTCTTCTCGTGTCTGTCCTACAAAAACTCTTCTTTTTGGGAGGTTTACTAAATGTTTGGGAATTTTCCATGAAGTTATAAAAAAGAATCCATATTGTAATATTCCTACGAAAATGCATACACGGATATTACAACATCTCCCTGTTTCTTCATAAAGCAGCTTAGCTTCTTTATTTAAGATTTAAGTTGAAGTGTAGGTTACACCTTTAGTGTAGGTTATTTTATTCCACTTTATTGTGCTTGGGTTTCTTTGAGGGTTTTTTATACGTGGCTTTAGCTTCCTCCCAGTTTTGCACAGGCTGATTTTCACTCTGGGTTTATGTATCATTTACTTTCACAAATATTCATGCTTGTTTTTAGTACAAACAAATAATGAAATGTGTGTTTGAATTAAACACAATCGCGACGTGAGAGTTGTTACGCTGGAAGCAGCATGAGCGTGAGTTTTCCGAGCTGCACCTGAACGCAGCGGCCGCACAGCGCTGTGGATGAGGCAGATTATCCTCCCCGTGGATCCAGGCAGCAGGTGGCTGGAGACAGAAATATGGGAAACGCAGACAGCAAACTTCACTTCAGGAAAGCGGTGGTCCAGCTGACAACCAAAACTCAGGTCGGGGTTTGTTTTCTTTAAAAGGTGACATGAGGAAAGTTCCGCTGAGCGTTTGGCTTTTAGCGTTAGTGGAGATGTGGAGATAAAGTTGCAGTGCCAGATGGCAGCGTACGTCACACAAAGTGGAGAGAAAAACCTGAAAAAATCATTGGAGTTATTTCATAAACGAGGATTTTAAACAGAAAGCAAGCTTGCCTCTCAGAATACGGATTTTTTATTTTTCTTAAGCAGTCTGAGGGACTCCAAACAGTCATTCTGGACTTTGTCTGTGACGTGATCCTTAAACGTCTTTAATGTGCAGATGGGAATATTAAAGATTGCGTCAGTTTTGGGCCAGCAGTTGTTTCTCTGGCTGTCAGGTGTGTTTAAAGGTAGCAGGGCTGGACGGGACAGCTGCAACTTTAATCGATTGGTCGAGTGATCGAAACTGATCCAGGTGGTGTGTGGGTGGTGGTTTGCTGTAGTGAAACAGATGTTAGGTCAGCTGCTGGTAAAACTGGAATCTGGGTGTTTATGGGCTCATATGGACTCTTGTGTTCGAAGCAGAAGTGATTGGTTGATTAGCTAAAATAGACAAATCAGAATCAATCAAGTATATTTATCCTGCATCGTCTTTATTTTTCAGTGTTGGTCAGACTGAAGGAGATCTTTAACTTTGATTAATCGACTGTTTGCTTAGACATCAGAGTCCACAGACACTCCTGCCTGACCTCGTCTGTCAGCCTGAGGCTCAGAGCTCATCCGTGATGTCATCCCACCTCGATCCCATCTCTGGCTCCTTCAGCACACCTCACCGCTGTCTCACATGACTTCCTCATTCAGCACCACAGTTCCTCGCTTATCCTTCTTCTTTCTCTGATCCACAAAGACACAGTCTAGCTCCTTGTGAACTTCTCTTTACTTCTCCATCAATCCTCTCGAAGCTCACTCTGCAGCGCTGTTTCTCTGCATCACTGCTGCTCACTGATCGTCACCTCTCTTCTTAACCGAGCTTCAACTCTGTCCCATATCTTCATGCTACAGCTCATCAGCTACATCCCTCTGTGGTGTTGTACACTGAGAAAAGTACATTCTGATTGGCTAGACTATCAGTGATGGAGTAGCCTCCCCAGAGCTTGGAAAACTTGGAAAACTTGACAGAGGATGGAGCAAAAGAAGAGCTTTTGGGATGCAAGAGGCTTAGAGAGCTGTTCCTGAAATAAATTACAGAAAGCTTCCTCAGAGAGTTCAAGCTGTGCTGAGGAATAAAGCCAGTAACACCAAATATTTACTGTCAAACTCTGTTTTTGCCTCTTATAACATGTTTGCAGATGTTTCCATAGGTCACTGCTCCTATTTGCTATGGAAATTATGAAGAAATGAAGGGTGACTCAAAATGTTTGAGATCTTTTTATGTCCAGCTTTTTTTTTATTAATTAGTTAATGGGAAAATAAAATCACTAAGTTATCAATAATGTAAATGATGTTAATTCATTCAGTTGATTGACAGAGAATTAAATGTGTTACTGTATGTGAATAATTTGGATAAGCTTGTTGATCCTTGGTTATGTTTTCTGTCGGCCATGAAGCAAAAAGGAAAGATCGTACTTCCTCATCAACACAATGTATTTAGCAGCAGATGAGCCACACACACACACACACACACACACACACACACACACACACTGATGTTAGTGTGCGTTTCCTCTCCTGCAGCCCGTCGAAGCCTCCGACGACGTGTTCTGGGATCAGTTCTGGGTGGACTCCTCCACCACGGTTCAGGATGTTTTCGCTCTGGTTCCTGCAGCAGAAATCAGAGCCGTCAGAGAGGAGTCTCCGTCAAACCTGGCAACCCTCTGCTACAAGGTGCTGTATAAATCAGTTTTACTCCCACATGGAATGAAAACCTTAAACACTCTGCCCTGTGTTGGCCCTCTCTCACATGTTTAAGGCTTCTTAGGACGTCTTCTGTCTGATCTCAGTTGCCACCAGCTGCGAGGACGTCTGTACGTTGCTTTAGAGCAGGTTTTGTCCATCCTGGATACAGTCGGAGACAAAGGAATGCAGCTGTTTGTTGTTCCCACAGTTTGATGGCAAAGGTCAAACGTCATTTATAGAAATGCAGAAAAACAGAGAAACTAAGTCTGAAGATCATTTGGTAGTTTAAGGTTTTAAAGGGCAGAGAGCTGCTTTGGTGACTGGATGAAGGTCATGTGACAAAAAGATGTGCTTTTAAAAACTCCTGAGGTTTTAATTGGTTCATGTGGAACAACCCATGTTTTTCACTATAAGCTGAAAGAAGCAGCTGCTGGACAGAAACAGCTGCAAGTGTTAATGTGTTTTAGTGCAGCTACAAAGGCTAGCTGGTCAGAAGATATGCTATTGAAGATTTTATGCATTTATTTGTCACACTGATTGGGGTTGGGGTCCAAACCCAATTTGCTGACATAGTTTTACACTTACAAGTACGATGAAGTCATGTAGAGTTTAGAAGATGAGTCGCTGTAATCAAAACAAGCTCAAACTAATGAGTCCAATCACCAATCAGAAGCTTGATGCTTCAGTCGCCTGGTGAAAAGAGAATTTTCCAACACTTTTTGTGGCCTTTAAATAAAATTATGATTGACAGGTGAATAAATAAGAGTAGACTTTTTCCTGTCTTGGTTATTTCATCTCATATTTGCACGATACTTGTGTTGGTTTTTTCCCAGGCGGTGGAGAGGCTGGTCCGGGGAGCAGACTCCGGCTGCCCCTCGGAGAAGGAGCGCCAGACCGTGTTGAACTGCACCCGCCTGCTCACCCGCATCCTGCCCTACATCTTCGAGGACGCCGACTGGAGGGGCTTCTTCTGGTCCACCATCCCCGGCAGAGCGGGGGTACAGCGCTGACATCTTTTAATATATTCATCTACGTGGCTGTTTTTAGTCTTACCTATACTGGCCATTTCATTTCATTTATTCCAAGTAAAAACAGCAAATATTTGCAGCTTTATTGTCACATATGAAAGGATGATATTTATATATTTTGCAGGTCTTAGTTTGGTAGCTGATTAAATGCTTTTAGTAACTTTTCAATCAAAAGTAGAGACAGAAAAGTCAGAATCTATAAACTGATCTTTGCAAAAGACGAAGAGGAAGAGGGGAAAAAGGGAGGAAGTTATTTAAGAACTCCTGCCACGTCTCAGAAAAAGCATTTGGAGGAAATCTTTTAGCTTGCAGACAGTTTGTTAGGTTTAATCTGTCGGCTCTGCGGATATCTGAGGACTTGAGCCTCTCTGATATCTCCACCTTTACTAATCTGCGCCGGTTCAAAGCGATGGTTCCGTCTGATTTTCAGAACAGACTCTGCAGTGTGAGATGAGATCGCTGATGCTTTGACGTGTCCGTCCAAATCCCTCCTCTCCCTGCCCCGTTTCCCACCTAGGGCTGCTGGGTCTCTGGTTACCCGGTCGGCAGGAGACTGCGTCCAAACACTGCCCATATTGTGTCTCCTGCTCTTTCTGGCCAGCGGTTGAATTTAGAAGGGATTGAATGTCTCTTAATGAAAGTGGGAGACTGAAATAAAGTGCAGAGCAGCTGCAGGTTGGAGCAGGCTGATTACTCAGTATTGTATGAATGAAACGACTGTGTGGCTAACGGATGGTTGAACTCTTATATTTGATTATGGATTTATGCTGTGGAAAGATACAAGTGGACAGTGTTTGGAAAAACCTGTGTATGTGGTTTAGAGTTAAATGTGATGACCCATCCATCATTTTCTTGTCTGTTTGCTCAACATGAAGCTAAAACTAGCAGCTAGCTAGCTTAACCTTGAATAAAGTATAGCGTAAAATGTCAGTTTAACTCATAATTGATCTTTCCAGGACACAAAGTTAGACGTAATAACAATGACTTTTGGTTTATTTGGGTTATGTCCATTATGCATGCTTTTTGGAGTGACAGCAGCTACGCTCCACGTGTTTCCTCCATTTTCAGGGATCCTGCTGAGTTAGCCAGTGACTTGAGTTAACCAATAGCAGTACTCATCTTTTAACTCAAGACATGACAGAAAAAAAGCACATTTTTGGAAGCTGGTCCACCAAATAAACAAAAGAATTAGATCTTTTTTGATACACTACACTCACGGGCTGATGAGCTGTCTGTCACACAGAAAAGCTTTACTGTCCTGTTCTTATGGGGACCATAATTTCAAAGATAATCACTGTGCTGTAGTCAATAAAATGTAAAGCTAGCAATTAACCCTATAATGTCATCAGGAATAATATTGCTGAGTTGATATAGCAAAGGAAATGAGGGTAATTTTCCCAAAGATTTCTATAGAACTAGATTTGATCGGCGTAGTCGCCCCCTGCTGGCCATAATAAAGAATCAACTTTAAGTTGACTTTACGCTACATGTTACTTTCTATATACAGTCTGTGATTTAAAGCAACTAATTTGGACTTAAGTGACATAAAAAAACAACTCTGAAATGGATCCAGAGCAGCACAAAGACAACAAATTGACTCACCAGCAACGATACAGTAAAAGTACCATATGAGTCACAGCCTCAGCTCTTCTCCCTCCAGCACTTGGACCACGATGCTGATGACGAAGGTCGGCCTCTGGCTGAGTCCCTGCTGCTGGCCATTGCTGACCTGCTCTTCTGTCCAGATTTCACCATCCAGAGCCACAAGAAGAACAGCCCGGTGAGTCTGGCAACCCCCCCGCATCACTGATCATGGAAAAGTAGCCTTACTCATTATGTAACTGGTCACAGCTGCTCCTCCCTAAGCCTGGTTCTGCCCGTGTTTCTCCCTGTTAAAAGACTGTTTTTCCTTCCCACTGTCAGCGAGAACTCGCTCACAGGAGGTTGTTTGATTGTTGGGATTGTTGGGTTTGAAATATTTAATTTCTGGGCTTTTAGGGTCTTAACATGGTTTGTTTGCTTTGTTTTAGCTCTGAATTGTCAGCCGTGTCAGCACTTTACAGCTCATATAAAAGAAGTAAGCCTGTTATTTGCTCCTGTGGCAGCACCTCTTAGCGCCGTTATCTCTTAACACAACCTTCTCGGGCGGCAGCTCAAGTTAATGAGTGACTCTGTGGGACACGAGGAGAGGGGCCATGTTTGGAAAGGGTGGAAACGTCTTTATTGTGCACAGCAAACATTCAGACGTTTGAGAGACTGGGAGGCGATCTCATTGGATGACTCCTTACTCCTTGCTACCTCACGAGGAAATGTTAAAATCAAGGAAGTTGTGCAGGAGAATGTGGAAAATAGCCAGCGGCTGCTGTTTGTTCCCACCTGCCCCAGTGACCTCTGAGGCGTGAAGCAGGCGTGTGCACAAAGAAACACATGGCTGGAGGGAAACCTCATTTGTGCCTTGAATTTCAGCTTTCACTTCCTGGTATGGATTTAGTGATGCAGAGGTCAAAAGCCCCTGCTTGCATCCACAGACCCTCCCGTGTGACACGAGCGGCTAAACAAAGTCTCAACACTGCACAGCACGTAAATAAATGTACTCATGCAGAAAGCTCGCTTGTCTTGTGACCTGAGTAAACACTTCCCTAATGAGTTTATGGTCCATTATGAGTTTTAAGCTTTATTTATTAGAAGTTAATGTTTTTGTTTTTTTTTTATCGTGGTTCTTTTTAGTAGGGGTAGGCGATATAAACGATATACGATAGAAACGATATAAATTTGGCCAGTGATAGAGATTTTGACTATACCGCTCTATCGCGATAGCGCATGTTGATGACGTCATCAAGCTGCGCCTGTTTTGGTCGAAAGCATCGCAGCTGCTAAAACCATTATCATCTGCAAATTATGGTGAGCAACAGTCATAGCAAAGAGATGAAGCACTGTTGAAATATGGGGAAAGCCAAAAACTGCGCTTCCTCCACTTCGGTAACATTGATTCATTAATGTTGAGCTGTTCTGTTCCCATGTTGTTGCAGTGTATTAATAACTAACCTCGTATTGTGGATGAATAATCTCAGTTGTTCTCCTGACTGAAGTTTGGCCCGTGTACAGCATCCTGCTATGCGATTGCATTTGTCTCTGACCACCAGAATCCCTCACGTTAACTTTTATCGAGTGGAAAAAAGTTGGCGTACATCCTCCAGCTTCACTGTGCTAATGTTATGCTAACATAGCTGTGTCGCTAGCAGTCACGTAGCACAACATTATATACCAGGTAGTCCAACTTCAGTAACCCTGCAAACGTCACTGCTGTTTAGTTTTCTGTCTTCATTTATGTTGGAAGTGGTAGCAGAGCTGTACATTTTAATTAGTTTCAAAAAATCTCTCAGTGCTACATGCTATGAAATGTTTAGGTGGAAACCAGCGAGCTAACTTCCTGCTAACTTCTAACGCCGTTAAATTTAATATTTAAAGCAGTTAGAAACTTAATTGTTACACCTGGTAAAGCAGCAACGCTGATGATTTAATTAAAGATGAAATAATTTAGACCGTTTTTAACTCTTAGTGTTCGTTTGACTTTGGGACCTAAAACCGAGGGAGTTTTGGACCCAGATTACTCCGTGAAGCTCCTCACTACGGCAGCCGTAATGCTCTGACAATCCATCAAGCAGTGCGGCTTACCAAAGTTGTACTAAAACATTTTTTAACAGATTTCTGCAGCCAAAATCAGTTCGAGGTCAGTAAGCACAACCAGAATTCATACATGAGGCAAACTATCGATTTTTGAGAAAATTAAAGGATTTTAAGTGTGGAAAATACGTTATACAGAAGAAAAGAATATATCGTGATATATATCGTTACCGCACGTGCTTCAAATTATATCGCGATATGAATTTTAGGCCATATCGCCCAGCCCTACTTTTTAGAATAAATGAAGACAATAAAGGAAGGTCTGCATTACGGTATAATGAGCGTGCAGTGTCCCTCGGCTCAGCTTGAGGCTTCTCAGTGCATACACTAATCAGTGGGTGACGTGAGGGCTGCTATGTGCATCTTTCACATACAGCCTGTGCGTATCCTATGCTCACCACAGTAAAAGGATTCAGTGACCTGCTTCCTTTTTGTTTCACCTTCAGATGTTTGGTGTAGGTCCCCGTCCCATACTTGGTTTGGACACTTCTTCAAAGGTCTAAAGTAACTTCCTTTCGTAAAGAAAGTGACTCGTGCTGAACGGCTATGCAAAGCTTTTGCTTTTAAAGAGTATCCCACGCTTCAAGAAGCACATCAGAGTTCACTGCGGTTGGCGTTTGACACCAGTGAACTTGGCTGTGTGGCGTACGTGGAGCTGTCAGTTCACTTACAGCGGTAGCACCTTGTCACATCTATTCATAAAGCTGCAGTTATCTCTGCGGAGGTGTTACATGCAGATATTGTCAGCGGAGGGCTTAGCTTGGTCCGTTTGTTGACTTGCATGGTAGAAGTGTGAACACAGTCGGAGCTGTGTTTAGACCTCCAGCTTTAGCTGTGGACAAGAATCCACGTCTGTGAGTAAATGAGGCTAACACTCCACACACCGCCTCGCCCTCCAGGTGTGAGGCGGGGGGAGGAAAGCTGAGTGTGTGAGAGAAGCTCTTGGCGTCACAAACACACAGACTGTACATTCCTATGAGTCAAGCTCCACCTTTCAGTGACCTCTGTGGCCCCGCCTCGCCTAATTTCAGCTCTGGGGGGCCTTCGGGAGGTGAATCAGGCCCTGATCACTGAATGTTTTACCTGTTGTCTCTGCTGCAGGATACAGCTGATGACATACGAGCCATAGACAGCTGTGAGTACATCTGGGAGGCCGGCGTGGGCTTCGCTCAGGCACCTCCTCTAAACTACGTCCACGACCTGAACAGGTGAGACTTCAGCATCCTTCCAGTGCTGGTCATCGCAGTGTTGGCTCATGTCTGAGCGTACATGTATGTAATCAATACTGATTTGGGCTCCTGCACATGTGGAACTAATGCAAAAAGAAATGTAATCAGAGTTAATGTGCCTGGGCGGAGCGTCTCGGTGCGGGAGTCTTTTTGAAATTTTGGATGAATCTGTTTCATTGAAGTCAGTCACATCGATATCCAACCAGTCTTAGCTCCACCTCTGCATCCACACTCGCCCCAAAGAGGCCGTTGCTTTGGAAAAAGTTTTTCTCTCTTTTTACTCTGTTTTTGTCATCCGATCCAGATTTGCTGGTTTCAGCAGGACAAGTGAAGATTAAAAAGATGAATGTGACCAGCCAAACAGAAAAAAACCTCACGTGAACAACAAATCAGTGTTGAGCGCTCCTGCTTGTGCTCTAACAGCTCCAGCTTCTTTTTAATTGCCGTTAATAGAAGAAACGATGTTTGTTTTCTGTATGCAGTAATAATTACAGCTGTGCTGCTGAATTTAATCTTCTAAAATGATGAACCTTATTGGAAACCCCTAGATTAGACATCACTACAGATTCCTGATTATAATCATTCTTTTACTATCTCGCAAATTCAGTTTGTATCAGGCTGAATTCACCTGCTAACATCCCTCCATCCTGTGCTAACGCCCTTTCCAGGACAGAGCTGCTGAAGTTACTCCTCACCTGCTTCTCTGAAGCCATGTACCTTCCTCCCTCCGCTGAAAACAAAGTCCTCAACCCCTGGATCTCCTTCTTCTGCTCCACAGAGAACAGGTGACTTTATACCTGACAACACCTCACCAGCAGTGTTGGTCAAGTTACTTGAAAAACTTCCCCAAAAAAGTAATCCCGTTACTTTACTGATTACTTATTTTCAAAAGTAATTAGTTACTTAGTTACTTTTTAAAAACATGATTTACAACCTGAATAGGTGATAAAGTGATAGATCTTTCAGCCCAATTCTACTTTTTCTACATAATCCATCATACAAAATGTAATCAAATGGAAAAGTCTCTTTTTAAAACTTATTTTATTAGTTTTAATCTTTTAACTTTATGCATCAAGCAAACATTTAATTATCTGCAACATTCACTGACTGGAAGAAATTAGTTTAATATTTAAACCTATTTTCTGCACATTCCAGCACATAAAATAAAATATTTTGTGTGTGTTTACACTCAGTCTTTCAAATAGATGCAAGTAAAACACAGCAGAAAATAAATAAAGTCAAAGACTAGCGGTCCTGTTGCTCTATTTTCACCTGTAAAGCAGGAGTGGGGTAGGCGGAGGGTTACCCTGGTGCAGGTGTGCAGCGGTCAGTGGAAGAATCCGCGAGTTTCTCTGTGAGTTTCCCATTACGTCGTAGCTACTCGGTGCTTGTTTGGAAGTTTAGGGTTTTTTTCGGTGTAAAAAGAAGTTTTCTTCCCACGCACAACGGACACTAATGTTTTTGTCACTTTTTATGGAATCAAACTCAAAGTAAGGTCAGTACTTCCACGCTTTAAACGCTGCACGCTCATACTCTCTCTGCACTCGATATATGATCCATTGTTGATCTGCACACAGCTGTTGTCACGAACGTCGCACTCGCTTACGTCACTGTCATGAGACATTCTCGCAAAAAATCACGGTTTAGTAACGCAGTAACGCAGCGTTCCTACGGGAAAGTAACAGTAATCTAATTACCGTTTTTGCAAAAGTAACGCCTTACTTTACTCGTTATTGAAAAAAGTAATCGGATTACAGTAATGCGTTACAAGTAACGCGTTACTGCCCATCTCTGCTCACCAGTCGGAGTGAGATAACTTCTCTCCTGTTGAATTGAACTCTCTGCTTCTCTGTTTTGATGTTGAATTTATTAGAAAATCCAAAACCTTTGTGACAGTGAATTCATCCGTCTTAAAAACTAAAAACAGGGAATTCATTTAAGGAGTGTTCGTAGGTCTGTGTTCAGTAATATTTGACATACAGAGCGGGGGTATACATCACTACAGCCTTTCATTCATCCTCGTTACGCTTGTGCAGACTCACCTCCACCTGTTTTTCGCAGACACGCCCTGCCGCTGTTCACCTCCCTGCTCAATGTGGTGTGCGCCTACGACCCCGTGGGCTACGGCATCCCGTACAACCACCTGCTGTTCTCAGACTACCGGGAGCAGCTGGTGGAGCAGGCAGTCCAGATCCTTATCGTCACCCTGGAGCACGAGGCTGGCTCGGCCGCCAGCGCCGCCCTCCAGGCCCTGGACCCCTCAACATGCCCCTCAGCTGAGGAGGAGCAAGAGGTACATACAGTGAGTAATTAATCCACACATATGCAAGTATATTTTTTTAGTTTATGATTTAAAATATAAACACTGATGTTGATTTATTTTTCAGCCTGGTGGCCCCGACAACCTGTTTGTGAATTATCTCTCCAGGATCCACAGAGAGGAGGTACTGAGACATCCAGCCGTTCAGCGGCTAACAGCTGATCCCGTGGGATGTTTATGAGTGTGTGTTCTCTTTGTTTGTTCATCAGGACTTGAGCTTTGTCCTTAAAGGTCTGGCTCGGCTGCTCAACAACCCTCTCATCCAGACTTATCTGCCCCGATCCACCAAGAAGATCCAGTTCCACCAGGAGCTGCTGATCCTCTTCTGGAAATTCTGCGACTTCAACAAGGTGCGAGCACGAAATGCAACAGGAAGCCAAGGGATTCACAGGAAATGAGAATATTTCATCAACAAAAACAGCTGCTCATGTGCAACCGCGGTGGTCAGGTCCTAGTGAGGTCGCTGTACACTTAAAAGCAACATAAAAGCAAGAAGTTTACAGAATCATAAAAGCGTAAGACATAAACAAATAAAATAGGAGAGTGGAGAGGTTATGTGGGATAAGCTATTTTGAACAAGTGGGTTTTGAGTTTGGACTTAAAGAGAGAGAAGGAAGAGATGTTTCTTAAATCAGGAGGTCGGGAGTTCCAGAGTCGTGGAGCAGAGCAGCTGAAAGCCCGGCTCCCCATGGTGGCAAGACGGGGGGAAGGGACGGAGAGTGAGGAAGATCTGAGACAGCGAGATGGGGCGGTGATCTTAACCAGGTCAGAGAGATATGGAGGAGAGAGATGATGAATAGCCTTAAATGTGTACAAGAGTATTTTGAAATTGATGCGATATTTGACCAATGAAGCTGCTGCAGGACAGGAGTGATGTGGTGGGCAGAAGAGGTCCTGGAGATGATACGGGCAGCAGAGTTCTGGACGCGTTGGAGCTTGTGGGTGGATTTTTGAGTAAGACCAAAAAGAAGTGAATCACAATAATCAATCCGGGAAGTAACAAGGCTGTGGACAAGAAGGGCATGTGGGGGGAGAAAAGGACGGAGACGATTAATGTTGCGTAATTGAAAATATGCAGACCGAGTAATATTATTAATGTGTGAATTGAAAGATAGAGTACTGTCGAGGATGAGGATGACACCCAAACTTTTCACAGAGGAAGAAACAAAGACCGGTGAGTTATCGATAGCAATAGAGAAACTGTTGGTTCTGGATAATGTTGATTTAGTGCCGACCAAGAGGATAAACAAGCGTAAGTGTGGCCCTCACATGTAACCCTCGCTCAAAACATAGCGTTTAAATGGCAGAATTGGGAAAAGGAAATAATCAGGAGAAATGAGAACATTTCGACACAGTCTGTGGTAAAATGCTGCCCCCTGCTGGTGAAGGCTGTGATTACAAAAACACATCATGGTTCTGTGTTTTTCCTTTTTATGATTGGTGATCATTTCAAGATAAATTTTGAAGTAGTAGTTCGAGAATTAACTGAAAATATTTTTTCCATTTTATTTCCTAAAATGCTGTTACGGCTTTAATCTTGAAGACTTTAGTATAATGAGATTAACAATAGTAGTAATAAAAATAAGATCCTGGATTAAAGTCGTAATTTCACTTTTTTGTGAAAAAAACTTTATTCTCAAAATAAACAAGAATAATCAAAGTATTGGATTCTTCTCAGCATTTCTTAATGTGGACTTCGTCCTGGTTCATAGGTGTGTGCGGGGCAGACAGAGTGGAGAATGCTGATGAAGTTGCATGTGTGATGGAGTGAAGTGGAGCAAACAAGCCTAATCTGATTTTGTTGTTTTTGTGTTTTAGAAATTCCTCTTCTTTGTCCTGAAGAGCAGCGACGTGTTGGACATGTTGATTCCCATCCTCTTCTACCTGAACGATGCCCGAGCGGATCAGTGTGAGTCACGTCTCCGTGCGTGCGCGTGCGTTTGTATAAACTGTTATCGCTCCCTTTGTTAAAAACAATTTCCCCCGTGTGCGTCTGCAGCCCGGCTCGGCCTCATGCACATCGGCGTCTTCATCCTGCTGCTGCTGAGTGGAGAAAGAAACTTTGGCGTCCGTCTGAACAAGCCGTACGCTCTCCGTGTGCCCATGGACATTCCTGTGTTCACAGGAACCCACGCCGACCTGCTCATAGTGGTGAGACGTTATGGCGTGAAATAAATGAGAGAATCTATTTCTTTCATTTATCCACGAATGAGGGGAGAAAATCCTGCGTTTGGCAGAAAGAAACCGAGGGATGGAGCGCACTCTTGGGTTAGCGAATTATCAGTCACCTGGTAAAACATGCCCGGCTTTATTGGCTTTCTGGATAGTACTGAGAACTACAAAGTACTAACTGGACATTTCAGTCAGGAAAGTTTTAACCTCTGTAGTAGATCAAGAAAGACACCAGGGGTATCAAACCCCAGTGCTTGAGGGCCGGTGTCCTGAAACTCTTCCATGTGTCCCTGCTGCAGCACACCTGAATTAAACTGACTGCATGCTGAGGTGGCAACACCCAACCCTGCTCAAGTGTTTGGAAAAATGTACTTCTGAAAGTACTTTTATTGCACCATGTTCATTGACTCCTGAGCAGTGTTGGTCAAGTTACTTGAAAAAAGTAATCAGTAACTAATTACTGATTACTTCCCCCAAAAAGTTACTTTACTGATTACTTATTTTCAAAAGTAATTAATTACTTAGTTACTTTTTAAAAACACGATTTACAACCTGAATAGGTGATAAAGTGATAGATCTTTCAGCCCAATTCTACTTTTTCTGCATAATCATCATACAAAATGTAATCAAATGGAAAAGTCTCTTTTTAAAACTTGTTTTATTAGTTTTAATCTTTTAACTTTATGCATCAAGCAAAAATTTAATTATATGCAACATTCTCTGACTTGAAGAAATTTGTTTAATATTTAAACCTGCACATTCCAGCACATAAAATAATTTTTTTTTGTGTGTTTAGACTCAGTCTTTCAAATAGATGGAAGTAAAACACAGCAGAAAATAAATAAAGTCAAAGACTAGCGGTCCTGTTGCTCTATTTTCACCTGTAAAGCAGGCGGAGGTTTACCCTGGTGCAGGTGTGCAGCGGTCAGTGGAAGAATCCGCGAGTTTCTCCGTGAGTTTCCCATTACGTCGTAGCTACTCGGTGCTTGCTTGGAAGTTTAGGGTTTTTTTCGCTGTAAAAAGAAGTTTTCTTCCCACGCACAACGGACACTAATGTTTTTGTCACTTTTTATGGAATCAAACTCAAAGTAAGGTCAGTACTTCCACGCTTTAAACGCTGCACGCTCATACTCTCTCTGCACTCGATATATGATCCATTGTTGATCTGCACACAGCTGTTGTCACGAACGTCGCACTCGCTTACGTCACTGTCATGAGACATTCTCGCAAAAAAATCACAGTTTTAGTAACGCAGTAACGCAGCGTTCCTACGGGAAAGTAAAAGTAATCTAATTACCGTTTTTGCAATGTAATCCCTTACTTTACTCGTTACTTGAAAAAAGTAATCGGATTACAGTACAAGTAATGCATTACTGCCCATCTCTGCTCCTGAGCATCTGTAACATGAATCAAGTGGCTGAACTGCATCCTCAGCATGCAGTCAGCTTCATTAGAGTCTTGCGGCAGCCCTCGACGACTGGAGTTTGACACCTGTGGTCTAGACTGGATATAAAAGATGGACGTGTGCAGGATTCTTATGCAGTTATCAGCTAACGATAGCAAACTTGGTTAACGATGCACATTTACAGATATTTAATTGGTGATAAGTGATAGAAAATAAGATTCACACAAAGTACCAAAAGCATTTATGGGTTGGCAGTGTAGAGTTCAGAGGCTCCAGTTAATGGAGCTGAGGCCTTCCAGGTGCCTGCTAGCGCCCGATCCTCCAACTCTCAGCTTTACCAGTATCTGTGGATGGTTCCTGTTACTGCAGCAGGTATTTAATTAACGCAGAAAGACAAATTGCAGCAACAACCACAAACAAAACAAAAACTTGGATTAATCTGATTTTTTGACTTTGTATTATAAATACATTTTAATTTGACCTGGAATAAAACGTTTTCCCTCTTTTTAATCGTAGCTAAATGTCATGTACATTCTGGTCTTGCATTTTCAATTAAACGCTCTCCTAAAGATCTCAGGACATCATAGTTTTTTGCGTTTTTATAAGACAGACAGGATATTTTTTGTGGTTTGACTTTGTGATGGAAGCTTGAGTGTTTTTAGTCTCCACTGAGTTTGTTCCAAGTACTTTGTCATGTTTAGATCTTCCACAAAATCATCTCCAGCGGACACCAGCGTCTCCAGCCTCTGTTCGACTGCCTGCTCACCATCATAGTGAACAGTGAGTATTACAGTGCAAACGCTGCCCCCTGGTGGAGGAGCAACAGAGCTGCTTGAGCCGTGGGATGACCTTTCGTGCTTCCACAGTTTCACCTTACCTGAAGAGCCTGTCCATGGTGGCAGCCAACAAACTGCTTCACCTCCTGGAGGCCTTCTCCACGCCCTGGTTCCTCTTCTCCTCGCCGCAGAACCACCACCTGGTCTTCTTCCTGCTGGAGGTCTGCAACAACATCATCCAGTATCAGTTCGATGGTGAGAACGCAGACACGGGCTCATCGGTTTGCAGGTCACTGCTTTTGCCCAAATAACAATCTGAACCCTCCTTTGACAGGTAACTTCAACCTGGTGTACGCCATCATCCGTAAGCGAAACGTTTTCCACCAGCTGGCCAACCTGCCGTCCGACACGGTGTCTATTCAGAGGGCCCTGCAAAAGAAGAAGAGGACGGGAATCTCTAGGACGAACTCTGTAGAGAATGAGTCCATGGAGGGTTCCAGACCTGCTGTACCCGCCGAGCCCGGCACACTCAAAGCCAGCTTAGAGGCCACTCCAGGTAGGAAGTAAGAAGTAGAATTTCAAATAACGAGGATTTTTACTTAGTCTATATCTGGGGTTTCCAAAACGTCGAACTGTTCCTTTAACCCTTTAAAGCCGGTCGAAGCGGGCACGCTCCGTTTTGCATATTTATTTTTAAATCCCTGTAGAACCGGAACCGCGTAAGTTAGCGCAATAATTTTTTTTGCATATGAAACCGGAGGAGTTGTACTTACATCTTATGTCATCAGCTTGTCCTCGGTCACAGTTTCCTTCCACATACACCAAAAAATTGCATAAAAAGCGCTTGCAGCAACAAAAACATAATATTCCACGCTTTGCCGATCCGATCAGCTGTTCATAACACTTCCTAAGTTGGAATAGACGTCAGCGTGAACTATCACATGTCCGCCATGACCTGCCCGAAACCGGAAGTGACGTCATTTTCGCGAAAATGTAGTTTTTTTTACCTTATAAGCCTATACTGGTGTTTTTAAAAGTTATCTTTGACTGTATGACTTTCTGTGTGGTTTCTGGGATGCTTAGGACTCATATTGCACTGCTGGAAATAGTTTATTTTGATGCATATGCTGCTTTTTTGCAAATTTGCACTATAATATTTATTTTCGTTTTTCCTGCAGTGTATAAAAATTGGTGTATTTCAAAAATGAAACTATGAAGACACTCAAAATTAATTTCCTGTGGTGGGAAACTATTTTGTGCAACTTTTTTGTATTTACAGTTTTGAGGGATAAGCCTCTTAAATTTCTCTAACTAGAAATATATGTTAAAAAAGCAAAAATGATTTTCAAATTTTTTGTAGTTTATTGCACTTTTCTGCAATTTATGTAATTACTATGCACTTAATGCATAAATATTATTAAAATTTGGGCTATAATGGTTGTATTGATGTATAGCAACTTGAAATGCTCCCAAAAATGTCTCCACAGCATGTAAAAATATAATATAAGCTCTGGTGGACTTGGTTCTATGGTAGGTCTTAAAGGGTTAAAGGCCTTCATCGTGTCATCGTGTGTTGTAGGAATCGATAAGATAACAGAGAAGTCTCAGGTGAGTCAGGATGGAACGATGATCACTTTGCCACGTTTGGACTCTCCACACACGTCTAAAAGCAGCATCGCAGCCGGAGCCAGCGACAGCGAGTCTGAGAGAGATCACGAGGTGAGCAGATGGCTCGTCTCTCACGCACAGAAGTTTAGATGCTGCAGTTAAAGTGTTTTATTTTTTGGTGTTAGGTTAACCGCACGCAGTCGGAGTCGGCGAGGAGTCGACTGTCGAGCGTGTCATCAACGGCTGCGTGGAGCGCTAACTCCGACTGGGTCAGAACAAATCCTTCATCTGCTCACATTTACCTTCCGTGGGTGTGTTTTCTGTCATGTGACGTCCTCCATCATTTAGGTCTCCTCGTGGAAGGCCAAACTTCCCCTGCAGACGATCATGAGGTTGCTGCAAGTCCTGGTTCCTCAGGTGGAGAAGATTTGCATCGACAAGTAGGAAATCCCTCAGATTTTAAACTAAGCGATGCATTATGTGATAACTAATGAACACCTGTATTAGTTAACGAGCAGCACCAGGCAGGGTTGGAAGAAATGAACCAAAACTGTCTTAATGCAAAGTTATTGTCTGTGACCTGGAATGTTATTAGAACAGATTAACATGAGCTCGCCTACAGTTTTAACAGAATTCATTCAGAACTTTTTGAGCCATCGTGTTTACAGACACACACCTGCAAACACAACCTCCTTCATCGAGGTAATTATTGAATTGTGAAGCTTTCTGTAAGCTTCACTTCTATATTTGATCTCTGAAAACATAAATCAAGCATAAATGACCTCATTTATGTGTCTGTATGACGTTTAATACAACGAACGTGCACTTTTCTTTGAAGAAAGAAATTTGTTGCACTTCTGATTGAAAACAGTTATTTTTGCATATCAGGTTCACTTTGATGCTCCACATAAATGAGTTTATTAAACATGTTGTTAAATTTAAACAGTAGCACTTTTTACAGATTTATCACATAAAACTCACTATTGATTTTTTACATTTCGACGTCAGATTTATTCTCAGTGTCTCGCCGTTTATTGTCGTCCTCAGGGGTCTGACCGACGAGTCGGAAATCCTCAAGTTCCTGCAGCACGGCACACTCGTGGGTCTCCTACCCGTCCCCCACCCCATCCTCATCAGGAAGTACCAAGCCAACGCCGGCACGGCCATGTGGTTCCGCACATACATCTGGGGCGTCATCTACTTACGGTAAATAAACCTGCCTGTGTTCTTTGCGATGTGTTCAGTGGACTCCTCTGTTAGCGTTTTGGTTTTTCTTCTTCCCGCAGTAATGTTGACCCTCCGATCTGGTACGACACCGACATCAGGCTGTTTGAGATCCAGAGGATTTAGAGGAGCTGCTGGTTTATCTTCCTCACACCTGAACTGTTATTAAAAATCAGGACGGCTCATTCTTGATGCCAAGTAATGTAAAGATGAAGGTGTGTAAATGTGTCCAATTAAAGGAAAAATGACAATATCTGGCAGTTTTGTAGGACATTTATTTATTTTGCCAAAAATATGAGTGCTTGTTGCTCCGATGTGACGACAGGAAGGTAAAAGTCTTTAAAATAATCTCATCAGAGACCCCGAGGTCCTGAATCTGCTGCTCTACCAATATATCTGCCTAAAACTTTAAAAATGCTTTTTTAAAAACTTAAAATCAGGACACACAGGCCAGAAGACTGCGAGGTGCTGTCGTCTCCATATTTTAAACAACATGAAGATCTATGACGAGGGGCGAGCTTGTTCTTGAGTTGTGTATTCAGTAATCCGGTTTTTGCTTCGTGCAGTCTAACAGGGATGGAGTCATGCAGAGATGAGCAGCTCCGTTAAAGCTGCCACCGAGTGCATCCTGTAGAAGACGCCGAGCGGCTGACCCAAATTCATCATAATAAACCAAGCGGTGAAGCCGAAGAACTCTTTTCCCAGGCCGTTCTCGAACTGCGGGTGGACTCCAAATGCAGGAATCAGCCACAGCTGAAGAAGAGGGAACATCTCCGTGTTATTCAAATACTGAACATTTTTAAATATTCTTTCAAAACAGGTTCATAAAACAGCAGTACCATGATATTTGAGAGAATGAGGAAAGCGCAGATCTCTTGTCTCACTCTTTTGGCCCAGGGTTTTGTTGCCCCCTGCTCGTGGACAGTAGGGGGCGCAGATATTTTGGCCTCCAGTAGAGATATATCTGTCTTTTTCTTCTCTTGTGCTTTTTTCTTCATCTGTGAAAGAGTTTTAATATAAATATGAAAAAATTTAATGCCTTTCAACACATCAGTAAAATGTACAGGTGCACAAAAAGAACCATTTCATACGGAGCCCCGCAGGGGACATGGGAGAAAAAAAAAATTAAGACGGACTTTTGCGAGATCTCGCAAAACAAACTCGGGATCTCGCAAAAGTTTTAGCCGCATTCTTCGGATGCCGGCTAGAAGCCGACCGGGAGGTCGAGGCACGATGTGCCGGGAAAGCGTTGTTCCTCCCGGCTGTAGTAGATCTCGACCTCCCGTTAGCTTCGAGCTAACGGGAAGCTAACGGGTTAGCTTCGAGCTAACGGGAGGTCGAAGGCCGAAGAATGCGGCTAAAACTTTTGCGAGATGTCGCAAAACTTTTGCGAGATCTCGCAAAACAAACTCGAGATCTCGCAAAAGTTTTAGCCGCATTCTTCGGCCTTCGACCTCCCGTTAGCTCCCGTAAGTCCGTCTTAATTTTTTTTTCTCCCATGTCCCCTGCGGGGCTCCGTAATTTCAGAACATATTAATTAAAAAAAATAAAAAATTGGAAAAAAGGGAAACATCAGATTTCAGAAAAATGTGAGAATGAACACATTCTTCAGAAAAAGAAAAAAAAAAAAACAGAAAAGAAAAGAAAGCAGCAAAAATAATCCCAAAACATGACAGGAAACCAACCCCCCCCCCCCCCCCCCCACAATATTTAAATTAAGATGACATTTGAGAAAACAATTTCAGGAAAGGTTATTTAGGGCAATGTAACAATATTAAAAATGAAACTTCTGAGTTACACCTCGGAGCTACTATATGAAGAAAAAGAATACTTTGAAAATACTGCTCATCTGCTTCTTCTTCTTCTTGATGCTGAGGTGTGGGTGTCTGTGGAGGCCTTCGATGATGAAGATGTTCTGGAGGATGAGCTCCAGCAGACTCAAGAGGGAGTAGGACAGATCCAGTTCCCCCAGAGGGCCATCAGTGCCTATGCCCAAAGCTGCCACCACGGAGAAGTAGGACAGAGCGAGCTGGCCCAGGGCCGCCGCCATCAGGAGGACCACATCCAGCCTACGAGAGGGATTAGGCCCCACTTCGCGTGCCCTCCTCTCTAACCTTTGGACTATTAGCCCGACCAGACAGCAGAGAGACATGATGGGCATGACGACTAAATGATAGCCATAAAATATGAAGAAGGCGGTGAGGCGAAACTCCGGCTGGCTCACATAGACCTGATAGAGAACGAAGGCAGTCGCTCCTGCAGCAAGAACCAGGCCCCCAAACACGAGGCCCAATGTGATCCCACCTGTGCACACAATATAGAGGGTCTTCTTCTCAGTGACGTGGTGATCTGGACCCGTTATGCGGCCCACGTTCTTCCACATCACATAGATCAAGCAGCCTGCCATCAGGTAGTATTCTATGTTGAAGGGGAAAAAGATTTCGAAGCCCTTCCTGAAGGCGAGGCAGGCTGTGCTCGCGTTGCACTGACAGGTTGAATTCCCTGCAGGAAGGAAGAGAACTTTAAATACATTCCTTTTAGTTTCGCGTCCATCTTGCAGCTACATTAGTAAGTCGTATGTCACAGTTGAATAAAGTGAGCTTAACCATACAACCTTAGGATCCTGAGTGAATGTGGAGTAACTACAGTAACTACCTGCTAAGTCTGAGCTGTCCCTATCAGGTGGGATTGTGTCGTCATCGGCGAGGCCGTTCTGTTTTCCCAGCTCAATCTCCACGTGGATGCTGTCCTCTGTCACGGCGTTCAGCCACAGCAGTAGATCAGTGGAGAGGATCATCATCAGTCCAGACCTGCAAACCTAAAGTTAGAAATCTCTTTCTCAAAGTAACAGGTGTATGAAAAAAATGCATGATTTATATAGCAAATTTAGTCATGCGCACCTTGTGATTATCTTGTGTCTGTGAATGCAGTCTTTGGAGTGAGCCCACAGTAAATATGTCTACAAAAAGAACAAAAGTTCGGTTATTCAAAAAGGACACACCTGAAATGACGGCAAGCCTGTTTTCAAGTCAGGGAGGGTGGAGAGGAAAGGTGGAGTTATGTAACAGAAAATAGCCGAAATCTTAACGTGAAAGGGACAAAGATGAGCCCGAGGAAGAGCACCGGACTTAAAGTGAACAACAAAAAACGAGAAGTTTAGTCAAAGCTGTCAAAGCTGCATCCTGCTGGACCCAAAAGCCTTTCCTTATAATAAGGATTATTTTGAACTCAAATTCATGCAAAGCTACTCTAGTAGAGTTCAAGAGTGAAAATATGGAGCTAGAATAAATCTGGTCACAGAAATAATTAGATGATGATTATTAGCAATATCTGCTCACTCACTGGAACAGCTGCAGTCTCCTACAGTCTGTGACTGCACAGTAAATCACACATAAAGTATATTATTACTCTAAAGTTAAACCTAAGGCAAAAGTGCCTTAAATCCACTTCTCCTTTATTCCCTGATAGAAAAGGAAGTCCATCTGCATGTAAGAGAAAATGAGCATAATGTTCACTTGACGTTCATTTCATCACTTTCAGGTCTTAATATCTAATTAACAAGTTCCTAATCTCTGCGTTTGTTGCATATTTGTCACACTTACACGTTTCAGATCAAGCTCATTTTAATATCAGACAAAAATAGCAGTAAGTAAATACAAAGGGTTTAGAGGCAGCTGTGCCCAAAAGTAATTTCGGATGTTTCTTTGTGTTCTGATATCTAAGGACAATGTCATCCAAGTTTATGAAGAGGCTATAAGGAAAATAAATAAGTGATGCGTTTTTGCGATTATAATTCTACATTGTTGTACCTACATCAAATCAATCCAGTCCGTTTTAGCAAATATAAAATATCTTTATAGAAATGTGATGTCATACGTTTCAGTTTCTGCTGTCCCTCTTCACCGGACTTAAAAAAAAATCCGAATAAATAATCTTGAGAACGTGAAACAATTTGGCAAAAAGAAAAAGCTCTGCGCGATTCTAAACAGAGCTGCGTCTTATACCACACTATCAATAACTATAATGTATTATTTTGTGTAATAGAAACAAACAAGGAAAGAACACCGTTGAGATTGTTAAAGAAAGAAAGCTGCAACTGTCAGTAAATATTGCTCAGTAACTCAGTGTAAATATCCTCATCACTTTCCCCTCCTAAAATCCAGACTTCGTTTATGCATTTCCATGCACTTTGTATTTTGAGTGCAATTAATACAATATTAAAGTAATAAAAAATCCACAGCTGCAACATGAAAGATACGCACATCAATAAATTCATAAATTTAGCCCAGTAACTGCCTATCGTGCACATGAAGTGTCATTCCACGAGTACAGTCACTTTCGATATACACCCCGTGAACTGCTGCGCTACTTAAAAGGGATTTTAATGTTTACTTGAGTAAAAAGTCCGAGTACTTTTTCCACTTTGCAGAAGAACTGCGCATCACAAGATTATGTTTCACTTTTTATGAGCTCCACTTTTCACCGCGTTTCGTGAGCTTGAAAACTGGTTTGCGCACCGTTTCTTCCCACTTCTCAACAATCTGACTAAATTTTCAGACTTCCTGTGCCCCCTGGATGTGCTGGGCACCTCCCCGGCATTGATTCACCTGTCGAAACTCCAAAGTCACGTGTCGTGGGCGTTTTGACCCACGCGTCGGAGCGGTGTTTCGAAACACCTGCGCTTCCAAACTCGACCTGTTGTCGAAACGTGAATATCCCATCCCTGTCCATCGCCAAGGACACGGATTTAAGCACCAACAGAAACACCTTCTTTAATTTTGGCTTTACTTTTTCTGGAGAAAAATTGCTTTTTAAATGTTGTCCAGTCGTCCAATATTTGGAATATAATGACTAATCTCACCATTTTTCTTGATTTGGAATCAACAGGTAAGATTGGCTGAAGCGCAGGTGAAATAATGCCTGCTGACCTGTGCTGCCTTGGCCACAGAAATGAGAAAGTCTTAGAAATTTGATCCTTTTACTCAGTTTCTCTTCATCAAATGACTTGAACATCTTTGAATCAGATAATGAAATAAAATATTCATTTTCATGAGATGACTGATTGGTCTAAGTGTAGAAAAGATAAGCACTTTTTTCTGTTTAGCTCCAGCACTTAACTTAACCTGCACCCTCAGTAACAACTTGCACCAGTTCTCCAGCCTTCGGATTTTACCTGCAGAGTGAGAAAAGGAGCCTCCATGAACGGTGAAATGAGCGTTGCAGCAGGCTTACACTCCCTCGTACTCATCAAATAACCGACCCTGAAGACAAACAGCAGCAGGCTGAAGGCAGCAAAGAGCAGGAGAGCCACTGTGACATGAAAGCGCTGTTAGAACATCCAAGCACACCCTGTGAGCAGTCTGCTTTAAAGATCGAAACCGGGAACTTACGGATGACAGGGACCCCCCCGGCGTGGTGGTCTCTGTGCGGGCTTATATCCGGATGTCTCCTGGCCCACAGCAGGTACCAGAACATCCAGATCAGGCTGATCCCCATGAGCACCAGCAGGAACACCTCAGGCTCCTGGTGGCTCAGACACTCAGGGTTGAAGTTTTCGCCGACCACCAGAGCGGTTCCCAGCAGAACCACATTGAGACCCACCAAACCAGAGATTAGACGTCTCCCACTGGGAACCCACAGCAGCACCGGGTCCAGCTCCTGTTCATGAGTCTGATGATGGTCTAAACTCTGGAGCGGTTCATCACTAGTGGGAATTTCAGGTGTCCCACAGACAGTATCCAGCTCCAGGTCTCCAGCATCACGATCCATGCTCATGCTTTTTTCTCTTGTCTACAAAAGACACTTGTTTCCTTTCCTTTCAGCTGAAGTTCAGCGTGGAGACATGCGACAGTCCTCTAATGCGCCTTCCCACGGCTCCCACACGGCTGTAGGTGTGGTCATGATTTTAACACACCTACACAGGAAATGCATCATATTTACTTTGCAAACTGGTCCTTTATTCACCTGCTGAGCAATTCGGACAAAGTTTACTTAATAGAAAGATTAATGAATTATTAATTTAAAAAAACTAACAATCTAATCTAAAGGCTGGCATGTGGTGTTTGTCAGTACACAGCATTACAGAACTGAAATGTATGAAGCTGCCCTCTGCCAGCAAGTAGCAGAGTTTACAAACAAGCCGCAACAGGACCTGACTTACGTGTGTGACGTCATTCTTATCGCTTCGCCGCTTCGAGCGGCTGTAATGGTTGAGTGGGAACGATAACCTGATCAGCTGATTATTTTTATTTTCACTCTTTAATGACACAAAGCTGTCTGCTTGCTGTGTATGGAGGGCCAAAGCATATGCATTATTAAATACACTTTTTAATTCTTTATTTAGACATTAAAAATGTATTAATTAACTCATTAATAAATATTTCAAACCACAAACGGATTTCACAAAAATAATTAAACTCTCCACAAAAAACTAATTTCATAAAGCATTTAAAAAAAAACTGAACTTCAAGATCTTTAAAAACAATTTAAAAAAGAGAAATAAGTAAATGGATTTAAAAATCAAAGATTTATTTGTGACATAAAAAATGGTGAGTCTGCAAATCCATTTCCTCACTGCGTTTTCCTGTCCTGTTAGCTCATGCATTAGATCATATTAACCCTCTGCCAAAGCAAAGAGCAGAGATGACACGAGTACACACATTTCTGGCCTCTTCAAAATCTGATATCTTGATGAATATAAAAAATTAATGCTTTCGAAGCAGGAGTGCTGTAAAGATTTGCAGGGTCGACCAGCACACAGGAAGAAAGTTTGCATTCTTTGTAAAATGCTGGATCATGTACGATTTGTCTGAGACCATGTGTCATCATATGGGGATATTACAATATGGCAACTTTGCACTATGCTGTAGAATAAACCCATTGTCCTCGTATGAGACCACGTCTTTGTGCTCAACGATGATGCCGAGCTCTTATACTTACAAGGTCCAACTAATCTCAAGTAGCAGAAATTAAAAATACAAACAGCAAACGGGGATCTGTAATCGGTCAAAGCGGTGATTTTCACATATATTGCAAGAATCTTAACTTTCCCTCAGCTTTAGGCAGCATTTCAGCATCCAACAGCTCTTTTTTAAATCTTAAATAGCTGATTTAATTCTACTGGAGTCAATGGTTATCATTGGGAGATGAGTGATTTCTCCCATTGACAAAATGTCCAGAGGAACTGAACTTTGGGGCATATCGTTACCTGGAAATTAATTTCAATAAGACTTTTTTTTTTTTAAGTTAGCATTTCTCTGGCATTATTTTCAGCCTTAGCAAGCAGAAAAACAAACAGTGTAAACTATCTACCAATCATCACAGAAATTATTATTCAGCCAGGCATTATTCTTGGGAGTTTGAGAACATAAGCTGAAAAGAAATGCCAGTTAAGCTTGATAGCGGAGTTCTTTGATGTCTGCTGAATATAACTAAAGTTTAGTATTCACATTCACCTCTCTGTACATTAAAATTCAGTATGACTAGTGATCTGTCGATCTGCACATGTATGATCTAATGCAAAATGGAAAAAAATAACAATCATTCATTTATGTAAAAACCTTTACTCCTCTGAAATAAAACTCATGAAACAAGTTATAATTTTTGAATGATTTTTAATTGTGCGTTAAAGCAGAACGACATTAGGAGGTAAAGTAGAGGACGCAGAGTCGAACATGACTGAGGCGTCTCTCCTGCATGAAGTCCAGGTTGCAGGTTTTCCAGTGTGGGTGCCTGATGCCAAAAAGCTAACACCAAGTGCTGTCAAAGCCATAACATCCTCTATGAACATGACATGGAACAGATGCAGGTGTGTCCTTATCACCCAGGAGTCCAAGTTGTCAAGAACAAACAAACCTACAAACACAAATCAATTGAAAATGTAAACATCAGCCAAAATATCAGCAGGGATTTAATAACTTTATGACCGAAAAGTATTTCCACATCATTTATTGTATTGATCTCAACATTCAGGGCCTTTATTGGGACAGTCCCTACAGAGCATACAGAGAAAATGAATAAACTGAACCAATTTCAGCCTTGGTTTTCAATATAAATATACTTTATTAATAACTACGTTTCCCCATGTGTACTTTTGACTGCATATAGGTACTGTAGGTGCAGTTAGTCATTGCAATATACTGAATATTCAATGCGAACATTTAACATACTGTGTCAGAGAGGCTGGGATTAGGTGAACCTGGCTCTTGATGATCATCTATGTCCAGTTTAGAATGAATGTGTGCACTCGTCTAATTAAAACAAATGAACCTAATTCAGCAGCGTGTCATCTCTACTCTTTGCCTTGGCAGATGTTTTAGTTCTATTAACTTTAACTACCAGAAAGGTGTGTGGTAACATCTGGGCAGACAGCATTTTAATCACGAGTTTAAAGGCTGTAGGTTGCCGCCATTGCTCTATATATGTGTATAAATGTAACAGGGCTCAGCGCTTGCTCTGAACGGTGTCAAGCTTTATTTGTGAAGAGCATATTAGCTTACTAAAAACGTACCTATCTAGAACTGCTGGGACGTAATATTTTCATTAGCTAAGGTGATGCTAGTGTTAGCCATGTTAGCATGCTACCTTCTTCAACCGGGGCACACTCGGAGCTTCGCCTCTCCATTTCTCGGCAGAGTCTCGTCATATACTTCTTATCTCCGTGTTGTTCAGAGTGTAAAAGCCGAGACTGAATGCCCTTTATATATGTTTAGCAATACAAAAGTATCGGTACAAAAAAAGCACCTTAACAAAATCCAGGTAGCCAGCCTGAGTCTCTGTAACCAATCAGAGAGCTCCTTCCATCACACACCGTGGCTAATTTGCGTTAGTTTTTCTCGAAGGACCAGAATAGTCAAGGAAGTGAAGTGCTAAATGGAGAAGCTAATCCGATAGTTACTCCCAAAACTGAAATTGAGGGGAGGGATGGCCATTTTGAGTTTGAAAGTAAGTTTCTAAATTTAAAATTTAAATTGTTTTTTTAAAATTAGCTTTTATTGAGAGCTTATGTTTTTTTGTAAAGTCCACTTAAATTATTTATGTATCAATAATTCTTTTTGAAATACTGATATATAGTTATTGTTGTTATTTCGCATTAAATAAATAATACATTACTTTTATGATCTCTAAATAAATAAAATAATAAAATTATTTATTCTGATGCACTTCTGGAGAAATATTTTAAGAATGGGGGATGATGAATGAGCTGAAAAGGCAACATAAAAAAAAGCATTCAAAATTCGATCAAAAAATAAATAAATTGCTGATAATTGCCCCAAAGCCACGTCTCAGTTTTAAGTAATTCTATGCTCGTAATGAGCAATGAGGAAAGGCGGTGTGTAGGATCGTCTGGGCCACGCCCCCTGCTTGACAACCAGCACGCCTGGTGTTCGTCTCCCAGCAACCAGTCAGTTCGCCGCTACGTCCCGTTGCAGGCCGTCCGGACTCCCGGAGTGACGGTTACCTCCACATCCAGGCTTCCATGGAACCGGACTGGGACTGAGCCGAGGTGTTGCCATGAACGACCGGTATCACCGGGCGGCCCGGGACGGCTTCCTGGACGTGCTAAAGGAGGCCACACGGAAGGATCTGAACGCCCCGGACGAGGATGGGATGACACCGACCTTATGGGCCGCTTACCACGGCAACCTGGAGGCGCTCCGGCTCATCGTGAGCAGAGGGTGAGTTCAGAACCACAAGCACCAAAATAGAGAAAAGTACTCTAAAAGTTGTATAAAAATTATATATATGTGAAAGATAGATAGATTAGTTCATGTATTTTGGAAATATGGAAGTCACACATTTAAGATTTTTAATTGTGATTTACAGTATTAAAAATAATGAAATAATTTTAAAAAAAACGACACAATTAAAATATTGAAAACCACTTAAAATAATGGATGGGTGGATGAATATATATCTACTTCATATGATTTTTTATACTTTAATAAAATTCAAAATATTATAGGATATTGTTGTTTTTCTTTCTTGTATTTTAACTACCTCATGGCAATGAGTTGATGCTGAAGCACAGCAGCTAATCATCCATCAGTCTATCTTAAATTAACTATTTTTCCATCCTCATTCTGGTCATTATGTAACTTACCCATGGGCTTCAATTTGTTTCAACTCTTTTTTTTATTTATTTAGCTCCAAATCAAAACAAGGTGAAAACTATAGAATTATTTGACCCCCTACGAGCAAGCTCTTTGGCGACAGTGGGAAGGGAAAACTCCCTTTTAACAGGAAGAAACCGGTAGAAGCAGGCTCAGGGAGGGGCGACCGTTTGGGAGTGAGGGTAGGAAAACAGAACAAAAAACACTGTGGAAGAGAGTTAGATATTAATAATAGCTAATAATTACCTAATGGCTTCAGCAGTAAATCTTACTGCTTCAAGTCTGTTAGCCAAGGTTCACTGCAAAACACCACAGTCTAGTGGCTGAAATTACTATAAATTACTGTAAGAAAAATATGAACAGTTGAAGGAGACATAGTCCCAAATATGAGGTAGTAAATATTTAAAAATGGGTTGCTCATTTGACAAGTTAACAAACCTTACCTGATCACTTCTTGGTCTCCAGGTGTTGATTCCAGACAGATTTCTACCTTTATTAAAGACAGTGACTGTCGATTCAATATATACACAAGAGTGCTGCAACCTTCCACAAAACTCCAGTGTAATCTAAAGTTATTTCTGTATTATACTGGACAAAATGGAGTTAGTTTCTGTACAGTTTACAGAAATATCTAACCACGTAGAACGTTCTTTAGTGTGTGTTTAACTGAGAAAATAAAACTGCTCCAACCCCCATCACTAATCTAATCAGCACTTCAAGAGATGGAGGCTGTACATTTAAACAGCCTAATTGCATACAAAGGTCACTTGTGTGTGGTGGCTATATATTAAATCTGACAGATGAAGCTTGGGCTGATCCGTGACACAGCAGAGCCTTAAATCTGATTGAGCCATTATACACAAGCCATTTTTACACAGCTCAGTTACTGAAACTGACCGGAAGCTCGGAGAAAACAGAGACAATCACGAACAGGTTTTGGGAGTAATGCTATATTCAGGGCAGATAAGTTACAGATAGAGTAAGGTAGAGTATCAGAGAGCACCGTGTGGAGGCTTTAGGGCCTGAACAAAGCAGCGTGTTTGCTTATTGCTCTCTAAGAAGGAGCATATTAACAGCAGGGCGAGGTGCAGTGTGTCATGCAGCTGGCGGCAGCTTTATAAAGCGTGCAGTGAAGTGCAGGGTACTGCAAAGGTCAGAGTGATGGATCGAGTGCATGCGAAGCAGAGACAAGAAAGCTGAGCAGCAGAGCGGGCATTACAACAAGAGCGACGCTGAACACAACAAGAGAGTTTAAGAGTTTAAGAAGCAGGAACAGGAAAGGTCATAAATCTACACTCATCAACCCCACTGACACTGAGCTTACAAAAGAACTGTACTTAAAGGTGGGCAGAATCATTATTTAAAGAACAAATATGGCTCCGATTACAGGCGCAGACCTGACTGTCCTGCCCTGACTGGCCCAGTTTGTGCTATTCAAGCTAAAACAGCATTTAAGCCTAGATGTGAGTTTTTGCATCATTTTTCAGATTTAAACGTTCCAAACAAACACATTTTAATAACATGAGTAAACACAACACGTAGTTTTTAAATAATGATTTTATTTATTAAGGGGGAAAAAGTTATCCAAACCTATGTTGGGCTGTGTGAAAAAGTAATTGTCCCTCTTCTTAAATCACGAGTTGACTGTGATTAACTACATTTTTTGAAAGCTGAGTTCAGTTTCACTGCTACGCCCAGGCTTAAAGGGTTACAAAGCCATTTCTTTGGACAAAGCCAAAGCTTTCACAATGTGACCCTTATTCACAAATGGACAAAATCTGAGTGGCGAACCTTCCCAGGAGTAGTTGTTTTACCACAATTACTCCAAGAACACATCGACGACTCATCCAGGAGGTCAAAAAAGATCCCAGAACAACATCTGAACAACTGCAGGCTCCGCTCACCTCAGTTAAGGTCAGACTTCATAAGAAAGAGAGTGGGCACAAGTGGCCTCCATGGGAGAGTTCCAAGGAGAAAACCACTGCTTCAAAGAAAGAACCCAAAAGCCAATAAAAAAAAAAAATACCCTCAAGACTTTTGGGGATCTAAAGCTGACCCAAAACATACCAGCACAGGCAGCTCTGAATGTCTAAAAAAATGAAGGTTTTGGAGCGACCTGGTCAAAGTCTGGACTTAAGTCTGATTGAGAGGCTTTGGTATAACCTCAAACATGCAGCAAATCCATCAAATGTGACTTAACTTAACTGCTTGTTCCACCCTTGACAGCAAGAAGTGCTCAGAAGTGCAATATACTGGTAATGAGTCTTTCTCATTGTCTTTCTTGGCCCACTCTTCTTTTCAGGATTGTTTTAATTAACCTTGAACCTTGAACCTTAATTAAAACAATCCTGAAAAGAAGAGTGGGCCAAGAAAGACAATGGGAAAGACTCATTACCAGTATATTGCACTTCTTGCTGTCAAGGGTGGAACAAGCAGTTATTAGAATTGGGGAGCAATTACTTTTTCACATTAGACCAGGTAGGTTTAAATAGCTTTTCAGGAATGCAAAAAATGAAGAAATCAGGGAGGGAACAAGGACTCCCTTCCTGATTGTAAAATGCAACACATTTCTATAAAGAAACAAAAAACATGTAGATGGTTATAACATGAATCACATACAGGACTTTCACTCACGAAGCCTGGGCTCAGGCCCCTTTGAGAGTTATAGGTTCATTTATGTTTATTGTCCAGGAATACCTGAGATAGGAACATTTTTAATTCCATGTATTTCTTTATATGTAAAGACTGAGACTAGTCAAGAGACTCTTCACTAAATCAGACACTACAATCAAAGAACTGGAAAGAACATCTTCTGTAGAAAGTCCAGATTTTTGTTTGGTTATATTGTCTTTTGGCTTTTATTTATTTTTTTACTTTATTTTGTTGCCATTCCCATTTTACACAAACATAGAGAAATTTGTTCACTTTATATTTACACTTGATAAATGATAATGATACTGTATTTTTTAACTTGGATGTCTCTCTGCTTTAGCACTACTTTAGTGCACTTTAGTGCTACTACTTTAGCACTTTTAGCACTACGTATTCAGCACTATGTCAAAGCCCCTTTGGAATGCGCTTCTGTTTCTTGGGCCGCTGCAGGTTTGCACACAGATTTGGACGCTTTCTTCTTTTATTCCTTACCCATCAGTCAAAGCTTAGAATGGATGAGAAGCATCTGTGAAGTGCAACGTTCAGGTCTCTCCACAGAGGTTTGTGGGATTGAAGTGTGGATATTTAGAGACTTGTCCTGGAACTGCTCCAGTGTTGTCTCATCTGTTTGCTTTGGGCTGTTGTGCAGCTGTAAGGTGAACCATCCTCTCAGTCTCAGGTCGCTGCACCCTGACATAGAGCTTTCTTCCAAGGACCGTCGCTTCCCTGGCCTTCTCTCAGTTCTGTTTCTTGTCTCTGTTTTGCGGATGCTGCCACTGGCTTACCTTACTGTCAGGATGGTGTTGGCAGATGAAGTGTAGAGCCTGTTGTTCAACAGACACAGACGCTGAATAGTTCAGCACAAAATGCTTTTCCTCATCCTCTCAGAGTCCTTTAAATCCTTTAAGACAAACTCTAAGCAGGTTGTAATGATTTTCAGACATTGCAGTAATGGTGGAAGTCAACTTGCCATTGTTGAAACCGGCCGAGGCACGAGTGCCAGGTCCTGCCAAGCAGCTACCGGGAATGAGACGGTACATATCTAAGCGCCCAGCCCCGGTCACGAAAACCACCAACGCACCACCAGTTGAGGGCCTCAATCACCGGCAGGGAGTGTGGTGAGACAGGCCCCCACACTTGAGGGGGCCTGAGATGTTCCCAGAGAGGTGGAGTCTAAGACCTGACCTGAAAAATAGACACAGACACAAACATGCATTCTCACCCTCATGCACACATATACAAATACGGGGCACTCACCCAACGTGGAGACAAACACAGATGGACACCGTACTCACACTCCCCAAACATGCTCTATACCCCAGGTCCAGGTACCCTGGACCCTGTTACCCTTTTCCCTGAGGTGGAGACAAGCAGACCACCCCCAGTCCTGCAATAGCAGGGAGGCCCTGCATCCCAGACTCTGACCAGACGGCCAACTTCCCCTCCCAGCTCCCCGCTCCTATGGCGAATAGAGAAGGGGTGAAGACCCCTTACCTCCCTCTGCCTGCTCATATGTGGTGTTGCTGCATGCTGTTCTCAAGTGCATTTAAAACACAGGAAGGGCATGATGCTTTCTGCCAGAGAGCAGCTGGTGTCAGCACGCCCCAAATGTCCATAATGATTGTCATGAGTTGTCATTGTCTGTAAAATGGGACAGTTATTGTTCAGTTCCCAGTATTACTGCTGCTGTGTGAGAGCACCAATGACAAATGACACCAAGAAGACAAAACATGTTGTATTAACTGCCAAGATGTGAATGGGTTCTACGTTCTGAACTAGTGGTACCTGTTTGGAGATGAAACCTGACTCTTCTTTAAGGGATTTTCCCATTTGGGTGGTTTTTCTATTATGCTTTTCTGATACTTGTGACTGCTTGCTTCAAAAGACAAGCCAAGGAATATGATCTCTCCAGCATTTGCAGGCTAAACCCCTGTCCCAGTAGGACATACCCAGAACTCCTCACCCAGGAAGCATCCCTGTCAGATTCCTCAAGTGGCTCATTTTGATGCAGCGGAGTATCAGCTGTACTCTGAGCTTCTCTATAATGACTGACCCCGTCACCCTTTATCAGTCTCTGTGATTGTTGTGGAGGAATTCTGGCCCACACTTCTTTTTTGTACCCCGCCTCTCGCCCCATAACAGCTGGGATAGGCTCCAGCGCCCCCCGTGACCCTGAAAAGGATAAGCGGAGGCGAATGGATGGATGGACTTCTTTTTTATTACTTTTTGAGCTTTTCACCTGTGATAGATAATTATTAAGTGAAGATGGAGACAAAAAGACGTGGAGCAGCAGCAGTCAACCTTCTCAACTATGAGCTAAAACCGGCACCCTGACCTGACCTGTGCTTCTTTTCAATGTTGCTTCAGTACATTGACGTATGCAGACACTCATTTATGCACAGCTCTTTTAAGGTCCTGCCACAGCATTCAGTGGGGTTGAGGTCTGGACTTTGCAGCATCTCCATTCGTTTCTTTTTTTAGTGATTCTGCTGTAACTTGCTGCTGTGCTTGGGTTGGCCTTGTTCCATGACCCAGTGTGGGTCAAGATTTAGCTGTTGGATAGATGGACTCACATTTGACTCTACAATACGTTGGTATAGATAGGAGCTAATGGCCGATTCAGGCACTGTGAGGTACAAAACAAGCTCAAATCATCACCCCTCCACCATCGTGCTTACACTTGCTCATATGATGTGATTGGCTGGAGTCCACATGACTCTACCTTAGTATAGTTGTCTTTTCTGTCTAAACTTGATAAAAAACATGGTTTTAAAATGAAACTGTGCTGGTGTAACTTCAGCATTTGCTGGACTTCCTTAGACTTTGTAGCAAGGGAAAGTTTGTGTAGCAGAATTGTCTTTTCCTGTCCTTTCAGACAAGTTAAAATATTCTCAGATAAAGTAGAAATGTGTGTTTTAAATCCTGACTTCGGGATGTGGAAACCAGTGAGGGACGATGACTGTGATGGTCCAGACAAGAAAGTTAACAAAGCAAACAATCTACATAGATCTATGCAAAGAAACAAGAAGTGGATGTTGTGTCAGCTGTGTGTGCAATGATTTAGTTACCAAATTAGATGACAAAGAAATTAATTTTTTATTAACAGTAGAGACCAGGAGAGGTCTGACTGGTCCATGGAAACATCAACATCTGTCCATCAGCAGGAACCAGTCGTGAGTGGTTGATAAAAACATGTTTCAGCCATGTTTGCTGGGCTGTTTCTAGGAAACATTGTTGTCATCTCTGACTTACTGCTTCAGACAGTCCAGTTGCTATTTTGAGTTACTTAAGTGGGATTCTTCCTGTGCGTTGACTGATATAGATTTCTCAGTTTTGTTATGTAATCGGTCTTTCTGGCAGGTAAATAAACACCCACACGGTTCGTCTCAGATATACGTGATTTCAAGTCCACACTCGTTCTCTCAGGGTGCAGCACCGCAGACGTGAACTGAAATCAGGGTTGGTGCCAGTAAAGGTGGTGACCCTGCCGTGGTGTGTGGTAACACTCGCTGGGTGTCCGTGAAAAAAAGAGTCTGGGTGTGGGAGATGAATAATGCAGAGTCGCCTCTGTCATGTTTAACCTGCTGCGCTTCAATTATTGATCAGGACCCGGCCGTGTGGGAGGAGGGAAAACAGGAAGAGGAGGAGAGTTTACAGCAGATTAACACGAGTTGCCGTTGCAGCAGCTGCAGGAGGTGGAGTTGCTGTTGTTGTTGCTCTACATTAGAGTTGTGCTTTTCAGATGCTTCACTAATATCTATATGACAGCTGTTTTCCAGCGAAATACTGATACAGACGTAAATATGTGTCTTCCATATGCACAGTTACACTGGTGGATGCTCATAAAAACACCAGGTGTATGCGAGTAGTCAAACTCCTTTAAACACTTGGTTTCAGCCTGTATTTTTTTACGCATGGCTCTTTATGATGTCATAAAGAGGTGATATCCGTAATATGGTCATCTTTGGTGGAAATGGATGGAACCTGTTCTAGAGTGGGCACCAAATAAAGTTAGAAGCTGTCTAAGTGTGTAAACTTTGTGTATAAATTCAACATGGCGTCTCCTCTGTTGACTTCTAGAGGTGACCCGGACAAATGCGACATTTGGGGGAACACGCCGCTCCACCTGGCAGCTGCCAACGGCCACCATAACTGCCTGTCCTTCCTGGTGGCTTTCGGTGCCAACGTGTGGTGTCTCGACAACGACTACCACACACCGCTGGACATGGCTGCCACCAAGGGCCACATGGACTGCGTTCGCTACCTGGACTCCATCGCCGCCAAGCAGATTACCATCAACCCAAAGCTGGTCAGCAAGCTCAAGGATCGGGCGTTTCGCGCCGCGGAGCGCCGGATCAAAGAGTGCGCAAAGCTGCAGAAGAAACACCATGAACGCATGTCGAGGAAGTTCATGAAGGAGTCTGCGGCCTTAGACAACTTGGACGCTATTAGCTTTTCTAGCTACACCAGCAGCAGCACTCTGAGCCGCAAGTTCAACACTGTCACCACCAACATGCCATACTCGCAGGTGGTTGGTTTTGTGTTCAAAAGCCCTGATTTAGCATTAGCTTCTGCTTTACTGAGCAGGGAACATTTTAGCTAGTATTTAAAGCTCTACCTTAGATCAATAACTGTCCCTGGACGCAGTTGCAGTTGATGGTCAGCCTTTTAACCCCCACAACCTTTTAGTCTTAGTCATTTGAAAACAACGTACTTAGCTTCCCAAATTGCACTGTTAAGCTTTTTATTTTTAAAAGAAGATCTATTATCAGCTCCATGTTTTCACTTTTATACTCTACTGGAGTAACTTTGCGTGAATCCCAATTCAAAACAACCTTTATTTATCTTTTGCTGTGCTTTAATGCAACCCCTGTCAGAAGAAACAAAACTTTTAAAGCTAACTTTCCCCAATTGACTAGCCAATTGTAAAGAGAGATTTCAGCGGGAGGGTGGGTGACTATCACAGTAGTAAAAAACGTTGCAGGACTTTGCCTCTGTTTGAGTTTGACATTTACAGTAATTATTTACATCATCTGAAAGACCCCTGGGTGATCCACAGTGTCTGATTTGTCACTTTCAGGCCACCCTGCATTCGACAGCCAAGGGCAAGGCCAAGATACAGAAGAAGCTCGAGAAAAAGAAGCAGGTCGACGGTACGTTCAAGATCTACGAAGATGGGAGGAAAAGCGTGCGCTCGCTGTCTGGCCTGCAGCTAGGCAATGACGTGATGTTCCTCAAACAGGGCACCTACACCAACCCCAGAGAGCGGTCGCGGCTCAACATCCGCGATATGTTTCCCCGTGACATTGACGACGATGCTGACACCATCTCCCGTGCCATGAGCGACCCAGGCCTCCACGAGGCGGCTTATTCCGAGGTCAGCGCAGACTCCGGGCGTGACTCGCTGTTCACTCGACCGGGGCTCGGGACCATGGTTTTCAGGAGGAACTATATGAGCGGAGGCATGTTTGGAATTGGGGTAGAGGAAAGTGTTGCAGGGAGTGAACCTGTGGGGAGAGCGCCTAACGTCCGACTGCGTGGAAAACTGCCTCGACACTTGCCCAGCTTCGATGAGGATAGTATCGGCAGCGCTTTGAGCCTGCAAGAAAGAAATCTGCAGGAGCTGCCCTGGGAGGAGACTGAGCTTGGGCTGGATGAGGACATGGAGCCAGAGAACAATCCTCTGGAGACTTTCCTGGCCTCTCAGAGTCTCAGTGAGTTCATGCCCATATTCAGGAGGGAGAAGATCGACTTGGAAGCTCTGTTGCTATGCTCTGATACAGACCTCACCAGTATCCACATCCCTTTAGGGCCCAGGAAAAAACTGTTGGATGCCTGTAAGAGACGTTTGGATACTCTGGATGAACCAGAGGCCATTGAAGATACTGAGCTGTGAAGCTCAGTATCGCCCATATGTCTGAAATCAGGACCACAGCTCTGTGAATTGAATGCAATTTGCTGCTCGAAATACAAAATAGCAAAAAGAAATATAGAAAATATTTTGTGCAGTATTAATAAAATGTCCGAGCTTTTAATGATAGCAGTTCTCTAAGTTGTGCATTTTTCTTTATATTTTCACCCCAGATCAACCTCAGCAGAAAACAGCATTTTTATGCCTGAACAGCACCATCTAGTGGTGACTTATCATATCAATTTAAAATTGAAATCTATGGGCCTGTAAGAAATATTAGTTTCATTACACATTACAGTTCTACGTAATTTTATTTTACCTAATTATTCATGTAATTGAATAAGAAGATGTATATGCAGTGATGCTGCACAGTCGGTGGAGTAGTGACAATTTCACGGGAAAGCTGCGACACCTGTATGTACCTAAACCTCAACCCTAATATGTGTGTTTTTTTTATTGTACACTTTTCTTACATTTAAATGTTATTTTACCTCATGGCACATATGCAGCGGTGACTGAACAGTATATTTGTGATGTATGAATGTAGCCGCAGACGGAGTGACAAACAGTGTTGCAACAGTAAAACAATGAGGTGTCAGAGCGGTGCTAGATAACGCCGCTATCTCAGGTTACTGCAGGAGCTATTTGGTTACGCTGAAGGTCCGCTGCCGGCTGCACTCCACAGTACGACTGTGCATGAATGTACCTTTTTATGTTGGCAAAGAACTTTTTGTAACGATGCACTCACAAACGTTATTATCTTTTCGTAAAATAAAGGGGAAATTCTTATTGCGTTGTGCTTGAATTTATTCAGTGTTAATGAGTTTATTATCTCAGGAACTCTGTCAAGTTGATCATTATGCGGCACATATAAAACTTCTGTTAAAACAGCTGATAGAGGAAGTCTCTATCAGTCCATCTCTGCTGAAGTTTGTCGTTTTGTTTCTTTATGTTGTAGCCTCGTGTCTCTTTGCAACACTAACATTTTTAAGTAATATGACTTATCGTTGTGGATGCATTGAGCTACTTTCTTGCTGTTCTTTATGCATTCTTGGTTGCTTTCTATCTTTGTGTAGCCACTTTGTCTGCACTGTATCTTCATGATATCTCTTTGTAGTTCCTCTGTCTTTCTTCATTGTAAATCTGTGTCTTTGGTAGCTGTCCAGCACCTCTTTTTAGTCACTTCTTGTCTGTAACTTTAACCGCCTGTGTTGCTTTATAGTCTTTGTGTCATTTCTTGTGGTCCTTTTATCAATTTCTCTTTTGTCTATCGTGTCTTTTATGTCTGGTTGACATCTTCATAGTTTTTTCTCCTGTCTCACCGTAGCTGATTACAGCCTGTTTGTAGCTGGTTTTGCCACTTTATGATTGTTTTTTGTTGTCACTTATGTGAAGGTTATTACATGAATCCTCCTGTTTGTAGCCACTTTGTCTGTCTACAGCTTTTGTCACAGTTCACGGTCCCTTTGTTGTTATTTTTCAGCATCTTGTGGCCATTTCTTGCACTCTGTAGTCATTCTGTCTCGATGTGGTGATTTCGTTGCTTTTTAGATTTTTGTGTATGGTTTTCTGTTTGGATGGGTGGTTTAGTCCATATGAAAATGACGCATCAATTTGTATCTCATTTATCTCTTTGTGATTGTTTTGTATGCCATTCGTGTCATTTTGGTCTCTTGGGAATGTTTTGCGGTACTTTATTATTGTTTTCTACCAATTCATAGTTGTTTTCTGTCTCTATAAAGGCCATTTGACTGTTGTTTAACCTCTACAGTATCTGTTTGTAGTTGTTTTGACTCTTTTTGGAGATATTTTATCTCCTTGTTTTAGTCTCTCAATGGATCTTGGCATCTCCATGTAGTTTTATTCTGGGTTTGTGTAGCTGTTTTTTTAAGCATCTCTATGGTTGTTTTATTTCCCTGTTTATCTGCCTTTTGTACCTACACAGTGTCTAGTTGTAGCAATTGTTAAAACCGCAGAGACTACCTTACTGTCTCTGCAGTTTTATTTCTTTCCTCTATGTTCATTTTCTCACTTTCTAGATTTCTTCATTTGTTTTATTATCTCTGTGTGTGTTTGTATCTTTTGTAACTACCTCTCGTCTCTTTGCAGTTCGTTTCTGTGTATTTTTAGTTGTTTTTTGCTGCTTGGTTGCTGTTTTTCACCTTTTTGTGGGTGTTTTCTGTCTATACGCAGGATTCTTCTCCTAGTTTGTCTCTCTTCTTTGAAACTGTGGCTCTTTTGTTTCTCTTAAGCCAGAAAAATGCAATATTTTGCATCCCTAGACAGTCCTTTGCATGTGGACCTTTAAAAATATGTCCTTTTCTGGTGTTAATGGATAAAAAGCCTGACTGTGATAAGTGCTTGAGTAAAACCAACAAGCCGAGGCTGTGGGAGGATGTGTGTGAAGCTGTCAGGCGGCCTGGTGCTCTTCGGTTCCTCTCTCTTAAACATTACTCACTCTGTATCTTTTAAAGAGCACACTGCAGTCAGCGTGGCTTCAAGCTGAGAACTGAGGCTTCTCCCCAGAGGACAAAGAGGCGCTGACACCAGATATATGTATATAACTCACTACTGACTACTCTCACCTTTGCCAACGCTTAAACTAGCCAAAGAAATTCTCGCACATCAGCATCTTCTCCTTTTCATTCTGAACATTCGCCCCCTCTCTGCTGTGGCGAAACAACTGAACGGCCCCTGTTAATCAGCCCTCCTTTCTCACTCTGCTTTCCCAGGACATTTGCCAAGGTTACTGAGATGGGAGGGGAGGAGGGAAAGGAGCTAACACAGAGAGAGAGGAACAGAGCAGGGGGTGAGCGACATGCAGAATATATGAGAAACCAGAGATGAGCAAGAGTTGACTGTGAGGTAAGCAGCCGCAGCAGTTTTGAGTTGCTGTGCGTGTGAGGAGGATTTTTGGATCCATCCCATTGCAGGCCAACCTTACATCTTTGGGCCGTGGGACAAGAAATTCTTCTGCTGCTGGACTGCCCGAGGAGTCAGCTGACAGGGTGGAACAAGAAGAAAGGAATGAGGAGGAGGAGGTAGGAAAGGAGGGTCCGCAATGCTCTTGAAGCAGCAGGAAGGGGGCTGGGCTTCTCTGACAATACACACTGTGGAAATGCTAACTTTGACCTGTGTACTGTGTGCTCAAGCTGCAGGGTTTATCAGCGGCCGCTCACAGGAGGACACAACCTGCATGGTGACTTTACTCTAAGCCGGCGATCATGATGCAGAGCGTACAAGATGAGCGGAGGGAGGAGAGGGAAAGAGGAGGAGGAAGAGGTGATGAAGAGATGTTAATCAAGACCAGAGGGGACCCAAAGATTAAGAATGGAGGCGCGGGAGCTGAAGAGGTGGAGAAGGAGTCTCTCATGATGGAGCTGACGAGGCTGGTTCAGAAGGTGGTGAAGGAGAGCAGCTGGTGGGAGAGGAGGGGGGTCGATTGCAGTATCCTGGCAGCAGCGTTCCTCTGTCTGCCACCTGGTGAGGCACAACTTCATAGATGTGATTGCACCTGCATAGATGAGTTATTGTTTTGGAGGGTTTTATCATTTAAGAGACAATTATTTGTGTCAGTTTGTGTTTCTGTAACCGACTCGACCAGAAGCTCAAAGCCTGGGAGGCCTGTTGTCATAGACAGTAAATAAAAGATGGCCATAGCAGCTGTGATGTCACCGATTGGTTTGTAAAGTTTCACATTAAACCCTCAAATTGGGCAGTTTAGCTATGCTGGAATTTGTTTGTTTGTTTGTTTTAGAGAGCAGAAGTGCTAAGTTTTCATTTTACCTGGTTAGCAAAGTGCGCTCACACAGACAAAGATTAAAATACTATAAGTTTGCTCACCCAACCTCAAGGGAAGAATTTTTGACTTTCTCTTATGGCTTGCTCTCTGACAATGCAAGGTGTAACATTAGCCGTGTAGAGTAATTGTACCGAAAATGCTTCAAAAGGAACCAACAGAACAAACAAAGTAGCTTAGAGGTTCGGTGTTTTTGACTTGAATGAGAGGGGGTGGAGCCTAGCAGACAGCTAGCAGCTACATTCACCTGTACGGGGATGTAGGCCTGCTACAAACTTAGTGTTAACAAAAACACGTAACTTTTTTATAGATCAGCCTGTAAACATGTTGGACATTTTAACTGTGAGGCGGTTGTGGAGACGGAATCACTTTTGGAGCCGGCCTCAAGTGGACATTACAGGTACTGCAGTTTTTGGGGACACTTCTGTGTTGCTTTAACATTTTAGTCCTGGACGTTGCTGCTTGTTTTTTACTTGGTTAACTTTTTTTGACAACTTCCCTAAACAATGCAGTTTTGCAGTTTCTCTGCTTTCAAGTCTGCGATTAACATCGGATAAAGTTTTTGAAGCTTTACCTAAAAATTCATCTGTCATATTTTGACATAAAGAAGGTAAAAACAGACTAGATACATTTTAATAATAGTGGGAAATGATTGTGAGAACAGTGCGCCATCATAATAGTAAAGTTCAGGTGTTTTGCTTAATTTTGTCTGTTATGAAAGTCATAGTTTTGAAAAGACTGGTCATAAAATAGCAGCAAACAGACGTAAATCACAAAAGTCACATTGATATCATGATGACTCAATATTTACAACTAAAACTGTCTCATTAGTTAATTTTTTATTTTCCAGAAACACACAGCTTAGCGTTTTCTCACCGTCACCCCTCAGTCTGGCTTTGCACATTCACGGAGTCTCATTTTATGTGGGTCACTGGTGGTCAGCTACTGACCTCATTTTGGACTGCTGTCTATTGTGACTCACGTCACTTGATCATTGGATCTGACAGCTTTAAGGTTCAGGCTTGATTCCAGACTCGTAGACGTGGCAGTAATTACCACGGATTAGTTCTGCAGCAGCAGCAGCAGGTCTTTGTAAAATATAAATCGTTGCCAGTATAATTCACATGTCGAAATGATTCAGAAGTAGATGTAGTTGCAGAATGAGGCGGAGGGGTTTTCCGTCACTGTGTAGCACCGAGCTCGTGACTTATCACCTCGAAATAGGCTGCTTTGAAATAGGAGGTGCGTCATATTAGCAGTTTTACTGAGTTAAAAAGGGAATGTGTCACCTAAACTCTGCTGTCAAAGGCAGCCAGAGAAGTATCAGCAGCTACAATGTCTCATGTCTCTAATTAGATGTAATCCATCCATGCTGTTATTTGTGACAAAAACAGAACTGACTTTAGTTTAGATTAGTGGATTTAAAGCTTCGTCTGGTGTTCATCATCAGCCTGCTTCTACTTTATGCAGACACTAAACTACAGTAAACAGTACACAGTGACAGTGTGTTACGACCCCCTCTGCTAGGCGTCAGGGAAGGAGTAACATACACAAGCCCCCAACACAAAGCCGAGTAAAGAAAAAGGTTTTAATTTCAAACTGAACAGAAAACCGACAGAGCTGTTCAACAGACCACTGGGCAAACAATTATTACATAAAGAACAAACAGTCAAGAGTAAAAGCTAAAGGTTAACTAAGGCTACGTTCACACTGCAGGTCTTGATGCTCAATTCCGATTTTTTGATGAAATCCGATTTTTTTGTCTGCTCGTTCACACTACAAATAAAATGTGACAGCAAACGCGCTCTAGTGTGAACGCTCAAAGCGGCCCGCATGCGCAAAAGAAGACGTCACACACAACGCGCTCTGTTTAGACCCAGAGCAAAGAGTATTGTTTGACTGATGGCCCTTAATATAAAGACTTCGGACTTCACGTTTCCCAATTTTTGCTTTAAGTTATTTTGTTATTTACATAATAATGTAAATAACCTAATAATTATCTTTATTGCTGTTTTAGAGGAGCGCTGCTTCAAAGGATAGTTGCAGATTTCTGTCAGAATCTGCAGATTATACAGTACAAATAAAATGTTCACGTTTCTCCAACGTTGTCTTCCCAACAGTTTCCAGGAAGTGTTCGTGATGTCTTCTCTGGCGCTGATAATTGGCTCTGTCTTGTGTCGGTGACGTAAAAGACGGATTTAATGCGACTCGACCATCAAACAGCAGTCGCTTTCTGGAACATCAGATATGTATCGGATTCAGTACCACATACGAAAGTGCCCCAGATCGGATTTGAAAATATCGGATTTGTGTCGTTCACACTGTCACACCATGATCGGATAGATGGGTCGCAGAGGGTCAAAAAATCGGATTTGATGCGCTTTCGCCTGCAGTGTGAACGTAGCCTAGGAGCAACACAGCAAACAGTTTCAACAAACAAAGTTCATGTGTAAGGCAACGAGGAAGACACTGCATGTCACTTCAGAGCAGCAGTTTCCCCTAGTGTGAAGGATCTTCAGCCTTTTATACTCCCAGGTGCAGACAATCAGCCAGTCAATTGGTCTTGGAGTGGTCATGGGATCTCCAGGCAGCCAATCATCCGCGAGGTCTGGCACACTGTGATTTGCATAAAAGGCGGCTGGCACAGGACTCCCAGCCAGCGTTGCCAACTTAGCGACTTTGTCGCTATATTTAGTGAGTTTTCAGACCCCCTTAGCGACTCGTTTTCTAAAAAGCGACTAGCGACAAATCTGGCGACTTTTTCTGGTGTTATTGGAGACTTATTTATGACGACTTTTTGACGTGAAAACGCGTATCGCTCTTACTCTCAACAAGCAGCGGTGCTGCCTTGGGCACCTCACCCGTGCCAAAGCGCTCACGGGCGGAGGATAGTCCTCCCCCAGCTGCTATCAGGGCAGGTGATGTTCACATCTGTGCGTCCTCCCGCACTGACTGTAACACAGTCAGTTCTTCTTTTACTCTTATGCTGTTTTGTGGATCACAAGGTTTAAAACTACTTATAAACACACACACACACACACAGTAACTCCACCAGAGTGCCAATTTCGGGTCACTTTTGCCGGTCCAAGCCTGGATAAAGGAGCAGGGTTGGAATTGTGACATTAAAAAAAACAATAATTGCTAAAATAAATTTAATTTGTAGTTCTAAATAAACTCTAAATGCATTTAGGACGTTTTTTACTCACTTTATGTCTCTTCCACGATGTTATTTCTCTCTCCAACAACGTAGGTTACAATTACATTAGCATGACAAATTATGCAAATTAGGCGATGATGTCATTTGGCGACTTCTAGCGACTTTTAGGACAGCCAATAGCGATTTTCCTTACTGAGGAGTTGGCAACACTGCTCCCAGCAGCCAGTCATCCACGAGTCCTGGGGTAGTCTCACTCTGTCCAAAGCCCACGGCTGTAACACAGTGGAAGGAAGCCAGTGTGATAACAGTGTCCGCCTCCAGACTGTCATCCTTTCACCCGAGCTTCCTGCCCATCATGCCGGCTTCACATCACATAGTTTGACTCATGGTAAATGTACGCATTTATTCTGATAGGTTTACTCTGATCATGTGACTCACCACTTGAGCCAAAGTGTAAAACCTTGACAGAGCAGGGAATAGTGAGCAGGTTCTATTTAAAAAGGGTCTCAGGTGCCAGCAAAGAAGGTATAAATTAGAATGTAATCCAACAGGCAGGTATCAAATTGATGTTTTAGTGATTCGACTCTGAGGGAGCTGGATCAGCAAGTGGGGGAATAGGTGGAGAGCGGGCAGGCAGGTGGAGTCCTGGTAAGTAGTTCCTCTGATTGCTGAGGTGGTGCAAAACGTTTCCAAGTGAACCACAGAACACAGATTTTACAAAGGCGGCCTGAACGTCACTACGCAGACAGAGACGGTGCTGTGACACCGCCTGTTGATATACTCCTGATAACTTCATTGCAAACAGGTGCAGCAGTGACTCACACCCAGAGGCTCTGCCCAGGGTGGAAAAACCCAACAAAGCCAAGCCGTCAACCCCACCTGAGAATAATGAACCAAAGCAGAAGAAAACCCAAACCAGTCATGCTGAACCGTAACAGGCAGCAAGGAAAACTTTAGAATCACAATTTATTATTGGTTACCTGTCCTGCTTTATTCAACAATGAAAACACAAAAGTAAATCTTTAAATAGTCGTCTGATGTCTTCCTGTTCATGGTGGCTATGAGAATGTTTGCTCACTGCAAACACTTCAGCTGTCTGCAATCAAAGGCTGAAAGAATGTGTGTGAGCGATAACTGATGTATGCAGTCAATGCAGCAGTAATGCAGTGTGTGTCCTGCTGCCAGGTTAAAGAGTCAGCATCTTTAGCATCTGTAGCATCTTCATTCCCTGCGTTCTGTCTTGCAGCCTTCCTGCTGCTGGGCTCCTCGAGGCTTCTGGGGTTTTCTGCGGGCGTCCTGCTGATGGGCGTGGCTCACGCTGTCATCACCATCAAGGGGACACATCTGGCGAGCCACGGGGCGCTGAGCGAGTCGCAGGCCTGGGGAAGGTTCTGGGCCGTCTTTTTCATCGAGGTGAGATGTGCAGAAATAAACTTGAAAGGCTGTCATTCAGTAGCTGCAGGCAAAGCTTCTGTATTCTCACACGCAGCTCTGTAGCTGTGCGCTCAGAGCAGCAGTTGGACATTTTGGGACATTTGTTTTTTCCCCGCTGAGGGTCATTATCACGAATATGAAGCTACAGCTGCTGTCTTGTACTGCACCAGGCTCCCAGTATAAGATAACGGATTATTTTAAATTCTGAATCATGCAAATCTACTCTAGTAGAATCTAAGAACAAATACAGTTGTGGGAAATAATGAATTGACAACAACCAAAGATCCATAAAAACATGTTTTTAATTGATTTGCATGTCATCGAACGACGCAAGTATTTGATCTCAGAGCAAAACATGACTTAGTACTTGGTGAAGACAGCTTTGTTGATGCTGGTCACCAGGTTTGTGCACATCTCAGGAGGGACTTTAGCCCACTGATGTGTGAATCCCTCTTGGCTGCCGCCTGTCATCTTGAAGCTTCAGCTCCCTCTGCAGATCCCTCTGTACCCTTAGCAGAAAAACAGCCCTAAAGCATAACGTTTCCACCTGATCCAACACATTTCTCATGATCATCCTCATGAGCAGCGACTGTTACCTCCTCACCAAGCTTCTTGCTGATGGTCTTGTCGGCCATCCCACCCTCGTCCAGCTCTACAATATTGTCCGTCTCTCTATTAAACATGAAACTACCATAAAAATTAGAGACTCTTCATCTCTTGATAAGTGAAATTCAGAAGGAGATCAAATAATAATTTCTCTTACTGTATGTAGAGCTAGAAATGAGAAGAAAACATCACCACTTAATTTCTAATGGTTGTTGTTACGGATTCAAATATTGGGGATGGATACAAGAGGAAAACCAAAAATAACCACACTGGTCCGGCCGGGTCAAGTCAAACGATGATTTAATGAATACACGCGTGGGAGATGGACACCATACAGCAGCCAGCATCAGATCTCGCCTCAGACACCACACAACAATTGTTTTATGAAAATCAGGGTATTAGAACGCCCCCTCATGCGTACAGGTGGTACAATACAGTCAATATTGACAACTTTTGACACAGCAAAGGAACACTCTCTTCGTCTCGAGGACAGACACTGGCTCCCACTTATCTCAGAGCCAACGGTCCCTTATGGAGACACAACACTACAGCTGCAAGGTTTTGCAAATTATCAAGTTGACCTGTGTATAATACGCTGAGTCAGGCATGCAATATTAAATGAATGTTGGTTTAATTAACTACCACTACTTAAAAATTTAATGAAAAGATATAACTAAATAAAAATCACAAAGAATCACATAATATCAGTGTTATGTAAGCGCGTGCGACCTCCTGGGCCCAAAGTCATCCCACACCATGGATCAGCCAGTCATAACGCTGACTGAAGTTTTTGACCTTTATTAACTCGGGCACAACTCTATAATGAGTAGGGATGGGTACCGGTATCCGGTGCCATCATGGCACCGGTTCTGACATAAACGGTAGTAACCAGACCGAAAAGCAGCGCGCATTTCGGTGCTTTATTTCGGTGCTTTTTTTTCCTGAGCTGTGATACACTTTCTTCTTCCTTACATTTCTATTGGCGGTTGGCAAACAACTGAAAGGTGCATTACCGCCACCAACTGGTATGGAATGATACACTTTAGATTCTAGCCAATCATTTTACGTTTCGAGGATAGTAGGCGGGTCCAGGTACGTACGTTCTTTTAGAGCAGAGCTACAGATTAAAAATGCCCAAGGCAAAGCGGTCAAAAGTCTGGCTGTACTTCACAGCAAAAGATGCAAACTCAGCAGCCTGCAACAAGTGCTTTAAGCTGATACTGTCAAAGGAGGTCACACTTTAAATCCGATGAACCTAGCCCTGCCAGTGTAGCAGAAATGATGATGGCAGCAGCAGCCGTTCTTCTCTGCGTGAGTAGCTTAATGTTGTTCGTGTGTAATTTACGTTGAGTAAGCTAACCGCGTTATTAAATTAATGCATGTAACGTGAACTAGCAAACACCATCATAGCTACATGCGGCTGTCTTCTTGTTTGATGGCAGATACTCCCTTCACCCTGGCCAAAAAGGCTAAAATGACCGAAGAAAAAGTGGAAAACAGCTAAACATGAGAGGTTTTTGGACAAAGTTTGTGTTTTTTCCATTGTTTAAGCTGCTTCCAGCCCAGAGTGATACCATATATGCCCTATACCTGCAGAAAAGACTAACATTGTTATCTTTTTACAAAAAAACAGCTGAACATGAGAGGTTTTTGGACCAATTTTGTGTTTTCCATTCTTTAAGCACCGGTTTGGGCACCGTTTAAGCACCGGCACCGTTTCAAAAGTACCGGTTTGGCACCGGTATCGGATAAAACCTAAACGATACCCATCCCTAATAATGAGCAACAAACTGCAATATGTATAAGGTGATCATGTTTACACCTGCAATGAGCGATAATATGATTATTCTGACACCTGTAAGTAGAAGATTAACACCAGGTTATAGCAATCACTGTAATACAAATGTTAATGTAATGTCAATAGCTTCAATCAATGTTTAATGCAATGCTTGCTAAATGATTCTGATATAATAATGATGCTGATGCAAAAATAAAAGTAAAACACACCCTTTTCACCCGACATTGTGTTATTCCAAGAAACTATGTAACAGTAAATAATTGCATCATTTTAAATGGATACAGCTCTGAATCACACCCTCCTCATTTGGTGATTTACAACAGATTCATCAGATTAGGATTTCATGACTCTGTTTTTCCAGGACTTTTATGGCTGGATGAATGTAACGATACACACACTGAGCTGATAGCAGCTCTGTCACAATACGGCTGTGTGCAGGCAAGAGTAGGACCCAAACGCAAACTCGCAGAGACAAAAAGTAAACTCAAAAAACAGCTTTATTGCTGGCTTGGAGTGGGACACGAAAAACAATAGAAAACTAAACTGGGAAAACTGAAGCACAACGAGCCACAGGGGAAAAATCACACAGCTATGAGGGAGGACGCAACACTGACAAAGAGAAACATGGGGCTTAAATACACTGAGGGATAACGAGGGGGAATGAGCCACAGGAGGAGAGCACAGCTGGGAGTAATTAGGCAGGACGAGACAAGGGAAGCAAAACTAGAAACATTAACATAGGACAGAAAGTAAAACAGGAAACACACTGATGGAACTCAAGACATGTAAACTTAACAGACTGGGGAGACAGAACATAGGAACCTGAAACATGGACCAGAAAGGCACAGTAGACACAACATGAACATAACAACGCCACAGGGGAAGAGTAAAACAAAATGCAGGAACACAGGACCTCTTTCAAAATAAAATGGGAAACATAATGAAACGCAAACATGACAACATAAGAAACACAGACATGAAGCACATGAAGGACAAGGGAGACTTAACAGGGGTTGGATACACAAGGGGAATCTAATAAACAAATGAACTTAGATAACCTAATGAACAAAATAAACTCAAACTTAAAACGCTGGGTCAAAAGACCCAGGATCATGACAAGCGCTCTGATTTCACCAGAGCTGCCAAAACCTTCACAGGCTTCATTCTGAAGAGCCTCTGTGAAATTCATTAAAAAATGTTTTTCTTTACACATTTTAAAAACATTGAACATAAATAGTTCACTAGTCTTTACAGCGCGTTGTTGCATACATCTCTGAGTGCCTGTGCAGCAGAGTCCAATATCTTCCCCGTCTGGTGTGTATTTCTGTGCACTCTTCATCTCCACATGGACACACACCTTGTTTTATTTAGGATTTAGCGGGTTAGCCATCACTGATCGCAGGAAACACCACTGGTGTAATTAATGTTGCTGTAGCATCTGACTTAATTACAAGCTAAACTCCCCCAAACTGCTGTTTTTACCATGCTGCAGGGTTTGACAGGGAAACACTGCAACACACGTATACATGTACCTAAATAAAAGTCATTATGAAGGTGGTGAAGCAGGCAGTTGATATTCAGTTATTCTGAATATCCCACTGCTGTTGTTGTTGTTGTTGTTGTTGTGGGTGCTTATCAGCCAGTATATGCATGAGTGTATGATGATTTATGGTGTATTTGGTCCTTTATACTAGCTGCTGTAAGACTTTATGATTTTTAATGATTTTCACCACAGGTTTGCATTTGTTGTTAGTTCTGTATTTAATTTAAACTTTATTAGGAATTAAGGCAAGTTTATTTGTATAACACACAATTCAACAGCAAGGTGATTCAAAGTGCTTTACAGAGACATTAGAAACAAAAACAAATAAAAAGCATGATTTAAAATTGATTAAAACAAGCAAACTAACTAATTAACAAACAAAACAGTATATAAAATCAAAACAGATAAAATCAGTAGTTAAAATCTAAGTTTTGAAATTTAAGCTTAAAAGTGTGGATTTGGTGCTTTATTCAAATGCAGCTGAGAATAAGTGAGTCTTCAACCTGGATTTAAATAAAGTGAGTGTTTCAGCTGATCTGAGGCTGATTAATATTGTTTTGCTGTATCGGGTGTGGGGTGTGTGTGTGTATTAAGGCTGTCATGGCAATGCCATTAACGGCACAGGATTATTAAAGGATCTAAACATCTGTTTGCTGAGTTTGTGCAGCTGCTACTTTAGCTAGGTCTCTCTCAGTCTTTGAGTCGCAACATTAGCTTTTGGTCATAACTTCAAGTTATCAGCTAACACTATTACGCCTATTTAGCAAGCTGCATCAATACAATCTACAGCTGCAATGCACGGACACATATAGCTGCTATTAGTGTATTAAATAAGCAACAGACTGATTGGAGCACAAATGTCTTGGACCTCCTGTGTTAGGCACACAAAGCATGTTTATTCCTTCAACCCCAAAGGTTACAACCTGCTATAAACAGCAATGTCTGCAAGAGTGAATGAAGCAATGCGCATTATAAATGATATGATTAATAAGCTTTAATGACCTTTGGTTGATTATTAATTGCTAAGAATATCCAAATCTCTTCTGACCTTTGCCCTTTCCAGCTGTTAGCGGAGCTTGATGATGTTCATCGACTGTTTCATGTGCTCCATCATTGCTGGTTTATTGAAAACATCCACTTGTTCTTCATCCCCTCAGATCTGTGGCTCATTCTCGGCACGAGCCGGGATTCAGGGCCACATTAAGATGCATCACGCTCACACTAATGTCATTGGACTGGGTGACTCCAGCGTGTGGAAGGTGCCCTTCCTACCTCGCATCATCTACCTGTTCGTAGCCCCCCTGGCCGTGCCGATCATCACTCCGCTTGTTGCGCTCGGTAAGAGGTGCCAGAGGACCAAAGATGAGCCGTGTTTGCTTCAAGGTTAAACGTGAAACTCAGCATAAAGTTGAGACACTTTTTAAACCTTGCGACCCTCCTCGAGTCTCTGTCGTACTTGTCTGTGCCACTGCAGTGCGACTTTACTCTCATGCACACTCTCATGGTTTTGCAGCTCAGCTCAAAGGACAATCTTTGGCCCACATCCTCAGGACCATCCTGATGGTAACCCTGGGCCTGTATTCACAGTACTGGCTGCTCATCAATGTCTCCGGGTTCACGTCGCCTCACGGGGCCTTGCTGTGCATGCTCGTGTGCAGGGCGATGTTCTCCGTGCCGTATATCCACGTCAACATCTTCCAGGTGAGAACACGGTGTCTGTAGCTGAGAATTCAGCCAGCTGACACCTATAAGACACAGTTACAGTGAATTTAGTTTGTGACGTCTTGTATTTCATATTCAGCTCAAAATGATGTCATTTTGTAGCTAAACTATTCAGATAGCTGTGAAGCTCTGATGTATGTAGTTTTAATTGGATTATGTTGGTGTCCAATTAGTTTCCACCTAGTTTTATATAAAATTTTCAAGTCTTTGAACATTTAGAGAGCAGTAAGATGACAGATATTAAAATAATCGCCAAGCTTTTAATGATCCTCCTTCTGAATATCAAGATCAGTAAAAATGACTCAAAGTGGCTGACTGGGACCATAATCTCATCAAGAAAATGTCTAAGCGATTGTCCAAGTCCCTGACCGATTTCCCCCTGCAGGAAAAAAGTGTATACCTCATCTGGGTGTCAAGAATGCCCTTGTGACTGCTTTCACAGCATATTGCTGTGCTGATCATTTGAATTGAAGTGACACTCTGCCAGTAATCTCTGCAGTAGCTAAACTGTGAGAACAACCTAAAAATGCAGGTTTTCCTTCAAAGTAAAAGTTGTGCCTTTTGAAACGGTTGGCTGAGGTGCAGCTTTTACTTTTTCAAGATTTGCCACCACTGGAATACCAGCAATACCACTTAATCTAGCAACAACCAGCTTCCAGGAACTGCTGCCACACAAACGGTGGCCCTGTCATGCCCAATGTGTAATAAAACTGTTGAAAAAGGTGCGTTTGAGAAACCTCACTAGTGTCGAATATTGCTGCCTAGTGGTCATTAAAAAGAAAGCACACACGTCTGTTACCCAGGTTTTGTTAATGGCATTTCAGATGTTCCTACTTCCAGTTAGATTCTGGATTTGTAACATAACTGATAGAAGCACTAGATCCAAAATAAAACAAGAATTATGCATTTTTTTTAAAATTATTTTTTTAAATAGTGTTTTTAAATGGCCACATTTTAGAGAACTTTAGATGATTATGAATAGATACATGTATCTCATCAGTATCCATTGATAGCCACACCACATACCTTTATACTCTTTGGTCTTGAATTGGGGAAAACATAAGTAATTTATACACATGTATTCGCAGTGTTGGGAAGGTTACTTTTAAAATGTATTCCATTACAGATTACAGATTACATGCCCCAAAATGTATTCTGTAACGTATTCCATTAAGTTACTCAATGAGAGTAACGTATTCTGAATACTTTGGATTACTTAATATATTATCATGCTGTTTACAACTACATGAATGTACTATTGCTGTGATTTATTACTGTTACTGAAGGTCCGCGGCTCCGAACCGTAGTAAAGGGACCTCTGACTAATACGGTGGGTTCTGTGTCGGCTCGTAGCCGAAAACTAGCTTTACTTTGTTGTCTGGGTCAACTTTGCTAGCAGAGACAGAAAGAGGCGTTGAAAGGCTGCTCCAACAGAACTTATTGTTTTTGGAGGAAAACACGAACACGGTGTACAGTCGAGTCTTAATAGCTTACTTACAACTGGGCTCGTCAGGCTCTCTTCTTGGCTGCAGTGGTTATTATTATATTTACATGCTTCCAGCTCCCGTTTTTGCTCGATGACAGCTCGTACTTTTCCTTTTTCTCCCTCCCTCGCTCACAGACACATAACGTGTACGGCAGTCCATTCTCCCTGCAGCACGGACTACACTGCCCATGATGCTACATTCTTTAGAGCTATACCTGTAGCATTCTGCCTATTAGCTTAGCACAACAACAACAAAAAGGCCTCTTCACCCAGGAAACACAAAGAGAGAGAGCGTCACCCTGTAACCATGGCAACCGTAACGCTGCCGCCTGGAACAACAGAACGTAGCTGTCAAACAAAACCCAAACAGGCCTGACCCGCCACAATATGAAACAGGGAAGTACCGCCGTGTAATCCATTTATTTCAACAAAGTAACTGTATTCTAAATACCACCTTTTTAAACGGTAACTGTAACGGAATACAGTTACTCATATTTTGTATTTTAAATACGTAACGGCGGTACATGTATTCCGTTACTCCCCAACACTGTGTATTCGTCACTTCTCACAGATTTCTGTGTGCTCGGTTCATGTGAAATGATTATAAGGGTGTTTTTTGTAACAGGGTCTTTTGAGGAGCTTGAATGCAGCATTGTGTTCTCGGAGCAGGCAGTGAACTAAAGGGATAAAAAGAAACAATTCATGCATGATTTTCCCAGATGGATTCCTGCAGGTCATTGTGTATTGTTCGGATCAAAGCGTGTGAAGGTGGATTAGAAAACACAGGTTCTTGAAGAGAAGTCGGCAGCGTAACAGTGGAAAGTGTTTGTTCTTGCTGGGGGGTTCGGATTGAAAATCTGTCCTCCCAGCTCTCCTGGGGTGTTGCTGGCCGACGTCCAACACTAACCTCCACCTCCACCCTGCTGAACTCCATGATCCCTGTCTGACGATAATCTTTGAGACTACACAGCAATTACACTAAACACTTTGTGTTGTAATGCAACCATCACACCCCTACCAGCAGTCTGAAATGCTGGTAGGGGTGTGCATGGATCGATGCTTTGTGTTGTTCGTGCCAAATTCGAGCCCTACCATCCAAATATCGCAGCAAAAATCGAGACTCATGAGACCAGGCGACGTATTTCCTTCTGTTGTCCAGTGTTGGGAAGCTTGTGTGATTTGCAGCTTCAGTTTCCTGTTCTTAGCTGACATGTCTCCGTGCCTAAATTTCAGTTCAATTACAGTTCCAGGTCTTTTATTACTGACGAAAAAGAAATTAGGATTGACCCGTAGCTAAACAGCTGTACCTGTTAACATGGCTGGCAAGAGTACAATAGGCCACATAACTGTTTCTAATTGCAGCATATCGGTCTGCCGATGTTTTCTCCAACTCGTCGACCAAAGAGGATCCACCAGATGACCCACGGAGTCCTGAACCTGCCGCGAAACCCTCTGCTGGACCGGATCTTTGGACACTCGCTAATCAACTGTCACGTGGAGCACCATCTCTTCCCCTTTCTGTCAGACAACATGTGTTTAAAGGTGGGACATCACAGATGAATATATTTACCTGCTTGTTGCAGAACTGTTGGATTCTTCTGCAGAGCAAAGGGCACAAACAAAACGAGAGCACACAGTTTAAAAAGTGACCATCGCAGAACTTTGGATAATTATTAAATTGCTAAATGTATTTACTAGGGGTGCAACGATACTCGTATCGATATTGAACCGTTCGATACAGTGCTTTCGGTTCGGTATGCATATGTATCGAACAATACAACATTTTTAATTTATTTTATCAACTTTCCTTCTGACGGTGCTGTCTGTGTTGAGCGCTCAGTGGATCTGCGCTTGACAGTGCAGCCTAAGCAGAGTAGTCGAACACAGATTCACTGAGCGCAGGGCAAGCTAGCGAGACAGAAGTTAAGCTCTCCTTGCAACATGGCAAATTGAACCTCCCCCACCCTCATTCAGATCTGGCGTTTGGAACTATTTTGGTTTTCATGTGATGTATGACCCTGAAGGTAAGCGTGTCATGGACTAAAGTAAAACAGTATGTTGGATGTGCCACGCAATGCTCAATTACATGGGTGGGAACTAGTGCATTAGCGCAGTTAGAACGTGTTGGCTGTCCAGCCCCACACACGGGGCAATCCGCGGTAGCTCGTTAACGGAGATTTGCCGTGTTGTGGCGTTAACCTCATTTCAGATTAACGCTGACAGCACTAGTGGGAACACAACGAATATGACTGCACATTTACGCCGACATCATCCTAGTGCAAAGACAAGTGGAAGCAGACAAAAACAACAAGCAGGCATGCTACAAACTTTACCGGAGTCAGCGGTTAGCACATGATTCTCCTTATGGGGACCTGATATGTTTAATATGCTGCTGAGAATATAGCCCAGAAGAAGCGTATATTATAGCTTTTATTTTGGAAAGAGCCATTCCTCTGTAATAAACTCTCTTTTCCAAAGATGAGTGATTCCTCAATCAGATACAGGGCTCGCAAAATCGCTAGCCCGACGTCCCGGGGCTAGCGATTTTTCCAGTCGGGCTGCCCTGCCCTGCCCGTTGGCCTATCGTAGGAAGGAAAAATATATGTCAATGCTTTTGCATTCTTTCGGAAATGTAGCTGGGTAATTATGTCATTGGCATCGGTGAGCCACTGTGAATATGTGACATATTGAAATCGCGTTTGAATTTGCGCTTGTTTTTTGCTTTCACTTTGCAATCGCGCGAACTGTGTATAGAGAGCGACAGTACTGATGGTGAAAAATGATAATTTGCGCACCAATTCCTCTGACATCATCTTATCAATCGTTAGCTTACTATGCAAACATGACAAGTGAAATCTCCCGCAGCTTAAACATGTGAGAGGTTGATCGCGCAGAGAATCGCTGAGCGTTAAGTGAGTGCGTGTGTAAAAGCAGCAGGATACATATTTTAGTTCTGCTGAGACAAATAAGACAGGTCAGGGTGAAGAAGTGACAGCCAAAGAAAAGCTTACCACAAAACGGAAACTTTATGACAAATCAGACTATAAGGCAAAAAGAAAGTGCAGCTTTATGGTTTCATGGACAAAATAATTTCTGTGGCTGCAATATGACGAGCTAAATAACCAGGGCTGCACATAAGTGGTCCGCAGGTGCGTATTCGCTGTCAAAATAAAAAACGCGCACAAGATAAGAAGTTGCAACGCGTGTTTGCATACATAAGATTTTCTGGAGGAGGACAGACATTTGTTTAGAACTCTTAAAGATGTCGAAGAAGCTCCTTTAAGCAGTTACTGTGATGTTCCTCCACCTCCAAAGAAATGTCAGAAGGAGTCCAAACCACAAAAGAAGCACGTATTCTCGGACAAGTGGTTGCAGGAGGTGAGCTGGCTTCAAACAAATGATGAACGCACAGAGATGTGGTGCAGAATGTGCTGTGAAAATTTAATAAATGACAAATTAATAAAAAGGCATGAACATTTTTTTGTATCGAAAAAATATCGAACCGTGACACCAAAGTATCGAACCGAACCGAACCGTGAATTTTGTGTATCGTTGCACCCCTAGTATTTACGTATTTCCCACTATGGTTACTTTGTTCCTCTTGTGCAGGTGAAACCTGTTGTGTCCAAATACCTGACTGAAAAGCAGCTGCCATATCAGGAGGACACCTACTTGTCCCGCCTGCACCTGTTCTTCCACAAATACCAGGAACTGATGGTGTTTGCCCCACCCATCACAGAGCTGGTGGGGGTGCAGTGACGGAGGGAGGGCGAGCAGAAGAAAAAACCTGTTGGGACTAATGACCTCAGCCGCTCAAAAGCACAAGTATTTCTGCTGCCGCAGTTTGAACCTCTAACACACGGAATAGGTCCTGAATCGATGCGCAGTTTCTAATCGTAGGAAATTAACCCCACGTCTTAACGATCATATCAACCGAATGAATATCCGACACCTTTAGAGCTCATTTAACACAAAGAAGAATCAAACACTGACCTGACTGTAGACACTGGGAGCTGAATTAAACAAAGCTGTCCAGCTGACCTGGGGCCTGCCTCATGAACAAATACAACAAAGTGAGCATTGTATGAAGAAATGGTAGAGCCCTGCTTTGAAAATCTGAGAAAACCCGAGCACTTTGGCTAGATATAACCAAAATAAGTTTCCAAAAGTAGAATAGAGGACAATACTACTTTTGGGAACATCAATGGAGGGGTGACGACCATTTGTGTTTTTAAAAAAAGAAATAACATAAAATGTTTAAACTGAGGTTTAATCTGCACCACATTTACTCTAATGTTTAGGCTATTTAACCAAGTGTGCAGCTCCTTGCTGTAAAAGACACCCCAAGGGGAGCAGAAGCAAAAGAAAAAGTCATAAAAATACAACCAGTTTAATAAGGGGTGGAGGTGTGGTCTGATACTGTGGGAATGTCTTTGTGTGCAACAGGATGACAGAGTCAGAACAAAATCATTGACAGATTACTGCAAACGCCTCATCTCTTAGTACTTTCACTGGTACACTTCTATTAGGTGTAAAGGAGACAGGTGTAGTTACGTTGCATTTGGGTGCAGCGGCCTCGGGACAAATAAATCAAGACTTTTTGTCAAATCTGTAAAGAGCGTTCAGCAGAAACTGTTGAATAAGTTTCTTTTTACCTACAGGACATCAGTGAATTCAACCCAGGCTGTTCAGAAATGGTGCTTAAACCCGTAAAGTTTTGCTCACAGAGCACTTGACCCGACACTGCAGGGAAATCTGAACTTGATAAGCTAACTTAGCCAGAGGAGGAATTCATTCATAATCTGTCTGCATCATGAGGCAGGCCTCTGATCTCATCCACTGACCGATGGCAGAAATAATGACAATGATTATTTTTTAATTTTTTAAAGAGCATCTGTAGCTCCTGGACTTGAGGTCAGGGATGTAATTGTGCGTGCGTGTGCGTGTGTTTCACATAATAAATTCTAACATGAAGTTACTGAAATAAAAATCTTGCTATTGCTTTTTATTCCTGTAAACGAATGAGCTGCCTGTCACCCCTGCTGTTGCTCTCCTGTTTAACACTCGGGCTGTAAATGGGGAGAAAATGTGACTTAAAAATAGACAAATAAAGGCTTTGTTTCATACTCTGACACAGAGAACACCTTAAGCAACTGTTTGAGACACTTAAAGTGTAGCAGAAGCAATCAGCCAGCCCAATATTCAGTTTTAGTAAACTCTTAAAAAATGTGCATTTATTCAGAGATACTCTGGAACATGTTTTATCTCTGCGCTCTGATCATAAGGTAAGCATTTGCAGGTAAATGAAAAGGATTTTATTCAAAGCAGCATTCAGGAAAGCCTGGAACTTTATGAGAGATGTGGGACATCCCAGAGTGCTGCCCCTCAGAAGAGAAGCTGATACACGAGTACACAGAACAACAGAAATCCATTAGTGCAATAAATAAAACATTATCTGATGAAAAAAGAAAGGAGAAAGGGGTACACAGCTGTAACAATACAGCCCTGTTAAAAGGCTTATTTATCGTAGCTGAGGCTTCCCCGAGCGACTATAGAGTGCTTTTTATAGGTAGATACAGAGCCGGTAAAAGGGATCTTAAAATATCCAGATTTCAGAGGTTACTCAAAAGCAAATATACAAAGTTGAGTTTGTAGCTGCTTCTTAGAGGTCACCTTAAAATCCATGCATTCTCCAAGTCAGAGTCTGGGGATGCTGTTCCATCGTGTCAGTACCTGGTAGCAAACCTGTCACACCATGATGTGAAGAGCCGATGTTTAAATGATGCAGGATGCTGATGAGCAAGTGCCTCTCATTCTGATTGGCCCTTGAGGCAGTCAACTCAGGACACAGATTGTTCAGCATGTGTGGGATACTGCCATAAAAATTCATCCAGCAATGATAGAAATCATTTTAAATGCAAGATAAAATCATTTAAGATGAGATAAATCATACTGGAATATGACCTTTCCTTTCAGTATTTTTGTTTTCTTTACATGCCATTTCATTTAATTAAAAACAATTGTGAATGCCAAACTGTTTTCTTGGACAGGTTTTTGATAAATATCACGTTAATATCACAGCACTGTCACCGAGACACAGGAGAATCTGATGGGTTATAATAATAATTCTTTCTTTAAAAGGGACAGTGCAGTTTAACATAGTCCAAATATGAAACATGAGGCTGATGCACTGCACATAGCTTTATAGCTATTGCTAATTTCCACCTATTGTCCCTTGTTTGCCTTACATTCACAATACACAAAGTTAGAACATACATTTACATGAAACCAAAATACACAATGAATACAACTACAATTAATAAACAATGTAAACAATGTAACAAAAAGATTAATAGAAATTACTACATATATATATATATATATATATATATATATATATATATATATATATATATATATATATATATATATATATATATATATATATATATATATATACAGTAGCGGTTTTTGATATGGGCGACATGGGCGGTCGCCCGGGGCGGCATCGTGGTGGGGGGCGGCATCACGGGCATTGGCAAAAAATTTAAAAATAATTGCTCGTATTCCTGCTGCCCCGACTTCAGCCAGCGCATATTGGGAATGGCATAGGCACCAAAAAAACCTGTAATATTCCGGCAGCTGGGGCACCAAAATAATACCATAAAATAACAGAAAATAACTTTCTCATGAAAATACGGTTATTTTCAGTAATGACAATACAGTTTGTTGCCCTAATTTTACATGGGATTTTGCCTTTTTCAAGTGCTGTTAAACATTAAATTAGGAACATTTTAATGGGATTAAACAATGAAATTACCTATAAAAAATGTAAATGAATGTGGCAATATGAATAATAATACTTAAATGTACAGAAATATACAGTTAACAGTTCGTTTAAATAATAATGGATTGCTTTCATATAGCGGTTTTTGAGACCCTCAAAGCGCTTTACAATTCCACTTTATAATTCCGCCAGAGGGAGTGTTCGCCCGGGGCGAGCCAATTTGTTTCAGGATCGTGGTCTGAGGGATCGTCCGGGAGTGACGGTGCAGTTTTCAGGACACTTGATTGGTCAGTAGGCGGTGCTGTCTCACCTGTTGATCGGTTACCAAGGAGGAAACCCCCGGTAAGAAGAGAATCCCGTCACCTTCGCTCAGCCCGGGAACGATAAACCTAACTGAAGGTAAATCTTAGTAAGACTTTAAAAAGCGTCAGACACAAAAGCTGCTGCGCTATTACAGCTAAGGTGCTTTCAAACACCACCTACACCTTTACCTTGAACTACGATCAGGTGCTGTTTGTTTAACCCGGACAAAGGTGCGCTGACCGCGTGTGCGCATGTCTACGAATCTGTGTGAAAAACAGGAACGGGCATCACAAACTTTAGGAAACTGCAGTTTAGCAACATTTATTCTCGATAGAAGGAACAAACCTAACAGTTTGTGAGTGTTTGTGGAACTTCCTCTACAGTCTGTTGCTCTTCACTTCCTAACTTTCTATTCCCTCAAAAGTATCACTACAATCGTTACCTGCGCTGATATTGATATCGATACTGTCGAGATGGGATCGCTGCTGTGTTTCTATCATCCCTTGTGTTAAATAATTATAATTTTTTTAATTAAAGATGATACCTCACACTCACACTGGGAACAATATCTTGAACCTATTTTATTTACAGCACAATAAGCACATTTAAACAACACAAGCTGACCCAAACTGCTTTAGGACGTTTACATTCAGCACAGAGATTTAATGCTCATTAAAATGGGTTCAGAACTCACTGATGTGCATCTCATACGTTTATAGGTCAGAAGTATCAGTATCAGCTATACCGGCCCTGTATTTACTGGGTACATGGTATTGGATCGATACCAACACTTGCAGTACCTGCAGCATTATTCTGGACACTGGGTGGCAGCGTCTGCTTGTGGCGCTGCTGAAACCTGATCCTATCAGCATTTGCTTTTTCCTCTTGCTTATCTGCAGAAAAGTGAAAGAGGAAGAGGGTGAGTAAGCAAAAGGCTGCACCTCTGTTTTATCCAGACCAGTTTTCAATTTAATAGTGTTGGAGCAGGGCGGGAAAGCAGTGAGTCTATAAGGACAGTAGATAGGTCAGTTGTTGCTTACTGATAGCAGAAGTTTCAGTGCATATTCAAACATAGTGCATGTGGGAGAATGCAGTCCAACCCCTCTGTTCCTGGTTTGCATTGTGGACTCCACCCTGCACCTCCTCCCTCTTTCAGTGTTAAAGAGGTGGAGGTGGGTGTGTATCTGTTTGCATGTGAGTGCTGAAGGGGCGGGTTGAGTCCTGACTGAAACTATGAGTCCTGACTGTCTCTCACATCATCTAGGTGTGGCTTTCTCTACTGCGATCAGATACTGACAGAAGTGGCTGAGCCAGTTATTTCCACACGGCTTTAAAGAGTGGAAGTGACGCCAGGCGGTCAAAGAAGAGCTGAAGTCATGGCAGATACAGCAGCTGTAGAAGTAGCTCCTCTCCCCAAACAGCCACAGCAGCAGCAGCAGAGCCTGTGTCATGTCTGCTCAGGTAAACTGAGCGAGGGGGAGCCGGCAGCTTGTGGTCACTCCGTATGCGGTTCCTGTCTCGAAGACAAAAGCAAAGGATGTCCACAGTGTCCCGTCAAGCCTGGCAGTCCCAAACAGAATGGAACAGCTGACGCTCACGTAAATAAAAACAGTGAGAAGCAGAGTGAAGAGTCAACGCCAGCGGAGGAGACCGAGATCCAAAAAGACCCGAATCAGTCCGAGGACCCCAAGAAGCCTGAAGAGGACAAAAAGGAAGCAGAACCACAGACAGAAGAAGGACCAAAAGAGGACCAGGATAAGGAGGAACCTTTGGGCCCCGACGATGTGGTGTGTGACTCTTGCATTGAAAGCCCCCGCAGGGCCCTCAAGTCCTGCCTCACCTGCTTGGTGTCGTACTGCGAGGCCCATCTCAGGCCTCACCTGGAAAATCCGAAATTTCAAAACCACCGGCTGGTGGACCCGCTCAGGGACATCGAGAGGCGGACGTGCGAGAGCCACAAGTGGCCCCTGGAACTGTTCTGCTCCACCGACTCCTGCTGCATCTGCCAGGACTGCGTGAACGAGGACCACAAGGGCCACAACACCGTGTCTGTGGTGGACGCTCGTAATCAGATCGAGGCAAGTGTTTCCCTTATGTGTGCACATTCCTTCGAATGACCTCAACACATCTGATATGAATTTTCAGGCCGAATTCCCAACTGAAAACACACATTTATATTCTTCAGTTTTATTTTGGGCCTTCTTAAGAGTTCCTGCTGCCTTAAATCTTTTAATGTCAGCATGTGAGAATCAGCTGCTTTCATTGCTTTAGGGGACTCTGAACTGAGACACTTTCTTTTTGGAGATAGAATGAGGCAATTAAACACTCATATTTTCAGCATTTATTTTTATTTTTAATAAATACCTGAGTTTTGTTTAAACTAAACTGTCAAAGAGAGGCGCTATTAATTAAAATAAGTCCATTCTAGGAATTTACTGTCAGGATTTCTTATCTCATATTTAGCGTTGCTGAATGTGTGGCAAAGGTCCCGTAGATGGCGAGTAAAGTGTTGAGTAAATAAAAGATTACTGTGACAGCAGTTGTGTCATTAATTAGGAATTTGAGCTCATAAATAATCCCTTAAATCACATCGGAGATTATTGCTTCCCTGCACTAAAGAGGAGACTAAATCTAAAGTGTCTAAGTCAGCAGGTCGGAGCAGCACAGTTGATCTCAAATGTTCCTCTAAATGCTTCATCCAGTCAACAGTGCTTCAGGTTCAGCGTCCACTCTGGCGTCCACTCTGGCGTCCACTCTGGAGGTCATCTGCTCACGTTTGGCTTTGCAGTTAAATCTGAAGCCCATCTCTCTTTGTGCCATCAAACATTCCAGCTTAGATTCCTGCACAGACCTGAAGTCAAAACCAGGTGTTTGAAGAGCTCTCGTTACAAAACCTTCTTTGTTAGAACTGCAGAGAAAACACTGGTGGGAGGAGCGTAGGCGGAAATCCCACCACCGCTCATCAAATATTCTTTATTTGCTGACCTGCAAAACGTGATTTTAAGTACAGTGGAAACCCGACTTACGCAATTAATTCGTTCCAGAGAGTCTTTGGTAAGTCAGAAAGTTCGTAAGTCGAAGCACCTTTGAGTGAGGCGATGCTGGCTAAAGACGAAGTTCTTGGTGGAGGAGGTTGAAGCATGTGTATGCATGCATACATACGTACGTGTACATGTACATAACATTATGGAATTTAATTTAATTTTTAAAAAATGTTCTATATTATCTATTTTGTTACTCGGGCATTTTACCACGGGCAGAAATATTGCCGTTAAGTGCCTTTGTAACTTGAATTTTTCGTTAAATAGGGTCTTCGTAAGCCGGGGTTCCACTGTATTTAGTTTTGAACGAAAAAACATGGACGTCACGCACATACACACACGCACACTGGACAGAAGAAAAACAGAAAGCACAGTATGATGAATGCTTCCTCTTCCTTTTCAGAGCTTTCGTTCCACATTGAACAATAGAGAATTATTATATAAGTCACTTCTGTTTAGGCTGATCCTGCTGTCCACCCTCCTGGAGTGAGAGAGCAGGACAAGAAAAGCATTAAAACATTATTTTGTTTAAATGATTCAATGAAACCATTTTTAACATTTTCTTGTCTTGCAGAACTCAGTAGGAGTTGTGGGTTTAATGATTATAGAAAAGATTCTTCAGATGTTTAACTACCTTTTCAGCAAATATTGTGTGGATCAAAGTGGGACTAACAGAAACCACTGGAAGTATTTCCAAAGATTGTTTTTCGCGTAATAACTTTGTCATGGTGCCAAACAAAAGGTCACCTTTGCTTAACTTCTTCATCAGAATAATGTTTCATCATGTTTGACATGATGTAGTCGGGGAGTAATGAAAACAATCAAAAGCATTGAATTGGTCACAAATAACACATCAAAGTCTTATTAATGATCTCCTGAGGCAGTCACGGATCTGATTTTTGCTCAGTAGTCATGTTAATAGTTAGTATAAATGATCTAGACAACAAATATATAAAATATTGTAGAAGTACCACAGCAGAGGAAAACGTGTAAAACAATACAAGCTTGAAGTGGGGATTTTAAAATGAACAGTTAGCAGAGACAGTTTCAGCTGAGGACTCTGAACCTTGATGTGAATCAATTTTAATTAGTTTTAATATAAAACAGCCGCTATGATACGGAGACAGCTATTTCCAAGTTGATTATATAGGACAAAAACGTAATGCAACATGGACTAGGAGTTGGCAATGAAATGATCCTCCACCTGTAATGTGACATCACAATTTGGGCGCACGTGTTATCATGTGAGTGTGTAAGCTGGTGCACAGGCACAAAAGCTCCCAAATATTATTTTCAATAATGCTATTGGTTGGATAAACCAATAGCATTAATAACACAAAGTATCATCTGCCTGACACAATAATTAATTAACTAACACTTGTAACTTGGTGTCGTGTTTCAGGAAGTGATATAAAAATGAGTCAGGAAGTAGGACATCCCTGTCCTGGCAGTAATTAAATATATATATTTTTTAATTAATTTCAAACCTGCACTTGCAGGCTGACTCAGAGAGACGCTTGTAGCGCTCCCCGCTGGGTCTAAAATTGTAGGAGTTAATATCAGACTAGCTGCTCTGCTTCAGAGTTGCCTGGATCTGCGGAGGAATTTAGATTTGACAGATTGAAAAAAAGCCAGCGCTTTGAAAACCACAGATGTGCAAGCCTAGGGTCAGATATCGGACCCTTTCAGAATAAAAGGAACCAGAGAGCAAAAGTTTTCCCTGAAACAATCCAGATATTAACATCTACACATGTTTTCTATGAGGAAGCTGACTGACTCTTGCTCTGTTAACAGAACGAACTGAGGGAGAAACAGAATGAGATGATGAAGACGATGACGGCGGCAGAAAATGCCATCAACAAACTTCAGCTCAATACCGTCTCCATTGAGGTAAACACAACATTAGAAATGATTCACTGTGAGTCACACAGAGTCACGACAGTTAAGTAAAATGAGTCTGTTGCAGCTATTTCTGGCCTGTGAACTCAACAGTTTGTAATCCTGGATATTTCAGAGTCACCCGAATCAAACTGGTTTCTCTGAGGTGTGAGAGGAAGTCCATATTTTTCATGTAGTAGTAATGAGTAATGAAGAATTCCTGCAGTTATGTAATGTTATGTGGCTCTGCCAGATTCCCTACATGTTACTTACTGTAACTTTTAAAGTCCTTATTATGTCAGAATGTGAACTCTGTTTACACTAAGAGAAACTAAAGGCAGTATTTTACAGCAATCTGTGAAGGATGTACGAGCAGTGATCGAGAGCCAGTTTGAGGAGCTGCAAGCGGTGGTGGAGAAAGCCAAGAAGGAGGTGACGGAGATCTTGGAGGGTGAGGAGAAGCAGGCACTGCAGCAAGCCGAGGGCATTCGGGTTCACCTGGAACAGAGGTGCACAGATCTGAAGAAGACTCAGGTGCAGATGGAGAAGATTTCCAAGAACAAAAATGATGTGGATTTCCTGCAGGTACAAATTCAAGACAGCGGTGTTATAACTAGTCTTTGTCCCGCTTATGGAAGAAAAGCTGTAGCAATCTGTCCTTAGGCTTGTTTCAAGGTAGCAGAGCTTGTTTTGATTCAACCTACTTTTCATGTCAAGGTGAAAGGAAACAAGTTGGGCTTTTTGAATATCACCTGTCACCTGATGAAAACAGCAACAGTGTTAATGGAACTGTTGGAAATTCAAATTAAAAGTTTATAAGTTTGTACAAAATCTTTGTACACCTGACTGAGGGACAGGTGTATCAGAGAGGAAGAAAACTTCACAAAGACAACTAAAAACACATCGTGTACACCAGCGGTCTCCAACCTTTTTTGCGCCACGGACCGGTTTATGCCCGACAATATTTTCATGGACCGGCCTTTAAGGTGTCGCGGATAAATACAACAAAATAAAACTAGTACCGGTACCGAAAAACAGAAAATTTATTCATAACACACGTGAAAAGACCAAGAAAAACCGAGTAAATGGTAAAAACGATAACAAAATAATGCTGAAAACCAATAAAAACCCTGAAAACTATACATTTCACACCTGAGCCTCAACTCTCGCGGCCCGGTACCAAACGACTCACGGACCGGTACCGGTCCGAGGCCCGGGGGTTGGGGACCGCTGGTGTACACTACTTATACACTATTTTGCTTACTCGCATTATATTCGGCCCCTCCAACTGGACACATACACCTGCACTCGTGAGACAGTCTTTATGAAGTCTATGAATTAACTATATTGTTGTTTAACAGGCATCTCAGTTCACAATTTAATCTCAGTTAAAATTCAAATTTATTAAAAAAAAATAAAATTAAATTAAAAAAAATAAAATAAAATTTAAAAAAAAAATATATATATATATAATTTTTTATTTATTTATTTTATTTGCAAATGATGAGATGCTTCCACTGTTTGCCTTTTCCTTTACCTTTACCATTTGCTGTATTTCTCATGAGACAGGAAGTCATTCGACAGCAGAAATGCCTCAGTTTTCATTCCGGAATGCCACTGTGTTTGTTTTCTAGGAATACGCAGAGTGGAAAAAAGAAGCCACTGATATCTCCCTGCCTGGTGTCTACATCGGCCTGATGGACTGTCTGAATCACTTCAGCCGTGTGATCGTTGACTCCACGCAGGAGCTCTGTGCCATGCTGGTGTCTTCATACATAGGCAAAGTCAAAGAAACGTGCAAAAGCGGTAAGAAAGTGAGCGGGGACAACACTGCCTGGAGAAGCAACTACACAGCAGCAGCAAGAGCACTGAGATCCGGACAGTTGTGTAGCTGCCGGGGCACGTTCAGTCTTGTAAAGAATTTTTAGCTGTGCTTGAGCAAGAGCAGGATGTATGATTCATGATGAAACTGCTTTGCTAGTCATTAATATGCCTCCATAAGAAATGAAATGACAGCACATACCTGTTGCCCTGGAGAACGTTTTTGTGTATAATAAAAACAAAATTCATGAAGAGAAATCTAAACATGTTGTCTTATGAGACACTAAAATATGGCTTCTTTTTTTTGCAGACAAAGTGGGAATAAAGACAACAGTAAAGGCTATTGCTGCAGCAAAACACATCAAGTCTCTTCCAGATCCGGTGACACGGGCGGACTTTCTGAAGTGTAAGTATTTCTGTAGTTAAGAACTGCGAGTAGCAAACAATGTGCTTCCAGAACCAAAAAACAACCTTGGATGTGCTTGTAGTCTGTCTTTTATTTTAAAACTATAATGAATATGGGGCTTTGGCAAGGAGGCAAATTTCATGAAGACCACAAGCAGCAGTGTCCTGGGTCTACCCCAGCTTACCTAGGAGTTCAAATCAAATTCAAATTTTTTTTGTCACATACACAGTCATACACAGTACGATATGGAGTGAAATGCTTAGACAACTGCTCGTGACCTAAAATAAAAGACTATGGAAATAACTATAGGAAATAATAATATAAAATAAATAATAAAAAAAATATAAATAAATAAAATAAATAAATAAATATTAATAATAAAAAACTATAGGAAATAATAATATAAAATAAATATTAAAATAAATATAAATAAATAAAATAAATAAATAAATATTAATAATAAAAAAAATATAGGAAATAATAATATAAAATAAATAATAAAAAAAATATAAAGAAATAAAATAAATAAATATTAATAATAAAAAAACTATAGGAAATAATAATATAAAATAAATAATAAAAAAATTATAAATAAATAAAATAAATAAATAAATATTAATAATAATAAAAAACTATAGGAAATAAATATGAAAATTAAAAAGGGTAAATTTAACTAGGAATGAATAAAATAAAATATAAAAATTAAAGTTAAAAATAAAATAACTGTACAACAAAATACACAATATAGAAAATATATAAGAATATATGAAGAATATAGAACAATAAGAGCAGCTGTACGAGTAATAAATGCTAATGAAAGAAATGTAATGTCCAGGGTTGTGCAATCCACATGTGTAAGTGTCTTGTGCAGTGCAAATATGCTTAAAAGTGACTTGTGATAATTCGATTTGATGACCACGCAGTGTAGTTGTGCAGTGGCCACTAGTGTAAACAAATGTCCAGAATGTCCAGTGTGTGTGTAAGAACCATATGTGTGGGTCAGTACTGTGTGGTGGTGTGATTGAGAGACCGTATCGCCTGTGGGAAGAAGCTCCTCCTCAGTCTCTCTGTGTTGGTCTTCAGGGAGCGGAATCGCTTTCCTGACCTCAACAGAGAGAACAGTCTGTTGTTGGGATGGCTGAGGTCCTTCACGATCTTCCTGGCCTTGGTCCAGCACCGCCTGCTGTAGATTGAGTGCAGGTCAGGAAGCTCGGAGCGGATGGTGCGCTCAGCTGATCGCACAACCCTCCGTAGAGCTCGTCTGTCCTGCATGGTGCTGTTCCCGAACCAGGTTGAGATGTTTCCCGTCAGGATGCTCTCTATGGTGCAGGAGTAAAAGTTCCCGAGCACCTTGCAGGGCAGTCGGAAGTCTCTCAAGCGTCCGAGGTGGTAGAGACGCTGCCGGGCCTTGTTCAGAAGGCATCCTGAGCGATCCCCAACCACTTTCAAGTGGTTCCTGTGGATGTAAAGAAATAGGGACTTTACTCTGAATCCCTCCCAAAATGACCAAGTCCCTCATTTCCACAGGTTTTATCCACGACCTCATTCTCTCTGTCACTACTCGGAGCTTGTGACCACAGCAGGCAGTAGGAACATAGAACAGCACCCACCGAGAACGAGTCTGGCTTTTTGCTGATAATGCCGACCAAGCTATCACAACAAATGTACTGTTCAAAACACCAAATAGACCAACAACATGGGCGGAGCTTCTGTGGGCACAGCTAGAGTTGTGTACATGAGATGACCATATTCATATTCCCTTCCACTGACATAATACAGAGCCAAGAGCAGAAATAAAAGAGAAATGTGTGAAGCTGAGTGTTCAGGGCAGGATTGGAACTTTTTAATTTCCCTCATGGGAATTATGGGATTACATTAATGCACTGATTGACATCCACCATTATAGTAGTATGCATATGGCAGAAAATTAGGACAAGCCAGTAAACATAATGCAGTATCATTTTATGGAATGTCTTTTATCCTGTCTTCCTTCTCTCACCCCAACCAATCACAGCAGATGGCCCCGCCCCTCCCTGAGCCTGGTTCTGCTGGAGGTTTCTTCCTGTTAAAAGGGAGTTTTTCCTTCCCACTGTCGCCAAAGTGCTGCTCATAGGGGGTCATATGATTGTTGGGTTTTTCTCTGTATCTATGAAGCGCCTTGAGGCGACTTTTGTTGTGATTTGGCGCTATATAAATAAAATTGAATTGAATTGAATTGAAATCTACTCGAAGTTTGGTTTTCACCTGATCACTGCATTATGTTTTCCTCATGGTTTCCCAGCATCCCAACCAGGTAACCCATTGCACTCATGGTGTCACAACTTTGCAAATCTACAGTGAGTCTACTGAAACATAAACTATAAATTAGCTAACACAAAACTACTTAATATAGCACAACAGCCATATTGCAGTGTAGTTTTGAAGTATCTGTGTTTACACTGTAATCTTGGGGACGACAGCTATTTGCTCTCCTGCCTGTCTTGTTGCGTAACATAAGTAAACTCACATGTTCAACAATCCTTTGCAGATGCTGCGCAAGTGAGCTTTGATCCTGCAACGGCTCATAAGTTCCTCCGCCTAACGGAGGATAACAAAAAGGTGACAAACACCTCGCCCTGGCAGCACCCTTACCCCGATGTGCCCGAGCGCTTTGAGAACTGCCGTCAGGTTCTGGCTGTGGAGAGCTTCTACATGGGCCGGCACTACTTTGAGGCAGACATCCAAGGTGAAAGCACTCATGTCGGCCTCACGTACAAGAGCATCGACCGCAAGGGCAATGAGAGCAACAGCTGCATCACGGGGAACAGCTTCTCCTGGTGCCTTCAGTGGAATGGCCGTAACTTCTCCACCTGGCACTGTGATGTGGAAACTCCCCTGAATGTGGAGATGTTTAGTCGTATTGGGGTTTATGTGGACTACACGCAAGGCCTGCTGGCATTCTACGGGGTGGGTGAGACCATGACGCTCATCCACAAGTACCAGACGGAGTTCCTGGAGCCGTTGTACCCGGCGGTCTGGCTGCCCAAGAAAGAGAACAATGTTCTCTTGGTGGCGCCTGGGGAACCTTTACCTCCGAAAACCCCGTCTCCTCCCAGCTCACCTACAACAGAAGATATTGCTTCTTAAACCGCTTTTCTTGGAGAACTTAAGTATAGGAGAGTATTGTACTGATTCTGGAAAATAAGAGATGAACTCTTGAAATGTTACAACTTGTTTACAGGAGATTTATTTTTGTTGCAAAACTAATCATCTGTTTCTCATTTGGGATCAGGTCACGTTGATGCTCTTCACCGGTGTGTCTTTGGGACTACTGTTACTGAAAATGTTCTATATTTTCTGTATGCAAATAAAAAGGCGTATCTGCATTTGCAAAACAAATGCCTGGTTTTCTTGACAGTTTGAAACACTCCACGTCATCAAATCAACAGCATCCTTTAGACATTTGCTAATGTGGCACACATAAATATGATTTCAAAAACTTAGTGGATCATTCAGGATTCAAATTTTTTGTTTTAGCTTTTCCAGACATGGATTATTCCTTAGCCTTGTTTAATACTTTTTGGAAAGCTTCCTTGTTGTATCTCTCCGTAGAGCAGAGGCCACACTGCGGTTTGTTCAAGTAAATCAACCTTGAGATTTGCTGGTGAAAAAGAAAGATGACTGCACCAAGCTTTGGTCACTTAGGGAGAAGAAGGCACATTTCTTCACTGATGTAAAAGTGAACAAAAGCTGCAAAACAAATAGAATAGAATAGAATAATCCTTTAATTGTCCCACAAGGGAAAATTTGGTTGTAACAGCAGCCAAAAAGACAAATATACTACAAACAGTACACAGGACATGGAACAGAAACATACACAATTTTTCTTACATATTTACATTAAGGACAATGGTTACTATAAACAGAGAGAACTGTACAGTTATTAAATTAAATAAAAATAATTACAGGTAAGAGGCAAACCAGGTTGTAGTGCGAATCGGTTAATTAACTAACTTATTGCAGTTACAGCATTGATGTAAACATCTATGTTTGTTGGGAGCAGTTCAGATTGTACAGTCTGACAGCTGCAGGGAGGAAGGACCTGCGGAAACGCTCCTTCATGCATCGAGGATGCAGCAGACATTGACAAAAAAAAATTGCATATGTACATTAAAGAAATAAAGAGATGCAACATGAGCACACACAGAGACAAAATATCAGACATGTACACAGGTGGAGAGACAAAGCATTACATGCATGTTTTGTAGTTTGTGTCTCTTTCTGTGCTCAGTGGCCTCTTTCATCCATGTGAACCATATGTGCTAGGATTTAAAAAAAAAATCAGTACACTTAAAATATCTTTGATGATTATTCTGTACCTAATCTCACAGCAAGAAGGTCTGGGCTTTGAATCCAAGCCTATCCATGTGCCGCTTGCATGTTCTCCACTTGTCTGCATGAGTTCTCTCGGGTACTCTGGCTTCCTCCCAGAGTACAAAGACATGCAGATGTTTGGATGACTGCCGATTCTAAATTAGCCATAGGTGCGAATGTTTGTGTGATTGACTGTCTTTTTGTGTCAGGACCCCTGGAGACCTTTTTGGGGTGTACCCCCTCCCCTGCCCTGCAACCGTGAATTGGATGGATTAACCTATATATACGACACTATGAACATAATATTTCTATACCTGTCATTTCTGAGTAATAGTATACAACAAGTACATAATTTAATGAATCAATTAACACATTAAAAAACGAAAAGAAATTGGAATAAAACAAAAAAATAGAACGCAAAAAAAACATATTATTGCAAATTATGAGTATAAAGATTTTTATACTCATCATTTTATTATTATTTTTATTAAATATATATTTAGTGTTATGTGTGGTAATCATTTTATGATCCAAAAAACGTTGTTTTCAAAAATAAAATATTACGTCAAACACTTTTTTTTTATTGAGGAACCGCGTGGACTTAGTGACGTGGCGCGTTTTGGTCACCTGACTATAGTGACGCGTAACTGAGCATGTAAGCAGGAAGAGCCTGACCAAGTTTCAAGATGCTAGCCGTAAGTAAGAGCACACTTATTTCCTGTTTTTTAAAATAATGTCTTAGTGTGGTTAACAGCTAACGTGGGATTGTTTAAGCATTAACAGTCAGTAAAATTATTTAATGAAGCTGAAGAATGTTTCCCAGCTCGGTTGGACATCTGTGGTGCTAATATTGCTAAGTAGTTAAGACGCTAACATTTCTGCTCAGCTACCGTTAAAATAATGTTTTTAAAACGAATCAAACGATGAAGTTTTCTACTCGAAAAAAACCCACGATCAGAGTGTTCGCTTTAAACTTGTATACGGCAAATTTACGCCAGAGGGCATCTGTTGTGTTGCGGTGTCAGCTAACGATTGCTAAAGTTAGCATCAGCCTGAACAAACATCAGCAAACAAGGTGACAAAACGTGAAATGAAGCTACATCCTGCTAACGTGGCAATGTTTGAGTTGTTTATAATCCGAGCAAACAAAAGTGTGAGTTTTAAACTGTCTCCTGGCACAGAGAAGCTAAAGTGACCTCACTCCAGCCTATGTTATCAGCTGCTGTTCTTTAAGCAGCTGGTAAGTATTTGGTTTTTCCAGTTTACGGGTCAAATGAATTCACTTTAAGTTATCCTGCTAACATTTCAAAACAACTTAATAAGATCTTAGTGTTAGGCCTGCTCTGTGTTTGAGCTGACAGCTGTTAGAGTGCAACAATAATGAAGAAATGGCACGTTTTCAATAATAATATCAACTGTTTGCTCATTTTCTTGGTACTCTTGTTGGTTCTAACTTGTTAAGTGTCAGCATTTGAAGATTTATTTTGCCATTTAAGTTAGTAAACTGAATCTCTTGATAATATAGGAATAAAAAAATTATTACCCCACAACAAGAGTGTGTTTGGAGGCATATGAAGTTGTACAGTGAGGACTTGGAGTATTTATTTATGATGTTAAAAGCTCAGAAACAACCTGTTACAGAATTGTGTATTAGTATTACGAAACCTCCAGATTTCTGTTTCAAACAGACTGTTATCTTACTCCTCTGATGATCCCTGCCCGCAGAGAGATGAGGCTTTTTTCACATTGTTTTATGTTGAGGTTTAAGCCTCTTCCTTATTGATCCCTCAGGACACCAACGATGAAGACGTGTCTCTGTTTGATGCCGAGGATGACGCAGGGAAAAGGTCGAAGAAGTCAGGCGTTAAGTAAGTTTGCAGATCGCTGAAGGATTTAACATTTTCTCTGCAGAGAAGATAGTTTGTACTTCATTAAAGGATTTATTTACATTTCAAGGAAAAGCTTTTGCTGTTTGTTGTGCAAGTCACTACTTGATATCAAGATAATAATGGTTTGTGGGGTTTGTTTGGTATGTTTTCACACTTTTACAAGGACTTCACTGATCTGTCTGCTAAGTTATCACTATCATCTGATGTGGGCTAGTTGACTATTAGAGACAATATTTTACAATGACTTTTGCTGTTGTCAGAGACCCAAGTTTAAGTTTTACACTGAGCAAAAAAACAAAGATTTTTTAAATGTTGTTATTATTATTTGTTCTTATTAATAATAATGATTATAATTGTTATTAATATGACACAATATTGGTTATTGATCTGTGTGGATATTCTGTGTCATATTAAATTAGTTAAAAATGTGTCACCAGGCATCCGGTAGCGGCCTTCTTCCACCTCTTCTTCAGAGTCGTTGCCATCATCGTGTACCTGCTCGCTGAGTTCATCAGCGGGAGCTTCATCGCCTGCATGGTCACAATAATCCTTCTGCTCTCATGTGACTTCTGGACAGTAAAGGTGTTTCTCTTATCACTTTAATATCTGCACTGTAGTGATGGAAGGAGTTGTTGCATTGATTATAATCAATGATCTCGGTGGGGCTTTTTTGCTTTTTGTTGTGCATTTCTTAAAGGCAGAACTCAGAGGAAGAGTGGAGCAGATGAGATAAAAGTTTTATCAGGAGCTTAAAAGCAAGATTGGAAATTGTCCTAAAAGCTTGCCAACTGTTCTCACTTTTTGGTTTTTGATTATTAGTTTTGAATGAATTGTTGGCGCTCGGATGAGATGATGAGCAGTCGTGAAAAAAACACGGTGAAGGTTTTGGTCATAGATTCAACCATCGTGTTTTTTGACAGACAGTTCGGAGCCTTAGAGATAGGGCTGCACGATTTTGCATAAAATGAGAATCACGATTTTTTTGGCTTAGAATTGAGATCACGATTCTCTCACGATTTTCTTTTCCAGTATAAATATTTCTTGCACTTATTAACTGCACATCAACTTCGTAACAGTTGAGACTGAACATAAAAACAATAAATAAACATAAAAACAACAAATGTCTCACATTTTGTCGTTGCAGCAAAATGTTGTACTGCTTGAAATTGCGTCTCCACCGTTGCTCGACACTGCGTGTATAGAGCAGGTAGTGCAACAATAGAAAAATAGTTGCGGGACGTTTGTGTAGCGTTGTCTAGGGTGTTGATCATTTTCCTAAATCCCTCGTTTTGCACAGTGTTGATGGAGCCATATCTTTGGTCAGGTGATAAGTGATAGCCTCCGTAATTTCTTTGTGCCTGCGGGAGTTCGACGGGTTTAGGGAAGCGCTGTATAAGGTTCCCGTTATTGATGTTTGGGTGGTTGACCGGGACGGATTTTCTCCTGTCACTTTCTCGTCATCCCTGACGTGCTCTCCGTTGTTTTTTCCTGCCAATTTTAGCAGCCAGCTTCTGTATCACGTGGTATAAGCTCCGCCCTTGTCATTTGTTGAGCAGGAAGAGTGAGCGCTTGTTTTCATGCAGATTACGTCCCGGATCAAAATGCGGTACAATCGTCATCGTCTTTTTTAAAAAAAATTTTAATCGTTGTCATTTGGAAATGAGATCGCGGTTTTCTAACGATTAATCGTGCAGCCCTACTTGGAGACCTGATACTCTACAGCCGGTACTGCAGGCATCCAGTCATAATCATGATGAGTTGAGGCAGAGTTTACAGGCCAGTCTGACATTTGTAATGTGCTGTTTTCTGTATTTGATCACTGTAGCTTCACTACCTGCAGTGAGATTTAAAGACCTCTGCTTTCTGGACGTTTCATTCACTGGTTCTTGTGGACGTGTTATTGTGTGCTGATGATGTTCACGTTGAATCGGTTTAAATAGCCTCACGGTAGTGAAGTCCACATAAACTAGTCCTTCTAAAAGCAAATCTCACAACAAAACTGCCTCCTTGGAATGAATCTGAATCCCTTACCAACAGAAATGAACGACTGAAGAGCTATGGGATTAATTTCAGTGGTTACTGGTATAGTGGTTAGCACACTTGCTTGGCAGGTTGCTGGTACGATTCCAGCTGGAGACGCAAATCCTTTTTGGGGTTAAATGGAAATCATCTGGTGGGAAACTGCCAAATCAAGTGTGCGGCTCTATGTGCTGTGGTGACGCCTTGGGGCAAAGGGGCAGTTGAAAGCAGCATTTAAACTTTTACTGGAATAGAAAAAGTGCACGTAGAAAATCAGGAGCTTGATCTGATAAAAGATCTTTTCTGCAGTATCAAGTATGTGGTGCTTTTCACCACACAGCTGAAGCTGTTGTGACCCTTTAGTGCGAACATGTGGCGGCCAGGTTGATGTTTTTTCTGTTCGGGCGATCGATTGGCTCATCGAGTGCCTTTTTTTTTGTTAGCCTTGCTTAAATCTGCCGTAGAATCTCCTTGGATAATAGCTCCGGTTTTCCTCTGTAAGTCAGATGTGCAACTGGACTCAGTTTCCAGAGTCACACTGTTACACAAAGACTTGTGTAACAGTGTGACTCTGTAAGTGTCTCCATTCGAAAGTGTAAATAATTAAACCTAGCAAACAGTATTCAGATCGAGCACCTTGTGAATAAGATTTGCCAGAATCTCCGTAACAAAGCCATAAATCTCTCCATCTGCAGAACATCACTGGGAGGTTGATGGTTGGTCTGCGGTGGTGGAATCAGGTGGATGACGATGGACGAAGCCACTGGGTGTTTGAGTCGAGGAAGGTGAGATGCATCTCTGCTGAATCTGCTCCGGCTCCGACACGGGGCTTTAGCTAAACATGACCCTGACCTGTTGCTCCGTCCAGATGTTTACTGTCAACAGGCCTTATCGTGTTCGCAGATGTCTAACTGAGATATCCTGTTTCCTCCTTCTTCAGGGTACAGGGAAGCAGCAAGCATCAGATTCAGAGTCCAGAATATTTTGGCTCGGACTGATTGTTTGCCCCGTCCTCTGGGTCATCTTTGTCTTTAGCACCCTGTTTTCATTCAGGATTAAATGGATGGTAAGTTGTTAGATTTTAGTGATCGGACAAATGCTGTTTTTCTTATTATCAACAAATCCCATTAAAACTCAGTTACACCTTTATTTTTCTCACAGCACTGAGAAAATAAAACCTAGCTCCAGGCTGTGTCTCTCAGCTCTAAGCCCACTGAACCCTATTAGTTCTTGGTGCTTTCTTAAGTAAAATTAGACAATAATTACTTGGTAAACATGAGCCAGTGTTTCCCTGCTCTCACCCTGCATCTCAAGCTTGCTTTCAAAGTTTTCCTGCTGCACGAGGGGGGGACGCATTCTGAGTAATATCTCTAAGTTTTAAGGTAACTTAATAGGTTTGTGGAAAGTTGTTATAAAAAGAATCACGTATCACTATCAGTTTGCAGCTCACAGACGATGAGACTCGTTGGCTCCTTTGTGGGACTTTTATTTGCATATAGACTGTATATGAAAGATGGGCGTAGCCGTCCTGTGGTTTTGGGCTTCACAGTTTGAAGCCTCAGTGTTTTTGTTTTGGCTAGCAGCTACGTTACCTAAAACCACCTAAGAAAGAAGAAACGGTCCGTAGAGGGTAAAAAAGTTCTCTGTGGAGTTTAAGATGAGTCTGTGTGGACGGACTCACTTTGGGAGACACCTCCAAGTGGCCCCAAGAGAAACGCCACTTTTAAACTAGCACTGGCTCCCCGTTAAATTCAGAATCCAGTTTAAGGTTTTGACCTTGACTTTCAGGGCTCTGCATGGACAAACACCAACATATATAAGTGAACTTTTACATCCATACATTCCCAGCAGGTCCCTGAGGTCATGTGACCAGGGCTTGCTTGCTGTCCAACACACGAGGCTGAAAACAAAAGGCGACAAAGCTTTTGTGACTGTGGCCTCTCTCCCTTTGAGCCTGAGATCTGTGGACTCAGTGGTCGCTTTTAAAAAACAGCTAAAAACTCATCTTTTTAAACTTGCTTTTTGTTGATTTTTATTTTTAGGTTTCAGCTTCTGTGAAGCACTTTGTGATTTTTATCTTGAAAGGTGCTATATAAATAAAGTTTTACTTACTTACTTACTTACTACAGGTTTTATCCCTCGAGATTGTTGTTTGGGAGTCAGACACAGGAACACGGTGGACTCCTTCAGCCTGAATGCTCCATGTCTGAAATGCTCACAGTGTGATTTGAACCGTTATGAGGTGATGTGTCAGACATGCACCCAGTGTTTTCCCTGCTCGTTTGATGTTCACATGACCTGATGCAGTAAGGTCCCGGTTAAGGTTAGAAGTCATAACTTTTAAAAAGTTAAAACTAAGATCAAAATCTTTGCAAGGAATCATCATAGAAAAAGACACTGATGGTTCCAGCTGTTGGCCCAGACAACAACTGCAATCATAAACTCCCTGTGACTGTGAGTTACTCCCTTAAAAAGATCAGTGCATCTCTTTATTGTGTATTCAGCATGTTCTCACGTGTTCTGGGAACATACAAGCAGTGAAGAGGATACATGTGGTTTACCTTCAGCCTTTTCGTGGGATTTATTGATAATAAGGGGAATCTGAAATGTGATGAAACTGTCGTCTTCCTCACAGCCCGTCGTGATCATGGGCGTCGTGCTGCAAGGCGCCAACCTGTACGGATACGTGAGGTGCAAAGTGGGAGGGAAGACCAGCTTAAAGAACATGGCTACCAATTATTTTGGACGACAGTTCCTCAAACAGGTGAGTTTTAAATAACACACAATAAAGTCTTTTAATTAAAAGTATTTGTCCTGTTTCTAAGAAGTCCTTTGTGTTTTTCCTCCTCAGACGCTGTCTAAGGAAGAGGAATCGTAGAGTGCAGCTCTGCGGCGTTAACACATCTGCATTATTCTCAATGCTCTGATATATAAACCTTCCTTTTCTCAGTGGACATGGGCAGGAAAGCGTTCTCAGAACTGGAAAGGGCAGTTTTTAATTATGTGCTTTCTTTAAATGACTCAGTAGAGTTGTTTTTATCTTCCACACAGAGGTCAGAGGTGTGTTTTCACTACCTGAGGTCCAGCAATAAATCCTCTGATTACCGAGAACTGCATGAGTGTAAAACAGCTGACGCGTCGGAGTGACTGTAGTTTGTGTCGTATTCTCACAGCTCCTTCAGATTTCTTCTTTTAGTTAGATTTCATTGTCTCTAATAACTTTATAAATTAACAGTAATTAAAGAACCTTTGAGAGATGTCGTACAGACATTTTGGTTTGTATGAAAGTGTGTAAAGTGTAACAGGAGATTTGTAAATATGTACGTGAACAAACTGTGTGGAGCATCTTCTTCTGTGCAAATACATTTGTAACGTTTTTCCGAACTGGGTGCTCGTGTTTATTTATGCGGATTTTTATTAAAATGCGGGAGCCTCTAAGAGAAGAAAAGTGTCGAATAAAAAGATGCCTGTTAGAGATTCAAGAAAAAGGATATAAATAAGATTTGTTTCCATTAACCAACACTGTTCCAGGGTTTTGTTTAATTTCAGAAATTTATAGACTCAAAAATAAAAATATTACTTAATGAACTGAGTTTAAACATTTAGTCTGCAAATTCCACGGTCTGTTATTTATTTATGTGATTAGTTATGACCAATGACTATATGGTTATGACTGTGTTCTTCATGCTTTTAATGTGTTATTTTAGTACTGAACGATACAGCGACCCCTAGGGGTTGGTTCTCGACATTGCATGTAATGGTATCTTTCCTAACATTTCTTTTTCTCAAAAACTTTGAGAACTCTTGATTACAGTTCACAAATAACATAAACATTTAGGCGTTTGTCTAAAAGTGCCTGAATAACAAAATATCAGTGTTGAAAAGTTTTCTTTAAACGCAGAAATCTTCTGATTTACATTCTTAGACAATTACCTGCGTTTGTCTTTTGTAAATAAAGTTTTTAAAAAACATAGACACCCCTTACCGGAAGTTGGTGTATTTGACCTCCATAATAAAGGCGACATATTGTCTAGCAAAGAGGGCTAATAATTATGATAAATGTGGGGACAAAAATCTTTATCAAAGGATATAATTTTTTTAAACATTTAAAAATAAAATGAACACTTTTGTGGGATGTGCACCCCATACTGCTTTACTCTGTTCATTTTATTGTCATACAAACAGTAAATGCATTCATTCCTAAAGGTTTTTAGGTGTGTGCGACACAGGCTTCACAATTTTAGTTAAAGACTATACAGAGAAAAAATACTGTGCTCCATAATAAAAGACAACTGAAGAAGAATTGTGTGTTTACTTTCATTTGCAGTTAGAATAAGATATTAAATAAACTTAAACGTAATCTTGATTCAGTACAAACTGATTGGAGGAAAAAAATCGATGAGCATTTTTTTTTCACTTTTCAGTTTAGTGCCGATGGCTATTTTATTTTGAAATCCTAACCGGAAACCCTTGCCCTGTTACGGCTAACCGAACTAGCTTAACCTCACCGCTGTTAGCTATCCATGACAGCGGCTCAGGGGTGTCGTTGTTGTTGTTTTTATTATCTAAATCGGTAACTTAGTCACGTTTTGCCGCCGAAGAGACTCCTTTGCTTTAAATTTCCTCCAGGATGATTCCTACGGAGGATGCGTCCGCCAGGAAGCGGGAGATCGAGGAGAAACTGAAGCAGGTCAGACAGCTGGTGGCTTGAGAGGAAGGAAGCTTCCCTTCGAGCTACAACCCACCAGTGTAGCTCAACACCCGCGTTTAAAATGATGCTTATTGACCGAAAGAGTGTCTTTAATGTCTTCAGAGTGAAATGAGTGAGTGGTTGGTTTTCTTTCTGCTGTTACAGGAGCAGGAGACGCTGTCGTTCATCCGGGAGAACCTGGAAAAGAGCGATCAGCTGACCAAAAACATGGTAGGACGGTCCAAACACACCCAGGGACAGCTCAGGCTGACACTCATAATTCTCATAATTAAAGGCGGTGGACGGATCTCCATTCGATAGTACTTTAACCCATAATTAAAAATAAAGCCGCTTATTCTTGTACTTGGATTGAAATATTTACTTATAGTTTCTATCATTTCTATTATGAACATGAAGAGTGAGTGAGATGATGAAAGCAGCCTGTGATGTCATTTTTCAGCTTTCACCCCACTTCAGCTGAATCTCTTATATGACTCATTATTTAAGGTGCTATATTTAAGCTGCTTTTATAGCCCAACTGGTTTTTGACCTGTATTTCTTTCCCAAAAGGTCTCCATCCTGTCTTCATTCGAGAGCCGCCTGATGCAGCTGGAGAACTCCATCATCCCGGTTCACAAGCAGACGGAAAACCTGCAACGGCTGCAGGAGAACGTGGACAAAACTCTGTCTTGCATGGATCACGTCATCAGCTACTACCACGTGGCCAAAGACACGGACAGGATCATCAGAGAGGGGTGGGGATGACCTTCGTATGCAAATGTTTCGTGGTTACACAAACTGTATGTATACTAATTTTCATTTTCTGCCTCAGACCTACGGGCAGACTGGACGAGTATCTTGCTTGCATTGCAAGAATTCAGAAAGCTGTCGAATACTTTCAAGACAACAACCCAGACAGCCCTGAGCTCAACACAGTGGTAAAGCATCTGCCTCTCTGAAATTACAGTTGTGGTAAAAACGTTTACAATCCACTCATCATGGGTGCGAATCTCATGGACAGTTTGGGCTTTTATTAATTCCATTCCAAAACCAGTGTTGATGTGTTTTCCGGTTTGAACACTAAGTCCAAGTTTTAACAGTTTAGTCGTTGATATGAGGTGAAGTAATAATTTGGAAGTAGTCCTCCTTTTTCATTATTCCATCCAGATGTGAGCACCACTGGGAACAAAACAGCCCCATAGCACGATGCTACACCACCATGCTTGATAGCCAGTACAGTGTTAATAGGTTAGAAAGTGTCACCTTTAGTCCTCCAGGCACACCTCTTGTCATTGTGGCCAAAGAGCATCAGGCTCGTCCATGCGGGCAGATGCAAACTTCAGTCAAGGTGTGTTGATTTGGGCTTCTTCATTGGTTGACACCCTCTCAGTCCATGGTGATGTAAAACTCGCTTCTCGCTGGACAGTGATGTGGTGTCCAGCTGACCCCGGTTCATGCCAGGCTTGAACGTTGGTGGTTTCTGTGAAACACATCTTTTTATATACTGGCAAAGAGAAACTACCAGTCGTAGTTAATCATGAGAAACTAATCGGTTTTGGCCTTTTCAATTTAAAAGACATTATTGGACCTTCATCACTGCTTAGTAAAAGCTTAAAGTGACTGTATTTATATATTTAAGGCTATATGGACTTCTTGGAAAGAGATGGACCACCCTGGAGAATTAAAAGCCCCAAATAACTGTCACATTTGTGGCTGTGATGTGATTGACTTTCTGTTTTTGGAGCTCTAACGAGGTCGATCTGCTGTCATAACATTTCAATCCCGACAGATTCTGTGTCTTTGTGTTTTTTCTAGCGAAATACATAAAATGATCCGATCGCTGCTTTTTCTGAGAGTTCAGATTTCTGTACGGTATTCTCGACCATTTCCTGTTTGCGTCCAAATGTGTCGTGGTTCTTCTCACAGTACTACAGTGAAAATATCCCTTTTAGCCACTTGTGTCTGAAAGAGGAAAAGCCATCTGAGCCATTAGCTCCACGTGTTTAGTGACTGAACAACATTATACACCGCGGAGCTCTCTGAATGACTCATGCTGTTATTCCTACATTCATTTATGTGTAAATTTCATGCACGTTTTCCTCACTGCTTCAGTTTCTGTGCCGTTCCGAGTTGGAGTCACTAATTCCACGACCGTATCTTCTTCTGCAGAAAGCACGCTTTGAAAAGGGGAAGGAGCTGCTGGAGGGCGAATTCCGCAGCCTCCTGACCCGCTACAGCAAACCTGTTCCCCCCATCCTCATCCTGGACGCCATCAGCGTGGATGAGGAGCTGGAGGTCCAGGAGGATGTGATGCTGGAACACCTGCCCGAGGCCGTGCTCCAGGACATCATCTGCATCGCCGGCTGGCTGGTGGAATACGGACGTAATCAGGGTACAGCTGTGTTTGTTTGTTGGAGGTCTTTTCCTGTTTAAAGGAAGTTCTTTACCACAATTGCAAAAATCATCTGATTGTTGGGCTTTTCTGTCTAATATTGGAGCTCCTCTACCTTACAATCTATACATCATCTTACCAGCAGAGCTGTGGTGATGTAAATGATTAACCCTTTAAGACCTACCATAGAACCAAGTCTGCCAGAGCTTATATTATATTTTTACATGCTGTGGAGCCATTTTTGGGAGCATTTCAAGTTGATATACATCAATACAACCATTATAGCCCAGATTTTAATAATATGTCTGCATTAAGTGCATAGTAATTACATAAATTGCAAAAAAGTGCAATAAACTACAAAAAAATTGAAAATCGTTTTTGTTTTTTTAACATATATTTCTAGTTAGAGAAATTTAAGAGGCTTATCCCTCAAAACTGTAAATACAAAAAAGTTGCACAAAATAGTTTCCCACCACAGGAAATTTATTTTGAGTGTCTTCATAGTTTTATTTTTGAAATACACCAATTTTTATACACTGCAGGAAAAACGAAAATAAATATTATGATGCAAATTTGCAAAAAAGCAGCATGTGCATCAAAATAAACTATTTCCAGCAGTGCAATATGAGTCCTAAGCATCCCAGAAACGACACAGAAAGTCATAAAGTCAAAGATAACTTTTAAAAACACCAGTATAGGCTCATAAGGCCCTGATGGTAAAAAAACTACATTTCCGCGAAAATGACGTCACTTCCGGTTTTGGGCAGGTCATGGCGGACATGCGATAGTTCGCGCTGACGTCTAATCCAATGTAGGAAGTGTTACGAACAGCTGATCGGATCGGCAAAGCGTGTTTCTGGAATATTATGTTTTTGTTGCTGCAAGTGCTTTTTATGCAGTTTTTGCAAAGTTATATGTGGAAGGAAACTGTGACCGAGGACAAGCTGATGGCATAAGATGTAAGTACAACTCCTCCGGTTTCATATGCAAAAAAGATTCTTGCGTTAGCTCACGTGGTTGCAGAGCTACCGGGATTTAAAAATAGTTACGCAAAACAGAGCGTGCTGCTCCGACTGGTTTTAAATGATTAAACTGGCTTTGAAATGTGCAGGCGGTGTAGAGAAACTGGAGAGCTTGTGTCTAATTTTGCTCTCCTCTTCCTGCAGACTTCATGAACGTCTACTTCCAGATCCGCTCCAACCAGCTCGATCGCTCCATCAAAGGCCTCAAAGAGCATTTCCGCAAGAACAGCGCCTCCTCCGGTGTCCTCTACTCGCCCGCCGTCCAAACCAAGCGCAAGGACACGCCAACTAAAAAGGCCCCGAAGAGACCAGGTCAGCAACAGATGCGCCTCATTCAGAGCGAATCCACAATCGCGCCACTTCAGTCTGTAATCCCAACTCGCTGTCCAATCCGTCTTCCATAGATCAACCTAACAAACACGCATGATCCCGCATAGTGACGGATATTATACACTCTTCACTACATCCACAGTCTGTTTCTGTCTCAGGTTGTCCTCCACAATCTCTCTGTAATCACTCAGTTCGCCGAGCTGTAGCGCACTCCTACCACACACTGTGTTTCTCTGTGATGTTACACCCTGGTCTGACTAATCCTTCATCCTCTCCTCTTTCATAATCCCTGTGTTGTGATGACAGTCTACATCCCAGGTAAACACAAAGCTCTAGCGTGTGCCTCGTGCTTGCTTGTGTACGTCAGATGCCACGTTTCACGGCAAATCGGAGACGGCGTGATGGTTTGTGTCGTTGTGTTAGCAGCTGAGACAGCAGAGGTTTATTTGTCCTGTTGAATGGTGTAGTAGGTGATCCAGTGGAGATTTTAACCTCTAGTTTCACGGCAGAGCGTTTCGGTGATGAGACGAGTAAAGTGGAGGTTGCCACCAAACCGCCGATAAACAAAACTTGATGAATTTATTTTACAATTTAACTAGAAATGAATAATTTATAATTGCATAGAGTAAAAATTATTATTTATGATTGAGACTGGCTCTTTAAAATTATGTGTAAGGGTTAGGTGTCGTCTATTTTCTTGAAATTTAGTTGATTAAAACAAACAGACAAACAAACAAATGTATTGTTGTGTGATGGAGAAACAAAGTCTTCATTATCAGAGTCTAAGAGGTAACAAATACACCTGTACATGCATACGGAGAAACTGCTGCACTAATAACAGGCACTCACTCACTTTAACCCTCAGGCGACCCAACAGAATTAAAGCATAAATTAGGGAGGAAGAGGAAGAGCTGGTAGAGCGCTACAAACCTTCAGCGAGCTCCTCGTGTACATGTTTCTGCACAAACCTTCAGAACAGACTGTGTGAGATCCTGACGTCCTTTAATGGGGCTTGTGATCACAGCCAGAGAGCAGCAGAACTGACAGGTCTGTTACTGGTGCCCTGTTCTCCTCTCACATGAAAGCAGGTTCGCGCTGAGCACAGGCGGCAGACGCTGTGATGTTTCCAGGCTCGTTCACGTCAGATACCAGTCCTGTCGCAGGACCGATGCCCTCCTACGGGCCTGTCCGGCTCTCAGCTTGTCTCCTGGTAACTCCTGAGACCTCCTGGAGGAGCTGGATGAACCTGAATGGGCTGCAGGTACCGTCTCATGTCATCAACAGTGACAAGAGACTAGAGTCAGGAGGGAGGAGGAGAGAGCAGCAGTCTGCAGTCACCACTTGCTCTGCCCTTTTAGGCGGTTGTGTCATTGAGGCCTTTCCAGGGAACCTGGTGTCACTTTGATTTGGACTTTCAGAGCAGCAGAAATGGATTCACAGCGTTTATGATAATAACTAACTGGACATTCATAAAGTTGACCCGTCTTTGTGTTTCTAGTGTGATGATGGAGTTTTAATCTGTTCTACTTACGCTCACTGCTGCCATGAAACTAAAGGCTGGAGTGTGTGTGTGTGTGTGTGTGTGTGACAGGTTTATAACATAACTGTGCGTAGTGTTGATTCAAGGAGTTTGTAACTAGCTGATCACCTGCTTTACCTGCACACACCTGGTTAAAGCGCTGAGGTCAAAGGTGAAACAGGTGAACCCTCTGACTGATCTGACGCATGTGCAAAAATACACACTTCCTGTCATTGTTCTGGTTTAACAGTTTTCTCTAGCGTCTGTGTGAGGGCTGCGTGATTAACGTGTTTGTTTTAGACAATAACTTTAATCTTGATGACTTAACAAGATACAAATATTACTGAAACGGAACTTTTTAAGAAACCAAAGAACAAAAGTGTCAGTTTTAGTCATCTTGGGCGCGTTTGAGAGGATGTTTGATTTGTAACAAAAAAGAACAATGAAAGTGAGGATTAAATGATGATTATAAGTAGGGCTGCATGATTTTGCATAAAATGAGAATCACGATTTTTTTGCTTAGAATTGAGATCACGATTCTCTCACGATTTTCTTTTCCAGTATAAATATTTCTTGCACTTATTAACTGCACATCAACTTCGTAACAGTTGAGACTGAACATAAAAACAATAAATAAACATAAAAACAACAAATGTATCACGTTTTGTTGTTGCTGCAAAATGTTGTACTGCTTGAAATTGCGTCTCCACCGTTGCTCGACACTGCGTGTATAGAGCAGGTAGTGCAACAATAGAAAAATAGTTGCGGGACGGCACTGTGTAGCGTTTGTCTAGGTGTTGATCATTTTCCTAAATCCCTCGTTTTGCACAGTGTTGATGGAGCCATATCTTTGGTCAGGTGATAAGTAACAGCCTCCGTAATTTCTTTGCGCCTGCGGGAGTTCGACGTGTATAGGGAAGCGCTGTATAAGGTTCCCGTTATTGATGTTTGGCTGGTTGACCGGGACGGATTTTCTCCTGTCACTTTCTCGTCATCCCTGACGTGCTCTCCGTTGTTTTCCCTGCTAATTTTAGCAGCCAGCTTCTGTATCACGTGGTATAAGGCTCCGCCCTTGTCGTTTGTTGAGCAGGAAGAGTGAGCGCTTGTTTTCATGCAGATTACGTCCCGGATCAAAATGCGGTACAATCGTCGTCGTCTTTTTTTTTTTTTTTTTTTTTTTAAATCGTTGTCATTTGGAAATGAGATCGCACATAAGTATGAATTGAGATCGCGATTTTCTAACGATTAATCGTGCAGCCCTAATTATAAGCCAAAATTTAAATTGAAACTCGTAATTTAATGAAGACTTAAGGTTTTGACTGTTACGCTGTGTAACTAATGCAATGTCTTTGACAGCTTTTGGATTCAGCTTCAAAGACGATGCTCATGTGCGTACTTGACAAGAAAAATAGATTATTTTATTTCGTTTCTTTTATATTTTCAATAACTGGAGAAACAGTGAAAAAAATATATAACTAAGTAATAATTTAATAAGAAAGCAGGAAAACAAACTGTTCTGTTGCACAAGCAGTCAAACCAAAAGCAGGATTTTCTTTAAATTCCAGATTCGACTTTTTGCTTCTGTTTTTATTCAGTTGCTCTTTAACAAGAGATGTCTCTCCTGCTCTAAGAGTCCAGAAGTTTCGTTTTCAGGGCTTTAACTGTGAAAGGTAAGGAAAGGAAGAAGCGTTTTTTTTGCACATGCAGAACAAATCAGAGTTTTTGCTACGAATCGGCTCTGGTACGACTTCCACTACAAACAGCCTTATTGGACATGACGACAGTGTTGCTCTGCGATTGCTGCACATCTAAAGTGTTTGCTAACACGCTAACCTTTGCAACTGTGCGAGTTTGACAAATACGTGACTAATAACCTTTCATGCAGAGAAAAAATTATGTAAAACAAAAAAAGCTGAATGCACCTTTAATTGTGCTGCTTGCTTACTAACTCACTAACAGGCCAACAGTTTGTGTTTTAATGCTGTAAATATGAATAATCTGCAGATTTTTGCATCTCTAAACCATGTGACAGACTGTTTATTATTCGTAATAGTAATAATAATATGATAGATATGACTGTTAATTGTGTTAATTGTGATGGCTGTTTATAACTGATCTAACCTGTTTGTTCTCTGACATCACCCCGGCAGCGTGTGTTTCAGCACACGTGCCCTGTAGTGCTGTAGTTTGTCTCTCATGGTGTTAGGCTGTGCCTCCCCCTCCTCCCCCACGTACAAACCTCTGCTGGCTGCCTCGGTGGTGGAGGGATGTGGTGTCTGTGTTTCATCACTCACCTTCTAGCTCTCCCTTCTCTTTCTTCTCCTTCTTCTTCTTCCTGTTTCTGTTTCTGGGCTGTCTGGACCTCGCTACCCTCCTCTGGACTCTGTCTCTGTGTTTCTGGGACCAGGGACCATTCGCAAGGCTCAGAACCTTCTGAAACAGTACTCACAGCATGGGCTGGATGGGAAAAAGGGGGGTTCTAACCTCACTCCTTTGGAAGGTAAAGCACCTCGGTCTTCTCTATGCTGACAGTGTACTGTTGTTTCAGGCACACAGAACGTCCCCTCGGTCACAACAGCTAGTCGCTGCGCATGTTTAATGAGTCATAAATAATCTCTAATCAGTCTGGAATAAAGACAGCTGATACTACAGCTCATTAATTTCGACATGCAACCAAACATTAAGAAGAAGCGCATCCATCCTGATAAACTTCTTCACTGTTAAAGGTGAAACTTGGCTTCAAGGTTTCAAACTGTTGTTTGGAAACTGAATGCAGAGAATCACCGCTGTGATTTTAATCCTGAAACACGGATGTATTATTGTAGAAATGTCAACTGATGTTTAACTACAGACAGACTGTGTGCTCATGTAATACCACTCTGTACCACAAGGTGGTGCAAAGATTACCTTAAAGTATTTCCAAACTACCTGTTTTGGTTTTTGTTTTTTTGTGTGTTTTTATTTAAACTGCAAATGATTTCAGCGTTTGCACATTAAAAATATTTGATGACGAAATTTTTGTTTATTTCTGCACAAACAGTTTTATAATTAGAAAATACATTAATAATATCCTACGGAGCCCCGCAAGGGACATGGGAGAAGAAAAAAAAATTAAGACGGACTTTTGCGAGATCTCGCAAAACAAACTCGGGATCTCGCAAAAGTTTTAGCCGCAGTTTTAGCTCGAAGCTAACGGGAGGTCGAGACCTCCCGTTAGCTTCGAACTAACGGGAGGTCGAGACCTACTACAGCCGGGAGGAACACCGCTTTCCCGGCACATCGTGCCTCGACCTCCCGGTCGGCTTCGAGCCAGCGTCCGAAGAATGCGGCTAAAACGTATGCGAGATCTCGCAAAAGTTTTGCGAGATCCCGAGTTGGTTTTGCGAGATCCCGAGTTAGTTTTGCGAGATCTCGCAAAAGTCCGTCTTAATTTTTTTTTCTCCCATGTCCCCTGCGGGGCTCCATAATATCCAGATAATATCTGCTAGGCTGATAATAATTTGCCATAGATCGTATAATAAGATTATACATTAATCTTATTAAGTAATTAAAACGTGGGAGCGTCTCACCCGTGTGGGAGCGTCTCACCCGTGTGGAAGCGTGTCAGGATGGTTTTACTTTGAAAAACTGCGATCAGTCGAAAGCTGTTGTGATTTCTGTGCACGCTGATTTCCGTCTCGTAGTTTTAACACGCTGACTGATTCAGACATCAGTCGATGCAGAAAACAAACCCCTCTGGGTCTTTTGCCCCCTCCCCCCCAAACTTGTGGGCGTCCCCTGCTTCTTTCCCCCGCCCCCTCCCCGGCTGGTGCTTGCTGGTGGTCGGTACAGCTGCTCCAGGTACAGGTTTGTCTCCCCCCCCACACTCTCACCCTCTGGCCTAGTCACGACCCCCGGTGGTTTGACTTGGCCTGTCTCCTCGCTGTCCCGCCCCACCCACCAGGTTACGATCACGACCTGCGGGTCAAACACCTCTCTGACGCCCTGACCGAGAAGCACGGGGCCGCCACAGGTGAGTGAGGGCACCATGTGGGAAAAAGAAGGAACACAGATGATCTAAAGAGGCGGGCTTTCCTGTAGATAAAAGCACGCCGACTGCAGCTTTAGCACTTTGTATTTTCAGTAAATCCAGTTGCAGTCAGAACACATAGATTCACTTTCAGCTTCAGACTCCACGTCTGATGTTGGATGGTTTGATTTGCTGGCTGACTGAGCTCTTCCACCCAGGAAAGGACGACGTCCTGGATATCGAGATCGACTCTTACATCCACTGCATCAGTGCCTTTGTCAAGCTGGCTCAGAGCGAGTATCTGCTCCTGGCGGAGATCATCCCCGAACACCACCAGAAGAAGACCTTCGACTCCCTCATTCAGGTCCGGGAGACAAAACTGTGACATTTTTAGAGCATTTGAAGGTTTGATTAGGGTTTAATGTTGGATCTGAGCCTGACATTAGCTGACACAGGTTCAAAGATTTTTAATAAATTGGTTTAATAACAGCTTCAGGATCCTGGAAATCTCTTTTCTGTATTGTATATTGAATATTTGGTTTTTTGGTCAGTTATATACTTCTAATATATGATGACAGTTCATGCTCCTCCACAGGAGGCGCTGGACAACCTGATGCTGGAGGGAGAAAACATCGTGGCTGCAGCTCGCCGGGCCATAATGCGACACGACTACTCAGCTGTCCTCACCATCTTCCCCATCCTCAGACACCTGAAGATGAACAAGTCTGAGTTTGATACCACGCTGCAGGTCCGAGCCGCACCCAAAACGTCTGCGTATGACAGAAATGAATTACTGTAATGACGTGTCGTGCTGTCTGCAGGGCACGGCGGCGAGCACCAAGAACAAGCTGCCCACCCTCATCACCTCCATGGAGACGATCGGAGCCAAAGCTCTGGAGGAGTTTGCAGACAGCATCAAGGCACGGAGCTCTCATTTCTGTGTCACCGCTCACTGCTCAGTAACTCATAATTCATCACTTCTTTCTCCTGTGACTGCAGAACGATCCCGATAAGGAGTACAACATGCCCAAGGACGGAACGGTCCACGAACTGACCAGCAACGTAAGCTGACGCTCCGTCACCTCCCGGGTTAAATAACACCCCTCATTTATTTGCTCTTTCTACACTTCAGACTCAACACTTTCCCGCGAGGACTCTGCTGTCCGTCCGTCTCCGCGGGGACGGCTGATAGCTAAGAGCGGAGCGTCTCCATCTAATGATTAATCCGAGCCGAGCTCACCTCCTCTGTCTCTCCTCTGCAGGCCATCCTGTTCCTGCAGCAGCTGCTGGACTTCCACGAGACAGCCGGAGCCATGCTGGCCTCGCAAGGTGCAGTCACTGCAACGCAGGCGTTAGCCTCTCGTTAGCATAGCTGTCCTGCTGCCTCGCCAGGCTGTGATGGTGTCACACGCTTTTTTTTCTTTTATCTCTCATATAAAACCACAAATGTAATTACTTTAACTCTTTCACCCATAAAAACGAGATTTGATGCCCTTAATGATGAGCATCTTCAGTATTAATCTATTAAGACGTAGTTTGACAACCATTAAAATAGTTTCTGCATATTCAGGGACCACCATCAATAACCTTGGATGCAACCCAGTGATTTGATTCCTTAAGCGTCTGAAATGTGACAGACAAATTCAGAAAAGCTCTCCAAGGGGATAAGAGTTCGAGGAGTTATGGCTGACATGCTGATGCCGAAGCACATCATTTCACACCCTGACGTTTGGTTTCAGAAAACTAAACTTGTATTGATGAATATACTCAGCTCAATGCTTCAGAAGCAGGGCTTTTCACACCAGTGGGTGACATCACAGTGGCTGCAGCCGTCTTTTATTTACAGCTTTTTTCCAACAGTCTGGTTGTCCAGAGTCTCCAGACTGCAAAGTGTTTGTTGCTTATGAATCCAGATCCGTAGGTTCGTTTTAAACCGACGCTCATTTATGAGGCGACCAGACTTCAAACTCAATTTCCCACTGCTCCTTTATCTGAGGCTGTTTTCACCTTCAGCCCTCTTCCTTTTTCCTTCCCCTTCTAATTGCATCTCTCTCCTTTCACACGGAGCCTCTGCACATCCAGCATGTGTTCAGGCTTTTATAGGCGAGTGTTTGTGGCTCCCTCCCGTGCTTTGATTATCGCAGCTTCGCTTCGCCTCCTTTTCGAGCCCTCGACCCCTCGCTGCCTGGCTGATGACTGTTTGCTTACTCTGCACTAACTATTCTCTTCTAACCTTTTTGCACTTGTGCCTCTTTCTCTTTTCCTCTGCCTTGCCTCGGCCCTTTTAGTACTGGGGGACACTTACAATATACCTTTAGACCCCCGAGGTAAGCATCAAAGAGAGACTGTGTAGGCCCCTCATGAGGTCAGCGTTGAATGTTTCCAGTTTGTTTTGGGGGGGGTTTAAGATAAGAAATTAGCGGTCACATGCATGCACTCTTTCAAAAGTGCATCTGTAGCTTCTGCTGCTAAAATCTTCTGTATTTCTTACAGAGACGAGTTCGGCCACCAGCTACACCTCCGACTTCAACAAAAGGCTCCTCAGCAGTTACATATGTAAGCAGAGATGCTGTGCACCGCCTCTGTGTTACAAGTCCTCGTTTTAGTCTGTAAGTCATTATTTTGTGTTCTTTTGTTCTCGCAGGTAAGGTTTTGGGGAACTTGCAGCTGAACCTGCTCAGTAAATCCAAAGTGTACGAGGATTCGGCTCTGAGTGCCATCTTCTTGCACAACAACTACAACTACATCCTCAAGTCGCTGGAAAAGTAAGCATGTGTCAAAATAATCGCCCAGTCTTGTGCAGAGAGCAAACAGCAGCTTCAGTCTCAAAGTGGCCTGACTTTGGTTGCAGGATCACTAAAGCTAGTAATAACGTCTGAGTCTGGTTTTACGTGCATCATATGATGCTCGTGACCAGGAGAGCATGCGAGCGTTGGTCAGCTGCCCGGATTTGGGGTGGCCGTGGCTCTAGTGGAGGAGCGGGTCATCAACCAATTCAATTCAATTCAATTTTATTTATATAGCGCCAAATCACAACAAAAGTCGCCTCAAGGCGCTTCATACATACAGAGAAAAACCCAACAATCATATGACCCCCTATGAACAAGCACTTTAGCAACAGTGGGAAGGAAAAACTCCCTTTTAACAGGAAGAAACCTCCGGCAGAACCAGGCTCAGGGAGGGGCGGGGCCATCTGCTGCGACCGGTTGGGGTGAGAGAAGGAAGACAGGATAAAGACATGCTGTGGAAGAGAGACAGAGGTTAATAACGGATATGATTCAATACAGAGAGGTCTGTTAATACATAGTGAGTGAGAAAGGTGACTGGAAAGGAAAAACTCAATGCATCATGGGAATCCCCCGGCAGCCTACATCTATTGCAGCATAACTAAGGGAGGATTCAGGGTCACCTGGTCCAGCCCTAACTATATGCTTTAGTAAAAAGGAAAGTTTGAAGCCTAATCTTAAAAGTAGAGATAGTGTCTGTCTCCTGAATCCAAACTGGAAGCTGGTTCCACAGAAGAGGGGCCTGAAAACTGAAGGCTCTCCCTCCCATTCTACTTTTAAATACTCTAGGAACAACAAGTAGGCCTGCAGAGCGAGAGCGAAGTGCTCTAATAGGGTGATATGGTACTACAAGGTCATTAAGATAAGATGGGGCCTGATTATTTAAGACCTTGTATGTGAGGAGCAGGATTTTGAATTCTGGATTTAACAGGAAGCCAAAACAGGAGAAATCTGCTCTCTCTTTCTAGTCCCTGTCAGGACTCTTGCTGCAGCATTTTGGATTAACTGAAGGCTTTTCAGTGAGTTTTTTGGACATCCTGATAATAATGAATTGCAGTCGTCCAGCCTGGAAGTAATAAATGCATGAACTAGTTTTTCAGCGTCACTCTGAGACAGGATATTTCTAATTTTAGAGATGTTGCGCAAATGGAAGAACGCAGTCTTACATATTTGTTTAATATGTGCGTTGAAGGACATATCCTGGTCAAACATGACTCCAAGGTTCCAGTCAGAAGCTGGGTGGACCGATCCCTGTCTTCTCTTGTACAGAAGCTGATGCATCCTGAATCCAAAGTACTTTAACAGTTCCTGTCCATTTACCATTTACACCTGCAGGCTGTGCCAAAGTCCGTCTGTCAGTCATCTTAGTAGCTCCTGCTGAGAAAGCTACACGTCAGCCACGTCATCACCTCCTGAAAATATTCAACAGAAACTAAAGTCTTGAGCAACTCTCATTTAAATAAATAAATCAAATGATATAAAATATGTTGTTCCCAAAGAGAAGGACTTCAGTTTTTCTGCTTTTTCACTCGCTTTCAGTCCCGTTTCTGAACCTTTTTCAGAGGACACTCCGTCACACTGACCTGTGAATCATTCAAGCATAAAAACGACTGCAGACTATGGAGGAAACAAGCTGCTAGTAAATTAGTTAAGATTAATAATGTTCTCCAGTTAGAAAAGATCAGGGTTTGAGGTCAAATTGAATTGTTCCTACTTTTCTTAAAGCTCAGTTTTTTGGTTGCCAAGGCGCCGACTGTCACGAATGGAGGAAAAAAGAAACGGTTTGTGGCCATGGACCTGTGCGTGGGTGTGCAGTGGAGTAACACACACTTTCTTCTTTGCTTTTATTTTTTGGGGTGTAATGTCCTAATAAATGAAGCGATCACTGACAGCAAGTTAATCTGGGATAACTGCTTTCCTGCGTCCTCAGGTCTGAGCTCATCCAGCTGGTGACGGTGACTCAGAAGCGAGCAGAGACGTCCTACAAAGAGCTCATGACTCAGCAGATCGAAACATACCAGCGCAGGTGAGCGAATAAAAGCTTCGCGCGTCAAACTCGAACGCGATTTGCGTCTTTGTCTTCACGCCCGTGCTTTTTTTTGTTTCCGCCTCAGCTGGCTGAAAGTCACCGAGCACCTGACGGAAAGGAACATGCCCGTCATACAGCCCGGCACCAAGGTCAGCATTTGTCCTGTGACACGTAGCAGAGATGTTAGTAACGAACGCAGCGCTCAGTGCGGTCGATCAAATATATCCAGCATCTAATGGTTGTTATGGAAACCTGTTCTGCTCATCCTTATTTTTATTCTTGGACTTTATGAGAGTAGCTTTGCATGATTCACCGGTCAATATAAGCCTTATTTATCTCATAGTTATACTAAGCCTCGGTGCTGCCTCTCGTCTGTTTTGTGTAACTGGAGCTTCTGGCTTATACACACGTGTGTTTTGTCTTCCTCCAGCTGAAAGATAAAGAGCGACAAGTGGTTAAAGACAAATTCAAGGTGAGGCTGTAATCAAAGGAAGTGAAACGCGGCTGTTACTGAGTAAGAAACTGACGTCCGTCTCTCTTCGTCAGGGCTTCAATGACGGTTTGGAGGAGCTGTGTAAGATCCAGAAGGGTTGGGCCATCCCGGACAAAGAGCAGAGAGACCTGATCCGGCACAATCAGAAGAAGGTGGTGTCTGATGCCTACAGAGCCTTCCTGCAGAGGTCAGAGACGCTCTCACACAAACAAGTCCGGAGTCGACGATTTGACCGAAAACATCGTTTCGTCAAATATTCTGGAGGCAGATGTTGATAAGAACATTACTCAGATTTCTGTTTTTAGCTAAATTAAAGTTCCCACCTGACCGCCTCAGAATCAGCTTCGTTTTATTTTGTGTCAGGACTTTAGTATATTTAATGAAGTCATGTAAAATTTGTCCTTCACTTTTTTACTCTGAATATTTGATCTGTTTTTAGTGATTCACTGTAAAAACCTTCACAATCCGTTTTGTTTAAACTTGTTTCGGCCCGTGGCGTGGACGGGTGGTCAACAAGAACATGGAGGCTCTTTTTTTTTTTAATACTAATCTCACCTTTAAGCTGTGATTGAATTTATATATTTAAAAGGGACAGTGCAGTTAAACATAGTTCAGGTGCAAGACATGAGACTGATGTACCGCACAGGTTTATAGCTACTGCTAATTGTCAACAATTGTCCCTTGTTGGGCTTACAATCTAAACAAATACATATTACAATAAAACAACATTTTCATAAAACCAAATTACATCATAAATACAATTACAATTGATAGACAATCATTTAAAATAAAATTAAAATCATCAGATAAAATGACAACTATGGTTTCCCTTTAACCTTCAATGTAAAAGATCTAATGTCTGTGATCAGTTTGATATCGGTTGGAAGTTCCACAGACGTCAGGCCTTTATAGAAAAAGCTGACTGACCAAATGTAGACCTGTGATATAATATCTTGCAGTTGCCGTTCACCTTACTCCTAGTAACACGATTACTTGTCTCTGAATGTATCTATTGAGACACTCTGGGGCCATCCTATTTATACATTTAAAAACTAATTTAAGATAACACCAATGATTAAAACTCTTAAAACTAACTAAGTTATACTTCTATAAAATGTGACAATGATGCCACCGAACTGATTTTTTTATCCATTATTTTTAAGGTTTGATTATATAAGGACACCACAGGCTGAAGTGTAGATGGTGCTGCTTGGGTCCAAACTGTCATACAATATGAAAAATGCGAAAATATAATAGAATGCATAAATAACTGAGCTGCTGAAGTGGGTATAAAGTGCCGAATTAACTTAAAACAATTCAGATTAGCCTCGACAGTCTTAGAATTTGTCAAATTTAAGATGTGAATCTAAGATTATTCCTAAAAACTTAAAATCTTTGACCTCCTTTATTTCTTCGTTCCCTAGGTTGATTTTAAAATCATCAGATGAATTTTGTTTCCTAATTGAAAAACCATTTTTGGACACCATTTAGATGTACCGTTAAGGTGTCTGCTGCTATTCCTTCTGAAATGGAGAAAATAATCACAGAGCATCTTGGGATCAGTGAATGCTCTCTTAGCCTGTTCCTCTTTCTTACATAGCTTAAGATGGCGTGACCCCTTTTAGTCACATTACTAAACTTTAGAAATTTAGTGCCCTCATCTGCTGCTCGTGCTCAGATGTTCTGTTGATCCCGACACCCTCTGTGATTTTCCTCGAGCATGCTGAAAAATCTCTTTTTGCAAACCTCCTGCATGATCGGGGGTGAAGCTGCCAAAACTGGTGCATCAAAGGATCCTGAAAGTTCCCTGAAGGTTCGAGATGTCACCTCGCATGTTAGCAGCATGCATGCATGTGACACCTCATAAAACCACCTTCTCTTTTAATTTATAACCACAAAAATTTCATTGTTTCCTGGCAACCATCTAGCAACAAACAGCTAAACAACACTGTAGCCAAATTTCCACCTGTTTACTGTCAGAAACAATCAGCTGATTCTGAGAGGTCTGCTGTTAGCCACCGATTTATTTTAACGGAGTGACTTAAATGTAGCGCTTGTCTTGAATTAGGAAAATGTGACCTATTAATAATTAATCCATAAGGCTGAAATGATCTGCTCGGATTTTTTTCACACTCGTATTTCATTGTTCGTGTTTCTTCCAGATGTGCCAACATTTCCTTCACCAAGAACCCCGAGAAGTATCACAAGTATCGACCGGAGGAGGTGGAGGAGATGATCGAAAAGCTGTTTGACACATCCGCCTGAGGAGTCTCCTCTTCCCCACGCGCCTCCCCACCCCAAGGAAGCACGGGCTGCTACGCCTGAACCCCCCCTCCCCCCCGCGCTGCTCTCAGCCTTGTAGTGTCTAAACAATGTTTTGTACAAAGACGTGAACTTACGTATTTATGTAATTTAGCCACTTCAGCTCAACATTTCAGACAAATAAAAAGGGAACTCCGAGCGAACCTGCGTGCTGGTTTGTTGTGATGATGTCTGCTGACAGATACAGACATTCACACTTATAGAAACCTCACCCACCTTCTGTTTGTGACAGGCAGCCAATCAGAAGAAAGCTGGGTTAATGGCTGAGGAGGTGAAACAGCTGATTTCAGACTAAAGACTAAAGAGCTTCTTGGAACATGTTAGCATCTTTTAGCTCCTTGTTTTCGGTTCTTCCTCCAGCGGGCAGCTAACAGCTGTGCTCTCACGTGCTGAGCGTAGACGAACATTTATCAGCCTGACGGCACCTTCAGAACGAGCATCAGCCAAACTTAGAGCAGCTCAGATTCTTTTCTTATCCTTGTTAAAACTAACAATCAAGCTGTGTGTGTCTGTGTGTGTGTTACCATCATTCCTCTTCAGGGTAAAGAGGACATTTCTCATCACCACAGCAACCAGACCTCAGCATCTTCAGGTCTGGTTTCCTTGGTGATAAAAAGTTTATCCTTGACCTTGACTTGTGCTGTTTTCCTGTCCCATGTCACAAATCGAATCAAGTCTATTTTTATAGCACGTTTTAAAACGAGCGCAGCTGATGTCATTTTGACTCGAGTCCAGCTTCAGATCAGCAAACGCATCGGCCCACACGCTCTTAAATTCTTTACTTTCTCAGTTAGAAAGAAATGAACGGGCTCGAGGACGACCACGAGGTGGTTTTTATATTTAAGTGCCGGCTGTGAAGACGAGGGGAAGCTTCTTCCTTTCTCAAAATGATTTCACGGAGCTTTATTGAACAACAGTAGCAGAATGGACAGAAATAAATGCTTTAAACCAACAAAGTAATTTACAGGTGTCTCTTTTCACAGAGACCAAAAACAACATGTTCAGATGCAGCTCAGTGGTGTTATTTTAACAGCTCTGACCATGATCTCTACGTGACAGCAACACTCGTGCATATAAAACACCGGGAACGCCTCACTGTTGGTACACTGCCAGCTACATACAATCAACAAACAGAAGCTGACCAGTAAAAGTATACGTACTGACAGCCTACATATATATATTAAAACAAGAAGCTCTTACACCAGACCTTTAACCATCAGACAAATATTTTTTGCCATTTTAATGAGCGATCTGTTCATAATGACCTGATGAGCAGCCTGAGATTAAAGAAAAGTGTGATTTCAACAAGATGTCTGACTCAGTGAGTCAGCTCTAGGGCTGCCACAAATGATTATTTTGATAGTCGACTAATCAGATCATCATCCATTGGACGTAAAACATACAGCTTATTGCACCAGCAGCATCTGCTCTTATATAACTATCATTAGCTTACAGCTTTAACCCTCTGGATTCCATCAAAATCACTACCCTCTCAGCTTGTTTGTGGCCAAAAATGGCCACCCCTTGTTTACGTTTACAAAATGCTATAAAATTCATATATATTAAGAAAAATTCCCACTTTTTTTTACATGATTTTTTAGATTAGTACCAGTGCTGTTCATGAAAATCAAAATTTCATTCAAATTCATAATTTTAACCCTTTAAATACCAGTTAGATCACATAATCCTAGGAACTCATAAATGGAAAAAATCACAAAACCCCAATTTTTTTCCAAATAAAACATGCCATCTGATTTACTTTCTAACCATGATGGAGGTTAGATGTATAACAATAATTAAAAGTATCAATGACTTTTATACATCTTTGTTTTTTTGTGCAGTGACAGAAAAACATAAAAACTTCCTCTCAGCTTGTTTGTGGCCAAAAATGGCCACCCCTTGTTTACGTTTACAAAATGCTATAAAATTCATATATATTAAGAAAAATTCCCACTTTTTTTTACATGATTTTTTAGATTAGTACCAGTGCTGTTCATGAAAATCAAAATTTCATTCAAATTCATAATTTTAACCCTTTAAATACCAGTTAGATCACATAATCCTAGGAACTCATAAATGGAAAAAATCACAAAACCCCAATTTTTTTCCAAATAAAACATGCCATCTGATTTACTTTCTAACCATGATGGAGGTTAGATGTATAACAATAATTAAAAGTATCAATGACTTTTATACATCTTTGTTTTTTTGTGCAGTGACAGAAAAACATAAAAACTTCCTCTCAGCTTGTTTGTGGCCAAAAATGGCCACCCCTTGTTTACGTTTACAAAATGCTATAAAATTCATATATATTAAGAAAAATTCCCACTTTTTTTGACATGATTTTTTAGATTAGTACCAGTGCTGTTCATGAAAATCAAAATTTCATTCAAATTCATAATTTTAACCCTTTAAATACCAGTTAGATCACATAATCCTAGGAACTCATAAATGGAAAAAAATCACAAAACCCCAATTTTTTTCCAAATAAAACATGCCATCTGATTTACTTTCTAACCATGATGGAGGTTAGATGTATAACAATAATTAAAAGTATCAATGACTTTTATACATCTTTGTTTTTTTGTGCAGTGACAGAAAAACATAAAAACTTCCAAAAATGGCCACCCCCTGTTTACATTTACAAAATGCTATAAAATTCATATATATTAAGAAAAATTTCCACTTTTTTTGACATGATTTTTTTAGATTAGTATCAGCGCTGTTCATCAAGACCAAAATTTAATTCAAATCCAGACTTTTAACCCTTTAAATCACAGTTAAATTACATAATTTTAATGATTTACAAAGGGATAAAAGCATAAAATCCCCATTTTTTTTCTAAATAATACATGCAAACTGATTTATTTTCTAACCATGATGGAGGTTAGATGCATAGCAATAATTAAAAGTATCAATGAGTTTTATGTATCTTTGGTTTTTTGTGCAGTGACAGAAAAACAAAAAAAATCCCTCTCATTTTGTTCGTGGCCAAAAATGACCACCCATGTTTACGTTTTCAAAATACTATAAAATTCATATATATTAAAACATTTTTCTACTTTCATTGACTTGATTTTTTAGATTAGTATCAGTGCTGTTCATCAAGACAAAAAATTTAATTCAAATCCAGACTTTTAACCCTTTAAATACCAGTTAAATTACATAATTTTAATGATTTACAAAGGGATAAAGGGATAAAGGGATAAAAGCATAAAATCCCCATTTTTTTTCTAAATAATACATGCAAACTGATTTATTTTCTAACCATGATGGAGGTTAGATGCATAGCAATAATTAAAAGTATCAATGAGTTTTATGTATCTTTGGTTTTTTGTGCTGTGACAGAAAAACAAAAAAACCCTCTCATTTTGTTCGTGGCCAAAAATGGCCACCCATGTTTACGTTTTCAAAATACTATAAAATTCATATATATTAAAACATTTTTCTACTTTCATTGACTTGATGTTTTAGATTAGTATCAGCGCTGTTCATCAAGACCAAAATTTAATTCAAATCCAGACTTTTAACCCTTTAAATACCAGTTAAATTACATAATTTTAATGATTTACAAAGGGATAAAGGGATAAAAGCATAAAATCCCCATTTTTTTTCTAAATAATACATGCAAACTGATTTATTTTCTAACCATGATGGAGGTTAGATGCATAGCAATAATTAAAAGTATCAATGAGTTTTATGTATCTTTGGTTTTTTGTGCAGTGACAGAAAAACAAAAAAAATCCCTGTCATTTTGTTCGTGGCCAAAAATGACCACCCATGTTTACGTTTTCAAAATACTATAAAATTCATATATATTAAAACATTTTTCTACTTTCATTGACTTGATTTTTTAAATTAGCACCAGTCCTAGTCATGAAAACCAAAATATAATTAAAATTTAGATATTATACGCTTTGAACTGGGTGTGGTTCCCAATCAGCCAGAGTTCACACCCAGTTTCACACCTTGGCTCAGGCGATTAGAGGATCATCAGGGGGTCCCTTTGTCCCTCTTGGGGGGGGGGGACACTCCCACCTTCTTGCCATATTGCCAGAATAAATGGTCTGGAAGCTGTTAGGTTTACTTACAGCAGTAGCAACGTCTGCACCTGCATAAACTCCAGGACACGTTTACAAACAGTGTTTGTTGTTGTTTGCGCTGCAGCTGCAGGTTTGAACTGTGCAAAATGTCCTGTGATTGGGGTTTTTTTTGTTTTTGTTTTTGTTTCTAGAGTTAATATTTTGGGTATGGTCTCTTTTTATGAAAAATACAAGAGTAAAAGTGCTTTTCACATGTGCTTCAAAGCTAAGTTTGACTGGGAACCTCAAAGCTCAATATCCTGCATCCACAGGAATTCACTGCAGCCTATGTAATGTTTGATGCGTCATTATTTATTCCAGTCTATCTTGCAAATACATGTTTGTGCTGCAATGTCATGCACAAACACAAACTATCAGATCCTTAAGATCAAACCTATGTCAAAATTGTTTCATTATATTGGTCCATTGGAATGTGGTAACCCATCAAACGCCCCTAGTGGAAACCAAGAATATTACATGAAATTGCTTGCTTGGCACAAAATGGGCCAAGGATGTCATTTGGTGAAAAACATTAAAAACTACAATTTTCATGTGTTGAGTTTAGAATGAAAGCAATTTTACCTAAATCGAATGATATAGTACTGCCAGTAACAAGGAATCAAAAAAGGTGGTTATAATGGGTTTCAATTGGCCAAAAATGGCCACAATCAGTAAAATGGGAACAATTTGGTGTATAGTGAATATTATTGACATTATTAAGGAGCTGATGTTGAAAAATAAAAAATTTTAATAAAATACACACCTTTGGAAAGTTTCATTCCATTTGCATTAACAGAACAAAAATGGTTGAAAACCGAAAAGTGAAGTGGCCAAAAATGGCCAGATAGAAACCAGAGGGTTAAGTGTTTAAGGTATGTGCTAACTAAAAATAAAGACAAGATGATAGTTTATTAAATTTTAATGAAATCTGCAGATTGTTTCGGTGAAGTTTAATAAACTCCTTGCTATCTAAAATATAACAGGACACCGGAGTAAATTCTCCAGCATCTCACACTTCTGATAATCAGCTGTCTGCTTGACGTTTATTCAGCTGTGTAAAAACTATAACTTTAATCTCAGCCAAACCGATTTACTCAAGAACAAATAAAATACTAAAAAAGCCAAACAATAACATTTGTAAGTTATCTAAGTGACTTATATATGTTTAACCTGAGTAGCGAAAGACAGCGGGGTTTGAAAACGATTTGCCGGAGTCCGGTGTTCTCACGGCTCTAGTGAGCCTAGCCCCCGGCTAGCTATCGAGCTAGTGGCTAACAGACGTCTCCGTAAACGTCAGAGCGCTTTTGAAAATATGTGGTGTCTTGATAAACTGAGCAGATATTTGAGGTTTACACAGCTACATTCTCACCTGAAAATATGTTAAACGTTTATTTTGTGACCCAGAAAGAATAATAAGAGTAATATTAAAACTAACTAGCTGCCGCCATTGTTGGAAACTGAGCTGGGCTGCGCTATGAATTCTGGGACACAGCTTCTTCTTCTTCGGGGTTTAACGGCAGCTGGCATCCTTGTACATGCAGTGCTGCCATCTTCTGTTTCAGTCCGTTATTACACTCTTAAATCCTACTACTTATTCCTGCGTCTTTTGTGATCTTACAAAGCTTCAAACGACGCGTCGACTATTTTATCAGTCGTCGATGATTTTGATAGTCGACGTAATCGTGACTAGTAGACTAATCGTGGCAGCCCTAGTCAGCTCTGACATGAAAATGACAATTTATTGTATTTCACATCTTTATGATTCACAGCTTGTCTGTATCTAAAAATGTTATTTATTTATTGTTTATTACCACAAAAAAGCATTTAATAAGCAGCGCTTCATCTTTGTCTTGGTTTATATGCATCCCTCTGTTTTTAGTTGTAATTGTCTGACACACTTTTAAAAAGTGCTTTTTAAAGCTAAGTCACTAAATAAGAAATGCTAACGTGGCCTCGCGCTTTAAAATGTTCTTTGTGTGTCTTTAGCACAACTCTGGGCCTTGTTGCGTGACCTCCTGCGCAGCGTCCTCATGCTGAGTACATGTGCACACAAAACACCCGAGTTACATATTAATAAAAGCATCAGGTCGTTTAGACACAGAGCTGAAATGAACCCCTTCTGTTACGGTCCTGAGAGAGAAACACTCGACGTGTGAGAAGTAGATTCATGATATTTTGCATTTTATGACATACAGTAAGAATCAACATATGTATGTAGCTGAATAGCAGCTACAGAAACACGCAGAGCAGGACCGAGTGCATTAAACACACTTTTTGTTGTTTTAATGCGGCGACTGAAACTCTGTTACAACTAAAACCAAAATAAACGCACTGAAAACTGTTTGAAAATCTGCTGATTTGTGATGATTTTAACGTTCACAGATCTCCTGCCTGCACCAACGTGCATTACGAGGCACAGCTGGCGTGTAATAATGTAGCAGCTACACTGAAGCACAACATAAAACAGAAGTTCACGGAGCTAATAAAATATTTAGTGTCATAAATATGACACTAAATATTTTAGTCAGACGTTATTGTTTAATTTCACCAAGTTTAAATATGTAAATGTCAGTGTCTCGATCAAATTTTGGGCGGATGGCGTGGAAGCTGAGCCTTTTCCAGCTGTTTTTACACCTTTATTTTCCAACTACTAATAAATGTTTGAATATGAAAACCAAAATGTTGAATTCAGCTACGCATCCCAAATCATCAGCATGTGCGTAACGGCCCCATTTCAACTGCAAATGTTCCATTAAAGTTTTTTCTAAAATAAAGCATTAAAAAATGAATTTAATGGAATATATTCAAATAAAATCTACTTGACTGCTACACATTCAGTTAATACTGAGCACATTTTCCTTAATGATGAATTATTTAAATGGTTTTATATTTTTCAGTTGCATTTTACTCAAACATACTGCGGTGTGCTTTTGCACTCTCTCAGTGTAAAGCTCAGACTGCACACTTGTGCCACTTTATGTTGTTTATTTATTGTAAACTGTACTATGTTTATTTTTCATGCTGCTGCTGTAACGCTGTAATTTCCCTCGTGCGATCAATCAATGATTTATCTATTTAATTACAGCTTTTTAAGAGATTAGCAGTAATCCTGAGGTGAACTAAGGTGTTCGCCAGAGAACGAGTCAGAAAATGCTTGTCTTAGTTTGTGTTTTTGTGCCGTGCTTTGTTCTGCAGGAGCTAATGGGGGGATAATTAGCTCCCTGAGCCCAGCGAAGCAAAGCTCCCTCCTTTCTCCAAGGCTCTCTGTCCCGATTTTCCTTACTTTCTACACACTTTGTGTGTGCTTTACACTCCTGATGAACACATTCTTTTGATTTAGTCCTGTTTGGGTAATAAATGATCATTTTCTAAGTCCCTGCCTTGTCTGGTCTTTCCTTTTTGAGCCGGCCTGTGTCAGTAGACAACCTTACATACACAGATTTCTACACTACTGCATATAAACAGCATGAAATAAAAGCTAAAGACAGTAACTGTTTTGTTCCAGAGCGACAGAAACTACAGGTCACATCTAAGGTTTCACCTGCCGGCCGGCTGGGATAGAGGGAAGGTCCGATTCATCCAATGGGGACCATGAATATTCTCTATGTACAACAACTCATTCAAGTACACTGATCATTTCTGGGACAATGCATGGACAGAAAAAAGTCCCAGTGGGGAACACCAGTGTCAGTCAGGTTTGACATCACATCGAACAGACTACATCAATTCACTCACAGGAACACCCGTCATCAAATCCAGGATCCAATCAGGCGATCACACCAAGCGCTGGCCTTAGAAAGCATCACTGAGGATGCCCAGACATCTATTTGATCAATTTAATCCAAAGCTAGTATCTGTTATGTATTTTTAAATTAGCTGAGACGTCTCAACCTTAAGATAGTTTCGTGAAGATCGTCTTCTCTCGTGCTGATTTTGACTTTAATTAACTGATCCGACATTTTAATTTACATGTAAGTAAAGATTGTGAAACAGTCTTGTGTAACAGACTCCTCGACTGAATTTGTAGACAATGTTGCCATCTGCCAGCCTTTGATGGCTAAAAATGTCCTGGAGTTCGGGAGACCGTTGTGAAGACCTCGTTGATCTTCTGTGATCAGCGTTGTTAGTTTAGAACTCATGTGGTAGATGGCTGATCTCTTCCTCTGAGGCTGTTACCTTTAATTGGACACATCGATGCTGCTGACCATGTTCGCTGCCTGAACATGCACCTTGTTCACCTCCCTCCTCTTCAGCGAGCAGCTGAACACCTTCCTGAAGCCTTTGCGGAAATGCTTCGACACGAGGGCGTAGACGATGGGGTTGAGACAGGAGTTGGCGTAGGCCACAAAGTGCGAGAGGATGCGGAGGACATAGGTGGTGTAGTTGAGCGGGAATCGGCCCAACCACATGCAGAGGATTACCAGGTGATGGGGAAGCCAGCAAAGGCAGAAGAGAGCAGCGACTATGATGATCATCTTGGAGACTTTCCACTTGGCCCGCCTCGACTCGGACATGTCCTTCAAGGGGCCCACGCTGGTCCACAGGTATCGGATGGTGCGGGCGTAGGTGAGGCCGAGCACCAGCACGGGAACGAGGTAGCCGAAGACAAACGTGCACATATCCATTATGATGCGAGGTTTGGACTCCCATGTAGGAATGCACACGACAGTGCCAGCCAGGTCCATCTGTGAGAAGTAGCTGAGATACGGTCCAGAGAAAACCAAGGCCAGGGCCCAGAGGAGGCCGATGGAGGCGAGTGCGTTCTTTGGCGTCCTCATCTCCCGGGAGCGGAGCGGGTAGCAAATGGCTAAATACCTGTAGGAGCAGAGGAAGAACGTGATCTACAAATACAGTATTCATCATTGAAGGTGTTGGAAAAAGATGAAATCTCAAAAAATAAAGATGGAGCAGAAACAGTAAAGCAAACCAACATAAATAAATATATGATCAGCCTTGACTGTATTATATAATGATTAGGGATGCACCGATACTGATACTGGTATCGGGTATCGGGGCCGATACTGTAAAATGTGTGTGTACTCATACTCGTGAAAGTTAACCGATACCATGAACCGATACTAACTTATTTCATTAATCAGAGGGTGGCTTGTCATTTCTGTTGTAGTTTGTTAGATTGGCCACTAGGGGGACATCCCGCGCTAAACAGGCACAGGGTTAGGCGAGTGAGACTGGCGGCTCCAGATAAAAAAGAGAAACTGGAGGCTGCTGTAGCTAGGCTAAACAAAATGTCAGCAGTGTGGACCGCAATAACTGCAATAATTTAAAAGTTTATTTTATTCTCAAACCTAATTTGTATTTATTTTATTCCAAACAGAAGTGTTTATTTATTATTCTGAAAACTCGAGACAGTGCCAATAGTTCAGTGATATTTTGTAAAATTACAATGTGGAGACTCTGCAATAATTTAACAGAAGTGCTTATTTTTCACTTGAAATTTTTTTGTGGTCATTTTTATTAAGATTTTATTTTTTATCGGCAGGGAATATAATAAAACCTGTATATAATGATAATCGTAGAGCCATATCTGATAACGGCATTAAAAATCGATTATTAACATCATAAAAACAGCCAAAGCCTTTATACAATTTTAACTGTTTTTTAAAAATATATTTTGCTTCCAAGGATCCAGACTTGTCTTTTTTAAAGTGGTCTTAAACAACAGTTCTCGAGGCTGTTCAAAGGTCTTTAAAGTTTGAATTGAATTGTATTTTTAGGGTTTTGATACTCGCAGAAACAAGCCACCCTCAAGTGGCCGTAATAGGAACTGCAGCTTTTTGATGCTTCAGCTTGCTGTGTGACCAAAGCTGGCTCTATGCTGGGTTTCGGTTCTGGCACCAGATGTGAGTCTAAACTACGCCAGATGTTAACCACATGTTGCCTCAAACATTAACCAGGTTGGCCTACAGTTCAAACACTTAGCAAAGCTACATAATCACCACTCACTAAGAAACATCTTTATTAAAAGAGAAACTCTAAATATGACCACTGAGCGCACTGATTTTTGGAACTTGACCTCTGATCTTGCCACATAATTAAAGCTAGAAGATGTAATTTATGTCATATCTGCCACACCTGGAACACTGTGCCGCTAAAAACAATGACACAAAGACGTTTTAATCCATCAGTTACCTTCATACAAAGTGCAGAACACAGAAATGAACCAAATCCTGCTGCTTGTATGTTTGTGCTACCTGAAATTTATGAAGACAAATGTCATCATTATGAGCTCTCCCCTGGTTCCCTGCACACTCTAACTCAATTTCTTGGCTCAGAGTTTTTATTTCCCTTCATTTGTAATCCTCAGATGTTGTGCAGACTCAAATTAATATGATAAGACGAGTGTAAGTAAACTTTTCGTGCTTTGTAGGCGGATGTATAGAGCGCCGTGCAGAGGTTATGGATGTTTCTGTCCAAAGGAGACAAAAAATGTTTTTTTCTTTTGATTTTAGTGCCTATAAACGTGCACAGTGCTGTTTGCAGGAATTGAATTTTTGAAATGAGAGATATTTCAAAATGATGAAGAAAAAGTGCCGCTAATTTGAAGAAAAGAAGCATTAGAATAAAAGTAGAAAACGTAAAGCAACTCTACTGTGAGCTGAGCTGGTAGTTCAGAGTCTGAGATTACAGATTCACGTGCTTCTGTAGCTCTGACTGTATCAGATCAGTGCTTCGTCTGTTTGTGTCTGAGTCTGGCCCAGGGTCGGCCTCACCTCTGTCCACTGGTACCCAGAGCTGTCTGCTCATTCAGTTGGAGACTTTAAACAAACAAATGTTCTCATTAACATTCTCTTCTGTGCCATCCGTCTCGCTGTATCTCGGAGAAATCATTAAAAACAGGATGACTCCAATCACACTGCATCTGTCCCTGAGACCCAGACCTGGGCTGGCCTGTGGGTTTGACGGGGTTCACCTGTTGCCTCTGACTTGTCTTTTTCTGTTTTATGATTTTTAAGATAGTTTTTTTTGACATAAACACATCTTTGCCTTGTTAAAAAATCAAAATGATTTGTTATGAAAGTTGTTTAGCAGAGTTCTTTTCCTCTGTGTAGTATATTAAATTCATAAAACTTAAGTACTCTACACTAGAAACATGGCAGGCTCCTTTTTGGGACACAGAGTTTTGTATTTTTCTATTTTTATTTATTATTATTAGTTCATTTTGACTTTTTTTTTCATTTAGTTTCCAGAGCAGATTTGTTTGTTTTAGTTTAATTTCTATTGGTTGAAAATGCTTAATTTTAGTTGAGTTCTTATGAGTTTCATGTTGGTTTTGATCTTTTTTGATTATTATTGGATGGCTTACATCAGAGGAAACCTTACAATAAAAACAGAACTTTGTAAAGATGTTGACTCACAGTCTTGCTGACATCCACAGTCAAATCTTTTCAGTTGGTTTACATTTTTTAAGAGTCTCGTTTTTATTTTTATTTTTATTTTTACTTCAGTTTCAGTTAATTACAGTAACCATGGGAACATCTAGACTCTATTCTGACCAGATTTCCGAGAATTTCAGAAGAAATGAGAACCTCCTTGAGTTTTTTCCTGCATGAGAATTAAAAATATTGTGACCCACAGTTTTTGAAACAATTGTGCAAGTTTGCCTCAACACCGTCTTAATATCAGAAAGTTTAAAACACGCGCAGACGTGCTGTAGGAATCCGTGGGTTGACAAACAGGTGAGACTTGAGGATTTAAGATGGTTTTCCATCTCAATCTGATATCAGATCAGTTTTAAAAGACGGAACTGATCTGATATCAGATAGAACTGTGCAACCATTACACTCCAGGGCTGAAACCTGTAATAATGCAAACACAACAAAGATGGAAGAGCAGATCGTGTCTGTGTGAGAATGTCTAGAGAATAACGATCTAAACAGTGGCGGTCCTAGCCTGTTTGGCGCCCTGGGCGAACACCCCCTCTGGCGGCCCCCCCCCCCCACACACACGCACACATGAAGAGAGAGACAGAGTATGCATTGTATGCAAATGGCTACTAAACAGACATCATAATTCGTCATACAATGAGAACAGGACAAATAAACAATTGACACTGACTAATTAATATTATATTATTGTATATATTGTTTGGAGTTTAGTCTGTTACTGTTACTATTTTTACCATTTCTTCTTGGAGGAACTGTAACCCACATAATTTCCTTAGGGATTAAGAAAGTATCCTGATTCTTAATGTTTTAGGATACATGACCTGCCATTATCCAATGACACATCTGCTTACCTGTATCTTTTGCTCGTTTCTCCTTGTAGGAGTCATAATTAAATGTATTGAATTTTAATGATCACTCGGTTTTCATTTGTTTGGTTTGGTCTATGGTGATGTGTAATGGGAGTCACGTGGGTGCTAGCTGCGACATCAAGAGGGCGTTGTCAGTCTGACCTAGTGTAGAGCCTGTGATGTTTTAAGAGTTTGAATCGCGAGCCGATCACATTGCTCTGTAAACTTTTCAAGCACTTTAATAAACAAGCGAGCAATTCCACCTCTGGCATTATTGCGTAAAGTTAACAGGCAAATAGGCAGGCTCAGTCCCCGGCCTCTACTCCTCCTATTCTTTTCTCTTTTTTAGAGTTTAAAAACGGGTTGTGTGTGAGGCTTTAAATCAACAAAATATAAAATATACATTTTAAATTGTTATTGATCCCTTTACTCCTGGTCCTAAAGTGTATATTTATTTTCTTACTCTTCTTATATATATTGTTTGTTTACTTGCACTGCTGTAACTGGAGCCTCGTCGTCTGGTCTCTCTATATATACTGGACTGTATGTAGCGGAGATGACAATAAAGTTTACTTTGACAGGCGCACCGAGGGCTCTCGCGCTCACTTTTCGCGTATAGAATTTTGAAAAAACATCGGTGCAAATTATAAGTCTGTATTATAATGTCGTAATATTATAATTTCGTGTTTTTTGGTTTGTTTGTAATTTGTTTTATTTTGCGAGTTGGTAATTTTTGCTGCTCCAGCCAGCCAGAGCATCCCCCGCCCTCTCCTCCCTGTGCCGCAAGCAGCAGGCGCACCTCGCAAACGGAGGGCGCCCTTACTCCCAGCAAATGGGCGATAGAAAACCAATGCCATTCCCAATATGCGCTGGGATGATGTCGGGGCAGCATGAGAAAAAGCCGTGATGCCGCCCCCACCACGATGCCGCCCCGGGCAACCGCCCGTGTCGCCCGTATCTAAAACCGCTACTGGATCTAAAAGTAGAACAGAATCTTTTGAGCTGCTCTCGATTATATTCCATTAAATGCTGAAGTATCACCTGTTGCCTAATTTGTCTATTTCCATTTATATAAAATACATTTTTCATCATAAATTGATAAAGAAAATGCACGAAATCCACTAGAAATCGGGACATTGTGACCTAATGCGTCACCCTCATGCTCAAAGGAAACCCAGCCCGACGGGTTGAAGCTGTCTGAGGTTTTATATAAAAAAGACATAAAGAAGTTAAGTTATTTGGGTGTTTTAGGTTTTTGTGTCAGTAATCTGAAAGCAGACACGCCACAGAAGCGGCTAACAGGCCAGAGCAACACTCATAAACTGCAGAGATCGCGCACCTGTCCAGGGACACGGCTGTCAGGGTGAAGATGCTCGCGTACATGGTGAGGAAGATGATGAAGTGCACCACTTTGCAGACCGCAGGTCCGAACACCCACTCATCCAGAGTGTAGATGGTGGCCTGAAAGGGCACGCAGAACACGATGAAGCACAGATCCGCGATGGCCAGGTTGAGGATGAACAGGTTGGTGGTTTTGGTGTTCATCTGCCCGCTGCGAAACAGGACCGCGAGCACCAGAGAGTTCCCCACCGTGCCGAGCAGGAAGATGACGGCGAATCCCACGCAAACGAGCGCAGACTCCGCTTTCCAAGTGGAGAAATTGGACACGGAGTCATTCATCGTTCACACTGTCACGCGTGTGTCCAGCAACGTTAAAGGCGAGGCTCGTGGAGGATCGCGCGCCCGCTCTGCGCGCAAACGTCTCCAGCAGGAAACGGACGCAACACAGAAGCCCGCTCCAGGGTGAGGGGCTCTCAGCATCCCAAACATTTACCAAACCCCGAGTGACACATACGCCACTTTCACACCACCGAGCAAGAAAGGTGGGACCTGTCCAGGTGTGACAGGGTCGACACAGAAGCCGCGAGAATTCAGTGAGTTTTACAAAGAAACGCATTCAGCCAGTGAGCAAAAGTCTGATTTGGTTTCCTGACACCTGAGTGAACAGCCGGAGATACTTTCACTGCTTCTGCTGGAATATTGTACTTGATCGGTCACCTGTTGATCCTGTAAAACCTCCGCGTTGTTACCATTCGACCAGCACGCCCCCCTGTGGGAAGTCTGAAACACTGCAGTGAAGTTTACGTATTTCTATCAGTTGTGTTTGTTCTGTTTGAAGTTTTGGTTGAATATTCTGTTTGTGCTTGTCTGTCAAGGCAGTGACGTTAATGGGGAATATATAAAAATATAAGATTTGCAGATGGTCTGTCCTTCAAGATCAGGTCCTCTATCAGAGGCCTGGGAGCTTGAGGGTCCTGCGCAGTATCTTAGATGTTCCCAGGACTGCGCTCTTCTGGACAGAGATCTCAGACGTTGTTCATGGGATCTGATGGAGCCACTCGCCCAGCCTGGGTGTCACTGTGAGTAGTGCTCTGATTACCACTGGGACCACTGTTACCTTCACCCTCCACATCCTCTCCAGCTCCTCCTGTTCCTTTTCCCTGATGTTGCTGTCATTCGGCATCACTACATCGATCACTACGGCCGTCTTCCTCTGCTTGTCTACCACCACTATGTCTGGTTGGTTAGCCATCACCACTTTGTCTGTCTGTATCTGGAAGTCCCACAGGATCTTAGCTCGGTCATTCTCCTAGTTTCCCATTTTGACCTCAGGACTTCCAGGTTATACTCAGCACAGATGTTTCTACTGTGACAGCTTCCATGTTTGCCCTGCCTGCTGTGATGTGTCAGGGTTATCTTTACACAGCCTTGCCTCTTAGAGCTTGTCCCTGTGCTGCCATGATTTTATATATGAAAAATAAAAGCGCTCCTTCCCTAAAGCTCATATCAGCAGCTCCCTCCTCTCTGACTCAGCTGTAAATCAAATAAGGATTTGATTGGTCTGCACGTATTAAGTGTATCTAAGGTCCTGGAGGCTGTTGCGTTCTGTCTGAACATCACTGGATGGCCCGAGTTGGCCAAAGAGAACTCGCGTATAATGTTGTTTTTATATTCCCCTGTTTGCCTCGTGAATATTTGTATATTTTATTTTGCTGTGTGTGCTCGTGTGTTACTGATCGAGTCTGTATGGTTACTTCTAAATATGTTGGTCTCACAGGGAGATTTTTTTTTCCTAAATAGTAGGGGTGGGGGGAAAAATGGATACTGTGTAGCATGGTGATATTTTGTTTGCTAATAATGTATGGATACAGGGACAGCAGAAATCGATATTTTGTTACAAAAAAGGTTTTTGTGCTCTGACTTCAGAGCATGTTGATCCTTTTTCTGAGCAAGAATCCTGACATTCCTTCACTGTCCAAATGTGTTTAACTTGTTTATGGCAGCAATAAACATGACAGTTTACTTATTTTAATTTAAGACATGTTTTATTTTAATTAAGTTTAAAACTTTTTTATTTAATGTAAAATTATATTTTGTTTTAATTTACTTTCAAATTCTTCAGTTGCTGAAGGGGCTGCATAGTTTTCATAAACTGCATAGTTCAGAATAGCTATAATTGTACCAGATGGTTGATTCAGTTAAGTTGGACTAGACTGTAATACAAACCGTTCAGTTTGTCAACAATCAAACTGAAAGAAAGTGTGAAACTTTGATATTAGAGAAAATGAATATTGATAAAGTTTACCTTTATGTACAGAATCTGAATATCGCAAAATATTTTAAAAAATTGCAATAATATCGTATCGTGGGATGTATGGTGATTCCCACCTCTACTAAATAGTCATATTTTCTTTCTTAAATAAAGATGAAATTCAAAGAATTTCAAACAAATTTAACATCCCACAATAACAGCATCATTTTCTCTGCTGCCAACACGAACCAAGGCAATAAGAACAGTTTTAATAAATAACTCCATCACTTTGACCTTTAGCTCCATCAGTCTTTTCTTTATGTTGGCTGTACACAGCACACTTGTAACACTCAAAGTTTCTAAGTTATGAGACTTTTTGTCAATTTTTGACCAATAAAATCATCAAGTTGACTTTGAAGACCTCGGTGGACGAACTCTACACAGTTTAATCAGAATCCATTCAAAACTTTTCGAGCCATCCTGTTTACAGACAGAATGAAACTCACTCACATGCAAACGCCTCAAAAACATTAAAGCCCTGGCAGCCGTAATAATGAGATTACAACTACACAAAAATAGAAAGAAACACAGGTGTGGTGCATTAAGGTGGATATTAATGTGACTAACACAGCAAATATATGCAAAGACAGAAAAAAAAGGTTCCTCCTCGTTAACCCAGCATCTGTTTATAAGTCCAGTATGTCGCAATTAAAAGTGCTACTGGGACAAACGTTTGCCTCGTGATAACCTCAGACTTTTACCATGTGGGATGAAAAGCTACGGGAAGCCTTTAACATTTTCCAGAGAGTTAGCTCTGCTGCATTCAGCTTTAAAAAACTCCCAAAAACGACATCCCTCAGTGTCTGCGTGCTCGCTGTTTGAACATTTAAGCTGTCAGATTTATCCTCCTGTCTGCTCAGGGCCTCTAGAGTGGGATCATTAAAATGAACATCAGTCTCCAAGCTTTTCATGAAGATTTTAAACCACTGCAAACAGAAATATAAATCTCATCTGGCCTGTCTACAGATTTTTAAAGATAGATTTGAGGGCTGAGTAATGTTTTTAGGACTTTTCTATAAATTAAGACCCTTAATGTATAAATCTAATATTTTTCCTGTGATGTTCATGACTGAAGGAAAAACTCTTAGTGCTTTGGCTAAAATAGCAAACAGAGAAGTGGGAGGTCTGGACCTCGCCGCTGTGACCGCCTTTCATACTCATACTTCCCCACCAGCACACACATCTACAGAAAAAGACGTGGTAACTTCATCCAGCAGCCGCACACGTGCAAACAGCCTCACTTGACTATATTTAACAGAGCGCTTGCTTTTTTTATCCAGGAGTATCCAGGAGGAAGCGTCTGCCTCGGGCCTTTTGTTTCCTCCTCCGGGAGTCTGAGTTAGTCCACCGTCGAACATCCTGGAAGTTTGAGGAAGTTCAACAAAGCCTGAGCGTGATCTCATCGTTATCTGTGCGAGCGAAGTCGCGCCAGTCTAAACAACCCCCAGAGGGTTTCGCTTCAGATCGTCCGGTGGTTGATGATGTGGTGTTTTGATTGTGGGCTTTTCTTGTTACCGTCATAGATTAATTGGAAAGCAGCTGTGAATAAAGGGGAAAAGGATTACGCCACCAGTTTGACTACGAACGCTGTCAAGTTATTCCACAGAAAGTGACATACAAGGGTTTAATTAAACACTCATATGTATTTGGGTTCAGGTTTTTCCACTGTAGCAGGTCAAACGGGCAAAAAATGGCACACAGAGTGGTTTATGTCACCCGTGTGTAACCACAACCAGGTCAACATGGTAAATGTTACCTGGTTAAATTTACTATTTGTTGCTGGAATGAGTTCATTCGTTTTTTATTTTCTTTTTTAAGCACTCTTTTTGTAACCAGGAAGTTGAGCTCTTGAGATGAACGATCCCTTCTGTGCAAATATCCTGGCCAAACATCTAGCTTCTTGTTCCTGCCACAGGGTGAATCACAGGGACAACATGCAAACAAAGCGTACGTGCTGCTCTTTGTGTCTACTGAACTTGAATATGTAAAAACAGAAGATGAGGACGAGGTTGATGTGGTCGCTCTGCATCTGACGACCACATTATTAGTTTTTCAGGTGGTCGAGCAGGTCACCTGCTAACTGGAAGGTTGGTGGTTCGATCCCAGTCTGCTCCAGTCTACGTGCCAAATATCCTTGGGCAAGATACTAACCCCAGGTTGCTCTCTGATGCATCCATCAGAGTATGAATGTGTATGCAGTGTTGGGAAGGTTACTTTTAAAATGTATTCCATTACAGATTACAGAATACATGCCCCAAAATGTATTCTGTAACGTATTCCGTTACGTTACTCAATGAGAGTAACGTATTCTGAATACTTTGGATTACTTAATATATTATCATGCTGTTTACAACTACATGAATGTACTATTGCTGTGATTTATTACTGTTACTGAAGGTCCGCGGCTCCGAACCGTAGTAAAGGGACCTCTGGCTAATACGGTGGGTTCTGTGTTGGCTCGTAGCTGAAAACTAGCTTTACTTTGTTGTCTGGGTCAACTTTGCTAGCAGAGACAGAGAGAGGCGTTGAAAGGCTGCTCCAACAGAACTTATTGTTTCAGAGGAAAACACGAACACGGTGTACAGTCGAGTCTTAATAGCTTACTTACAGCTGGGCTCGTCAGGCTCTCTTCTTGGCTGCAGTGGTTATTATTATATTTACATGCTTCCAGCTCCCGTTTTTGCTCGATGACAGCTCGTACTTTTCCTTTTTCTCCCTCCCTCGCTCACAGACACATAACGGGTATGGCAGTCCATTCTCCCTGCAGCACGGACTACACTGCCCATGATGCTACATTCTTTAGAGCTATACCTGTAGCATTCTGCCTGTTAGCTTAGCACAACAACAACAGGCGCTCTCTCACCCAGGAAACACGCAGAGAGAGAGCGTCACCCTGTAACCATGGCAACCGTAACCCTGCCGCCTGGAACAGCAGAACGTAGCTGTCAAACAAAACCCAAACAGTCCTGACCCGTGACAATATGAAACAGGGAAGTACCGCCGTGTAATCCATTTATTTCAACAAAGTAACTGTATTCTAAATACCACCTTTTTAAACGGTAACTGTAACGGAATACAGCTACTCATATTTTGTATTTTAAATACGTAACGGCGGCACACTGTGTGTATGTTAGTTAGGTATCACTAATAAAACTCCAGAAAGTTATTGGGTGAATGAACGAGTTGTGTGAAGCGCTTTGAGGGCTCAGATAGAGTAGACAAGTGCTACATAAGAACAAGTCTATTTATTTAACCATTTTTAACATTTCCTGTCATACATTGTTCCAGAGGTGGTTCCTATTAAGTATGCCCAATGTTTGTGATGAGGCGAGTGTATGTACGAGTAATCCCTGTGAGCCAAATCCTGTGTGTGTGTAAGCACCCACCCAACCCAGTGTTTTTAAGGGTTAAACAAAGAGGAAAGCTCAGTTAAAGGGACAAATGATTAATTTAAACTTTAAATGATGCTGTAGTTGCTACAAAGAATCAACATACAGAAACGAGCACATCTGATATGAATGAAAACGAAGTACAAAGCTCATAAAAAGGTTTCGTACTGCAACACAGCTTTACTGCCTGACTCACACGTGTGTGCAGGACATTACATTACAAGTTACATTTAAACAGGAGATATGACTGAGATGAGGAGATGCTACTGATGCTCTTTTTCTCACTTGAGAACTGTTATTGAACTCCTCCTGCCGACTTTGCCCCTTCACCAGCAGATGTCAGCAGCAGCTCGAGTGGCTGCAGTGACCGGGTTGCTGCCGCAGCCTGTTGCACACACACGCTCGCTGATTTCATCAGTGGATGTTGCACCGGAGGAGTTACAGATGGTGCTTCGTGTTTACTCCGATCTCAGCATCCCCCAGAAGCCGGGGCCCTTTAAGCTTCTGTGATGCATTAAGTCGTTCGGCTTTTCCATGTGTCAGTCCTGCTGGGCAGTGATAAAAGTTACAACTGACGAATGACGGCCTCGCCTTCGCATGACGCTCTCCTGAGAGCGTTTAGTCAAAGCCGATGAAGCGTAAGAAATTACACAAGATTAGAGTGAAGGGCCGACTCGCAGCTGTCGAAGCATCGCGTGCGCCCAACATAATTCATCAGCGAGTGTTTTTAGGCTCTGGGAAACGCCGGAGAGTCAGCTGGGGAGCTTTGCCCCGACTTTTCTGCTCAGTCCTCTTTGCAGGAGGTGACCCTCAGGCAGATCAAGATTAACCTGAGTCATGCTTCCGACGCTTTCTGCTGCCACCACCGAACAGCAGGAACCCACCGGGTAGGAAATGACATCACTGGTCTGTGCTCATTGGCTGGGCGGTGCAGGAATGTTAAAAAGCTGCCTGCTGGGCGAGGCTGGTGACCAGACGCCGCAGAGTGGTAGTGACCACACATGGGAATATTTGAACTTTAATCAGAAGAAACCATTAGAGGAGCAGCAGGTGGAGGCAATGGGCTCTGACCAACATGTAGTACTGAATGCACCATTACCTGATGCAGGGCATCTGCAGGGGATAAAGAGTTATAGAAACTCCTCTGAGGAAGCGAAAATGTCACCAGAGTGCTTAAAACTAGGACACCGGATTGATTTGGGGTCTGCAGGGTGGTTTTAAAGCTCATCAGGAATGACCGTGGCGCTTGTTCTGAGTGTTCCTGCGGGCCGCAACCCACACATCATGATTCCCTCATTAAGAACGACTCCAGCCCACAAGTGTCAACACTTGCAGCGAGGCGGATCGAGAAGCAGTGACCTCAAAACATCTGCTCTCTCCAACAACACAGGGCTCCACTCACGACAGAGTAACAGAGGCTGATAAACCTCCTGCTAATGGTCATTTTAGAGCGCACACACACGCACACCAAAACACACACACCGAGCTGCCTCGCCGATAGTCCCACACTTTATAAATAGCGTGCGCTTTTAATACGCGCGTGTGTCCAGTGGATAACGTCAGCGCTTTGGGAGAGAGGCTAAAGGAGTGTTTCATTATAAACCTGTACCATTAAAACTTGCTGGCTCAGTCGGGATTTTGGCTCTCACGTCCCTTCTCAAACTTTTATGAGGCCAGTTATGATCCTAAATCGATGCAGGAAACCGAGATGGAGGAGTTGGGTAAGGTAAGCGGTGCCATGACCTCACGAAGGAAAGGTAGAGCTGGTGATTGCGTGGCTATTTGCACCGTCGCACGTTGTATTCTGCAGCTTTACTGGTGGATGCTGGGTCTGTTTGAATCTGCACTCGCAAGTATCGGAAACGCCACGTTACAGGGCTTCGTCTCGTTGGAGCCTCTTCTTCTTGAGCAGCTCAGTGCGGAGTCGGCACCATCTTGACAAACCAGGATTCAAAGATTATTAAGCAGCAGTGGATGGAAGCTGGAAAGAATTTGATTATTTTAAAATTCCATTAAAAGCTGGACGAAAACCCACCCAGTGTGCTAAACTGCATGATTATAGTCAGACACGAGACAGGTGATGTCATGAAGAAAGAAGGAGAGCGTCATCTATTAATGAATGTCTGTGGGCAATACTCAATAAATATGGCTTGCACTGTAAAATATCAGGAAACAGGAAAGCGGTATACGAACACCAGGTGTGGGTAAGAGGGCAGCGCTGATCGTCTCTCGACAACTCTCGATTTCCATGTTTCCATCTTCATCATCTCAGGATGTCCACTCCTTATTATCCAGTACAACACTACAAGGGTTAAAACTAGGGATGCGCCGATCGGATATTTGGATCTTTTAGAGTATCTGTGACAGAACTCTAGTTAGCAGCAGAGCTAAGATAGCACTGGGGAAGCCAACAGCAAAGGCTCCGCAGGTTGGATGTTTTTCATTCCACCTAACAATGGACTAAACCTGGACCCTCTCTTCCACAGCATGTCTTTTATCCTGTCTTCCTTCTCTCACACCAACCAATCACAGCAGATGGCCCCGCCCCTCCCTGAGCCTGGTTCTGCTGGAGGTTTCTTCCTGTTAAAAGGGAGTTTTTCCTTCCCACTGTCGCCAAAGTGCTTGTTCATAGGGGGTCATATGATTGTTGGGTTTTTCTCTGTACCTATGAAGCGCCTTGAGGTGACTTTTGTTGTGATTTGGCGCTATATAAATAAAATTGAATTGAATTGAATTGATTTACATAGTAGAGCAGGACTTGGGCATGCTTGCTTGCTTGTCCAATTCAGTGTCGCTGCGAGGCTGGAGCCCATCCCTGATGCCACGGGATGAAAGACGGTTACACCCTGGACAGGTCGCCAGTCTGTTGTACAGCTAAGAAGCAGACAACCATTCACACCGATGGATAATTTAGAAGCACCAATTAACCTGACCCCACTAACTGCATGTTTGTAGACTGTAGGAGGAAGCTGGGGTACCTGAGAAAACTCATGCAGATACGAGGAGAGCATGCAACCTGCACGCAGAGAGGCCTGTGAGGCAACAGTGCCAACCCCCATGGCACTGTGTTGCCTTAAAAGAAGCTGAATTGATGCATCTTTAGGTTAAATCCATCGACTGCAGTGCCCATCACCCCTCTTTGGCCCCGTCATCTTTCAGGTCGGGTTGTTATTGTGCTAATATTGTGTGTCTGTATAATAATATCATTGGTTCTTATTCCATGTGCACTCAGAAGAGGTTACTTGACTCACACAATACGACTGCAAACATCCTTAAAGACGTCACTTCAACCCTCACAGTCATTTACTGCAACTCTAACATACTGGGCTAAGGCCAAAAAACAAACAATCCATCCCTGTCCACCTACTCACACAACACAATTTTCCGGTGGGATTAAATAAGATCAGAACTCGAGTTGAGTTCAAAGGTCACAAAGTTCAAAGCGTGCAGGTGCTTCGGAAAGCTGCGAGAGGAAGTAAAGAGGGAAAAGCCGAGAAGGCTGTGAGAGAACCACAATCACGCAAGTTGCGTGTGGTTTGCAGCTTCTTGCCAAGACCTCTCACTCTCTGCATCCCAGACTTTCTCCCTGAGTTATCCAATCCCCCTGTCATCTCCACTGGCTGCCCTCCCCACTCCCACTCTCGACCGCACACAAATGGTTTGAATAAGACGTCTGCATGACTGGGCTGCGGCTACAGACGAAATCCTGAAGAGTGATAGTTTACTTAGCCTAAATACCCCCGATTAGACAAATTGAAACATTGTTGTTATGCGGTGGAAACTCAAGGACCCATTGGCCGATTGTGCTCCCCCCGTTCCGGAAAAGAATGTGCTTCACGGACTTTCGTCATGCGAAAACCACAAGATCTGGTACAAGTGGAAAAAAGACAAAACAAAACCAAAAAACCGCCCCCGAAAAAACGCTGCAACAAAATCAACTAAAATCCTCCAGCAAAACAAAAACTGTTAAACAGAAAGTGAACGTTGTCAAATACAAATGATTCACAAAGGAGGCAGGCACACGCGACTCAGGCTTCTGTGACTACTGAAAAACATGTCTTACCACAAACTGACTTATGGTACGAGCCATGATGTCACTTTTTCCTCTCATTTTGAACGTCTCCAGGATCACAAACAAGGCCTGCATCGACTGAACTGATCGCAAACAACGTCTCTGAAAAATAAGAAACCAATCATCGGGCCACACATTACGAAGGAATCATTCAAAAACAATTTGAATGACTCAACTTCCGAGTCCCACGGTGTTTAAAGTCAGCCAACTGTCATCTCAGCAAAAAGTTGCAATTTGTAAGACAAAAGAGACCTTTTTCTTTTCTGCTACTTACATATTGCAGTATACACATGTGTCACACACACACACACAGTTGGTAACAATGTACCAAAACCGATTCTGCCAAACTGGGACGGCGGTGGAGACTCATAAAAAGGAGCGGTAGCAGCTTCGTCCGCCAGTGGACTCTGTCTGGCCGGGCAGTCTGGTGTCAAGCGCTCAGCAGCTCGACTCCACACCTGGAAAATAAAGTCACTCTACAGCTGCAAGAATCTGCATTACCAACAGCGCTCCTACATCTGCAGAGTCGTGAGGAGCGCTGTTGGTCAAGTTACTTGAAAAAAGTAATCAGTAACTAATCAGTAACTAAAAGTAACTAATTACCAATTACTTCCCCAAAAAAGTAATCCCGTTACTTTACTGATTACTTATTTTCAAAAGTAATTAATTACTTAGTTACTTAGTTACTTTTTAAAAACACGATTTACAACCTGAATAGGTGATAAAGTGATAGATCTTTCAGCCCAATTCTACTTTTTCTACATAATCCATCATACAAAATGTAATCAAATGGAAAAGTCTCTTTTTAAAACTTGTTTTATTAGTTTTAATCTTTTAACTTTATGCATCAAGCAAAAATTTAATTATCTGCAACATTCTCTGACTGGAAGAAATTTGTTTAATATTTAAACTTATTTTCTGCACATTCCAGCACATAAAATAAAATATTTTGTGTGTTTACACTCAGTCTTTCAAATAGATGCAAGTAAAACACAGCAGAAAATAAATAAAGTCAAAGACTAGCGGTCCTGTTGCTCTATTTTCACCTGTAAAGCAGGAGTGGGGCAGGCGGAGGTTTACCCTGGTGCAGGTGTGCCGCGGTCAGTGGAAGAATCCGCGAGTTTCTCTGTGAGTTTCCCATTACGTCGTAGCTACTCGCTGCTTGTTTGGAAGTTTAGGGGTTTTTTTCGCTGTAAAAACAAGTTTTCTTCCCACGCAGTGAACAGCGGACACTAATGTTTTTGTCACTTTTTATGGAATCAAACTCAAAGTAAGGTCAGTACTTCCACGCTTTAAACGCTGCACGCTCATACTCTCTCCCGCACTCGATATATGATCCATTGTTCAAAAATCACGGTTTTAGTAACGCAGTAACGCAGCGTTCCTACGGGAAAGTAACGGTAATCTAATTACCGTTTTTGCAAAAGTAATCCCTTACTTTACTTGTTACCTGAAAAAAGTAATCAGATTACAGTAACGCGTTACAAGTAACGTGTTACTTGTAACGTGTTACTGCCCATCTCTGGTGAGGAGTCAGTAAAGTTGTCTGTATGAGACTGTTGATCACTCCAGTTGATCTTCACGGTCTACAGAGGATGAATAACGATGATGTGAGACTCATGAATCACAAGCAGGTTTCGTTTTTTAAGTATAGTGCAAAAAGTTTCAAAATCTACTTCATGGATTTCCATAAAATGAAAACGACAACAACAAATAAACTTTCCTCCTAAATTACAATATTTTAGGACCAGGAACTCTGAGGGACTCTCTTATAATTTAGTAGCACTGCTGTCCTTTATTAACACCAAGGATAAGCCAACAACAACTGCTGGATGGATTGCCATCAATGTTCACTGACTTTTGTCACTTCACCGTTTCATACAATAAAATAACCTTTAGATTTGAACAAAAAAATTCCGGTTCTCAATTAATATATCATCTGAGGACCATGTAATCTAAAATACCTCATGAGGACTCGGGTTATCCTCCATTATTACCACCACAATGAAGCATGAGCACACTCCCGAGCCACTTTGGTAGCTACACCTAGCTAGCACTGGGTTGGAACCACATTTACCTGCTTCTCACATCAGGCTTTTCTACTCGAACACTCAAAGAGCTTTATGTCTCATTCACCATCTGATAAGCGCCTCAAGTGGAGTTTAGTATCTTGCCCAAAGATACGTTGGCATGCAGACAAGCAGCCAGGGATCGAAGCGCCATCCGTTTGGTTAAAAGATGCCCAGCCTAACTCCACAGCCACCTTCAGAACTGCCTTACTTCTTTGTGCTACCTCAAAACCTACCTCAGAGTTTGTGTCCATGTTGTCCATGACACCATCATATTTCCTCATATTTGTCAGCTGCACGTCCAAAAATGAGATGATTCGACCTTCATGACATGGTAAATGATCTCACTGGAAGCAGTCATCAGAAGATGGGTTTAATCTTCTGTTGTCCAGTTTGGTGACAGTGCATAAACTCAAGCTTCACTTTCCTGTTCTTTGTGGACAGCTGCTGTAGCCCATCTGCTTCATGTTGTGTGTTCAGACATGCTCTTCTCACTCCCGTGCATTCTCCTTTGACCTCTGACATGAAGAAGGCATTTTCACCCAGAAAACTGCTGCTCACTGAGTATTTTCTCTTTTGTAGACTATTGCCTGTAAACTGTAGATCAGCAGTTTCTGAACAGCCTGCCTGCAAAAAAACCCCACGACATGTTCAAAGTCTGATGGTCAGTTTGACCTTGAAGTTTCTGGCACTAATCAGTATAAATGTATAGAAATAGCCACACATTGACATCAAGTGATGATTGCTCTTTACACAAACAGAACTGTGGGTCTTTGTTCATTTTGCACTCCATTACTCTACACGAACTTCCTCTGCAGAACTAAGAAAAATACAGACACAGCCGACCACAATATGCCGCTTCTTTCTTCACCCCCTGCTTAAGGCGTAGAGCTTTGGGTGATATTTGGGCCACCTGGAATTACGTTTCCTTGCCTTTTGGGGCAATTACAACATCGGGGACTTTTTGCCAAGTCTCCTCAGAAACTCACGAAAGTCTGCTGTGTGTGTGTGTGTGTGTGTGTGTGGCAAAAGCGAGTAGAAACACTGAGCTAGGAGCGCATGGTGTCGTGCGAATGAGCCTTTCCAAGTTCCTATGACATGACCGCAGGTGTGCCCACCATTACCAGCACTATGAGATGAGCTGGTGTGTGGGTTCGTTGATTTAGAGGGTTCAGGAAGCAAAGGGACACTTGGAAGCCGAGTTGATTCAAGAAACGTGACCGCACGGAAGCCCTTTGGCAACCTGAGTTCAAAGAAAGCCGTGAGAGATTTCTGGAACAAGTCCAGCTACTTTTGAGGCGTGAGGAGAAAGTCTGAAGAAGTTAAAGCTCTAGCAACACCTGCAGCACACAGAGGCGTCCCGGTCAAGTGATAAATATGAGTTCAAAGGGCAGATTTGGAAACGTAAGCCAAAGGGGCCTGATGAGGAAACGGTCCCCAGTGTGTGCAGCTGCAGCACAGCAACACGAGACGTCTCTGGACAACTGTAGGACACAGTTCAGGAGATTCAGCAGACATAACGTGAACTTGAAGCCAAAAATCATGTCCAAATTAAACGATTAGTTTAAGTATTTATCTTCTAAAAGATCTCAACCAAACTATTTATGGTGCAATTAATGAAAACATCCTTTTTCATACACAGCGTCTTTTCAAAAGTAGCGTGCGTACGTATTTTCTCGGTCCACAGGCCTCTACATGAAACTATTCATTCACACAAGTGCTGTGTGCCTATTATCATAACAAAACCCTTCCCATGGGTGTGGAATCAGGTTTGAAAAAGTTCAGCGCTGCTACACAGAGGACAGCCAGAACCGAAGGAGCAGGAGCACATTTTCTCAGAGGGGATTTCGTGTGGACTCTGCACCATTTCTTTCAAGTACCGAAACCACAGGACCTGCAGAAACCCAGCTCTGTTTTCTTTTGACGTCAGAGTAGCATGCGCTGAACCTCATATCACCGGGGCGGATCGATCAGCCTCTCCTCATCTCATTATTATCGTCTCATGTCCAAGGGTTTATGATACACTTGAGTTTGATGATGTGCTATCAAGTGTTTGCTTGTATGCATTTATTATTGTGTCCATATGGCTCCAGATTGAGGGAAGAGACTGACTCGAGTCAAGCATTTCCGCTGCTTGGACCATAAAACTGTTTCCAGCTTATGAATACCTTTTGATGAAGAGTGACAGAGAACACTGTGTTTTAAGAGAGCTCTCACACACTGAGTGTACCGAGTGTACAGAGTGGACCTCTGACTTTACGACAGATTTTATGTTTTGTTCTGATAGAAGAGAAAACTAAACAAAGGAAACTATCATGTCTTTGCCAGAAACATTTTATGATGCATGTTCTGCTACGTCTGAATGTTACGTACGGATTCATAAAACAAGACGTACAACAGCATTTACCAGATAAAGTTGGACTCCAGTCTTCAGAGGGCACCATTAAGAAAAGAAATCCGGTAGTCTCATCACTTCCTTTGGTTACGGCACCTTTGCCCCTTTTGCTTTAAATGCGCTAGTTTTACGTCACCTCATTACCTAATGTCTGGTTCCTAATGGGACACTTTCATGGTTAATTTCTGCCTTCAAGTGACTCCCTAAAGCTGCTGAGATCAAACCAGTAGATCATCAGGTTGGGTGAAATGCCATCTGTTGGGTTTAATTGGCCTAAAACAATCCTTACATTTCCTTCTGCAGAAGTGCTACCTTTTCCACTTTGGGCCAACTGGTACGCATGATGTCACCCTTTGGTTTTGCATGCCGTGTTTTTGGAGGCTCAAGGTTAGTGTTTGTTGGATACTAGGAGCTTTCTGTCTTGGGACACATGAAGGTCACAATGGCTCTGTATCTAACTTTAGCTTAACCCTTTAAGACCTACCATAGAACCAAGTCCGCCAGAGCTTATATTATATTTTTACATGCTGTGGAGCCATTTTTGGGAGCATTTCAAATTGCTATACATCAATACAACCATTATAGCCCAAATTATAATGATATGTCTGCATTAAGTGCATAGTAATTACATAAATTGCAAAAAAGTGCAATAAACTACAAAAAAATAGAAAATCGTTTTTGTTTTTTTAACATATATTTCTAGTTAAGAAATTTAAGAGGCTTATCCCTCAAAACTGTAAATACAAAAAAGTTGCACAAAATAGTTTCCCACCACAGGAAATTTATTTTAAGTGTCTTCATAGTTTTATTTTTGAAATACACCAATTTTTATATACTGCAGGAAAAACGAAAAAAAATATTATAGTGCAAATTTGCAAAAAAACAGCATATGCATCAAAATAAACTATTTCCAGCAGTGCAATATGAGTCCTAAGCATCCCAGAAACGACACAGAAAGTCATAAAGTCAAACATAACTTTTAAAAACACAAGTATAGGCTCATAAGGCCCTGATGGTAAAAAACGACATTTCCGTAAAATGACGTCACTTCCGGTTTCAGGCAGGTCATGGCGGACATGCGATAGTTCGTGCTGATGGACGTAGGAAGTGTTACAAACAGCTGATCAGATCGGCAAAGCGTGTTTCTGGAATATTATGTTTTTGTTGCTGCAAGTGCTTTTTATGCAGTTTTTGCAAAGCTGTGACCGAGGACAAGCTGATGGCATAAGATGTAAGTACAACTCCTCCGGTTTCATATGCAAAAAGAATTATTGCGCTAGCTCACGTGGTTGCAGAGCTACCAGGATTTAAAAATAGTTACGCAAAACAGAGCGTGCTGCTCCGACCGGCTTTAAAGGGTTAATAGTGTATCTCCAGAAGGAGTTATTAAAAATCTGCCTACCATAAGGTTCTGTTTCTTTTAATGCTGCAAAGTTTTACATTTCATCATGGGAACCAGTCACAATTTACTCGCTTTTGGAGTCACCCTCAAGTGGCCATTAAACGAACTGCAGTTTTTGTCTCTTTTAGGTTGGCGTCATTTTTTAGTTGAAAGGTTCCCACTTTTATACTGAAGTTTTACAGTTCAGTCTCATATCATTTCACTACACTACACTTCTAGGTGCTGCTTGACTATGGAAACCCATGACATAAAGTGCCTGGTGCACAGTTTTTGAGTTCAAGCCAAAAGTTCTGTTAATACATGTTCAATCATCCAGGTGAGTAAATCACAAACGGTTGATTCTGTTCATCTGGATGTAGCGTTTTTAGCGGGAGGAACGTTTCGTCACTCATCCAGGTGACTTTGCCTAACCTTATAAACTGTACATTTGCACAATGGCTGACGTATCCTGCGTCCTCCTTTTCCCCAGATTTAATGTCTGATGTTTTGCTAAAGTTTAATATTTTCTTAAAGGCCAGTGTTTTTTTTTTACCCCAGCATTCAGCATTTGTAGCAGTTAAGGTGGCCACTAGAGGGCTTTGTCACTTGAACACGAGCACCTTTTGTCTTGACTTGACGAACATGGCCTGGCCTTTAGAGGACCCTGGTTTCACACTCTTCCAGTGCTCATGAACTCAGTGAACTCAGAAGTTGAAGCCCGGCCATTCAGCATCATTATTTGATGTGAAAAGCCCACACGCAGCAGGTCAAACACATAGCTATATTTTCTTTTACACTCCACTAGCTCCAATTCTGCCTATAAGGACTCAATTATCCTCCCCACATGGCTGGGTGCCCCCACCGGCACTGCCACTCCGTATGTCCCGTTTCAGAGGCCACGAGAGCTAAAAGAGGCTCTCAGTACCACGCGAAGCAGGCAGATTTTCCACTGGTTTAATGAGAATCACAGAGAGGAAATGTGCAGGGTATTTATAGAAAAATGAGAGGAATGCAAGCCCCCCTAATTGTGCTTAGTCTGCTGCAGAACCTGTTCACCATGATTTCCTACATGTGGAGGGAAAAAAGACAGGGCATAGGGGACAGGAAAGAGAAAGTGCTCTTTAAAGAAGCAGACCGGACATGAATTTCTGTAATACTTGGATGATTCTTAATTTAGAAGAAGTGTAAGTGGTGTTTGACAAAATCACATTTTGAAATTAATGGTAACATTTTTTATTTTTGTAATTTCTTTTATTAAAACTTCATTTTTTATTTTTGAATATGATTTTTAGCCACACAGTAGCACGAGTATTGGGATGAAGTTTCTCATTCTTAATTATCACCTGATGAACCTGCTTATAATCTGCCTTTTAACATGAAGGTTTATATTTAAAAAGATTTGATAAAGATCTATCGCTCGATGAACTTCAACAAGTTCAGAAGTTTTCCAGCAACATTTTATACCACGTTTGGCTTTTGCAATCCGCAGAAGAAACTGGAACGTGTTGATTGGGAAAAATACATCTGGAATGCGCTGCTTAGCCAGCTGCCACTTTGACCCAACTTTGGAGAAGTGGAAGATGATGGATGGATTGATTTGAGATCATTGGTTCCTCTCAAATATTGAGAGTCTTCACTTTAGTACAGATGTTCCTAGAAATGAAAGGTCTTTGCAGCCACTTTGCAACCCCAGCGCTTCTCTTCTTGCTGTTTCTGTGCTGATCAGAGATGGGATTACTGTAATCTGATTACTTTTTTCAAGTAACGAGTAAAGTAAGGGATTACTATTGCAAAAACGGTAATTAGATTACCGTTACTTTCCCGTAGGAACGCTGCGTTACTGCGTTACAAAAACCGTGATTTTTTGCGAGAATGTCTCATGACAGTGACGTAAGCGAGTGCGACATTTGTGACAACAGCTGTGTGCAGATCAACAATGGATCATATATCGAGTGCAGAGAGAGTATGAGCGTGCAGCGTTTAAAGCGTGGAAGTACTGACCTTACTTTGAGTTTGATTCCATAAAAAGTGACAAAAACATTAGTGTCCGTTGTGCGTGGGAAGAAAACTTCTTTTTACAGCGAAAAAAACCCTAAACTTCCGAGCAAGCACCGAGTAGCTACGACGTAATGGGAAACTCACAGAGAAACTCGCGGATTCTTCCACTGACCGCGGCACACCTGCACCAGGGTAAACCTCCGCCTACCCCACTCCTGCTTTACAGGTGAAAATAGAGCAACAGGACCGCTAGTCTTTGACTTTATTTATTTTCTGCTGTGTTTTACTTGCATCTATTTGAAAGACTGAGTGTAAACACACAAAAAATATTTTATTTTATGTGCTGGAATGTGCAGTCAGAGAATGTTGCATATAATTAAATTTTTGCTTGATGCATAAAGTTAAAAGATTAAAACTAATAAACAAGTTTTAAAAAGAGACTTTTCCATTTGATTACATTTTGTATGATGATTATGTAGAAAAAGTAGAATTGGGCTGAAAGATCTATCACTTTATCACCTATTCAGGTTGAAAATCGTGTTTTTAAAAAGTAACTAAGTAATTAATTACTTTTGAAAATAAGTAATCAGTAAAGTAACGGGATTACTTTTTGGGGGAAGTAATCAGTAATTAGTTACTGATTACTTTTTTCAAGTAACTTGACCAACACTGGTGTTGATAAATGTGATATCTGTAGTCACTCATGCCTGCTCTGTTCTGTGCTCAGGCCTTTCTGCTCCTCTCCCAGTTGTAAATTGTCCATGTTTGCACACATGCCGGTGATATCCTAATCTGACTCCAGCACGGGGATTCACATCGATGTCGGCTCATAAAGCCGAGTTACGGGAGCTAAATTAAGTCCAGCTTTTGAACGAAGACAACAATGTTCCAGCTGCACATCCCCAACCGAACGGCAGCTCAATCACTGTCCTTCTCACAAACAACCTTTGTGAGAAGATACATTTTTAAAATTTCCATTGCAGCATTTTTCCGTTTTTTCCTCTTCCAGAGCTAATCATTCCGACAAGGAGGTCAGGTAAAACGGGAGCCTCCTTTTCCAACCCTGCTGCTTGGTCCCGCTGTTTCACAAAGAGATTGTACTCATGTTTGTCCAACTGGAGGCTCTGAGTATTTTTTTTTACAACAGAGAGGAATCCAGGATCCTAATGCCACTCCACACACGACCCCCTTTCTATTTGACCAAAGGAAAATTTAAGCAGCGCAATGAGCAAACAGCCCTAATGAAATGCACACTCTTTCCTAGGTGCAGTAAATCACTTGGAGCATTATTATGTGTTTATGTCATGTTTGTTCTCTAATGTCTCTAATACGCTGCCCACTGGCACTTGTTCGGTAAGGTGCACTCAGGAAAGAAAGAAGCTTTTCACTTCAAAGCTACCAAACGAGTGTCCCAAAGTGGAATCAGACTTATTTTAAGTCACTGATTAAATACATTAAACAAGCCTTTATAATCAGGCAAATTAGGTGGATAAAACATCACAGGGATGAGCAGCATGGAAAATGAGCGTAATCGACTTCAGCGAAAAACACACGAGCGCAATACAAGAGCATGTGCTGTCGATGTTATGTCATTTTGCATGCAACCAGGGAACTCGGCGCATACACATCTGTAGTCCAAGATTGGTGGTGTAAAAACACCCAAACATCGGGTACTGACTGTTTGGATTGCTCCATAATGACCTGCGATGATAGATTGACCCAGTGAGGACATATCGACCAATGAGCGCTCTAATGTCGGTTTGTTGTTACAGTAGTCCTGATTCAGTCATTTCTGTATCCACGCCGCAGAGCCACATGGTGGTGTTTACCCTCAAACAGACAGCGGAACGTGAGGGCCGAGAGATTAGATCTCACTGTTTAGTAAACAGCGCAGTAATACACCTGGTTTGGGCCCTAATCTCAGTCTGACCCCATGTTGTCCTTTTGTCTTCCTGTTGCGTTTAATGTCCTTCCTACGGTGAGGCGGTCAGTTTCCCTTCCTTAAAGATGCAATCGCTGCAGAGAGGAGATTCACGAGTGAGCACAGAGAGAAAGAGAGATATGTGAAAGCACTTAAAAGCGGAGCTCCAGCTGATGAATGATGCCTCTAACTGTTTCAGGGCCGCCTGACCTAAAAGCATTACGTGTGCTCCTGTAGTGTCTGCCTTTATAAGAGCCCCAAAACAGAAGACAAAGTGACACACAGAACACACACAAACACACACACCTTTAGTTTTCCCCGGTTTCAAAAGCAGAGCCAGATTTGTGACTGCAGACTGGACTTTCATAATTTTTCATTTGTGACTCCCCGTGCCACAATAGACTGTGCACGTTAGCATATGCTACCTCCGGTGCGGAAACTCCTGTGGGGAGCTTTGTTTCCGGTGTCCTATTCTTGCCCTGTTTACGGTCCAAAACAAGTTAAGCTAATGAATGAATCAAGCGGCGATTTACATTTCTATAGATGTCTCGGGCATTTACCCAATATATCTGTAAACGATGTTCATCGACTTGTCGATATTTTTCCCCAGCGCCTCAGAGCAAAAGAGAAAAGGGATTCAAATGTTATATTTCTCAGCTGTCCCTCGTTTATCGCGGGTGTTATGTTCTAAAAATAACCAGCGATAGGTGAAATCAAGTAGCCAATTTTATTTTTTGACGGTGCAAAACGTTTCGTGTACATCGTGGACATACAGCACTGCACTTCAGAGTCACACTGCTGCATCGATGCAGCGATTCTGTACTGTACAGGAGAGACGTCACGGAGGAGATCGTCTGCAGCGATCAGGACACAATGTGACGTAAAAATGAGCATGAAAACTTGCACTAAAAAATCTGCGAAACAGCGAGGTGAAAGGTGAACCGCGTTATAGCGAGGGACCGCTGTAATTTTGAAGGTAAGTCACAACATACCCTTCATACATACTAATGTATAGAAACCCTTACCAGCAATCATTCATTTTTTTGTGTGGCTTTTTTCACGGTTTGTTAACATGCTGTGTAGGTGTGTACTTGACGAGCTGATATCGACATAACGGGGAAACATCTGGTTTGACTATTGTTCACCTGTAGTTTGAATGCTGAACATTTGCCTGTTTAAATCATGAGACCAGTCACTATACAGAGATGTGCTTCTGAATGTGGACGATGTGTCTTCTGCTTGTGTTGAGATGTAAACAACTGATCATCTAAACTCTTTAAATGTCAAAATTGATCATTCGATTTTTTATGACACAGCAGTGGTGAGTGTTCCCACCTTCTGCTCTTTGTAACTTAACGCAATCTTTCCGTTTTATAGTTTTGGACATGATTTCGGAGTATATCTTCGCAGTAGCGATTGAACGCAAAGTAAAGCTACCGGAAATGTACAACCCCACATCCGGTCTCAAACCAGGAAGTTAGCATTTTCTCGTGCACAGGGTCTATTAGTTAAAAAAAATTTCTTCATTACTTTTTGATTTCTCTTTTTAGCTTTTATGGTTTAAAAACATTTCAGGTTTTTGATGTTGTTATTTCAGTTAATTGTTATTTGAACATTGGTGGTATTTGCCAGGGGAAAGATCTCAGTTGGATCTCAGACAGGTCAGACCAGTAAAGTTATTGCATAAAAACAAAATATAAAATAAATATTTTTATTTATTTATTAACCTTTATTTAACCAGGAAAATCCCATTGAGATTAAAAACCTCTTTTTCAAGGGAGACCTGGCCGAGGCAGCAGGTGTCTCACAGTTACAGAAATTACTCAAACACAGGCAACAACAACACACATGCAACAATAAGTGAAAGAATACAAATAAAATAAAATAAAATTCAAATAAAAAAAAATAAAAAAAAAAAAAATAAGAAAAATCAGTTAAAATGACAATCAATCTAATTGAAACAGTTGCATGTTATGGACTTGGCCTCAAGGATTCGTAGTTTAGATTTAAAAGCACTTAATGAAATAAATTCAGTCATTTTGGTCGACTTTGGAATTCCTTACCCCCTGACCTCAGAAACATTACTTCATTCCCTCTTTTTAAGTCCACCCTCAAAACTCATCTGTTTAAAATTGCTTATGTTTAAACCTCTGTATGTTCTTAACTTTTATCTGTTATTTTTATTATTGTGTATATTTTCAGTTTTTGTGTTTTTATCTGTTGTACAGTGTCCTTGGGTGCTTTGAAAGGCGCTATTTTTAAATAAAATGTATTATTTTTATTATTATTATTATTTTTCTTCTGCAGTTTGTTCCAAGCCGACGGTGCTAAATGGACAAAAGCTCTTTTACCAAGTTCAGTTCGGGCAAATGGAACAGAAAGCAACAAGTAACCATGCGGACGAAGAGAATACAGACCAGCATGTTTCATTACAAGCAGGGAACATAGATAAGAAGGCAGCAACCCAAGTATCGCTTATATATGAAACTGTATATATAAAATAAGAGAACAGCTCAAGTTTGATATTCAGCCAGTATGTGTCAGATTTTTATTTTGCCCAACTGTATCCTCTGGGAGGCTGCTTTTGGCCCCTGGGTCACATATTTGACATCGCAGCACCAAAGCCACCTCAAACTAGATCAGCGAGCCAAAACTGGGGAACTAACAGGATGTTTTTACGATAGATGTTCAATATCAGTTTTTGTGTTTTAGTTTTACTTCATCATTCCAAACATTTTACCTACTTTTCAATCCAGTTCAGGGTCACAGGTGGCTGGAGCGAGGTCAAAACCATTTACGCTCACATTCACACCTACATGCATGGGTTACATGTTACATTAACCCATGTGGGAGGAAGCTGAAGTACCACTGCACCGCTGTGCTGCTCTGGTTTTATTTCCGTCAACTGATTTATTTTTAGTAATTGCATTCAAATGATTTCATGACAATCCAAAGACATCGTGTGTAAAGCTGAGGACCAAAACAGCAGCTTGAAGAGTTAAGTCAGCCTGTGTCTGCACTCTGACACGGTGCAAGAAACAAACAGTCACAAAGTGTTAAAAAGGGGTTTCCTCGTGCCTGTTTTCTTTTGGGAATGACTGCAGATAAATATCACGTACTGGGAATAAAGAGCTGCTAGAATTCCTTTCAGATCCATCTTTTACTCTCCGAGTGATCCGTTCAGCGGGATCAGTTCAGGATACACAGGTTCAAAATAAAAACATTCTGCACAACAGATCAAATTGCTTCATAAACGTTATCATCTGACTGTTGAGCGACTCTAAAAGTACGTGACTACAGGGCTGCTATAAAAGAGAGAAGTGGTGCTCAAGAAATCTATGGGAGAATTCAATTAACAGCCTGTGACTGTGAATTATGGACGACAGCTTCAGTGAGATGGTGACATGAACAGAGATGCTGGATGGAGCTGTTGGATGACATCATCATATCTAGGGATGGGTACCGGTATCCGGTGCCATGATGGTACCGGTTCTGACATAAACGGTAGTAACCAGACCGAAAAGCAGCGCACATTTCGGTGCTTTTTTCTTTTTCCTGAGCTGTGATACACTTTAGATTCTAGCCAATCATTTTACGTTTCCGAGGATAGTAGGCGGGTCCAGGTACGTACGTTCTTTTAGAGCAGAACTACAGATTAAAAATGCCCAAGGCGAAGCGGTCAAAAGTCTGGCTGTACTTCACAGCAAAAGATGCAAACTCAGCAGCTGCAACAAGTGCTTTAAGCTGATACTGTGATACTGTCAAAGGAGGTAACACCTCAAATCTGATGAAACAACTGGCGACGTGTAGCGTTTTTTTTAAAAGCCGAGAAATGCACCGTATTTGATAGCTTGCTGCGAGACCTCACACCGAGCACATCTACTGCGGGTGTGGTGCCTGTTATCGGACCGGAGTTAGCAACATCCCCCAAAAACCCGAAGAGGAGAGTCCTGGCCCCTAGCCCTGCCAGTGTAGCAGAAATGCTGAGGATGATGATGCAGCAGCAGCCGTTCTTCTCTGCGTGAGTAGCTTAATGTTGTTCGTGTGTAATTTACGTTGAGTAGGCTAACCACGTTATTACATTAATGCATGTAAGGTGAACTAGCAAACATCATCATAGCTACATGCAGCTGTCTTCTTGTTTGATGGCAGATGCTCCCTTCACCCTGGACAAAAAGGCTAAAATGACCAAAGAAAAAGTGGAAAACAGTTAAACATGAGAGGTTTTTGGACAAAGTTTGTGTTTTTTCCATTGATTAAGCTGCTTCCAGCCAAGAATGATACCATATATGCCCCATAGCTGCAGAAAAGGCTAACATTGTTATGTTTTTACAAAAAAACAGCTGAACATGAGAGGTTTTTGGACCAATTTTGTGTTCTCCATTCTTTAAGCACCGGTTTGGGCACCGTTTAAGCACCGGCACGTTTCAAAATTACTGGTTTGGCACCGGTATCGGATAAAACCTAAACGATACCCATCCCTATTCATATCATGTAACTGTGCACATGCATGAAAGAAGTATCAATCTTGGGGAAAGTGCTTCTTAACATTATTTTTTTCTACATAAATCAGCAATTTTAAAAACAGTTTATTGTTTTAGATTTCTTTTCACTTGTTAATGCCCTTTGACCGCTGAAATAAATTCTCAGCATTCATTCAGATAGGACCTTCACAATAACTAACCAAAGGGCATTGCTGCTTCTAGAAAGAGTTTAATTGTGCTGCTTTCCAGCTTTGGAGACTTGATGGGAACAGATGAAAGTGACGTATGATCTCCTCCTCCTAGCTTCGTTTTATTCCTTGTTTGTCGGTGCCCTGCACAAAAACACTGATCTCACAGGAGAAAAGAGGAGCAGGCAACTTGATGCTTTGTCACTCAAATCCACAGATTGTACTTGTGCATCTCATATGATGAAAGCTTTCTTGACAATCCTCTCGAGGATGCCAGCCATCCCTGTTGCTCCTGCACCGTCTCCTACCACAACTTCAACACAGCCACTCTGCAAACACTCAGCGACGACCTGCGGTGGCTCGCCCTCCTTTCAGAGGCCGTCGATGATCATCACATGGACAGCTTTCAAGTTAGCAGTCATCCCCATGGCTGTGGCATGTGTTCATGCACTTAATAGATAAACAATATTTACACCATCTGAATAGTTGAAGTTAATTATTCTAATAAACTGAGACACTGGACTTCTAATTTTTATCATCTATAATTCATAATCATCAAAATGAAAACAAATAAAGGTTTGAAGGATTTCACTTTACATTTTCATATATTCTGACATTTTTAGATGTAAGTTTGTTAAACTTCTGATATTTTAATTTTTAAACTGCACTACTATATAAAAGACAGATGTAGCCAGTGTGATGTCACCTGTTGGCCTCTTATCTCTACATTTTGGCCACCAGCATACTGGTTTTTCAGAGCTACAAGTGACCACATAGCAAGTGATACAAACTGAACGCAACACTGCAAACATGGTCAAGGTTTGTTTATTCCAGGGACTGCAGCTCAGCAGACAGCGATTAGCTACAGCAGCCAGTGTCAGCTTACAGGACTCGAAGCAGGTAAATAAACAAATAAATTCAGACAGGTGAGTTATAACACGAACAGACACACAATGCAGTTTTTACAAAGGGGGAAATTATCCAGAGAGACTAAAGTATTTTTGTGCCAGGTTCTAAACTTTTAATGGGCCAGCTTCAAGTGACTGACACCGGCCTAACGTTTAGTCCAGAGTAGGGATGGGTACCGGTATCATGGCACCGGTTCTGACATAAACGGTAGTAACCAGACTGAAAAGCAGCGCACATTTCGGTGCTTTTTTTTCCTGAGCTGTGATACACTTTAGATTCTAGCCAATCATTTTACGTTTCCGCGGATAGTAGGCGGGTCCAGGTACGTACGTTCTTTTAGAGCAGAGCTACAGATTAAAAATGCCCAAGGTGAAGCGGTCAAAGTCTGGCTGTACTTCACAGCAAAAGATGCAAACTCAGCAGCTGCAACAAGTGCTTTAAGCTGATACTGTGATGCTGTCAAAGGTGGTAACACCTCAAATCCGATGAAACACCTGGCGACGCATAGCGTTTTTTTTAAAGCCAGAAAATGCGCCGTATTTGATAGCTTGCTGCGAGACCTCACACCGAGCACATCTACTGCGGGTGTGGTGCCTGTTATCAGACCCGGAGTTAGCAACATCCCCCAAAAACCCGAAGAGGAGAGTCCTGGCCCCTAGCCCTGCCAGTGTAGCAGAAATGATGATGATGATGATGCAGCAGCAGCCGTTCTTCTCTGCGTGAGTAGCTTAATGTTGTTCGTGTGTAATTTACGTTGAGTAGGCTAACCACGTTATTACATTAATGCATGTAAGGTGAACTAGCAAACACCATCATAGCTACATGCGGCTGTCTTCTTGTTTGATGGCAGATACTCCCTTCACCCTGGACAAAAAGGCTGAAATGACCAAATAAAAAGTGGAAAACAGTTAAACATGAGAGGTTTTTGGACAAAGTTTGTGTTTTTTCCATTGTTTAAGCTGCTTCCAGCCAAGAGTGATACCATATATGCCCCATAGCTGCAGAAAAGGCTAACATTGTTATCTTTTTACAAAAAAAACAGCTGAACATGAGAGGTTTTTGGACCAATTTTGTGTTCTCCATTGTTTAAGCACCGGTTTGAGCACCGTTTAAGCACCGGCACCGTTTCAAAAGTACCGGTTTGGCACCGGTATCGGATAAAACCTAAACGATACCCATCCCTAGTCCAGAGGTTGCCAGTTGCACAGAATACAAGAGTGACGGCACCAGAAAGCACTCCTGCAAATATAGACAATTAGATGGAGACAACACATACGGTGTACATGAACTGTAACTTGCTTGCTTTTGCAGTGCAGCCCCCATGAAAATATAAAAATGTTCCATTGATCCTCTTAAAGCCCTTTTTATTTTTAATTTGGATTTTGTTCCAGGCTGTTTTGCTAGCGTGATGCTCGCTGTGGTTTGACCTCTCACGTGAGAGCAGACCCGCAGCACTTCTCACAGTTTGGTTTCCTGTCCTAAAACTCCCCCTGTGATGGAAAAAATAAAAATAGTCGATCAAACCGCTTCGTATACAGTACATGCGAGAAACAGTCTGATGGCAAAATACAGATAAAAGCAGCACGATATTCATCTAATACCGCTGTTTGTCTTTTTCTTCAGTGAATTGACCAATCTGGCAACAGGTGGTTTGTCTTTATGTGATCCAGAAAGCTATTAAGATCATAAGCGCTTTATTAAAGAGTGTTTGTGTTTCTAATCCGCCGCTCATTGATGTGAAAGCTGAAATACTCCAAGCCTTAATTCGGTTATAACCTTTGTCAGGTCGATATAATCAGAAAATGCTGTTTGCATGAGTTTCTTATTCAGGGTGTTGCCTTTAATGAAATTAATACTGGAAATATTACAGTCCATGTAAATGTTATGTCTGTGCACAGCTGCCAAATAAAAGGGCTGACTTTTGGCCAGGTTCTTGTCATGTCCAAGACAGGCAATGGGAAGTCATAAAATAAGCACAGAAGATGATGTATTACATGTAGAAAAGCTTTGAAAGGGCAAAAAGAGTCTCAGTCTGACAATGAGATCATAAAAACATAAAATACTTAGAAGAGAAATGTTTTGGGTCTTTGGCCTGCCATGCTCCGTTATTAAACACATGTCCTCCTGATCTCACAGCTGTGTAGGTCATTAGCAAACAGTTGCACGGGAACCACAGGCCCTGCCAAAACCTCCGCTGCAAGTCCTGCTGTACATCCTGGGGTCACGGCAGGCCTACGGGCCCGGATCCATCCCAGGTCTGAGACTTACATGAGACACTCTTACAAAAGTGCTGCTGCTGATGACAGATCCCCGAGGCTGGAAAGGATCACGGCTGCCGATTCGTGACCTGACGTCTGAATAGTAGGAAGTCAACAGCACTCTCACACCAAGGTCAGCCAAGCCTGTGAGGTGGAGCTGTAGGACTGGAGAGCTGGACACACAGACTTTACTGCCGTGGACACTGCTACTCAGACTTACATAACCTGAGACTTGAAAGCTAAAACATCCCGAGAAAAACGTGGCCTGGTGAAATCCTAAAACAACAAACAAGAGTCTGCGGCGACTGCGTGTAGGGCTGGAAGTGTGTCGCGTCCACGACATGCTGGAGTAGAGGTGATGAAAGGAACTTTTTTAGGATTTATGTGCTTTAGCGTCACTGGAGCGCTCAGGTTTTCTTGCGGTGCTGCTTCTTAATCATGACTGCAGATTTTAGCAGTCATGATTTTAGCATATATGTGTGTATAATTTTTCAGAGCTTTCAGTGTAGATAGAGTTGTGACATGTAACCACAGACTGTATGTTAACGATGGAACCAGTACGTTTAACTGAATATTTCATATTTCTTAAATATTTGTAAACACTGAATTGGAACAATGCTGGATATTAGGATCAGATTGTTTTGTGACATTTTAAGCCTCCCAGTTTTATGTTTATAGGAACCTTTTTTTAAGCATACTTGGAGCAAAATTGACTTTTCAAAATAAAATTCCATCCATTCCATTCTTTAGCTCCATCCATCTTCTTCTGCTTATCCAATTCAGGGTTGCAGGGGGCTGGAGTCTCTTCCAGCTGCTACAGGACACACCAATCTCTCACTAACACATAAACAACCATTCACACACACACGCACACGCACACATTCACACCTATGGCTAATTTAAAATCACCAATTAACTTAACCTAAAAGTTAAACTAAAGTACTTAACCCAGGGTCAAGGTCAAGGTCAAATTTATTTATATAGCACATTTCAAACAGCCGATGCTGCACAAAGTGCTTAACAATATAAAAATGGTATTAAAAAGCAACAATGTAATACAATAATAACAATAAAAAAACAATAATTGGACAATAAAAGAATTAAAACAATAACTAAACTAATTCAAATAAGACCAAAATGCTTGGGTCATAGTGTGTTAAAAGCCAGGGCATAGAAATGTGTCTTTAGTAATGATTTAAATTGCTCAAGTGTTTGTGCAGATCTAATATTTAAGGGGAGACTATTCCAAAGTCTGGGACCTGCCACAGAGAAGGATCTATCACCACGGGATTTGAGGTTAGTCCGTGGGATGGACAGCATTAGTTTTGAGCTCGTGGTTTTTCCTGGAGCATAGGCAGAGAGGAGCTCAGACAGGTAAGGAGGGGCTCGGGCATTAAGTGACTTAAAAACAAAAAGTAAAAGTTTAAATTGGATCCTGTAGGAGACAGGAAGCCAGTGTAAAGAAGCTAAAACTGGGGTTATATGCTCTCTCCGTTTGGTACCAGTGATCATGGCTCAAGAGTCGGCAGTTTGTCTTGTAATCGGAAGGTTGCCGGTTCGAGCCCTGTCATTACCAGTTTCAGTTGTTGTGTCCTTGGGCAAGACACTTCACCCGTTGCCTACTGGTGGTGGTCAGAGGGCCCAGTGGTGCCAGTGTCTGCCAACCTTGCCTCTGTCAGTGTGCACCAGGGCAGCTGTGGCTACAATGTAGCTGCCATCACCAGTGTGTGAATGTGTGTGTGAATGGGTGGCTGACTGAATGTAGTGTAAAGCTTTGCGATCCTTAGGGACTAAGTAAAGCGCTATACAAATACAGACCATTTACCATTGAACATGTTCTGGGACTGTGGAAAGACCTTCTTGCTGCGCATCAACTGCACTAACCAAGCTTTACACAAACGCTCCAGAGTGCACTACTCTGTACATGAACTTAAGTCATCAAATAAAGGTTACCAAAATAAAAGAGCAAAGCAAGGTGAACACTGCTGCATGTTAATCTGTGTGTGTTGCCATAACACAGGGGGGCGCTTTGTGTATATATCAGCACAGGCCAGCATGCTATATCTTTAAACATCCTGTCCATAGCATCTTTCCTCTGAAAGAAAAGAGCTACAACAGAAGGGCTTAGAATAGAAACAACCCGCTCCTGCTGCTGTTGTGTAAACTACATTAAAAACATGATGGGATTTTAACAAAGAGCACACTCACACTTTCTTTGTTCCTTGAAAACCATACTTTGGAATATTTCCAAAGAAAATACATCTGCTCAGGGGTCAAAACCTCTTTGACTTGATCTGTGTCTTTGCAGGCTTATGGATGTGGATGTAATGCAGTGGATGCAAGTCACTTCCTCCTGCTGCTTTGTGTGAATTTTAGGCATCTTCATTCAAATTCATTGGTTGAAACTCCCATTTAAGGAGGAATGGTTAGCACAGTAGCCTTTTTGTTTGGAGTTGGCCCGTGTTCCCCATGCCTATGTGGGTTTCTTCCAAATACTCTGGCTTCCTCCACTGTCTGAGGACATAGTTCATGTTAGGTTAACTGATTATTCTAAATTGGACATGAATGTGAAGTGCATCCAATTAAAGCTTTATTTAAAGAGCACAAAATCCCAACAACAGTCGCCTTAAAGTGCCTCAAGTGTAAAGACTCTACAATAATACAGAGAAAACCCCAACGATCAGACGACCCCGTATGAGTAAGTCCTTGGTGACAATGGGGAAGGAAAAAATTCCCTTTAAGGAGGAAACAAAATGAATGGGAGCTGGTTCCACAGAAGAGGAACCTGAGGAACTGCTACTCCAACACGTTCTCACTCCCAAAGCGTCACATTTTACGCTAGGTGACAAATCGTCAACATATTACGTTTTCGGCTACCCACCACGTTCCTAAATGACGACCTCGGAAAAATGAGGAAATATGCAGCCCGTTCTCACTCCCGAGGCGTAACATGCTGACGTTTTGTCACGTCCCGCGGCGTTCCTGAGGAACGCAAAAGGAGACCTTCGGCGTTCTTATGGTACGCGGCGGGTTATGGCTGAAATCCAGTGCAATGATGCTCCCGCGGTAATAAACGTTCCAGCCCTGTATTCCAGCTCTAAACCTAACCTTATCCCTAGCCCTAACCATAACCTTTTTCCTGAGGTTAACCAGGACTTTAATGATGTTAAATAGCGTGTTTCTAAGCGATTTGAAGAAAAAGAGCGAACATGTGTAGATTGAGTCCATACGGTTCTCATATTTCCTCATTTTTCCGAGGTTGTCATTTAGGAACGTGGTGGGTAGCCGAAAACGTAATATGTTGACGATTTGTCACCTAGCGTAAAATGTTACAGTTTGGGAGTGAGAACGTGTTGAAATATGAGAACCGTATGGACTCAATCTACACATGTTCGCTCTTTTTCTTCAAATCGCTTAGAAACACGCTATTTAACATCATTAAAGTCCTGGTTAACGTCAGGAAAAAGGTTATGGTTAGGGCTAGGGATAAGGTTATGGTTTAGGGCTGGAATACAGGGCTGGAACGTCTATTACCATTATTGCACTGGATTTCAGCCATAACCTGCCACGTACCATAAGAACGCCGAAGGTCTCCTTTCGCATTCCTCAGGAACGCCGCGGGACGTGACAAAACGTCGGCATGTTACGCCTCGGGAGTGAGAACGGGCTGGCTACTCACATCCGTGACCCAGATAAGCAGTAGAAAACTGATGTTTGGATAAGAAATGCAATATTTTGCTATTCTGCATTACTATGATGACAAATTTAGTCATTGCATTCAGGAAATCCTGAAACGAGACAACATATGTAGTAAAAAAACATGAAAATACTAGCCAATAACAACTTACAGCATGGGTTATGTTCTTTCAAACAATCTCACTAATACAAAAAAGCTACTACAACCTGCAATGTCCTTGTTTATAGTCACATTTTTGTGTCTTAGTTTCACAGCCTAATTTTCTCCATCAGTTTCCTCTGAGAGACAAGCTGCATGATAACAATTTGACAAGTATGTCAATATTATCTGTTAATTATCTTTGTCTGCATTTATACCATTGCCAACATACACCAAGGTCTGCACGTGTGTTTTTGTGTGTGTCTATGCAACCTTGAAACATTCTTTCCAGTCAATACTGAACTCTGTCCCCATCCGGATGAATTCTTCACCCCCGCGGGCGATAGTTATTCATCTTCTGCTGTTTTTCCCCGTGTTTTTACAACGTGCACGGTCAGCTCTGGTGACTGTTTAGAGGCGTCCGGCTGGACGAGACCACAGACTGTGTTGATACAGTTGCCTACCCTGAGGCTTGACAACAGTCCCTGAAGAGAGGGGCCAGAGAAATGGATTCGGCCGTAGCACTGACCTTCTTTTCTCTCCACTCCCCAGACTGAACAGACCGCTGTCCTCACAGCTGAGCTCCGAGTCAAGTCACAGCCCTGCTGGTCACATCCTACTAAGCTGCATTTCTCCAAATGGATGACCATTATTTAACTGCCGCTTATTCGCACCCCTGAATGTTTTCCTAGAAGCGTCCCTTACATGTGAGCAAATCAGTTGTGGGGAATATCCCCGGAGAGTTTGAGGACACTGACAGTTTGCATTGTTGCCATTGAGCAGACTTTACATCATCATAATTATGTTGAAATAAAGGACCAATTCCAAGTTTATCTGGGCAGATGCCATGGAACCTTCTCACCAATCACACAGATTTGCACAACACACAAGACCACCCCACAGCAGAGGAAGCACTGTAGATCTCTCACACATGAAGGAAAATCTGAGTCATTGCTAACTTCCAATAAATCAGTTTGAATCAGATCAGAGTCCAAGCACATTCCTGCTGTTATAGTGAAGAATTTAACACAATTTCTAAGCAAATATACACCATTAAAAAAAAAAAAAAAAAAAGCTACCCTGGTGCCCACAATGAGAGTGGAAAAATGTTTTGATGACAAACATTTAAAAAACTATGGCAGTGATTCAAAAGTACATCTGGCTCCACATGGACTGCAGCTTGAGGTCCAAACAACATGTCAAGTCAAAGCTACTGGGAGTAAAAGTCATCATGTCTCCTCACATCCTGATCCCATCATTAAATAAATCTAATATGTGATCTGGCTGCTGTAACTCAGAGATCCCAGAGATCTTTCCAATGTGAAAGACAAAACAGACATTCAAAGGGTGCTTGACCACAACATAGGTGTTTCCAGTCAATTCAGTTTTATTTACAAAGTGCTAAATCACAACAGCAGTCACCTCAAGGAGCTTTATTTTGTAAGGTAGAGACCCGTATCATTCTAAGACCTACAGTAACACAGAGAAAACCGAAAACTTCAACGACCCATTTTGAGCAAGCACTTGGCGACAGTGGGAAGGATAAACTTCATTTTAACAGGAAGAAACCTCTGGCAGTACCAGACTCAGGGAGGAGCCACCATCTACCACAACAGGTTGAGGGTGATTGGATGGAGACAGGACAAAAGACACACTGTGGAAGAGAGCCATGGTCAGTTACATCAGAAACACAAACTCTGGGTCTGAAAAGCAAAAACTGCACTTCCTCTATTGGTCGCAGGCCGCACCAAAGTGAGTCAGTCCTGTATTAAAATACCCAGGTGACTTCTGGATGAATAATGGATGGATTGATGGATATAATGGAAAAGTAATGCTTTGATTGACAGAGGCCAGTGGAGTTGACTGGTGTCTATTAGGGTCCCCTCCATTAACTGGAGTCACTGAACTGGTGTTTATGCTGTTGGAACATTTAAGTTGACTAATAATTCGATTCAGTTCATCTCAGTTATATCCATATGGTGCCAAATCACAAAAGCAGAAACAGTTGCCTGAAGGCCCCTTATATTCTAAGGTAAAGACCCTACAACAACACAGAAAACCCCAACAATCAGATGAGCCCCCTATGAGCAGGCAATTTGGTGACAGTGGGAAGGAAAAACTTCCTTCTAACTGGAACAAATGTCCAGCAGAACCAGTTCAGGAAGGCTGGCCATTTCCAGAGCGAGTCAAAAAAAAAAGGTGAGTAAAACACTCATTGCACCATGGAAACCACTCAGCAGCCTAGACCTATTGCAGCATGACTGATCCAGCCACAAGTACTTAATAATAATATTAATATGGCTTACTTTCTGATACAGACCATTTAAGAAGTTTGTCCTTCTGGCTGATTGGGACCCACACCCAGTTTCACACCTTGGCTCAGGGGATTAGAGGATCATCAGGGGGTCCTTTTGTCCCTCTGTGGGGGGAAACTCCCACTAGGTTTATATCTGGGACTCTCCACCATTTGACCTTAGAACTGAAGAAGCTTCTCGGATGAAGGTGAAACGTCTTCAAGCAACTTAAAGAAGTCCAGACGCTTTTCTTTGCAAGCTCCTTTGACTACGATGACCTGGATGACTGAGAACCTTCACAGACATATTCTGTTTTGATGAACAAATTGATAGTATCTGATTATTTTTTAAAGAACTTATTAGCCATTTCACTCACTGGGCCCATGTCCTTTGAGGTTTGACAGCGTTTTAGTTGGTAAAGTTGAATAATTGGACATGAATTGAGCTGCTGTTTGAGGAAGGCCTCAAAGGGGACTGGTGGTACCTCAAAGGCCTGGCAGATCTCCATGTACTAAATAGAAGTGAAGAAGTTAAATAATTGAAAGGGGAATGGAGTAAATGAGAACAAACAGCTTGTAGAAGTGGGGGAACATATATAGATGAGAACCGGAAGGAGCATGTTTGGAGGCGTGGTCCAGCTCCTGAAATTCCGACACTTTGTATCCAATCTGTGTGGCCAGTCCTGGTGGATGCAGTTTGCTAACCCAGCTAACCAAACAACATTCAGTGATAAATTAGCATTCCATCTTTGCCTCCATATCATAGTGGCTACATCGAGCCTTTATAAAACTCAGCAGTACGGCTCCAAAAATAAAAGTCCCACTCGTATTCTCCACTGGGAGAATACGAGTGGGACTGGTTTGGATGTTTTAACCAACCAAACTAGACCCACTGCGCACTATGGCATTGTGAAATGATGGTACGCCCCTGTAGAAACCACAAGGCCGTATGATACCAACCTCGTCTTAACAAAAACATGTTTTATTTGCAGAATTGTGGAAAAGAAGTGCTGTACTCACAATCCTAAACTGAAATAGATTGTTGGAGGTCGGTGTTACCATTGAAATGTTTGACGCTGCATGTGTCAGGTAGCTCAGCGAGTAAATTCACAAGCCGCCAGAGCGGTGACTGCAGAACAAAGCACTGCGCAGCATTGATAACAATACATTACTACACACACAACACGAACTGCAAAATATCTTCAAAGCAAAAAGTTATTTTCTGTGGGAATAATGTGGTGCAATATGGAATGAATATTCCTTCACTGTTGTAATTATGTCCACAGTCTTGCAACGTTGCATTTTTTCCCCCCTTTCCTTTTTTTGCTTTTTGTTTTAATCCAGATCAAATGTTTTCATCATCAGTCACCTTGTAGCTGCTAACATCGATGGAGGAAATGAATGTGAAGTTCACTTCCTGAACTGGAAGTCTTAAAAAAGTGTGTGATCCAACTTGCAGAAGCAAACATATTGTAGTAAATTAATAGCTGATTGTTCATCTTCTTCATGTACTAAAATTTTATTTTAACCCATTCCCCCCGCCCCCGTTTTTTTGCAATCTTTATTAACTGGAGTACTCTAGTACTCTAATTAATATGATTAAGTGAATTATGAATACACGTTGCTACTGAAGCTGGCACTAGCTTAAGCTTTCCAGAATCAACTCTATAACTAGCTCTGTTACTGCTAATTGGCTGGAGGAAATAAAACAGTTTTTTATTGTGATTCTTCAGAAACACACTGCAAGCTGATTTGCTAAATAATTTTATAAAGTTAAGCTTTAGTCTTATTTGAACTGTGCAATAAATCATCCAAAAATAAGTCATTTTCATATAAAATGCTAAAAAAAACAAGAATCATTTATATTGTCAACACAAGAATGAGAACAATGATTCAGTTGTATTCATTGCATTATGAATATTCATACATATATTTACAATATTCCAGAGAACATAGTCTAAGGAGCTTGGAAAGAAAAGCGTCTGGACTTCTTTAAGTTGCTTGAAGTTACAACTGAAGAAGCTTCACGGATGAGAGGTGAAACGCAAATTAACCTCCTAAGACGCAAACTCTTTCATGGCTCTTGGACTCAACAAACTGTCCAGCCCGACCTCGTATGGGTCATCAAGTTCAGGTACAGACTGAAATTTAACAAATTATTTTATTGATCAGACTTTCATGTATCCTGTTATGCACTGGACTGATTCCATCCATTGCACCTTTACATCAAACGTAATACCCAACCTGCTGCCTTTAAATGTGTCCATGGCAACTTTGTTTCAAATATCACAGTTTAACGACTTGGGCCAGAGATTTTTTTCCTTTTTAAATCCTCACCAGTCTCTGATACCAAAAAACCAGTGTGACATTTGAAATGTTTCAGCCAGCGTTCACATTTTTGCTTCTGCCTAATCAAAGCTGTAATTTAAGTTCTCCGCAGCAGATCAGCCAAGTTTAACAAAACAGAAATGAAGCACTACAAATGCCACATCCACTCCACCACCCAGCGTCTTAAGCTAACGCACCATGGGCTGAAACCTTTGTAAAAATGCCAGCGGATTGATTTTTAATACCAGATAGAGCCTGGTCTTTGACCTCCAGTGAATAAACGGATGACTCTGGTCCCGCCAGTATTGGAAGAGTTTGTGTCATCTTGAATTCACCAGCATCAAATAACCTGTTTTGGATTTTAAAGTCAAATCAGTTTGATTTACAGGCCAACAGCTCAAACCACAAGTTTTTCTCAAGGTGCTTTAAAGCCTGTACGGCAAATACCATCATCTTCGATCCTCTATTTAAATAACAACTCCTCCTCAAACAAAGTGAAGGACTCAGTCTCTGGTATTGGAACAATTTCCACATCAAACCTGCTGCCTTTGCTTTTCTTTCCGCTAATTATCTCCATTACAGCGTATTAGGATGACAAATGGAGACAAATACACTCAAAGTGTTATGAGCCCGAGCTATTCTCGGACTATTATTTAACTTTCAAAATAAAAGCCAAAATATTCCCTACCACAGCGCTGTTTTCATTCACTCTACACCGTTAAGCTAGAAGTTGGAGTGGAGCCACATGCACCTATTAAACACTCAGAGCGAATCGAGCGAGCTCCTCTGATAGACGCAGACCCTCTGTAGTGATTTTGTAACACCATGGAGATCACATGTTACTGTTACTACAGTTGTTGCTTTGTTTATTTGTGTTGCTCCTCTTCTCCACGTCTTTATTTTCTTTAACTCCGCTGTTAAAGGTCGCGAGTTGATTTCCTATTTCTATCTGGAAAACAAGGGCAACTTTTTCCACTTGGCCACTGCTGTGTGTCGTTAACTGTGCATGCAGACAACGTGAATCATGTTTTTGATATCAGCGAGCTGTTTCAGTGACGTCAACTCTGTCCCCCCCCCCAACTTATTGAAAACAGCACCCTGGGTAAGGCGAGGGGACAGCTGCGTTTGTCAGTCTGTCGCACACACTGAGATCATTTACCTCGTTTTAATTAATAAATAACACTTTTGTGCACTTCTTACAGCAGGTTTTGCAAAAACTATTTCAGAATAGGGGTGTTTAATATTTTTTACATAAGTTTAAATTCCTCAGCATGCTTCCTGTAGGATGTGTCATATAAAGCACTTCTAAATGAACCAAAGGTCTACAGTGAAAAACCTGCTGTCAGATGATGTCTCACATTGCCTCGCTCTGATAGCTCTGCGGTTGCACTGTCATTCAAAATTGGAAAAACTGCAAGTTTGCAAGTTTTGATTTAGAGAGCAAAACACAACATAACACGGTGGATGCACTGGAATTTTGGGAATATGTTTCACCGGAGATACCAGGAGTACTGAAATGAAAATGCTGATTTATTCAGGTAAAGATCAAAGAAGCTGAGATGGTGAGGAAACTAGACCCACAGCTAATCAGAAACCCAAAGAGTGTGTTGACCACATAAACAGCCTGACAGCATGTGCAAACGAATACGCAAGGTGATCGGACAGCAAGTATTCCCAGATGGAGATTCCTCGTGCAGATGGAAAAATTCCTGTTCCGTGAGCCATTTGCCAGTTCGGTTAGTCATATAGGTCTGAGCTAATAGTCAAATAAAGAGGAGTCGTAAGGTCAAAATCTTGGATGTTTCCGTAGTAAAAATGCATCCTAGCTTATACAGTTATCCATACATATCGACTGTACGACAAGTTTAACAATTTTAGATGGAAGACACCGGGACCGGCCGGGTCGCGGGGGCAGCAGCCTAAGCAGAGAGGCCCAGACCTCCCTCTCCCCAGCCACCTCCTCCAGCTTATCCGGGGGAACACTAAGGCGTTCCCAGGCGAGCCGAGAGGTATAATCTCTCCAGCGTGTCCTGGGTCTGCCGTGGGGCCTCCTCCCGGTGGGACATGCCCGGAACACCTCACCCAGGAGGCGCCCAGGGGGCATCCTTGTCAGATGCCCGAACCACCTCAACTGGCTCCTTTCGATGTGGAGCAGCAGCGGCTCTACTCTGAGCCCCTCCCGGATGGCCAAACTTCTCACCCTATCTCTAAGGGAGAGGCCAGCCACCCTTCGGAGGAAGCTCATTTCTGCCGCTTGTATCCGCGATCTCGTTCTTTCGGTCACTACCCACAGCTCGTGGCCATAGGTTAGGGTAGGGATGTAGATCGACCGGTAAATTGAGAGCTTCGCTTTTACACTCAGCTCCCTCTTCACCACGACGGACCAGTGCAGCGTCTGCATTACTGCAGCCACAGCACCAATCCATCTGTCGATCTCCGGCTCCCTTCTCCCATCACTCGTGAACAAGACCCCATTAGACTTTCTCTGCAAAAACATTTTGCAACTAATAATTCCATAAAAGAGTGCTTCGTTTTATTTCAGTGTTGATATAATCTCCTCTTATTCGGTCTTGATTCACCGCAGTTAATGCAAAGGAAAAATGGCAAATTATTCAGCTGTGGCTCGGGAGGAAAGGCAGGTCATCTACCAACTGGAAGGTCATGGCTTGATCCCTGATTCCTTCAGGCTGTGGGTGAAAGTATCCATGGACAAGATACTGAACCCTGATATTCCCCCGACGGATCCACTGCTTAGGCAAAGGATAAAAAAGCACTTTATGGATGTAAACATTGTTCGAATGTGTGTGTGAGTAGGTGAATGACTTGTAGTAAGAAAATGAGGAGAAAAGCATTATTTAAGTACAAGTCCATCAATATGACCAGGGTAGGAAAGACTAGGCTTAAGTATGGTCGTTAAGACCAGCATGAATTTGAATCTGTAGACTGGTCTGAACGACCAACATCACAGTAAGGACTGGGCCTAACGTGTGCAGAGAACCAGCTATCAAGCAAACAGATATGAACAGTAAGCTGGAAGTCGTGGTTTAAAAGTAACATGTATATATTGCACTTAAGACCTAAAATTAGCAGCCGTGACTGCTAGAATATTAAAAAGGCACTGATCATTTTTAGCTTCATTCACTCTATAACACCAGGGAAAGGCTCTAGCACCCAATGGGACGCTGATGGATGGATATCTTTATTCTTGGATTAAACTAGACTGGCTCATCATGATTCATGCTTCAAAAAATATATTTGTATATTTAAGATCAAGGAACTGACCTCACAGCCCATTGCTCATTCAGTGGGCTGGTTTCAGTCAATGTGCAAAGGTACTGTTTATAAGACTGGGGAAACCTGCAATCAGCTGAGACCGAAGAAGTCACTTGGAAGAGTGACGAAGCATTTCTCCCACTGAAAACGCTACATCGGGATGAACAGACAGGTTTTTGGGATTTAAAAGAAGCAGTTTTAGTTCCTCCTATATGATAAAACAACAACTTTAGACTGCTATTTATAGCTACAGTATGTTAAATCTCACACTAGATATCAGTAGGAATTCTGAATTCTGTTTTCTCTCATATCTGAATTCTCCCAATTCAGGTGTGTAATTTTGCCTATGGTGGCCTCTGCAGGACAAACATCTTTGGCCGCTGTTTATCTGTATAGAATAGAATAGAATAGAATAGAATAGAATAGAATAGAATAGAATAGCCTTTATTGTTATTGTATAAAGTACAACGAAATTGGAGTGCCACTCCCTTGGTGCAAAATGCAATAATAAATATAAATGTAAAATATAAAAAGTACAATAAAACAACCGAAGTACTCAGACAATAATAAGTACGATATATACAGGATAGCAGCATAATATAATGATAGTATGAATAGCAGCATAATATAGTGACAATGGCAAGTATGGTAAAGTTAAGCAGGTATCGAGTGTTGTGGTCAGTCCATTGTTTACCTCAGCTGTCCACGTCTATTTACTCTGCAGGAGGCTGTAAAACTTTGTGAAAGGAGTGAGATACGAGTCGATGAGTCTGTGAAGCTGACTTCTGTCTGAGGACAGCGATACTGATTCTTAGGGCACTCGAGCCTAACATCAACCGGCAACAACCAAGATGTAATTACTCACTGATTAATTTCTGTTTATGAGTATAGCATTTTTGTTTTCTATTAAATTGCCTCAAAGAATTACTTACTGTTGAAAAGTCAGTAATTGTAGATAAGATACCTGCTTTACAGCTAACAAGATCATCCAGTCAGTAAGAGGGAAACAGGCAGGACTCTGAGGAACATCAGAAATAAAGGTCGAGATCATTTGGGTGTGATCCTGAAGCCGATGTGTGACTTGAAAGTGTGGGAGGTGGTGATGCTGTCAACACGTGTCCTCAGCAGCACATGCTGTGTCCTCCTGTGATGTCACGGAGCCCCACAACAGGTTTTCACCTCTGGGAGATGGCACAGCAGGTCAGTGACCCAGTCCCTGGGGCCAAAGACATGAATGCTCTGCAGTGAACAGCTAGCACTCACCTCACTTTGCACTCTCTGCTGCAGTGAAGCTGCATGTCCACTTGTCTTTAGCTGTAGCCTACATCTGAAAACCGAGCGCATTGCCACAATCGATGTACTTTAAAAGCCGGGTGGAGAATCTGGTGTGTCACTCTGTTACAATCCTGATCAATCAAGGCTTTACATTGTTCAGAGGTGGAGAGAGGAAGCTGAAAAAACACTGACACACGAAGAACATTTGAAATTTATAGTCCCTGATTATTACATTATTACACATCAAGCTCAGTAAGGTGCTTCAACACCCGGCCTTTCTATAGGGAGGGGATGAGGTCATGCTTTTCAGGAACCAACTCATCTGTCAGGACAATGGAACGGTCATAACTTCCCAGGGTCCAGTGCTGAGTGCCACCAATCAGATGCCTGGGAATCAGGGCCCATAGTTTCATTGTATTTCCTAACCAGCGAACAGGGTATACAGAACCAACTGATAGCATTAAATGGCTTCCTTCCTTGGCGAGTGCTTAAGGGAAACCAACAAAGAGAAGTTAACACCCAGAAGGGACCCATTTGTCCTGACTGCAACAACAAAATGAGCTGATAATTCTAAGTTTGTGATATTTGACAACAAGAAGGAAAAGCTTGTAACACAAGAGCAACCGTTCACCTTCACAGCTTGGCATTACGTCATCCTTCAGTTCCGAAGAAAATCGTCTTAATAAGATAATCACAGTGTCATCCAGCAGGGTGTCATGGTTATAACAATAATTAAAGCACACAAATTCTGCAACTAGAAATAACAACATGCTGTTTATAAAACACA